>NW_027480433.1:9375000-10000000 GCF_051401765.1 Calliopsis andreniformis
TATGATGGAAACACTGTTGTATTTTTTTTGCATTTTATGGTTCGGGCGTTGACTTCTAAGGCCCTAACTATTCAATCTGTTGGAGCAACGCCCTAGCGTGAAGCCTAGGTTGCTCGAAAAGTAGAAATGACCATAACTTTCATTCTGGTTGCAATTATTCGTTTTATACGATGGAAAAGCTGTTGTATTTATACCGTATTTTAAGCTTCTGGCGTTGACTTCTAAGGCACTATCTATTCGATCTAGTGGAGAAACGCCCTAGAGCGAAGCCTAGGTTGCCCGGAACGTAGAATTGGCCATCACTTTCAAACTGGTTGCAATTATTCCTGTTATATGATGGAAACACTGTTGTATTTTTTTTGCATTTTATGGTTCGGGCGTTGACTTCTAAGGTCCTAACTATTCAATCTGTTGGAGCAACGCCCTAGGGTGAAGCCTAGCTTGCTCGGAAAGTAGAAATGACCATAAGTTTCATACTGGTTGCAATTATTCGTTTTATACGATGGAAATGCTGTTGTATTTATATCGTATTTTATGCTTCTGGCGTTGACTTCTTAGGCCGTAACTATTCGGTCTGGTGGAGCAACGCCCTACAGTGAAGCCTAGGTTGCCCGGAACGTAGAATTGGCCGTCACTTTCAAACTCGTTGCAATTATTCCTGTTATATGATGGATACACTGTTGTATTTTTATTGCATTTTATGCTTCGGGCGTTGACTTCTAAGGCCCTAACTATTCAATCTGTTGGACCAACACCCTAGGGTGAAGCCTAGCTTGCTCGGAAAGTAGAAATGACCATAAGATTCATTCTGGTTGCAATTATTCGTTTTACACGATGGAAAAGCTGTTGTATTTATATCGTATTTTATGCTTCTGGCGTTGACTTCTTAGGCCGTAACTATTCGGTCTGGTGGAGCAACGCTCTGGAGTGAAACCTAGGTTGCCCGGAACGTAGAATTGGCCATCACTTTCAAACTGGTTGCAATTATTCCTGATATATGATGGAAACACTGTTGTATTTTTTTTGCATTTTATGGTTCGGGCGTTGACTTCTAAGGCCCTAACTATTCAATCTGTTGGAGCAACGCCCTAGTGTGAAGCCTAGGTTGCTCGGAAAGTAGAAATGACCATAAGTTTCATACTGGTTGCAATTATTCGTTTTATACGATGGAAAAACTGTTGTAATTATATTGTATTTTATGCTTCTGGCGTTGACTTCTAAGGCACTATCTATTCGATCTGGTGGAGCAACGCCCTAGAGCGAAGCCTAGGTTGCCCGGAACGTAGAATTGGCCATCACTTTCAAACTGGTTGCAATTACTCCTGTTATATGATGGAAACACTGTTGTATTTTTATTGCATTTTATGCTTCGGGCGTTGACTTCTATGGCCCTAACTATTCAATCGGTTGGAGCAACGCCCTAGGGTGAAGCCTAGCTTGCTCGGAAAGTATAAATGTCCATAAGTTTCATACTGGTTGCAATTATTCGTTTTATACGATGGAAAAACTGTTGTATTTATATCGTATTTTATGCTTCTGGCGTTGACTTCTAAGGCACTATCTATTCGATCTGGTGGAGCAACGCCCTAGAGCGAAGCCTAGGTTGCCCGGAACGTAGAATTGGCCATCACTTTCAAACTGGTTGCAATTATTACTGTTATATGATGGAAACACTGTTGTATTTTTTTTGCATTTTATGGTTCGGGCGTTGACTTCTAAGATCCTAACTATTCAATCTGTTGGAGCAACGCCCTAGGGTGAAGCCTAGGTTGCTCGGAAAGTAGAAATGACCATAAGTTTCACACTGGTTGCAATTATTCGTTTTATACGATGGAAAGCTGTTGTATTTATATTGTATTTTATGCTTCTGGCGTTAACTTCTAAGGCACTAACTATTCGATCTGGTGGAGCAACGCCCTAGAGCGAAGCCTAGGTTGCCCGGAACGTAGAATTGGCCATCACTTTCAAACTGGTTGCAATTATTACTGTTATATGATGGAAACACTGTTGTATTTTTTTTGCATTTTATGGTTCGGGCGTTGACTTCTAAGATCCTAACTATTCAATCTGTTGGAGCAACGCCCTAGGGTGAAGCCTAGGTTGCTCGGAAAGTAGAAATGACCATAAGTTTCACACTGGTTGCAATTATTCGTTTTATACGATGGAAAGCTGTTGTATTTATATTGTATTTTATGCTTCTGGCGTTAACTTCTAAGGCACTAACTATTCGATCTGGTGGAGCAACGCAATAGAGTGAAGCCAAGGTTGCCCGGAACTTAGAATTGGCCCTCACTTTCAAAGTGGATGCAATTATTCCTGATGTATGATGGAAACACTGTTGTATTTTTTTTGCATTTTATGGTTCGGGCGTTGACTTGTAAGGCCCTAACTATTCAATCTGTTGGAGCAACGCCCTAGGGTGAAGCCTAGCTTGCTCGGAAAGTAGAAATGACCATAAGTTTCATACTGGTTGCAATTATTCGTTTTATACGATGGAAAAGCAGTTGTATTTATATCGTATTTTATGCTTTTGGCGTTGACTTCTTAGGCCGTAACTATTCGGTCTGGTGGAGCAACGCCCTGGAGTGAAACATAGGTTGCCCGGAACGTAGAATTGGCCATCACTTTGAGACTGGTTGCAATTATTCCTGATATATGATGGAAACACTGTTGTATTTTTTTTGCATTTTATGGTTCGGGCGTTGACTTCTAAGGCCCTAACTATTCAATCTGTTGGAGCAACGCCCTAGCGTGAAGCCTAGGTTGCTCGAAAAGTAGAAATGACCATAACTTTCATTCTGGTTGCAATTATTCGTTTTATACGATGGAAAAGCTGTTGTATTTATACCGTATTTTATGCTTCTGGCGTTGACTTCTAAGGCACTATCTATTCGATCTGGTGGAGAAACGCCCTAGAGCGAAGCCTAGGTTGCCCGGAACGTAGAATTGGCCATCACTTTCAAACTGGTTGCAATTATTCCTGTTATATGATGGAAACACTGTTGTATTTTTTTTGCATTTTATGGTTCGGGCGTTGACTTCTAAGGTCCTAACTATTCAATCTGTTGGAGCAACGCCCTAGGGTGAAGCCTAGCTTGCTCGGAAAGTAGAAATGACCATAAGTTTCATACTGGTTGCAATTATTCGTTTTATACGATGGAAATGCTGTTGTATTTATATCGTATTTTATGCTTCTGGCGTTGACTTCTTAGGCCGTAACTATTCGGTCTGGTGGAGCAACGCCCTACAGTGAAGCCTAGGTTGCCCGGAACGTAGAATTGGCCGTCACTTTCAAACTCGTTGCAATTATTCCTGTTATATGATGGATACACTGTTGTATTTTTATTGCATTTTATGCTTCGGGCGTTGACTTCTAAGGCCCTAACTATTCAATCTGTTGGACCAACACCCTAGGGTGAAGCCTAGCTTGCTCGGAAAGTAGAAATGACCATAAGATTCATTCTGGTTGCAATTATTCGTTTTACACGATGGAAAAGCTGTTGTATTTATATCGTATTTTATGCTTCTGGCGTTGACTTCTTAGGCCGTAACTATTCGGTCTGGTGGAGCAACGCTCTGGAGTGAAACCTAGGTTGCCCGGAACGTAGAATTGGCCATCACTTTCAAACTGGTTGCAATTATTCCTGATATATGATGGAAACACTGTTGTATTTTTTTTGCATTTTATGGTTCGGGCGTTGACTTCTAAGGCCCTAACTATTCAATCTGTTGGAGCAACGCCCTAGTGTGAAGCCTAGGTTGCTCGGAAAGTAGAAATGACCATAAGTTTCATACTGGTTGCAATTATTCGTTTTATACGATGGAAAAACTGTTGTAATTATATTGTATTTTATGCTTCTGGCGTTGACTTCTAAGGCTCTATCTATTCGATCTGGTGGAGCAACGCCCTAGAGCGAAGCCTAGGTTGCCCGGAACGTAGAATTGGCCATCACTTTCAAACTGATTGCAATTACTCCTGTTATATGATGGATACACTGTTGTATTTTTATTGCATTTTATGCTTCGGGCGTTGACTTCTAAGGCCCTAACTATTCAATCTGTTGGACCAACGCCCTAGGGTGAAGCCTAGCTGGCTCGGAAAGTAGAAATGACCATAAGTTTCATACTGGTTGCAATTATTCGTTTTATACGATGGAAAAGCTGTTGTATTTATATCGTATTTTATGCTTCTGGCGTTGACTTCTTAGGCCGTAACTATTCGGTCTGGTGGAGCAACGCCCTGGGGTGAAACCTAGGTTGCCCGGAAAGTAGAATTGGCCATCACTTTCAAACTGGTTGCAATTATTCCTGATATATGATGGAAACACTGTTGCATTTTTTTTGCATTTTATGGATCGGGCGTTGACTTCTAAGGCCCTAACTATTCAATCTGTTGGACCAACGCCCTAGGGTGAAGCCTAGGTTGCTCGGAAAGTAGAAATGACCATAAGTTTCATACTGGTTGCAATTATTCGTTTTATACGATGGAAAAACTGTTGTATTTATATCGTATTTTATGCTTCTGGCGTTGACTTCTTAGGCCGTAACTATTCGGTCTGGCGGAGCAACGCCCTGGAGTGAAACCTAGGTTGCCCGGAAAGTAGAATTGGCCATCACTTTCAAACTGGTTGCAATTATTCCTGATATATGATGGAAACGCTGTTGTATTTTTTTTGCATTTTATGGTTCGGGCGTTGACTTCTAAGGCCCTAACTATTCAATCTGTTGGAGCAACGCCCTAGGGTGAAGCCTAGGTTGCTCGGAAAGTAGAAATGACCATAAGTTTCATACTGGTTGCAATTATTCGTTTTATACGATGGAAAAACTGTTGTATTTATATTGTATTTTATGCTTCTGGCGTTGACTTCTAAGGCACTAACTATTCGATCTGGTGGAGCAACGCCCTACAGTGAAGCCTAGGTTGCCCGGAACGTAGAATTGGCCATCACTTTCAAACTGGTTGCAATTATTCCTGTTATATGATGGATACACTGTTGTATTTTTATTGCATTTTATGCTTCGGGCGTTGACTTCTAAGGCCCTAACTATTCAATCTGTTGGTCCAACGCCCTAGGGTGAAGCCTAGCTTGCTCGGAAAGTAGAAATGACAATAAGTTTCATACTGGTTGCAATTATTCGTTTTATACGATGGAAAAACTGTTGTATTTATATCGTATGTTATGCTTCTGGCGTTGACTTCTAAGGCACTATCTATTCGATCTGGTCGAGCAACGCCCTAGAGCGAAGCCTAGGTTGCCCGGAACGTAGAATTGGCCATCACTTTCAAACTGGTTGCAATTATTCCTCTTAGATGATGGAAACACTGTTGTATTTTTTTTGCATCTTATGGTTCGGGCGTTGACTTCTAAGGTCCTATCTATTCAATCTGTTGGAGCAACGCCCTAGGGTGAAGCCTAGGTTGCTCGGAAAGTAGAAATGACCATAAGTTTCATACTGGTTGCAATTATTCGTTTTATACGATGGAAAAACTGTTGTATTTATATTGTATTTTATGCTTCTGGCGTTGACTTCTAAGGCACTAACTGTTCGATCTGGTGGAGCAACGCCCTAGAGTGAAGCCGAGGTTGCCCGGAAAGGAGAAATGACCATCACTTTCAAACTGGTTGCAATTGATCCTTTTATACGATGGAAAAGCTGTTGTATTTATATCGTATTTTATGCTTCTGGCGTTTACTTCTAAGGACCTAACTATTCGATCTGGTGGACCAACGACCTAGAGTGAAGCCTAGGTTGCCCGGAACGTAGAATTGGCCATCACTTTCAAACTGGTTGCAATTATTCCTGTTATATGATGGATAAACTGTTGTATTTTTATTGCATTTTATGCTTCGGGCGTTGACTTCTAAGGCCCTAACTATTCAATCTGTTGGAGCAACGCCCCAGGGTGAAGCCTAGCTTGCTCGCAAAGTAGAAATGACCATAAGTTTCATACTGGTTGCAATTATTCGTTTTATACGATGGAAAAGCTGTTGCATTTATATCGTATTTTATGCTTCTGGCGTTGACTTCTTAGGCCGTAACCATTCGGTCTGGTAGAGGAACGCCCTGGAGTGAAACCTAGGTTGCCCGGAACGTAGAATTGGCCATCACTTTCAAACTGGTTGCAATTATTCCTGATATATGATGGAAGCACTGTTGTATTTTTTTTGCATTTTATGGTTCGGGCGTTGACTTCTAAGGCCCTAACTATTCAATCTGGTGGAGCAACGCCCTAGAGTGAAGCCGAGGTTGCCCGGAAAGGAGAAATGACCATCACTTTCAAACTGGTTGCAATTGATCCTTTTATACGATGGAAAAGCTGTTGTATTTATATCGTATTTTATGCTTCTGGCGTTTACTTCTAAGGACGTAACTATTCGATCTGGTGGAGCAACGCCCTAGAGTGAAGCCTAGGTTGCTCCGAATGTAGAAATGACAACAGCTATCACGCTGCTTGCAATTATTCGTCTTATACGATGGAAACGCTGTTGTATTTATATTGTATTTTACGCCTCTGGCGTTGACTTCTAAGGCCGTAGCTATTAGATGTGGTGGAGCAACGCCCTAGAGTGACGCCTAGGGTGATCGGAACGTAGAAATGACCATTACTTTCACACTGGTTGCAATTATTCGTTTTATACGATGGAAAAGCTGTTGTAATTATATCGTTTTTTATGCTTCTGGCGTTGACTTCTAAGGCCCTAACTATTCAATCTGTTGGAGCAGCGCCCTAGGGTGAAGCCTAGGTTGCTCGGAAAGTAGAGATGACAATAAGTTTCATACTGGTTGCAATTATTCGTTTTATGCGATGGAAAAACTGTTGTATTTATATGGTATTTTATGCTTCTGGCGTTGACTTCGAAGGAACTAACTATTCGATCTGGTGGAGCAACGCCCTAGAGTGAAGCCTAGGTTGCCCGGAAGGTGGAATTGGCCATCACTTTCAAACTGGTTGCAATTATTCGTTTTATACGATGGAAAAACTGTTGTATTTATATTGTATTTTATGCTTCTGACGTTGACTTCTAAGGCACTAACTATTGGATCTGGTGGAGCGACGCCCTAGAGTGAAGCCTAGGTTGCCCGGAACGTAGGATTGGTCATCACTTTCAAACTGGTTGCAATTATTCCTGTTATATGATGGAAACACTGTTGTATTTTTATTGCATTTTATGCTTCGGGCGTTGACTTCTATGGCCCTAACTATTCAATCTGTTGGAGCAACGCCCTAGGGTGAAGCCTAGCTTGCTCGGAAAGTATAAATGTCCATAAGTTTCATACTGGTTGCAATTATTCGTTTTATACGATGGAAAAACTGTTGTATTTATATCGTATTTTATGCTTCTGGCGTTGACTTCTAAGGCACTATCTATTCGATCTGGTGGAGCAACGCCCTAGAGCGAAGCCTAGGTTGCCCGGAACGTAGAATTGGCCATCACTTTCAAACTGGTTGCAATTATTACTGTTATATGATGGAAACACTGTTGTATTTTTTTTGCATTTTATGGTTCGGGCGTTGACTTCTAAGATCCTAACTATTCAATCTGTTGGAGCAACGCCCTAGGGTGAAGCCTAGGTTGCTCGGAAAGTAGAAATGACCATAAGTTTCACACTGGTTGCAATTATTCGTTTTATACGATGGAAAGCTGTTGTATTTATATTGTATTTTATGCTTCTGGCGTTAACTTCTAAGGCACTAACTATTCGATCTGGTGGAGCAACGCCCTAGAGCGAAGCCTAGGTTGCCCGGAACGTAGAATTGGCCATCACTTTCAAACTGGTTGCAATTATTACTGTTATATGATGGAAACACTGTTGTATTTTTTTTGCATTTTATGGTTCGGGCGTTGACTTCTAAGATCCTAACTATTCAATCTGTTGGAGCAACGCCCTAGGGTGAAGCCTAGGTTGCTCGGAAAGTAGAAATGACCATAAGTTTCACACTGGTTGCAATTATTCGTTTTATACGATGGAAAGCTGTTGTATTTATATTGTATTTTATGCTTCTGGCGTTAACTTCTAAGGCACTAACTATTCGATCTGGTGGAGCAACGCAATAGAGTGAAGCCAAGGTTGCCCGGAACTTAGAATTGGCCCTCACTTTCAAAGTGGATGCAATTATTCCTGATGTATGATGGAAACACTGTTGTATTTTTTTTGCATTTTATGGTTCGGGCGTTGACTTGTAAGGCCCTAACTATTCAATCTGTTGGAGCAACGCCCTAGGGTGAAGCCTAGCTTGCTCGGAAAGTAGAAATGACCTTAAGTTTCATACTGGTTGCAATTATTCGTTTTATACGATGGAAAAGCAGTTGTATTTATATCGTATTTTATGCTTTTGGCGTTGACTTCTTAGGCCGTAACTATTCGGTCTGGTGGAGCAACGCCCTGGAGTGAAACATAGGTTGCCCGGAACGTAGAATTGGCCATCACTTTGAGACTGGTTGCAATTATTCCTGATATATGATGGAAACACGGTTGTATTTTTTTTGCATTTTATGGTTCGGGCGTTGACTTCTAAGGCCCTAACTATTCAATCTGTTGGAGCAACGCCCTAGCGTGAAGCCTAGGTTGCTCGAAAAGTAGAAATGACCATAACTTTCATTCTGGTTGCAATTATTCGTTTTATACGATGGAAAAGCTGTTGTATTTATACCGTATTTTATGCTTCTGGCGTTGACTTCTAAGGCACTATCTATTCGATCTGGTGGAGAAACGCCCTAGAGCGAAGCCTAGGTTGCCCGGAACGTAGAATTGGCCATCACTTTCAAACTGGTTGCAATTATTCCTGTTATATGATGGAAACACTGTTGTATTTTTTTTGCATTTTATGGTTCGGGCGTTGACTTCTAAGGTCCTAACTATTCAATCTGTTGGAGCAACGCCCTAGGGTGAAGCCTAGCTTGCTCGGAAAGTAGAAATGACCATAAGTTTCATACTGGTTGCAATTATTCGTTTTATACGATGGAAATGCTGTTGTATTTATATCGTATTTTATGCTTCTGGCGTTGACTTCTTAGGCCGTAACTATTCGGTCTGGTGGAGCAACGCCCTACAGTGAAGCCTAGGTTGCCCGGAACGTAGAATTGGCCGTCACTTTCAAACTCGTTGCAATTATTCCTGTTATATGATGGATACACTGTTGTATTTTTATTGCATTTTATGCTTCGGGCGTTGACTTCTAAGGCCCTAACTATTCAATCTGTTGGACCAACACCCTAGGGTGAAGCCTAGCTTGCTCGGAAAGTAGAAATGACCATAAGATTCATTCTGGTTGCAATTATTCGTTTTACACGATGGAAAAGCTGTTGTATTTATATCGTATTTTATGCTTCTGGCGTTGACTTCTTAGGCCGTAACTATTCGGTCTGGTGGAGCAACGCTCTGGAGTGAAACCTAGGTTGCCCGGAACGTAGAATTGGCCATCACTTTCAAACAGGTTGCAATTATTCCTGATATATGATGGAAACACTGTTGTATTTTTTTTGCATTTTATGGTTCGGGCGTTGACTTCTAAGGCCCTAACTATTCAATCTGTTGGAGCAACGCCCTAGTGTGAAGCCTAGGTTGCTCGGAAAGTAGAAATGACCATAAGTTTCATACTGGTTGCAATTATTCGTTTTATACGATGGAAAAACTGTTGTAATTATATTGTATTTTATGCTTCTGGCGTTGACTTCTAAGGCACTATCTATTCGATCTGGTGGAGCAACGCCCTAGAGCGAAGCCTAGGTTGCCCGGAACGTAGAATTGGCCATCACTTTCAAACTGGTTGCAATTACTCCTGTTATATGATGGATACACTGTTGTATTTTTATTGCATTTTATGCTTCGGGCGTTGACTTCTAAGGCCCTAACTATTCAATCTGTTGGACCAACGCCCTAGGGTGAAGCCTAGCTGGCTCGGAAAGTAGAAATGACCATAAGTTTCATACTGGTTGCAATTATTCGTTTTATACGATGGAAAAGCTGTTGTATTTATATCGTATTTTATGCTTCTGGCGTTGACTTCTTAGGCCGTAACTATTCGGTCTGGTGGAGCAACGCCCTGGGGTGAAACCTAGGTTGCCCGGAAAGTAGAATTGGCCATCACTTTCAAACTGGTTGCAATTATTCCTGATATATGATGGAAACACTGTTGCATTTTTTTTGCATTTTATGGTTCGGGCGTTGACTTCTAAGGCCCTAACTATTCAATCTGTTGGACCAACGCCCTAGGGTGAAGCCTAGGTTGCTCGGAAAGTAGAAATGACCATAAGTTTCATACTGGTTGCAATTATTCGTTTTATACGATGGAAAAACTGTTGTATTTATATCGTATTTTATGCTTCTGGCGTTGACTTCTTAGGCCGTAACTATTCGGTCTGGCGGAGCAACGCCCTGGAGTGAAACCTAGGTTGCCCGGAAAGTAGAATTTTCCATCACTTTCAAACTGGTTGCAATTATTCCTGATATATGATGGAAACGCTGTTGTATTTTTTTTGCATTTTATGGTTCGGGCGTTGACTTCTAAGGCCCTAACTATTCAATCTGTTGGAGCAACGCCCTAGGGTGAAGCCTAGGTTGCTCGGAAAGTAGAAATGACCATAAGTTTCATACTGGTTGCAATTATTCGTTTTATACGATGGAAAAACTGTTGTATTTATATTGTATTTTATGCTTCTGGCGTTGACTTCTAAGGCACTAACTATTCGATCTGGTGGAGCAACGCCCTACAGTGAAGCCTAGGTTGCCCGGAACGTAGAATTGGCCATCACTTTCAAACTGGTTGCAATTATTCCTGTTATATGATGGATACACTGTTGTATTTTTATTGCATTTTATGCTTCGGGCGTTGACTTCTAAGGCCCTAACTATTCAATCTGTTGGACCAACGCCCTAGGGTGAAGCCTAGCTTGCTCGGAAAGTAGAAATGACAATAAGTTTCATACTGGTTGCAATTATTCGTTTTATACGATGGAAAAACTGTTGTATTTATATCGTATGTTATGCTTCTGGCGTTGACTTCTAAGGCACTATCTATTCGATCTGGTGGAGCAACGCCCTAGAGCGAAGCCTAGGTTGCCCGGAACGTAGAATTGGCCATCACTTTCAAACTGGTTGCAATTATTCCTCTTAGATGATGGAAACACTGTTGTATTTTTTTTGCATCTTATGGTTCGGGCGTTGACTTCTAAGGTCCTAACTATTCAATCTGTTGGAGCAACGCCCTAGGGTGAAGCCTAGGTTGCTCGGAAAGTAGAAATGACCATAAGTTTCATACTGGTTGCAATTATTCGTTTTATACGATGGAAAAACTGTTGTATTTATATTGTATTTTATGCTTCTGGCGTTGACTTCTAAGGCACTAACTGTTCGATCTGGTGGAGCAACGCCCTAGAGTGAAGCCGAGGTTGCCCGGAAAGGAGAAATGACCATCACTTTCAAACTGGTTGCAATTGATCCTTTTATACGATGGAAAAGCTGTTGTATTTATATCGTATTTTATGCTTCTGGCGTTTACTTCTAAGGACCTAACTATTCGATCTGGTGGACCAACGACCTAGAGTGAAGCCTAGGTTGCCCGGAACGTAGAATTGGCCATCACTTTCAAACTGGTTGCAATTATTCCTGTTATATGATGGATAAACTGTTGTATTTTTATTGCATTTTATGCTTCGGGCGTTGACTTCTAAGGCCCTAACTATTCAATCTGTTGGAGCAACGCCCCAGGGTGAAGCCTAGCTTGCTCGCAAAGTAGAAATGACCATAAGTTTCATACTGGTTGCAATTATTCGTTTTATACGATGGAAAAGCTGTTGCATTTATATCGTATTTTATGCTTCTGGCGTTGACTTCTTAGGCCGTAACCATTCGGTCTGGTAGAGGAACGCCCTGGAGTGAAACCTAGGTTGCCCGGAACGTAGAATTGGCCATCACTTTCAAACTGGTTGCAATTATTCCTGATATATGATGGAAGCACTGTTGTATTTTTTTTGCATTTTATGGTTCGGGCGTTGACTTCTAAGGCCCTAACTATTCAATCTGTTGGAGCAACGCACTAGGGTGAAGCCTAGGTTGCTCGAAAAGTAGAAATGACCATAAGTTTCATTCTGGTTGCAATTATTCGTTTTATTCGATGGAAAAGCTGTTGTATTTATATTGTATTTTATGCTTCTGGCGTTGACTTCTAAGGCACTAACTATTCGATCTGGTGGAGCAACGCCCTAGAGTGAAGCCGAGGTTGCCCGGAAAGGAGAAATGACCATCACTTTCAAACTGGTTGCAATTGATCCTTTTATACGATGGAAAAGCTGTTGTATTTATATCGTATTTTATGCTTCTGGCGTTTACTTCTAAGGACGTAACTATTCGATCTGGTGGAGCAACGCCCTAGAGTGAAGCCTAGGTTGCTCCGAATGTAGAAATGACAACAGCTATCACGCTGCTTGCAATTATTCGTCTTATACGATGGAAACGCTGTTGTATTTATATTGTATTTTACGCCTCTGGCGTTGACTTCTAAGGCCGTAGCTATTAGATGTGGTGGAGCAACGCCCTAGAGTGACGCCTAGGGTGATCGGAACGTAGAAATGACCATTACTTTCACACTGGTTGCAATTATTCGTTTTATACGATGGAAAAGCTGTTGTAATTATATCGTTTTTTATGCTTCTGGCGTTGACTTCTAAGGCCCTAACTATTCAATCTGTTGGAGCAGCGCCCTACAGTGAAGCCTAGGTTGCTCGGAAAGTAGAGATGACAATAAGTTTCATACTGGTTGCAATTATTCGTTTTATGCGATGGAAAAACTGTTGTATTTATATGGTATTTTATGCTTCTGGCGTTGACTTCTAAGGAACTAACTATTGGATCTGGTGGAGCGACGCCCTAGAGTGAAGCCTAGGTTGCCCGGAACGTAGGATTGGTCATCACTTTCAAACTGGTTGCAATTATTCCTGTTATATGATGGAAACACTGTTGTATTTTTATTGCATTTTATGCTTCGGGCGTTGACTTCTATGGCCCTAACTATTCAATCTGTTGGACCAACGCCCTAGGGTGAAGCCTAGGTTGCTCGGAAAGTAGAAATGACCATATGTTTCATACTGGTTGCAATTATTCGTTTTATACGATGGAAAAGCTGTTGTATTTATATTGTATTTTATGCTTCTGGCTTTGACTTCTAAGGCACTAACTATTCGATCTGGTGGAGCAACGCCCTAGAGTGAAGCCTAGGTTGCCCGGAACATTGAATTGGCCATCACTTTCAAACTGGTTGCAATTATTCCTGATATATGATGGAAACACTGTTGTATTTTTTTTGCATTTTATGGTTCGGGCGTTGACTTCTAAGGCCCTAACTATTCAATCTGTTGGAGCAACGCCCTAGGGTGAAGCCTAGGTTGCTCGGAAAGTAGAAATGTCCATAAGTTTCATACTGGTTGCAATTATTCGTTTTATACGATGGAAAAACTGTTGTATTTATATTGTATTTTATGCTTCTGGCGTTGAATTCTAAGGCACTAACTATTCGATCTGGTGGAGCAACGCAATAGAGTGATGCCTAGGTTGCCCGGAACGTAGAATTGGCCATCAATTTCAAACTGGTTGCAATTATACCTGTTATATGATGGAAACACTGCTGTATTTTTTTTGCATTTTATGGTTCGGGCGTTCACTTCTATGGCCCTAACTATTCAATCCGTTGAAGCAACGCCCTAGGGTGAAGCCTAGGTTGCTCGGAAAGTAGACATGACCATAAGTTTCATACTGGTTGCAATTATTCGTTTTATACGATGGAAAAACTGTTGTATTTATATTGTATTTTATACATCTGGCGTTGACTTCTAAAGTACTAACTATTCGAGCTAGTGGAGCAACGCCCTAGAGTGAAGCCTAGGTTGCCCGGAACGTAGAATTGGCCATCACATTCAAACTGGTTGCAATTATTCCTGTTATATGATGGAATCACTGTTGTATTTTTTTTGCATTTTATGGTTCGGGCGTTGAGTTCTAAGGCCCTAACTATTCAATCTGTTGGAGCAACGCCCTAGGGTGAAGCCTAGGTTGCTCGGAAAGTAGAAATGACCATAAGTTTCATACTGGTTGCAATTATTCGCTTTATACGATGGAAAAACTGTTGTATTTATATTGTATTTTATGCTTCTGGCGTTGACTTCTAAGGCGCTAACTATTCGATCTGGTGGAGCAACGCCCTAGAGTGAAGCCTAGGTTGCCCGGAACGTAGAATTGGCCATCACTTTCAAACTGGTTGCAATTATTCCTGATATATGATGTAAACACTGTTGTATTTTTTTTGCATTTTATGGTTCGGGCGTTGACTTCTAAGGCCCTAACTATTCAACCTGTTGGACCAACGCCCTAGGGTGAAGCCTAGCTTGCTCGGAAAGTAGAAATGACCCTAAGTTTCATACTGGTTGCGATTATTCGTTTTATACGATGGAAAAACTGTTGTATTTATATTGTATTTTATACATCTGGCGTTGACTTCTAAGGTACTAACTATTCGATCTAGTGGAGCAACGCCCTAGAGTGAAGCCTATGTTGCCCGGAACGTATAAATGCCCATCACTTTCAAACTGGTTGCAATTATTCCTGTTATATGATGGAAAAACTATTGTATTTTTATTGCATTTTTAGCTTCGGGCATTGACTTCTAAGGCCCTAACAATTCAATCTGTTGGAGCAAAGCCCTAGGGTGACGCCTAGCCTGCTCGGAAAGTAGAAATGACCATAAGTTTCATACTGGTTGCAATTATTCGTTTTATGCGATGGAAAAGCTGTTGTATTTATATCGTATTTTATGCTTCTGGCGTTGACTTCTTAGGCCGTGACTATTCGGTCTGGTGGAGCAACGCCCTAGGGTGAAGCCTAGGTTGCCCGGAAAGTAGAAATGACCATAACTTTCATACTGGTTGCAATTATTCGTTTTATATGATGGAAAAGCTGTTGCATTTATATTGTATTTTATGCTTCTGGCGTTGACTTCTAAGGCACTAACTAGTCGATCAGGTGGAGCAGCGCCCTAGAGTGAAGCCTAGGTTGCCCGGAACGTAGAATTGGCCATCACTTTCAAACTGGTTGCAATTATTCCTGATATATGATGGAAACACTGTTGTACTTTTTTTGCATTTTATGGTTCGGGCGTTGACTTCTAAGGCCCTAACTATTCAATCTGTTGGAGCAACGCCCTAGGGTGAAGCCTAGGTTGCTCGGAAAGTAGAAATGACCATAAGTTTCATACTGGTTGCAATTATTCGTTTTATACGATGGAAAAGCTGTTGTATTTATATCGTATTTTATGCTTCTGGCGTTGACTTCTAAGGCACTATGTGTCCGATCTGGTGGAGCAACGCCCTGGAGCGAAGCCTAGGTTGCCCGGAACGTAGAATTGGCCATCACTTTCAAACTGGTTGCAATTATTCCTGTTATATGATGGAATCACTGTTGTATTTTTTTTGCATTTTATGGTTCGGGCGTTGAGTTCTAAGGCCCTAACTATTCAATCTGTTGGAGCAACGCCCTAGGGTGAAGCCTAGGTTGCTCGGAAAGTAGAAATGACCATAAGTTTCATACTGGTTGCAATTATTCGCTTTATACGATGGAAAAACTGTTGTATTTATATTGTATTTTATGCTTCTGGCGTTGACTTCTAAGGCGCTAACTATTCGATCTGTTGGAGCAACGCCCTAGAGTGGAGCCTAGGTTGCCCGGAACTTAGAATTGGCCCTCACTTTCAAACTGGATGCAATTATTCCTGATGTATGATGGAAACACTGTTGTATTTTTTTTGCATTTTATGGTTCGGGCGTTGACTTCTAAGGCCCTAACTATGCAATCTGTTGGAGCAACGCCCTAGGGTGAAGCCTAGCTTGCTCGGAAAGTAGAAATGACCATAAGTTTCATACTGGTTGCAATTATTCGTTTTATACGATGGAAAAGCAGTTGTATTTATATCGTATTTTATGCTTTTGGCGTTGACTTCTTAGGCCGTAACTATTCGGTCTGGTGGAGCAACGCCCTGGAGTGAAACATAGGTTGCCCGGAACGTAGAATTGGCCATCACTTTGAGACTGGTTGCAATTATTCCTGATATATGATGGAAACACTGTTGTATTTTTTTTGCATTTTATGGTTCGGGCGTTGACTTCTAAGGCCCTAACTATTCAATCTGTTGGAGCAACGACCTAGAATGAAGCCTAGGTTGCCCGGAACGTAGAAATGACCATACCTTTCACACTGTTTGCTATTATTCGTTTTATACGATGGAAAAACTGTTATATTTATATTGTATTTTATGCTTCTGGCGTTGACTTCTAAGGCACTATCTATTCGATCTGGTGGAGCAACGCCCTAGAGCGAAGCCTAGGTTGTCCGGAACGTAGAATTGGCCATCACTTTCAAACTGGTTGCAATTACACCTGTTATATGATGGAAACACTGTTGTATTTTTTTTGCATTTTATGGTTCGGGCGTTGACTTCTAAGGCCCTAACTATTCAATCTGTTGGAGCAACGCCCTAGGGTGAAGCCTAGGTTGCTCGGAAAGTAGAAATGTCCATAAGTTTCATACTGGTTGCAATCATTCGTTTTATACGATGGAAAAACTCTTGTATTTATATTGTATTTTATGCCTCTGGCGTTGACTTCTAAGGCACTGACTATTCGATGTGGTGGAGCAACGCCCTAGAGTGAAGCCTAGGTTGCCCGGAACGTAGAATTGGCCATCAATTTCAAACTGGTTGCAATTATTCGTTTTATACGATGGAAAAACTGTTGTATTTATATTGTATTTTATGCTTCTGACGTTGACTTCTAAGGCACTAACTATTCGATCTGGTGGAGCGACGCCCTAGAGTGAAGCCTAGGTTGCCCGGAACGTAGGATTGGTCATCACTTTCAAACTGGCTGCAATTATTCCTGTTATATGATGGAAACACTGTTGTATTTTTATTGCATTTTATGCTTCGGGCGTTGACTTCTATGGCCCTAACTATTCAATCTGTTGGAGCAACGCCCTAGGGTGAAGCCTAGCTTGCTCGGAAAGTAGAAATGTCCATAAGTTTCATACTGGTTGCAATTATTCGTTTTATACGATGGAAAAACTGTTGTATTTATATTGCATTTTATGCTTCTGGCGTTGACTTCTAAGGCCCTAGCTATTCAATCTGTTGGACCAACGCCCTAGGGTGAAGCCTAGGTTGCTCGGAAAGTAGAAATGACCATATGTTTCATACTGGTTGCAATTATTCCTGTTATATGATGGAAAAACTGTTGTATTTATATGGTATTTTATGATTCTGGCGTTCACTTCTAAGGCACTACCTATTCGATCTGGTGGAGCAACGCCCTAGAGTGAAGCCTAGGTTGCCCGGAAGGTAGAATTGGCCAGCACTTTCAAACTGGTTGCAATTATTCGTTTTATACGATGGAAAAACTGTTGTATTTATATTGTATATTATGCTTCTGACGTTGACTTCTAAGGCACTAACTATTCGATCTGGTGGAGCGACGCCCTAGAGTGAAGCCTAGGTTGCCCGGAACGTTGGATTGGCCATCACTTTCAAACTGGTTGCAATTATTCCTGTTATATGATGGAAACACGGTTGTATTTTGATTGCATTTTATGCTCTGGGCGTTGACTGCTAAGGCCCTAACTATTCAATCTGTTGGAGCAACGCCCTAGGGTGAAGCCTAGCTTGCTCGGAAAGTAGAAATGTCCATAAGTTTCATACTGGTTGCAATTATTCGTTTTATACGATGGAAAGACTGTTGTATTTATATTGTATTTTATGCTTCTGGCGTTGACTTCTAAGACCCTAGCTATTCGATCTACTGGAGCAACGCCCTAGAGTGAAGCCTATGATGCCCGGAACGTAGAAATGACCATAACTTTCAAACTGGTTGCAATTATCCCTGTTATACGATAGAAAAACTGTTGTATTTATATTGAATTTTATGCTTCTGGCGTTTACTTCTTAGGCCGTAACTATTCGATCTAGTGCAGCAACGCCCTAGAGTGAAGCCGAGGTTGCCCGGAAAGGAGAAATGACCATCACTTTCAAACTGGTTGCAATTGATCCTTTTATACGATGGAAAAGCTGTTGTATTTATATCGTATTTTATGCTTCTGGCGTTTACTTCTAAGGACCTAACTATTCGATCTGGTGGACCAACGCCCTAGAGTGAAGCCTACGTTGCTCGGAATGTAGAAATGACCATAACTTTCACACTGCTTGCAATTATTCGTTTTATACGATGGAAACGCTGTTGTATTTATATTGTATTCTATGCCTCTGGCGTTTACTTCTAAGGCTGTAGCTATTAGATGTGGTGGAGCACCGCCCTAGAGTGACGCCTAGGGTGCTCGGAACGTAGAAATGACCATTACTTTCACACTGGTTGCAATTATTCGTTTTATACGATGGAAAAGCTGTTGTAATTATATCGTATTTTATGCTTCTGGCGTTGACTTCTTAGGCCATAACTATTCGGTCTGGTGGAGCAACGCCCTGGAGTGAAACCTAGGTTGCCCGGAACGTAGAATTGGCCATCACTTTCAAACTGGTTGCAATTATTCCTGTTATATGATGAAAGCACTGTTGTATTTTTTTTGCATTTTATGGTTCGGGCGTTTACTTCTAAGGCTCTAACTATTCAATCTGTTGGAGCAACGACCTAGGGTGAACCGTAGGTTGCTGGGAAAGTAGAAATGAGCATAAGGTTCATACTGGTTGCAATTATTCGTTTTATACGATGGAAAAACTCTTGTATTTATATTGTATTTTATGCCTCTGGCGTTGACTTCTAAGGCACTGACCATTCGATGTGGTGGAGCAACGCAATAGAGTGATGCCTAGGTTGCCCGGAACGTAGAATTGGCCATCAATTTCAAACTGGTTGCAATTATTCGTTTTATACGATGGAAAAACTGTTGTATTTATATTGTATTTTATGCTTCTGGCGTTGACTTCTAAGGCACTAACTATTCGATCTTGTGGAGCAACGCCCTAGAGTGAAGCCTAGGTTGCCCGGAACGTAGAATTGGCCATCACTTTCAAACTGGTTGCAATTATTCCTGTTATATGATGGATACACTGTTGTATTGTTATTGCATTTTATGCTTCGGGCGTTGACTTCTAAGGCCCTAACTATTCAATCTGTTGGACCAACGCACTAGGGCGAAGCCTAGGTTGCTGCGAAAGTAGAAGTGACCATAAGTTTCATACTGGTTGCAATTATTCGTTTTATACGATGGAAAAACTGTTGTATTTATATTCTATTTTATGCTTCTGGCGTTGACTTCTAAGGCCCTAGCTGTTCGATCTAGTGGAGCAACGCACTAGAGTGAAGCCGAGGTTGCCCGGAAAGGAGAAATGACCATCACTTTCAAACTGGTTGCAATTGATCCTTTTATACGATGGAAAAGCTGTTGTATTTATATCGTATTTTATGCTTCTGGCGTTTACTTCTAAGGACCTAACTATTCGATCTGGTGGACCAACGACCTAGAGTGAAGCCTAGGTTGCCCGGAACGTAGAATTGGCCATCACTTTCAAACTGGTTGCAATTATTCTTGTTATATGATGGATAAACTGTTGTATTTTTATTGCATTTTATGCTTCGGGCGTTGACTTCTAAGGCCCTAACTATTCAATCTGTTGGAGCAACGCCCCAGGGTGAAGCCTAGCTTGCTCGCAAAGTAGAAATGACCATAAGTTTCATACTGGTTGCAATTATTCGTTTTATACCATGGAAAAGCTGTTGCATTTATATCGTATTTTATGCTTCTGGCGTTGAGTTCTTAGGCCGTAACCATTCGGTCTGGTAGAGGAACGCCCTGGAGTGAAACCTAGGTTGCCCGGAACGTAGAATTGGCCATCACTTTCAAACTGGTTGCAATTATTCCTGATATATGATGGAAGCACTGTTGTATTTTTTTTTGCATTTTATGGTTCGGGCGTTGACTTCAAAGGCCCTAACTATTCAATCTGTTGGAGCAACGCCCTAGGGTGAAGCCTAGGTTGCTCGGAAAGTAGAAATGACCATAAGTTTCATACTGGTTGCAATTATTCGTTTTATACGATGGAAAAACTGTTGTATTTATATTATATTTTATGCTTCTGGCGTTGACTTCTAAGGCACTAACTATTCGATATGGTGGAGCAACGCCCTAGAGTGAAGCCGAGGTTGCCCGGAAAGGAGAAATGACCATTACTTTCACACTGTTTGCAATTATTCCTTTCATACGATGGAAAAGCTGTTTTACTTATATCGTATTTTATGCTTCTGTCGTTTACTTCTAAGGACCTAACTATTCGATCTGGTGGACCGACGCCCTAGAGTGAAGCCTAGGTTGCTCTGAATGTAGAAATGACCATAACTTTCACACTGCTTGCAATTATTCGTTTTATACGATGGAAACGCTGTTGTATTTATATTGTATTTTATGCCTCTGGCTTTGACTTCTAAGGCTGTAGCTATTAGATGTGGTGGAGCACCGGCCTAGAGTGACGCCTAGGGTGCTCGGAACGTAGAAATGACCATTACTTTCACACTGGTTGCAATTATTCGTTTTAAACGATGGAAAAGCTGTTGTAATTATATCGTATTTTATGCTTCTGGCGTTGACTTCTTAGGCCGTAACTATTCGGTCTGGTGGAGCAACGCCCTGGAGTGAAACCTAGGTTGCCCGGAACGTAGAATTGGCCATCACTTTCAAACTGGTTGCAATTATTCCTGTTATATGATGGAAACACTGTTGTATTTTTTTTGCATTTTATGGTTCGGGCGTTGACTTCTAAGGCCCTAACTATTCAATCTGTTGGAGCAGCGCCCTAGGGTGAAGCCTAGGTTGCTCGGAAAGTAGAAGTGACCATAAGTTTCATACTGGTTGCAATTATTCGTTTTATACGATGGAAAAACTGTTGTATTTATATTCTATTTTATGCTTCTGGCGTTGACTTCTAAGGCCCTAGCTGTTCGATCTAGTGGAGCAACGCACTAGAGTGAAGCCGAGGTTGCCCGGAAAGGAGAAATGACCATCACTTTCAAACTGGTTGCAATTGATCCTTTTATACGATGGAAAAGCTGTTGTATTTATATCGTATTTTATGCTTCTGGCGTTTACTTCTAAGGACCTAACTATTCGATCTGGTGGACGAACGACCTAGAGTGAAGCCTAGGTTGCCCGGAACGTAGAATTGGCCATCACTTTCAAACTGGTTGCAATTATTCTTGTTATATGATGGATAAACTGTTGTATTTTTATTGCATTTTATGCTTCGGGCGTTGACTTCTAAGGCCCTAACTATTCAATCTGTTGGAGCAACGCCCCAGGGTGAAGCCTAGCTTGCTCGCAAAGTAGAAATGACCATAAGTTTCATACTGGTTGCAATTATTCGTTTTATACGATGGAAAAGCTGTTGCATTTATATCGTATTTTATGCTTCTGGCGTTGAGTTCTTAGGCCGTAACCATTCGGTCTGGTAGAGGAACGCCCTGGAGTGAAACCTAGGTTGCCCGGAACGTAGAATTGGCCATCACTTTCAAACTGGTTGCAATTATTCCTGATATATGATGGAAGCACTGTTGTATTTTTTTTTGCATTTTATGGTTCGGGCGTTGACTTCAAAGGCCCTAACTATTCAATCTGTTGGAGCAACGCCCTAGGGTGAAGCCTAGGTTGCTCGAAAAGTAGAAATGACCATAAGTTTCATTCTGGTTGCAATTATTCGTTTTATTCGATGGAAAAGCTGTTGCATTTATATCGTATTTTATGCTTCTGGCGTTGACTTCTAAGGCACTATCTATTCGATCTGGTGGAGAAACGCCCTAGAGCGAAGCCTAGGTTGCCCGGAACGTAGAATTGGCCATCACTTTCAAACTGGTTGCAATTATTCCTGTTATATGATGGAAACACTGTTGTATTTTTTTTGCATCTTATGGTTCGGGCGTTGACTTCTAAGGTCCTAACTATTCAATCTGTTGGAGCAACGCCCTAGGGTGAAGCCTAGGTTGCTCGGAAAGTAGAAATGACCATAAGTTTCATACTGGTTGCAATTATTCGTTTTATACGATGGAAAAACTGTTGTATTTATATTATATTTTATGCTTCTGGCGTTGACTTCTAAGGCACTAACTATTCGATATGGTGGAGCAACGCCCTAGAGTGAAGCCGAGGTTGCCCGGAAAGGAGAAATGACCATTACTTTCACACTGTTTGCAATTATTCCTTTCATACGATGGAAAAGCTGTTTTACTTATATCGTATTTTATGCTTCTGGCGTTTACTTCTAAGGACCTAACTATTCGATCTGGTGGACCGACGCCCTAGAGTGAAGCCTAGGTTGCTCTGAATGTAGAAATGACCATAACTTTCACACTGCTTGCAATTATTCGTTTTATACGATGGAAACGCTGTTGTATTTATATTGTATTTTATGCCTCTGGCTTTGACTTCTAAGGCTGTAGCTATTAGATGTGGTGGAGCACCGGCCTAGAGTGACGCCTAGGGTGCTCGGAACGTAGAAATGACCATTACTTTCACACTGGTTGCAATTATTCGTTTTATACGATGGAAAAGCTGTTGTAATTATATCGTATTTTATGCTTCTGGCGTTGACTTCTTAGGCCGTAACTATTCGATCTAGTGGAGCATGGCCCTATAGTGAAGCTGAGGTTGCCCGGGAAGGAGAAATGACCATCACTTTCAAACTGGTTGCAATTAATGCTTTTATACGGTAGAAAAGCTGTTGTATTTACATCCTATTTTATGCTTCTGGCGTTTACTTCTAAGGACCTAGCTATTCGATCTGGTGGAGCAACGCCCTAGAGTGAAGCCTAGGTTGCTCGTAATGTAGAAATGACCATAACTTTCACACTGGTTGCAATTATTCGTTTTATACAATGGAAATCCTGTTCGATTCATTTTGTATTTTATGTTTCGGGCGTTGACTTCTAAGGCCCTAACTGTTTGATCTGGTGGACCAACGACCTAGAATGAAGCCTAGGTTGCCCGGAACGTAGAAATGACCATACCTTTCACACTGTTTGCTATTATTCGTTTTATACGATGGAAAAACTGTTATATTTATATTGTATTTTATGCTTCTGGCGTTGACTTCTAAGGCACTATCTATTCGATCTGGTGGAGCAACGCCCTAGAGCGAAGCCTAGGTTGTCCGGAACGTAGAATTGGCCATCACTTTCAAACTGGTTGCAATTACACCTGTTATATGATGGAAACACTGTTGTATTTTTTTTGCATTTTATGGTTCGGGCGTTGACTTCTAAGGCCCTAACTATTCAATCTGTTGGAGCAACGGCCTAGGGTGAAGCCTAGGTTGCTCGGAAAGTAGAAATGTCCATAAGTTTCATACTGGTTGCAATCATTCGTTTTATACGATGGAAAAACTCTTGTATTTATATTGTATTTTATGCCTCTGGCGTTGAACTCTAAGGCACTGACTATTCGATGTGGTGGAGCAACGCCCTAGAGTGAAGCCTAGGTTGCCCGGAACGTAGAATTGGCCATCAATTTCAAACTGGTTGCAATTATTCGTTTTATACGATGGAAAAACTGTTGTATTTATATTGTATTTTATGCTTCTGACGTTGACTTCTAAGGCACTAACTATTCGATCTGGTGGGGCGACGCCCTAGAGTGAAGCCTAGGTTGCCCGGAACGTAGGATTGGTCATCACTTTCAAACTTGTTGCAATTATTCCTGTTATATGATGGAAACACTGTTGTATTTTTATTGCATTTTATGCTTCGGGCGTTGACTTCTATGGCCCTAACTATTCAATCTGTTGGAGCAACGCCCTAGGGTGAAGCCTAGCTTGCTCGGAAAGTAGAAATGTCCATAAGTTTCATACTGGTTGCAATTATTCGTTTTATACGATGGAAAAACTGTTGTATTTATATTGCATTTTATGCTTCTGGCGTTGACTTCTAAGGCCCTAGCTATTCAATCTGTTGGACCAACGCCCTAGGGTGAAGCCTAGGTTGCTCGGAAAGTAGAAATGACCATATGTTTCATACTGGTTGCAATTATTCGTTTTATACGATGGAAAAGCTGTTGTATTTATATTGTATTTTATGCTTCTGGCGTTGACTTCTAAGGCACTAGCTATTCAATCTGTTGGAGCAACGCCCTAGGGTGAAGCCTAGGTTGCTCGGAAAGTAGAAGTGACCTTAAGTTTCATACTGGTTGCAATTATTCGTTTTATACGATGGAAAAACTGTTGTATTTATATTGTCTTTTATGCTTCTGGCGTTGACTTCTAAGGCCCTAGCTGTTCGATCTAGTGGAGCAACGCCCTAGAGTGAAGCCGAGGTTGCCCGGAAAGGAGAAATGAACATCACTTTCAAACTGGTTGCAATTGATCCTTCTATACGATGGAAAAGCTGTTGTATTTATATCGTATTTTATGCTCTGGCGTTTACTTCTAAGGACCTAACTATTCGATCTGGTGGACCAACGCCCTAGAGTGAAGCCTAGGTTGCCCGGAAGGTAGAATTGGCCATCACTTTCAAACTGGTTGCAATTATTCGTTTTATACGATCGAAAAACTGTTGTATTTATATGGTATTTTATGATTCTGGCGTTGACTTCTAAGGCACTATCTATTCGATCTGGTGGAGCAACGCCCTAGAGTGATGCCTAGGTTGCTCGGAAGGTAGAATTGGCCATCACTTTCAAACTGGTTGCAATTATTCCTGTTATATGATGGAAAAACTGTTGTATTTATATGGTATTTTATGATTCTGGCGTTCACTTCTAAGGCACTACCTATTCGATCTGGTGGAGCAACGCCCTAGAGTGAAGCCTAGGTTGCCCGGAAGGTAGAATTGGCCATCACTTTCAAACTGGTTGCAATTATTCGTTTTATACGATGGAAAAACTGTTGTATTTATATTGTATTTTATGCTTCTGACGTTGTCTTCTAAGGCACTAACTATTCGATCTGGTGGAGCGACGCCCTAGAGTGAAGCCTAGGTTGCCCGGAACGTAGGATTGGCCATCACTTTCAAACTGGTTGCAATTATTCCTGTTATATGATGGAAACACGGTTGTATTTTTATTGCATTTTATGCTCCGGGCGTTGACTGCTAAGGCCCTAACTATTCAATCTGTTGGAGCAACGCCCTAGGGTGAAGCCTAGCTTGCTCGGAAAGTAGAAATGTCCATAAGTTTCATACTGGTTGCAATTATTCGTTTTATACGATGGAAAGACTGTTGTATTTATATTGTATTTTATGCTTCTGGCGTTGACTTCTAAGACCCTAGCTATTCGATCTACTGGAGCAACGCCCTAGAGTGAAGCCTATGATGCCCGGAACGTAGAAATGACCATAACTTTCAAACTGGTTGCGATTATCCCTGTTATACGATGGAAAAACTGTTGTATTTATATTGAATTTTATGCTTCTGGCGTTTACTTCTTAGGCCGTAACTATTCGATCTAGTGCAGCAACGCCCTAGAGTGAAGCCGAGGTTGCCCGGAAAGGAGAAATGACCATCACTTTCAAACTGGTTGCAATTGATCCTTTTATACGATGGAAAAGCTGTTGTATTTATATCGTATTTTATGCTTCTGGCGTTTACTTCTAAGGACCTAACTATTCGATCTGGTGGACCAACGCCCTAGAGTGAAGCCTACGTTGCTCAGAATGTAGAAATGACCATAACTTTCACACTGCTTGCAATTATTCGTTTTATACGATGGAAACGCTGTTGTATTTATATTGTATTCTATGCCTCTGGCGTTTACTTCTAAGGCTGTAGCTATTAGATGTGGTGGAGCACCGCCCTAGAGTGATGCCTAGGGTGCTCGGAACGTAGAAATGACCATTACTTTCACACTGGTTGCAATTATTCGTTTTATACGATGGAAAAGCTGTTGTAATTATATCGTATTTTATGCTTCTGGCGTTGACTTCTTAGGCCATAACTATTCGGTCTGGTGGAGCAACGCCCTGGAGTGAAACCTAGGTTGCCCGGAACGTAGAATTGGCCATCACTTTCAAACTGGTTGCAATTATTCCTGTTATATGATGAAAGCACTGTTGTATTTTTTTTGCATTTTATGGTTCGGGCGTTTACTTCTAAGGCTCTAACTATTCAATCTGTTGGAGCAACGACCTAGGGTGAACCGTAGGTTGCTGGGAAAGTAGAAATGAGCATAAGGTTCATACTGGTTGCAATTATTCGTTTTATACGATGGAAAAACTCTTGTATTTATATTGTATTTTATGCCTCTGGCGTTGACTTCTAAGGCACTGACCATTCGATGTGGTGGAGCAACGCAATAGAGTGATGCCTAGGTTGCCCGGAACGTAGAATTGGCCATCAATTTCAAACTGGTTGCAATTATTCGTTTTATACGATGGAAAAACTGTTGTATTTATATTGTATTTTATGCTTCTGGCGTTGACTTCTAAGGCACTAACTATTCGATCTTGTGGAGCAACGCCCTAGAGTGAAGCCTAGGTTGCCCGGAACGTAGAATTGGCCATCACTTTCAAACTGGTTGCAATTATTCCTGTTATATGATGGATACACTGTTGTATTGTTATTGCATTTTATGCTTCGGGCGTTGACTTATAAGGCCCTAACTATTCAATCTGTTGGACCAACGCACTAGGGCGAAGCCTAGGTTGCTCCGAAAGTAGAAGTGACCATAAGTTTCATACTGGTTGCAATTATTCGTTTTATACGATGGAAAAACTGTTGTATTTATATTCTATTTTATGCTTCTGGCGTTGACTTCTAAGGCCCTAGCTGTTCGATCTAGTGGAGCAACGCACTAGAGTGAAGCCGAGGTTGCCCGGAAAGGAGAAATGACCATCACTTTCAAACTGGTTGCAATTGATCCTTTTATACGATGGAAAAGCTGTTGTATTTATATCGTATTTTATGCTTCTGGCGTTTACTTCTAAGGACCTAACTATTCGATCTGGTGGACCAACGACCTAGAGTGAAGCCTAGGTTGCCCGGAACGTAGAATTGGCCATCACTTTCAAACTGGTTGCAATTATTCTTGTTATATGATGGATAAACTGTTGTATTTTTATTGCATTTTATGCTTCGGGCGTTGACTTCTAAGGCCCTAACTATTCAATCTGTTGGAGCAACGCCCCAGGGTGAAGCCTAGCTTGCTCGCAAAGTAGAAATGACCATAAGTTTCATACTGGTTGCAATTATTCGTTTTATACGATGGAAAAGCTGTTGCATTTATATCGTATTTTATGCTTCTGGCGTTGAGTTCTTAGGCCGTAACCATTCGGTCTGGTAGAGGAACGCCCTGGAGTGAAACCTAGGTTGCCCGGAACGTAGAATTGGCCATCACTTTCAAACTGGTTGCAATTATTCCTGATATATGATGGAAGCACTGTTGTATTTTTTTTTGCATTTTATGGTTCGGGCGTTGACTTCAAAGGCCCTAACTATTCAATCTGTTGGAGCAACGCCCTAGGGTGAAGCCTAGGTTGCTCGAAAAGTAGAAATGACCATAAGTTTCATTCTGGTTGCAATTATTCGTTTTATTCGATGGAAAAGCTGTTGCATTTATATCGTATTTTATGCTTCTGGCGTTGACTTCTAAGGCACTATCTATTCGATCTGGTGGAGAAACGCCCTAGAGCGAAGCCTAGGTTGCCCGGAACGTAGAATTGGCCATCACTTTCAAACTGGTTGCAATTATTCCTGTTATATGATGGAAACACTGTTGTATTTTTTTTGCATCTTATGGTTCGGGCGTTGACTTCTAAGGTCCTAACTATTCAATCTGTTGGAGCAACGCCCTAGGGTGAAGCCTAGGTTGCTCGGAAAGTAGGAATGACCATAAGTTTCATACTGGTTGCAATTATTCGTTTTATACGATGGAAAAACTGTTGTATTTATATTATATTTTATGCTTCTGGCGTTGACTTCTAAGGCACTAACTATTCGATATGGTGGAGCAACGCCCTAGAGTGAAGCCGAGGTTGCCCGGAAAGGAGAAATGACCATTACTTTCACACTGTTTGCAATTATTCCTTTCATACGATGGAAAAGCTGTTTTACTTATATCGTATTTTATGCTTCTGGCGTTTACTTCTAAGGACCTAACTATTCGATCTGGTGGACCGACGCCCTAGAGTGAAGCCTAGGTTGCTCTGAATGTAGAAATGACCATAACTTTCACACTGCTTGCAATTATTCGTTTTATACGATGGAAACGCTGTTGTATTTATATTGTATTTTATGCCTCTGGCTTTGACTTCTAAGGCTGTAGCTATTAGATGTGGTGGAGCACCGGCCTAGAGTGACGCCTAGGGTGCTCGGAACGTAGAAATGACCATTACTTTCACACTGGTTGCAATTATTCGTTTTATACGATGGAAAAGCTGTTGTAATTATATCGTATTTTATGCTTCTGGCGTTGACTTCTTAGGCCGTAACTATTCGGTCTGGTGGAGCAACGCCCTGGAGTGAAACCTAGGTTGCCCGGAACGTAGAATTGGCCATCACTTTCAAACTGGTTGCAATTATTCCTGTTATATGATGGAAACACTGTTGTATTTTTTTTGCATTTTATGGTTGGGGCGTTGACTTCTAAGGCCCTAACTATTCAATCTGTTGGAGCAGCGCCCTAGGGTGAAGCCTAGGTTGCTCGGAAAGTAGAAATGACCATCAGTTTCATACTGGTTGCAATTATTCGTTTTATACGATCGAAAAACTGTTGTATTTATATGGTATTTTATGATTCTGGCGTTGACTTCTAAGGCACTAACTATTCGATCTGGTGGAGCAATGCCCTAGAGTGAAGCCTAGGTTGCCCGGAAGGTAGAATTGGCCATCACTTTCAAACTGGTTGCAATTATTCGTTTTATACGATGGAAAAACTGTTGTATTTATATTGTATTTTATGCTTCTGACGTTGTCTTCTAAGGCACTAACTATTCGATCTGGTGGAGCGACGCCCTAGAGTGAAGCCTAGGTTGCCCGGAACGTAGGATTGGCCATCACTTTCAAACTGGTTGCAATTATTCCTGTTATATGATGGAAACACGGTTGTATTTTTATTGCATTTTATGCTCCGGGCGTTGACTGCTAAGGCCCTAAGTATTCAATCTGTTGGAGCAACGCCCTAGGGTGAAGCCTAGGTTGCTCGGAAAGTAGAAATGTCCATAAGTTTCATACTGGTTGCAATTATTCGTTTTATAGGATGGAAAAACTGTTGTATTTATATTGTATTTTATGCTTCTGGCGTTGACTTCTAAAGTACTAACTATTCGATCTAGTGGAGCAACGCCCTAGTGTGAAGCCTAGGTTGTCCGGAACGTAGAATTGGCCATCACTTTCAAACTGGTTGCAATTATTCCTGATATATGATGGAAACACTGTTGTATTTTTTTTGCATTTTATGGTTCGGGCGTTGACTTCTAAGGCCCTAACTATTCAATCTGTTGGAGCAACGCCCTAGGGTGAAGCCTAGGTTGCTCGGAAAGTAGAAATGTCCATAAGTTTCATACTGGTTGCAATTATTCGTTTTATAGGATGGAAAAACTGTTGTATTTATATTGTATTTTATGCTTCTGGCGTTGACTTCTAAGGCACTAACTGTTCGATCTGGTGGAGCAACGCAGTAGAGTGATGCCTAGGTTGTCCGGAACGTAGAATTGGCCATCAATTTCAAACTGGTTGCAATTATACCTGTTATATGAAGGAAACACTGCTGTATTTTTTTTGCATTTTATGGTTCGGGCGTTGACTGCTAAGGCCCTAACTATTCAATCCGTTGAAGCAACGCCCTAGGGTGAAGCCTAGGTTGCTCGGAAAGTAGAAATGACCCTAAGTTTCATACTGGTTGCAATTATTCGTTTTATACGATGGAAAAACTGTTGTATTTATATTGTATTTTATACATCTGGCGTTGACTTCTAAAGTACTAACTATTCGATCTAGTGGAGCAACGCCCTAGAGTGAAGCCTATGTTGCCCGGAACGTATAAATGACCATCACTTTCAAAATGGTTGCAATTATTCCTGTTATATGACGGAAAAACTGTTGTATTTTTATTGCATTTTATGCTTCGGGCATTGACTTCTAAGGCCCTAACAATTCAATCTGTTGGAGCAATGCCCTAGGGTGAAGCCTAGGTTGCTCGGAAAGTAGAAATGACCATAAGTTTCATACTGGTTGCAATTATTCGTTTTATACGATGGAAAAACTGTTGTATTTATATTGTATTTTATACATCTGGCGTTGACTTCTAAAGTACTAACTATTCGATCTGGTGGAACAACGCCCTAGGTTGAAGCCTAGGTTGCCCGGAACGTAGAAATGATCATAACTTTTACACTGGTAGCAATTATTCGTTTTATACGATGGAAAAACTGTTATATTTATATTGCACTTTATGCTTCTGGCGTTGACTTCTTAGGCCCTAACTGTTCGATCTGGTGGAACAACGCCCTAGAGTGAAACCTAGGTTGCGCTGAACGTAGAAATGACCATTACATTCACACTGGTTGCAATTATTCCTGTTATACGCTGGAAAAACTGTTGTATTTTTATTGGATTCTATGCTTCTGGCGTTTAATTCTAAGTCGCTAGCTATTTGATCAGGTGGAGCAACGACCTAGAGTGAAGCCTAGGTTGCCCGGAACGTAGAAATGACAATTACTTTCACACTGTTTGCTATTATTCATTTTGTACGATGGAAAAGCTGTTGTACTTATATTGTATTTTATTCTTATGGCGTTGAATACTAAGTCCCTAGCTATTCCATCTGGTGGAACACCGCCCTAGGGTAAAGCCCAGGTTGCGCGGAACGTAGAAATGACCATAACTTTCACACTGGTAGCAAATATTCGTTTTATACGATGGAAAAACTGTTTTATTTATTTTGTATTTTATGCTTCGGGCGTTGACTTCTGAGGCCCTAACTATTCGATCTGGTGGAGCAACGCCCTGGAGTGAAACATGGGTTGCCCGGAACATAGAAATGACCATAACTTTCACACAGGTTGCTATCTTTCGTTTTATACGATGGAAAGACTGTTATATTTATATTGTATTTTATGCTTCTGGCGTTCACTTCTTAGGCCCTAACTATTCGATCTGGTGGAACAACGCCCTAGGTTGAAGCCTAGGTTGCCCGGAATGTAGAAATGATCATAACTTTTACACTGGTTGCTATTATTCGTTGTATACGATGGAAAAACTGTTATATTTATATTGTATTTTATGTTTCTGGCGTTGACTTCTTAGGCCCTAACTATACGATCTTGTGGAACAACGCCCTAGAGTGAAGCCTAGGTTGCCTGGAACGTAGAAATGACCATTACATTTACACTGGTTGCAATTATTCCTGTTATACGATGGAGAAACTGTTGTATTTATATTGTATTCTATGCTTCTGGCGTTTAATTCTAAGTCGCTAGCTATTTGATCAGGTGGAGCAACGACCTAGAGTGAAGCCTAGGTTGCCCGGATCGTAGAAATGACAATTACTTTCACACTGTTTGCTATTATTCATTTTGTACGATGGAAAAGCTGTTGTACTTATATTGTATTTTATACTTATGGCGTTGAATTCTAAGTCCCTAGCTATTCCATCTGGTGGAACAACGCCCTAGGGTAAAGCCCAGGTTGCGCGTAACGTAGAAATGACCATAACTTTCACACTGGTAGCAAATATTCGTTTTATACGATGGAAAAACTGTTTTATTTATTTTGTATTTTATGCTTCGGGCGTTGACTTCTGAGGCCCTAACTATTCGATCTGGTGGAGCAACGCCCTGGAGTGAAACATGGGTTACCCGGAACGTAGAAATGACCATAACTTTCACACAGGTTGCTATCTTTCGTTTTATACGATGGAAAGACTGTTATATTTATATTGTATTTTATGTTTCTGGCGTTCACTTCTTAGGGCCTAACTATTCGATCTGGTGGAACAACGCCCTAGGTTGAAGCCTAGGTTGCCCGGAACGTAGAAATGACCATATCTTTCACACAGTTTGCAATTATTAATTTATTCGATGCCAAAGCTGTTGTATTTATATTGTATTTTATGCTTCTGGCATTGTCTTCTTAGGCCCCAACTATTCGATCTGGAAGAGCAATGAATCAGAGTTAAGTCTAGGATGCCCGAAACGCCGAAATGATCATTACTTTCACGCTTATTGAAATTATTCCTGTAATACGATGAAAAGACTGTTGTATTTTATTGTATCTTATGCTCCTGGCGTTGACTTCTAAGGCCCTAACTATTCGATCTGGTGGACCAACACCCTGGAGTGAAGCCTAGGTTGCCCGGAACGTGGAAATGACCAGAACTCTCACACTGGTTGCAATTATTCGTTTTATACGATGTAAAAGCTGTTGCATTTATATCGTATTTTATGCTTCTGGCGTTGACTTCTTGGGCCCTAACTATTCGACCTGGTGGAGCAACGCCCTAGAGTGAAACCTAGGTTGACCGGAACGTAGAAATGGCCATTACATTCACACTGGTTGCAATTATTCCTGATATACGATGGAAAAACTGTTGTATTTTTATTGTATTCTATGCTTCTGGCGTTTAATTCTAAGTCGCTAGCTATTTGATCTGGTGGAGCAACGACCTAGAGTGATGCCTAGGTTGCCCGGAATGTAGAAATGACCATAACTTTCAAACTGGTTGCTATCATTCGTTTTATACGATGGAAAAACTGTTATATTTATCTTGTATTTTATGCTTCTGGCGTTGACTTCTTAGGCCCTAACTGTTCGACCTGGTGGAACAACGCCCTAGAGTGAAGCCTAGGTTATCCGGAACGTAGAAATGACTAGTACATTCACACTGGTTGCAGTTATTCCTGTAAAACAATGGAAAAACTGTTGCATCTTTATTGTATTTTACGCTTCTGGCTTTGACTTCTAACGCCCTAACTATTCGATCTGGTGGAGCAACGCCCTAGGGTGAAGCCTAGGTTGGCCGAAATGTAGAAATGTCCATAACTTTCACACTGGTTGGAATTATTCGTTTTATACGATTGAAAAGCTGTTGTATTTATATTGTATTTTATGCTTCTGGCGTTGACTTCTTAGGCCCTAACTATTCCCTCTGGTGGATCAGCAGGCTAGAGTGAAACCTACGTTGCCCGGAACGTAGAAATGACCATTCCTTTCACACTGGTTGCAATTATTCCTGTTATACGATGGAAAAACTGTTGTATTTTATTTGTATTTTAAGCTTTTAGCGATGAATTCTAAGTCCCCAGCTATTCGGTCTGGTGGAGCAACGCCCTAGAGTGACGCCTAGCTTGCTCGGAACGTTGAAATGACCATAAGTTTCACACTGGTTGCTATTATTCGTTTTATACGATGTAAAAGCTGTTTTATTTATATCGTATTTTATGCTTCGGGCGTTAACTTCTTAGGCCCTAACATTTCGATCTGGTGGAGCAACGCCCTACAGTGAAGCCTAGGTTGCCCGGAACGTAGATATGACCATAACCTTCACACAGGTTGCAATTATTCGTTTTATACGGTGTAAAGGCTGTTGTACTTAATTTGTATTTTATTCTTCTGGTGTTGATTTCTTAGGCCCTAATTATTCGATCTGGTTGAACATCGCCGTAGAGTGAAACCTAGGTTGCCCGGAACGTAGGAATAACCATTACTTTCACACTGTTTGCAATTATTCCTTTTATACGATGGAAAAGCTGTTGTATTTATATCGTCTTTTATGCTTCTGGCGTTGACTTCTAAGGACATAACTATTCGATCTGGTGGAGCAACGCCCTACAGTGATGCCTAGGTTGCCCGGAACGTAGATATGACCATAACCTTCACACTGGTTGCAAATTATTCCTGCTATACGATGGAAAAACTGTTGTATTTTTATTGTATTTTATGCTTCGGGCATTTACTTCTGAGGCCCTACCTATGCAATCTGTTGGAGCAACGCCCTAGAGTGAAGCCTAGGTTGCCCGGTACGTAGAAATGACCATCACTTTCAAACTGGTTGCAATTATTCCTGATATATAACGGAAAAACTGTTGTATTTTTATTGCATTTTATGCTTCGGGCATTGACTTCTAAGGCCCTAACTATTCAATCTGTTGGAGCAACGCCCTAGGGTGAAGCCTAGGTTGCCTGGAAAGTAGAGATGACCATAACTTTCATACTGGTTGCAATTATTCGTTTTATATGGTGGAAGAACGGTTGTATTTATATTGTATTTTATGCTTCTGGCGTTGACTTCTAAGGCCCTAACTATTCGATCAGGTGGAGCAACGCCCTAGAGTGAAGCCTAGGTTGCCTGGAACGTAGAAATGACCATCACTTTCACACGGGTTGCAATTATTCCTGTCATAGGATGGAAAGACTGTTGTATTTTTATTGTATTTCATACTTCAGGCGTTGACTTCTAAGGCCCTAACTATTCTATCTGGTGGAGCAACGCCCTAGGGTGAAGCCTAGGTTGGCCGAAATGAAGAAATGTCCATAACTTTCACACTGGTTGCAATTATTCGTTTTATACGATTGAAAAGCTGTTGTATTTATATTGTATTTTATGCTTCTGGCGTTGACTCCTTAGGCCCTAACTATTCCCTCTGGTGGATCAACACGCTAGAGTGAAACCTACGTTGCCCGGAACGTAGAAATGACCATTCTTTACCCACTGGTTGCAATTATTCCTGTTATACGATGGAAAAACTGTTGTATTTTAATTGTATTTTATGCTTTTAGCGGTGAATTCTAAGTCCCTAGCTATTCGGTCTGGTGGAGCAACGCCCTAGAGTGACGCCGAGCTTGCTCCGAACGTTGAAATGACCATAACTTTCACACTGTTTGCAATTATTCGTTTTATACAATGGAAAACCTGTTCGATTTATTTTGTATTTTATGCTTCGGGCGTTGACTTCTAAGGCCATAACTATTCGATCTGGTGGAACAACGCCCTAGAGTGCAGCCTAGGTTGCCCGGAACGTAGAAATGACCATATCTTTCACGCTGTTTGCAATTATTAATTTATTCGATGCCAAAGCTGTTGAATTTATATTGTATTTTATGCTTCTGGCATTGACTTCTTAGGCCCCAACTATTCGATCTGGAAGAGCAATGCCTCAGAGTTAAGTCTAGGAAGCCCGAAACGCCGAAATGATCATTACTTTCACGCTTATTGCAATTATTCCTGTAATACGATGAAAAGACTGTTGTATTTTTATTGTATCTTATGCTCCTGGCGTTGACTTCTAAGGCCATAACTATTCGATCTGGTGGAGCAACACCCTGGAGTGAAGCCTAGGTTGCCCGGAACGTAGAAACGACCATAACTTTCACACTGGTAGCAATTATTCGTTTTATACATGGAAAAACTGTTCTATTTATTTTGTATTTTATGCTTCTGGCGTTGACTTCTAAGGCCCTACCTATCCGATCTGGCGGAGCAACGACCTCGAGTGAAGCCTAGGTTGCCCGGAACGTAGAAATGACCATAACTTCACACTGGTTGCTATTATTCGTTTTATACGATGAAAAAACTGTTATATTTATATTGCATTTTATGCTTCTGGCGTTGATTTCTTAGGCCCTAACTATTCGATCTGGTGGAACAACGCCATAGAGTGAAGCCTGCGATGCCCGGAACGTAGAAATGATCATTACCTTCACGCTTGTTGCAATTACTCCTGTTATACGATGAAAAAACTGTTGTATTTTTATTGCATTTTTTGCTTCAGGCGTTGACTTCTAAGATCGTAGCTATTCGATGTGGTGAAGCAACGTCCTAGAGTGACGCCTAGGTTGCCTGGAACGTAGAAATGACCATTACTTTCACAATGTATGCAATTATTCATTTTATACGATGGAAGAACTGTTGTACTTATATTGCATTTTATTCTTCTGCCGTTGACTTCTAAGGCCCTAACTATTCGATCTGGTGGAGCAACGGCCTAGAGTGAAGCCTCGGTTGCCCGGAACGTAGAAATGACAATAACTTTCACACTGGAAACAATTATTCATTTTATACATGGAACAGCTGTTCTATTTATTTTGTATTTTATGCATCGGTCGTTGACTTCTATGGCCCTACCTATTTGATCTGGTGGAGCAACACACTACAGTGAAGCCTAGTTTGCCCGGAACGTAGATATGACCATAACCTTCACACAGGTTGCAATTATTCGTTTTATACGATTGAAAGTCTGTTGTATTTATTTTGTAGTTTATGCTTCTGGCGTTGAATTCCAAGGCCCTAACACTTCGACCTGGTGGAGCAATGCCTCAGAGTTAAGTCTAGTATGCCCGAAACGTCGAAATGATCGTTACATTCAGACTGGTTGCAATTATTCATGCAATACGATTGAAGAACTGTTGCATTTTTATTGTTTTTTCTGCTTCTGGCTTTGAATTCTAAGGTCCTAGCTATTCGATCTGGTGGGGCAACGTCCAAGAGTGAAGCCTAAGTTGCCCGGAACGTAGTTATGACCATATCTCTCACAATGGTTGCAATTATTCCTGTTATACGATGGTAAAACTATTGTATTTTTATTGTATTGTATGCTTCAGGCGATGACATCTAAGGCCCTAACTATTCGATCTGGTGTAGCAACGCACTAGGGTGAAGCCTGGGTTGCCCGGAACGTGGAAATGACCATAACTTTCACACTGTTTGCCATTATTCGTTTTATATGATGGAATAACTGTTGCATGTATATTGTATTTTATGCTAATGGCGTTCACTTCTTAGGCCCTAACTATTCGATCTGGTGGAACAACGCCCTGGGGTGAAGCCTAGGTTGCCCGGAACGTAGAAATGACCAGAACTTTCACACTGGTTGCTATTATTCGTTTTATACGATGGAAAAACTGTTATATTTATATTGAATTTTATGCTTCTGGCGTTGCCATCTTAGGCCCTAACTATTCGATCTGGTGGAGCAACGCGCTAGAGTGAAGCCTAGGTTGCCCGGAACGTAGAAATGACCATCACTTTCAAACTGGTTGCAACTAATCCTTTTATACGATGGAAAAACTGTTGTATTTTTATTGCATTTTCTGCTTCCGGCGCTGACTTCTAAGGCCCTAACTATTCAATCTGTTGGAGCAACACCCTAGAGTGAAGCCTAGGTTGCCCGGAACGTAGAAATTACAATTACTTTCACAATGTATGCAATTATTCATTTTATTCGGTGGAAAAACTGTTGTACTTAGATTGTATTTTATGCTTCTGGCGTTGACTTCTTAGGCCCTAACTATTCGATCTGGTGGAGCAACGTCCTAGAGTGAAGCCTAGGTTGCCCGGAACGTAGAAATGATCATAACTTTCACACTGGTGGCAATTATTCGTTTTATACGATGGAAAAGCTGTTGTATTTATATCGTATTTTATGCTTCTGGCGTTGACTTCTTAGGCCGTAACTATTCGGTCTGGTGGAGCAACGCCCTGGAGTGAAACCTAGGTTGCCTGGAACGTAGAATTGGCCATCACTTTCAAACTGGTTGCAATTATTCCTGATATATGATGGAAACACTGTTGTATTTTTTTTGCATTTTATGGTTCGGGCGTTGACTTCTAAGGCCCTAGCTATTCAATCTGTTGGAGCAACGCCCTAGGATGAAGCCTAGGTAGCCCGGAACGTAGAAATGATCATAACTTTCACACTGGTTGCAATTATTCGTTTTATACGATGGAAAAGCTGTTGTATTTATGTCGTATTTTATGCTTCTGGCGTTGACTTCTTAGGCCGTAACTATTCGGTCTGGTGGAGCAACGCCCTGGAGTGAAACCTAGGTTGCCCGGAACGTAGAATTGGCCATCACTTTCAAACTGGTTGCAATTATTCCTAATATATGATGGAAACACTGTTGTATTTTTTTTGCATTTTATGGTTCGGGCGTTGACTTCTAAGGCCCTAACTATTCAATCTGTTGCAGCAACGCCCTAGGGTGTAGCCTAGGTTGCTCGGAAAGTATAAATGACCATAAGTTTCATACTGGTTGCAATTATTCGTTTTATATGATGGAAAAGCTGATGTATTTATATCGTATTTTATGCTTCTGGCGTTGAGTTCTTAGGCCCTAACAATTCGATCTGGTGGATCATCGTCTTGGAGTGAAGCCTAGTTTGCGCGGAACGTAGAAATGATCATAGCTTTCACACTGGTTACCATTATTCGTTTTATACGATGGAAAATCTGTTGTATTTATATCGTATTTTATGCTTCTGGCGCTGACTTCTTAGGCCCTAACTATTCCATCTGGTGGAACAACGCCCTAGGGTGAAGCCTAGGTTGCCCGGAACGTACAAATGACCATAACTTTCACACTGGTTACCATTATTCGTTTTATACGATGGAAAAGCTGTTGTATTTATATCGTATTTTATGCTTCTGGCACTGACTTCTTAGGCCCTAACTATTCCATCTGGTGAAACAACGCCCTAGGGTGAAGCCTCGGTTGCCCGGAACGTAGAAATGACCATAACTTTCACACTGGTAGCAATTATTCGTTTTATACGATGGAAAAGCTGTAGTATTTATATCGTATTTTATGCTTCTGGCGTTGACTTCTTAGGCCCTAACTATTCGACCTGGCGGAGCATCGTCCTGGAGTGAAGCCTAGGTTGCCCGGAACGTAGAAATGACCATAACTTTCACACTGGTTACCATTATTCGTTTTATACGATGGAAAAGCTGTTGTATTTATATCGTATTTTATGCTTCTGGCGCTGACTTCTTAGGCCCTAACTATTCCATCTGGAGGAACAACGCCCTAGGGTGAAGCCTAGGATGCCCGGAACGTAGAAATGACCATAACTTTCACACTGGTAGCAATTATTCGTTTTATACGATGGAAAAGCTGTTGCATCTTTATTGTATTTTATGCTTCTGTCGTTGACGTCTAAGGCCGTAGCTATTAGATGTGGTGGAGCAACGCACTAGAGCGACGCCTAGGTTGCCTGGAATGTAGAAATGACCATTACTTTCGCAATGTTTGCAATTATTCATTTTATACGATGGAAAAACTGTGATACTTATAGTGTATTTTATGCTTCTGGCGTTGACATCTTATGCCACAACTATTCCATCTGGTGGAACAACGCCCTAGGGTGAAGCCTAGGTTGACCGGAAAGTAGAAATGGAAATATCTTTCACACCGGTAGCAATTATTCGTTTTATACGATGGAAAAACAGTTCTATTTATTTTGTATTTTATGCTTCGGCCGTTGACTTCTAAGGCCCTAACTATTCTATCTGGTGTATCAACGCCCTAGAGTGAAGCCTAGGTTGCTCGGAATGTAAAAATGACCATAACATTCACACTGGTTGAAATTATTCGTTTTATATGATAGAAGAACTGGTGTATTTATATTGTATTTTATGCTGCTGGCGTTCACTTCTTAGGCCCTAACTATTCAAGCCGTTGGGTCAACGCCCTAGAGTGAAGCCTAGGTTGCTCGGAATGTAGAAATGACCATGACATTCACACTGGTTGAAATTATTCGTTTTATACGATGGAAAAGCTGTTGCATCTTTATTGTATTTTATGCTTCTGGCGTTGACTCCTAAGGCCCTAACTATTCGATCTGGTGGAGCAACGCCCTAGAGTGAAGCCTAGGTTGCCCGGAACGTAGAAATGACCATCACTTTCAAACTGGTTGCAATTAATCCTTTTATACGATGGAAAAACTGTTGTATTTTTATTGCATTTTACGCTTCCGGCGTTGACTCCTAAGGCCCTAACTATTCAATCTGTTGGAGCAACGCCCTAGGGTGAAGCCTAGGTTGCCCGGAAAGTAGAAATGACGTTAACTTTCATACTGGTTGCAATTATTCGTTTTATATGATGGAAGAACTGTTGTATTTATATTGTATTTTATGCTGCTGGCGTTCACTTCTTAGGCCCTAACTATTCGATCTGGTGGAACAACGCCCTGGGGTGAAGCCTAGGTTGCCCGCAACGTAGAAATGACCATAACTTTGACACTGGTTGCTATTATTCGTTTTATACGATGGAAAAGCTGTTGCATCTTTATTGTATTTTATGCTTCTGGCGTTGACTCCTAAGGCCCTAACTATTCGATCTGGTGGAGCAACGCCCTAGAGTGAAGCCGAGTGTGCCCGGAACGTAGAAATGACAATCACTTTCAAACTGGTTGCAATTATTACGGTTATATGGTGGAAAAACTGTTGTATTTTTATTGCATTTTATGCTTCGGGCATTGACTTCTAAGGCCCTAACTATTCAATCTGTTGGAGCAGCGCCCTAGGGTGTAGCCTAGGTTGCCCGGAACGTAGAAATGACCAGAACTTTCACACTGGTTGCTATTATTCGTTTTATACGATGGAAAAACTGTTATATTTATATTGTATTTTATGCTTCTAGCGTTGCCATCTTAGGCCCTAACTATTCGATCTGGTGGAGCAACGCGCTAGAGTGAAGCCTAGGATGCCCGGAACGAAGAAATGACCTTAACTTTCACACTGGATGCTATTATTCGTTCTATACGATGGAAAAACTGTTATATTTATATTGTATTTTATGCTTCTGGCGTTGCCATCTTAGGCCCTAACTATTCGATCTGGTGGAGCAACGCGCTAGAGTTAAGCCTAGGATGCCCGGAACGAAGAAATGACCTTAACTTTCACACTGGATGTTATTATTCGTTCTATACGATGGAAAAACTGTTGTATTTATATTGTATTTTATGCTGCTGGCGTTCACTTCTTAGGCCCTAACTATTCGATCTGGTGGAACAACACCCTGGGGTGAAGCCTAGGTTGCCCGGAATATAGAAATGACCATAACTTTGACACTGGTTGCTATTACTTGTTTTATACGATGGAAAAACTGTTCTATTAATTTTGTATTTTATGCTTCGGGCGTTGACTTCTGAGGCCCTAACTGTTTGATCTGGTGGAGCAACGCCCTAGAGAGAAGCCTAGGTTGCCCGGAACGAAGACATGACCATAACTTTCACACTTGATGCTATTATTCGTTCTATACGATGGAAAAACTGTTATATTTATATTGTACCTTATGCTTCTGGCGTTGACTTCTTAGGCCCTAACAATTCGATCTGGTGGAACATCGCCCTAGAGTGAAGCCTAGGTTGCCTGGAACGTACAAATGACCATCACTTTCACACGGGTTGCAATTATTCCTATTAGAGGTTGGAAAAACTGTTGTATTTTTATTGCATTTTATGCTTCCCGCGTTGACATCTAAGGCCCTAACTATTCAATCTGTTGGAGCAACGCCCTAGGGTGAAGCCTAGGTTGCCCGGAAAGTAGAAATGACGTTAACTTTCATACTGGTTGCAATTATTCGTTTTATACGATGGAAAAACTGTTGTATTTATATTGCTTTTTATGCTTCTGGCGCTGACTTCTAAGGCACTAACTATTCGATCTGGTGGAACAACGCCCTAGAGTGAAGCCGAGTTTGCCCGGAACGTAGAAATGACAATCACTTTCAAACTGGTTGCAATTATTACGGTTATATGGTGGAAAAACTGTTGTATTTTTATTGCATTTTATGCTTCGGGCATTGACTTCTAAGGCCCTAACTATTCAATCTGTTGGAGCAACGCCCTAGGGTGTAGCCTAGGTTGCCCGGAAAGTAGAAATGACCACAACTTTCATACTGGTTGCAATTACTCGTTTTATATGATGGAAGAACTGTTGTATTTATATTGTATTTTATGCCTCTGGCGTTCACTTCTTAGGCCCTAACTATTCGATCTGGTGGAACAACGCCCTAGGGTGAAGCCTAGGTTGCCCGGAACGTAGAAATGACCATAACCTTTACACTGGTAGCAATTATTCGTTTTATACAATGGAAAAACTGTTCTATTTATTTTGTATTTTATGCTTCGGGCGTTGACTTCTAAGGCCCTAACTGTTTGATCTGGTGGAGCAACGCCCTAGAGTGAAGCCTAGGTTGGCCGGAACGTAGAAATGACCATAACTTTCACACTGGTTGCTATTATTCGTTCTATACGATGGAAAACCTGTTATATTTATATTGTACCTTATGCTTCTGGCGTTGACTTCTTAGGCCCTAATAATTCGATCTGGTGGAGCAACGCCCTAGAGTGAAGCCTAGGTTGCCCGGAACGAAGAAATGACCATAACTTTCACACTGGATGCTATTATTCGTTCTATACGATGGAAAAACTGTTATATTTATATTGCACCTTATGCTTCTGGAGTTGACTTCTTAGGCCCTAACAATTCGATCTGGTGGAACAACGCCCTAGAGTGAAGCCTAGGTTGCCTGGAACGTACAAATGACCATCACTTTCACACGGGTTGCAATTATTCCTGTTATAGGATGGAAAGACTGTTGTATTTTTAATGTATTTTATGCTTCAGGCGTTGACTTCTGAGGCCGCAGCTATTCGATGTGGTGGAAGAACGCCATAGAGTGAAGCGTAGGTTGCCCGGAACGTAGAAATGACCATAACTTTCATACTGGTTGCAATTATTCGTTTTATATGATGGAAGAACTGTTGTATTTATATTGTATTTTATGCTGCTGGCGTTCACTTCTTAGGCCCTAATTATCCGATCTGGTGGAACAACGCCCTGGGGTGAAGCCTAGGTTGCCCGGAACGTAGAAATGACCATAACTTTCACACTGGATGCTATTATTCGTTCTATACGATGGAAAGACTGTTACATTTATATTGTATCTTATGCTTCTGGCGTTGACTTCTTAGGCCCTAACTATTCGATCTGGTGGAACAACGCCGTAGAGTGAAGTCTAGGTTACCCGGAAGGTAGAAATGACCAGTACTTTCACACGGGTTGCAATTATTCCTGTTATAGGATGGAAAGACTGTTGTATTTTTATTGTATTTTATGCTTCAGGCGTTGACTTCTGAGGCCGTAGCTATTCAATGTGGTGGAAAAACGCCACAGAGTGAAGCCTAGGTTGCCCGGAACGTAGAAATGACCATAACTTTGACACTGGTTGCTATTATTCGTTTTATACGATGGAAAAACTGTTCCATTAATTTTGTATTTTATGCTTCGGGCGTTGGCTTCTAAGGCCGTAACTGTTTGATCTGGTGGAGCAACGCTCTAGAGTGAAGCCTAGGTTGCCCGGAACGAAGAAATGACCATAACTTTCACACTGGATGCTATTATTCGTTCTATACGATGGAAAACCTGTTATATTTATATTGTACCTTATGCTTCTGGCGTTGACTTCTTAGGCCCTAACAATTCGATCTGGTGGAACATCGCCCTAGAGTGAAGCCTAGGTTGCCTGGACCGTACAAATGACCATCACTTTCACACGGGTTGCAATTATTCCTATTAGAGGTTGGAAAAACTGTTGTACTTATATTGTATTTTATTCTTATGGCGTTGAATTCTAAGTCCCTAGCTATGCGATCTGGTGGAGCAACGCCCTAGAGTGAAACCTAGGTTGCCCGGAACGTAGAAATTGCTCTAACTTTCATACTGGTTGCAACTATTCGTTTTATACGATGGAAAAACTGTTGCGTTTATATTGTATTTTATGCTTCAGGCGTTGACTTCTGAGGCCGTAGCTATTCGATGTGTCGGAAGAACGCCATAGAGTGAAGCCTAGGTTGCCCGGAACGTAGAAATGACCATAACTTTCATACTGGTTGCAATTATTCGTTTTATATGATGGAAGAACTGTTGCATTTATACTGTATTTTATGCTGCTGGCGTTCACTTCTTAGACCCTAACTATTCGATCTGGTGGAACAACGCCCTGGGGTGAAGCCTAGGTTGCCCGGAACGTAGAAATGACCAGAACTTTCACACTGGTTGCTATTATTCGTTTTAGACGATGGAAAAACTGTTATATTTATATTGTATTTTATGCTTCTGGCGTTGCCATCTTAGGCCCTAACTATTCGATCTGGTGGAGGAACGCGCTAGAGTGAAGCCTAGGTTGCCCGGAACGTAGAAATGACCATCACTTTCAAACTGGTTGCAATTAATCCTTTTATACGATGGAAAAACTGTTGTATTTTTATTGCATTTTATGCTTCCCGCGTTGACTTCTAAGGCCCTAACTATTCAATCTGTTGGAGCAACGCCCTAGGGTGAAGCCTAGGTTGCCCGGAAAGTAGAAATGACGTTAACTTTATACTGGTTGCAATTATTCGTTTTATACGATGGAAAAACTGTTGTATTTATATTGCTTTTTGTGCTTCTGGCGCTGACTTCTAAGGCACTAACTATTCGATCTGGTGGAGCAACGCCCTAGACTGAAGCCGAGTTTGCCCGGAACGTAGAAATGACAATCACCTTCAAACTGGTTGCAATTACTCGTTTTATATGATGGAAAAACTGTTGTATTTATATTGTATTTTATGCCTCTGGCGTTCACTTCTTAGGCCCTAACTATTCGATCTGGTGGAACAACGCCCTAGGGTGAAGCATAGGTTGCCCGGAACGTAGAAATGACCATAACCTTTACACTGGTAGCAATTATTCGTTTTATACAATGGAAAAACTGTTCTATTTATTTTGTATTTTATGCTTCGGGCGTTGACTTCTAAGGCCCTAACTGTTTGATCTGGTGGAGCAACGCCCCAGAGTGAAGCCTAGGTTGGCCGGAACGTAGAAATGACCATAACTTTCACACTGGTTGCTATTATTCGTTCTATACGATGGAAAACCTGTTATATTTATATTGTATCTTATGCTTCTGGCGTTGACTTCTTAGGCCCTAACAATTCGATCTGGTGGAACAACGCCCTAGAGTGAAGCCTAGGTTGCCTGGAACGTACAATTGACCATCACTTTCACACGGGTTGCAATTATTCCTGTTATAGGATGGAAAGACTGTTGTATTTTTATTGTATTTTATGCTTCAGGCGTTGACTTCTGAGGCCGCGGCTATTCGATGTGGTGGAAGGACGCCATAGAGTGAAGCGTAGGTTGCCCGGAACGTAGAAATGACCATAACTTTCATACTGGTTGCAATTATTCGTTTGGTATGATGGAAGAACTGTTGTATTTATGTTGTATTTTATGCTGCTGGCGTTCACTTCTTAGGCCCTAACTATTCGATCTGGTGGAACAACGCCCTGGGGTGAAGCCTAGGTTGCCCGGAACGTAGAAATGACCATAAATTTGACACTGGTTGCTATTATTCGTTTTATACGATGGAAAATCTGTTCTATTGATTTTGTATTTTATGCTTCGGGCGTTGACTTCTAAGGCCCTAACTGTTTGATCTGGTGGAGCAACGCTCTAGAGTGAAGCCTAGGTTGCCCGGAACGAAGAAATGACCATAACTTTCACACTGGATGCTATTATTCGTTCTATACGATGGAAAGACTGTTATATTTATATTGTATCTTATGCTTCTGGCGTTGACTTCTTAGGCCCTAACAATTCGATCTGGTGGAACAACGCCCTGGGGTGAAGCCTAGGTTGCCCGGAACGTAGAAATGACCAGAACTTTCACACTGGTTGCTATTATTCGTTTTAGACGATGGAAAAACTGTTATATTTATATTGTATTTTATGCTTCTGGCGTTGCCATCTTAGGCCCTAACTATTCGATCTGGTGGAGGAACGCGCTAGAGTGAAGCCTAGGTTGCCCGGAACGTAGAAATGACCATCACTTTCAAACTGGTTGCAATTAATCCTTTTATACGATGGAAAAACTGTTGTATTTTTATTGCATTTTATGCTTCCCGCGTTGACTTCTAAGGCCCTAACTATTCAATCTGTTGGAGCAACGCCCTAGGGTGAAGCCTAGGTTGCCCGGAAAGTAGAAATGACGTTAACTTTCATACTGGTTGCAATTATTCGTTTTATACGATGGAAAAACTGTTGTATTTATATTGCTTTTTGTGCTTCTGGCGCTGACTTCTAAGGCACTAACTATTCGATCTGGTGGAGCAACGCCCTAGACTGAAGCCGAGTTTGCCCGGAACGTAGAAATGACAATCACCTTCAAACTGGTTGCAATTACTCGTTTTATATGATGGAAAAACTGTTGTATTTATATTGTATTTTATGCCTCTGGCGTTCACTTCTTAGGCCCTAACTATTCGATCTGGTGGAACAACGCCCTAGGGTGAAGCATAGGTTGCCCGGAACGTAGAAATGACCATAACCTTTACACTGGTAGCAATTATTCGTTTTATACAATGGAAAAACTGTTCTATTTATTTTGTATTTTATGCTTCGGGCGTTGACTTCTAAGGCCCTAACTGTTTGATCTGGTGGAGCAACGCCCCAGAGTGAAGCCTAGGTTGGCCGGAACGTAGAAATGACCATAACTTTCACACTGGTTGCTATTATTCGTTCTATACGATGGAAAACCTGTTATATTTATATTGTATCTTATGCTTCTGGCGTTGACTTCTTAGGCCCTAACAATTCGATCTGGTGGAACAACGCCCTAGAGTGAAGCCTAGGTTGCCTGGAACGTACAATTGACCATCACTTTCACACGGGTTGCAATTATTCCTGTTATAGGATGGAAAGACTGTTGTATTTTTATTGTATTTTATGCTTCAGGCGTTGACTTCTGAGGCCGCGGCTATTCGATGTGGTGGAAGGACGCCATAGAGTGAAGCGTAGGTTGCCCGGAACGTAGAAATGACCATAACTTTCATACTGGTTGCAATTATTCGTTTGGTATGATGGAAGAACTGTTGTATTTATGTTGTATTTTATGCTGCTGGCGTTCACTTCTTAGGCCCTAACTATTCGATCTGGTGGAACAACGCCCTGGGGTGAAGCCTAGGTTGCCCGGAACGTAGAAATGACCATAAATTTGACACTGGTTGCTATTATTCGTTTTATACGATGGAAAATCTGTTCTATTGATTTTGTATTTTATGCTTCGGGCGTTGACTTCTAAGGCCCTAACTGTTTGATCTGGTGGAGCAACGCTCTAGAGTGAAGCCTAGGTTGCCCGGAACGAAGAAATGACCATAACTTTCACACTGGATGCTATTATTCGTTCTATACGATGGAAAGACTGTTATATTTATATTGTATCTTATGCTTCTGGCGTTGACTTCTTAGGCCCTAACAATTCGATCTGGTGGAACATCGCCCTAGAGTGAAGCCTAGGTTGCCTGGAACGTACAAATGACCATCACTTTCACACGGGTTGCAATTATTCCTATTAGAGGTTGGAAAAACTGTTGTATTTTTATTGCATTTTATGCTTCCCGCGTTGACTTCTAAGGCCCTAACTATTCAATCTGTTGGAGCAACGCCCTAGGGTGAAGCCTAGGTTGCCCGGAAAGTAGAAATGACGTTAACTTTCATACTGGTTGCAATTATTCGTTTTATACGATGGAAAAACTGTTGTATTTATATTGCTTTTTATGCTTCTGGCGCTGACTTCTAAGGCACTAACTATTCGATCTGGTGGAGCAACGCCCTAGAGTGAAGCCGAGTTTGCCCGGAACGTAGAAATGACAATCACTTTCAAACTGGTTGCAATTATTACGGTTATATGGTGGAAAAACTGTTGTATTTTTATTGCATTTTATGCTTCGGGCATTGACTTCTAAGGCCCTAACTATTCAATCTGTTGGAGCAACGCCCTAGGGTGTAGCCTAGGTTGCCCGGAAAGTAGAAATGACCACAACTTTCATACTGGTTGCAATTACTCGTTTTATATGATGGAAAAACTGTTGTATTTATATTGTATTTTATGCCTCTGGCGTTCACTTCTTAGGCCCTAACTATTCGATCTGGTGGAACAACGCCCTAGGGTGAAGCCTAGGTTGCCCGGAACGTAGAAATGACCATAACCTTTACACTGGTAGCAATTATTCGTTTTATACAATGGAAAAACTGTTCTATTTATTTTGTATTTTATGCTTCGGGCGGTGACTTCTAAGGCCCTAACTGTTTGATCTGGTGGAGCAACGCCCTAGAGTGAAGCCTAGGTTGGCCGGAACGTAGAAATGACCATAACTTTCACACTGGTTGCTATTATTCGTTCTATACGATGGAAAACCTGTTATATTTATATTGTACCTTATGCTTCTGGCGTTGACTTCTTAGGCCCTAACAATTCGATCTGGTGGAGCAACGCCCTAGAGTGAAGCCTAGGTTGCCCGGAACGAAGAAATGACCATAACTTTCACACTGGATGCTATTATTCGTTCTATACGATGGAAAAACTGTTATATTTATATTGTACCTTATGCTTCTGGAGTTGACTTCTTAGGCCCTAACAATTCGATCTGGTGGAACAACGCCCTAGAGTGAAGCCTAGGTTGCCTGGAACGTACAAATGACCATCACTTTCACACGGGTTGCAATTATTCCTGTTATAGGATGGAAAGACTGTTGTATTTTTAATGTATTTTATGCTTCAGGCGTTGACTTCTGAGGCCGCAGCTATTCGATGTGGTGGAAGAACGCCATAGAGTGAAGCGTAGGTTGCCCGGAACGTAGAAATGACCATAACTTTCATACTGGTTGCAATTATTCGTTTTATATGATGGAAGAACTGTTGTATTTATATTGTATTTTATGCTGCTGGCGTTCACTTCTTAGGCCCTAATTATCCGATCTGGTGGAACAACGCCCTGGGGTGAAGCCTAGGTTGCCCGGAACGTAGAAATGACCATAACTTTCACACTGGATGCTATTATTCGTTCTATACGATGGAAAGACTGTTACATTTATATTGTATCTTATGCTTCTGGCGTTGACTTCTTAGGCCCTAACTATTCGATCTGGTGGAACAACGCCGTAGAGTGAAGTCTAGGTTACCCGGAAGGTAGAAATGACCAGTACTTTCACACGGGTTGCAATTATTCCTGTTATAGGATGGAAAGACTGTTGTATTTTTATTGTATTTTATGCTTCAGGCGTTGACTTCTGAGGCCGTAGCTATTCAATGTGGTGGAAGAACGCCATAGAGTGAAGCCTAGGTTGCCCGGAACGTAGAAATGACCATAACTTTGACACTGGTTGCTATTATTCGTTTTATACGATGGAAAAACTGTTCCATTAATTTTGTATTTTATGCTTCGGGCGTTGGCTTCTAAGGCCGTAACTGTTTGATCTGGTGGAGCAACGCTCTAGAGTGAAGCCTAGGTTGCCCGGAACGAAGAAATGACCATAACTTTCACACTGGATGCTATTATTCGTTCTATACGATGGAAAACCTGTTATATTTATATTGTACCTTATGCTTCTGGCGTTGACTTCTTAGGCCCTAACAATTCGATCTGGTGGAACAACGCCCTAGAGTGAAGCCTAGGTTGCGTGGAACGTACAAATGACCATCACTTTCACACGGGTTGCAATTATTCCTGTTATAGGATGGAAAGACTGTTGTATTTTTATTGTATTTTATGCTTCAGGCGTTGACTTCTGAGGCCGCGGCTATTCGATGTGATGGAAGAACGCCATAGAGTGCAGCGTAGGTTGCCCGGAACGTAGAAATGACCATAACTTTCATACTGGTTGCAATTATTCGTTTGGTATGATGGAAGAACTGTTGTATTTATATTGCATTTTATGCTGCTGGCGTTCACTTCTTAGGCCCTAACTATTCGATCTGGTGGAACAACGCCCTGGGGTGAAGCCTAGGTTGTCCGGAACGTAGAAATGACCATAAATTTGACACTGGTTGCTATTATTCGTTTTATACGATGGAAAATCTGTTCTATTAATTTTGTATTTTATGCTTCGGGCGTTGACTTCTAAGGCCCTAACTGTTTGATCTGGTGGAGCAACGCCCTAGAGTGAAGCCTAGGTTGCCCGGAACGAAGAAATGACCAGTACTTTCACACTGTTTGCAATTATTAATTTTATACGATGGAAAAGCTGTTGTATTGATATAGTATTTTACGCTTCTGGCGTTGACTTCTAAGGCTGTAGCTATTAGCTGTAGTGGAGCAACGCCCTACAGTGACGCCTAGGTTGCCCGGAACGTAGAAATGACCATAAATTTCACAATGTTTGCAATTATTCATTTTATACAATGGAAAAACGGTTGGACTTGTATTGTGTTTTATACTTCTGGCGTTGAATTCCAAGTCCCCAGCTATTCGATCTGGTGGAGCAACGCCCTAGAGTGAAACCTAGGTTGCCTGGAACGTACAAATGACCATCTCTTTCACACGGGTTGCTATTATTCCTGTTATAGGATGGAAAGACTGTTGTATTTTTATTGTATTTTATGCTTCAGGCGTTGACTTCTGAGGCCGTAGCTATTCAATGAGGTGGAAGAACGCCATAGAGTGAAGCCTAGGTTGCCCGGAACGTAGAAATGACCATAACTTTCATACTGGTTGCAATTATTCGTTTTATATGATGGAAGAACTGTTGTATTTATATTGTATTTTATGCTTCTGGCGTTGCCTTCTTAGGCCCTAGCGGTTCGATCTGGTGGAACAACGCCCTAGAGTGAAGCCCAGGTTACCCGGAACGTAGAAATGACCAGCACTTTCACACTGTTTGCAATTATACATTTTATACGATGGAAAAGCTGTTGTATTGATATTGTATTTTAAGCTTCTGGCGTTGACTTCTAAGGCCGTAGCTATTAGCTGTGGTGGAGCAACGCCCTACAGTGACGCCTAGGTTGCTCGGAACGTAGAAATAACCATTAATTTCCAATGTTTGCAATTATTCATTTTATACAATGGAAAAACGGTTGTACTTATATTGTGTTTTATTCTTCTGGCGTTGAATTCCAAGTCCCTAGCTATTCGATCTGGTGGAGCAACGCCCTAGAGTGAAGCCTAGGTTGCCCGGAACGTAGAAATGACCATCACTTTCAAACTGGTTGCAATTAATCCTTTTATACGATGGAAAAACTGTTGTATTTTTATTGCATTTTATGCTTCCGGCGTTGACTTCTAAGGCCCTAACTATTCAATCTGTTGGAGCAACGCCCTAGGGTGAAGCCTAGGTTGCCCGGAAAGTAGAAATGACGTTAACTTTCATACTGGTTGCAATTATTCGTTTTATATGATGGAAGAACTGTTGTATTTATATTGTATTTTATGCTGCTGGCGTTCACTTCTTAGGCCCTAACTATTCGATCTGGTGGAACAACGCCCTGGGGTGACGTCTAGGTTGCCCGGAACGTAGAAATGACCATAACTTTGACACTGGTTGCTATTATTTGTTTTATACGATGGAAAAACTGTTCTATTAATTTTGTATTTTATGCTTCGGGCGTTGACTTCTGAGGCCCTAACTGTTTGATCTGGTGGAGCAACGCCCTAGAGAGAAGCCTGGGTTGCCCGGAACGAAGAAATGACCATAACTTTCACACTTGATGCTATTATTCGTTCTATACGATGGAAAAACTGTTATATTTATATTGTACCTTATGCTTCTGGCGTTGACTTCTTAGGCCCTAACAATTCGATCTGGTGGAACATCGCCCTAGAGTGAAGCCTAGGTTGCCTGGAACGTACAAATGACCATCACTTTCACACGGGTTGCAATTATTCCTATTAGAGGTTGGAAAAACTGTTGTACTTATATTGTATTTTATTCTTATGGCGTTGAATTCTAAGTCCCTAGCTATGCGATCTGGTGGAGCAACGCCCTAGAGTGAAACCTAGGTTGCCCGGAACGTAGAAATTGCTCTAACTTTCATACTGGTTGCAACTATTCGTTTTATACGATGGAAAAACTGTTGCGTTTATATTGTATTTTATGCTTCAGGCGTTGACTTCTGAGGCCGTAGCTATTCGATGTGTCGGAAGAACGCCATAGAGTGAAGCCTAGGTTGCCCGGAACGTAGAAATGACCATAACTTTCATACTGGTTGCAATTATTCGTTTTATATGACGGAAGAACTGTTGCATTTATACTGTATTTTATGCTGCTGGCGTTCACTTCTTAGACCCTAACTATTCGATCTGGTGGAACAACGCCCTGGGGTGAAGCCTAGGTTGCCCGGAACGTAGAAATGACCAGAACTTTCACACTGGTTGCTATTATTCGTTTTAGACGATGGAAAAACTGTTATATTTATATTGTATTTTATGCTTCTGGCGTTGCCATCTTAGGCCCTAACTATTCGATCTGGTGGAGGAACGCGCTAGAGTGAAGCCTAGGTTGCCCGGAACGTAGAAATGACCATCACTTTCAAACTGGTTGCAATTAATCCTTTTATACGATGGAAAAACTGTTGTATTTTTATTGCATTTTATGCTTCCCGCGTTGACTTCTAAGGCCCTAACTATTCAATCTGTTGGAGCAACGCCCTAGGGTGAAGCCTAGGTTGCCCGGAAAGTAGAAATGACGTTAACTTTCATACTGGTTGCAATTATTCGTTTTATACGATGGAAAAACTGTTGTATTTATATTGCTTTTTGTGCTTCTGGCGCTGACTTCTAAGGCACTAACTATTCGATCTGGTGGAGCAACGCCCTAGACTGAAGCCGAGTTTGCCCGGAACGTAGAAATGACAATCACCTTCAAACTGGTTGCAATTACTCGTTTTATATGATGGAAAAACTGTTGTATTTATATTGTATTTTATGCCTCTGGCGTTCACTTCTTAGGCCCTAACTATTCGATCTGGTGGAACAACGCCCTAGGGTGAAGCATAGGTTGCCCGGAACGTAGAAATGACCATAACCTTTACACTGGTAGCAATTATTCGTTTTATACAATGGAAAAACTGTTCTATTTATTATGTATTTTATGCTTCGGGCGTTGACTTCTAAGGCCCTAACTGTTTGATCTGGTGGAGCAACGCCCCAGAGTGAAGCCTAGGTTGGCCGGAACGTAGAAATGACCATAACTTTCACACTGGTTGCTATTATTCGTTCTATACGATGGAAAACCTGTTATATTTATATTGTATCTTATGCTTCTGGCGTTGACTTCTTAGGCCCTAACAATTCGATCTGGTGGAAGAACGCCCTAGAGTGAAGCCTAGGTTGCCTGGAACGTACAATTGACCATCACTTTCACACGGGTTGCAATTATTCCTGTTATAGGATGGAAAGACTGTTGTATTTTTATTGTATTTTATGCTTCAGGCGTTGACTTCTGAGGCCGCGGCTATTCGATGTGGTGGAAGAACGCCATAGAGTGAAGCGGAGGTTGCCCGGAACGTAGAAATGACCATAACTTTCATACTGGTTGCAATTATTCGTTTTATATAATGGAAGAACTGTTGTATTTATGTTGTATTTTATGCTGCTGGTGTTCACTTCTTAGGCCCTAACTATTCGATCTGGTGGAGCAACGCCCTGGGGTGAAGCCTAGGTTGCCCGGAACGTAGAAATGACCATAACTTTGACACTGGTTGCTATTATTCGTTTTATACGATGGAAAAACTGTTCCATTAATTTTGTATTTTATGCTTCGGGCGTTGGCATCTAAGGCCCTAACTGTTTGATCTGGTGGAGCAACGCTCTAGAGTGAAGCCTAGGTTGCCCGGAACGAAGAAATGACCATAACTTTCACACTGGATGCTATTATTCGTTCTATACGATGGAAAAACTGTTATATTTATATTGTATCTTATGCATCTGGCGTTGACTTCTTAGGCCCTAAAAATTCGATCTGGTGGAACAACGCCCTAGAGTGAAGCCTAGGTTGCCTGGAACGTACAAATGACCATCTCTTTCACACGGGTTGCTATTATTCCTGTTATAGGATGGAAAGACTGTTGTATTTTTATTGTATTTTATGCATCAGGCGTTGACTTCTGAGGCCGTAGCTATTCGATGTGGTGGAAGAACGCCATAGAGTGAAGCCTAGGTTGCCCGGAACGTAGAAATGACCATAACTTTCACACGGGTTGCAATTATTCCTGTTATAGGATGGACAAGCTGTTGCATTTTTATTGTAGTTTATGCTTCTGGCGTTGACTTCTAAGGCAGTAGCTATTCGATGTCGTGGAGCAACGCCCTAGAGTGAAGCCTAGGTTGTCCGGAACGTAGAAATGACCATTACTTTGACACTGTTTGCAATCATTCTTTTTATACGTTGGAAATGGTGTTGTATTTATATTGTATTTTATGCTTCTAGCGTTGACTTCTAAGGCCGTAGCTATTAGATGTGGTGGAGTAACGCCCTAGAGTGACGCCTAGGTTGCCTGGAACGTAGAAATGACCATTACTTTCACAATGTTTCCAATTATTCATTTTATACGATGGAAAAACTGTTGCTCTTATATTGTATTTTATTCTTATGACGTTGAATTCTAAGTCCCTAGCTATGCGATCTGGTGGAGCAACGCCCTAGAGTGAAGCCTAGGTTGCACGGAACTTAGAAATTACCATAACTTTCACACTGGTTGCAATTATTCGTTTTATACGATGGAAAAGCTGTTGCATCTTTATTGTATTTTATGCTTCTGTCGTTGACGTCTAAGGCCGTAGCTATCAGATGTGGTGGAGCAACGCACTAGAGTGACGCCTAGGTTGCCGGAACGTAGAAATGACCATTACTATCGCAATGTTTGCATTTGTTCATTTTATACGTTGGAAAAACTGCTGTACTTATATTGTATTTTATGCTTCTGGCGTTGACCTCTTATGCCATAACTACTCCATCTGGTGGAACAACGCCCTAGGGTGAAGTCTAGATTGCCCGGAACGTAGAGATGGAAATAACTTTCACACCGGTAGCAATTATTCGTTTTATACGATGGAAAAACAGTTCTATTTATTTTGTATTTTATGCTTCGGCCGTTGACATCTAAGGCCCTAACTATTCGATCTGTTGGAGCAACGCCCTAGGGTGAAGCCTAGGTTGCCCGGAAAGTAGAAATGACCACAACTTTCATACTGGTTGCAATTACTCGTTTTATACGATGGAAAAACTGTTGTATTTAAATTGTATTTTATGCTTCGGGCGTTGACTTCTAAGGCCCTAACTATTCAATCTGTTGGAGCAACGCCCTAGGGTGAAGCCACCGTTGCCCGGAAAGTAGAAATGACGTTAACCTTCATACTGGCTGCAATTATTCGTTTTATACGATGGAAAAACTGTTGTATTTATATTGTTTTTTATGCTTCTGGCGTTGACTTCTAAGGCACTAACTATTCGATCTTGTGGAGCAACGCCCTAGAGTGAAGCCGAGGTTACCCGGAACGTAGAAATGACAATCACTTTCAAACTGGTTGCAATTATTCCGGTTATATGATGGAAAAACTGTTGTATTTTTATTGCATTTTATGCTTCGGGCATTGACTTCTAAGGCCCTAACTATTCAATCTGTTGGAGCAACGCCCTAGGGTGTAGCCTAGGTTGCCCGGAAAGTAGAAATGACCACAACTTTCATACTGGTTGCAATTACTCGTTTTATACGATGGAAAAACTGTTGTATTTACATTGTTTTTTATGCTTCTGGCGTTGACTTCTAAGGCCCTAACTATTCAATCTATTAGACCAACGCCCTAGGGTGTAGCCTAGGTTGCCCGGAAAGTAGAAATGACCACAACTTTCATACTGGTTGCAATTACTCGTTTTATATGATGGAAAAACTGTTGTATTTATATTGTATTTTATGCTTCTGGCGTTCACTTCTTAGGCCCTAACTTTTCGATCTGGTGGAGCAACGCCCTAGAGTGAAGCCGAGGTTACCCGGAACGTAGAAATGACCATCACTTTCAAACTGGTTGCAATTATTCCGGTTATATGATGGAAAAACTGTTGTATTTTTATTGCATTTTATGCTTCGGGCTTTGACTTCTAAGGCCCTAACGATTCAATCTGTTGGAGCAACGCCCTAGGGTGTAGCCTAGGTTGCCCGGAAAGTAGAAATGACCACAACTTTCATACTGGTTGCAATTACTCGTTTTATACGATGGAAAAACTGTTGTATTTACATTGTTTTTTATGCTTCGGGCGTCGACTTCTAAGGTCCTACCTGTTTGATCTGGTGGAGCAACGCCCTAGAGTGAAGCCTAGGTTGCCCGGAACGTAGAAACGACCATAACTTTCACACTGGTTGCTATTATTCGTTTTATACGATGGAAAGACTGTTATATTTATATTGTATTTTATGCTTCTGGCGATGACTTCTTAGGCCCTAACTATTCGATCTGGTGGAACAACGCCGTAGAGTGAAGCCTAGGTTGCCCGGAACGTAGAAATGACCATAACTTTCACACTGGTTGCTATTATTCGTTCTATACGATGGAAAAGCTGTTGTATTTATACCGTATTTTATGCTTCTGGCGTTGACTTCTTATGCCCTAACTATTCCATCTGGTGGAACAACGCCCTAGGGTGAAGCCTAGGTTGCCCGGAACGTAGAAATGATCATCACTTTCAAACTGGTTGCAATTAATCCTTTTATACGATGGAAAAACTGTTGCATTTTTATTGCATTTTATGCGTCGGGCGTTGACTTCTAAGGACCTAACTATTCAATCTGGTGGAACAACGCCCTAGAGTGAAGCCTAGGTTGCCTGGAACGTACAAATGACCATCACTTTCACACGTGTTGCAATTATTCCTGTTATAGGATGGAAAGACTATTGTATTTTTATTGTATTTTATGCTTCAGGCGTTGACTTCTGAGGCCGTAGCTATTCGATGTGGTGGAAGAACGCCATAGAGTGAAGCCTAGGTTGCCCGGAACGTAGAAATGACCATAACTTTCACACTGGTTGCTATTATTCGTTTTATATGGAAAAACTGTTATATTTATATTGTATTTTATGCTTCTGGCGTTGCCTTCTTAGGCCATAACTGTTCGATCTGGTGCAACAACGCCCTAGAGTGAAGCCTAGGTTACCCGGAACGTTGAAATGACCAGTACTTTCACACTGTTTGCAATTATTCATTTTATACGATGGAAAAGCTGTTGTATTGATATTGTATTTTATGCTTCTGGCGTTGACTTCTAAGGCCGTAGCTATTAGCTGTGGTGGAGCAACGCACTAGAGTGACGCCTAGGTTGCCGGAACGTAGAAATGACCATTACTATCGCAATGTTTGCATTTATTCATTTTATACGTTGGAAAAACTGCTGTACTTATATTGTATTTTATGCTTCTGGCGTTGACCTCTTATGCCATAACTACTCCATCTGGTGGAACAACGCCCTAGGGTGAAGTCTAGATTGCCCGGAACGTAGAAATGGAAATAACTTTCACACCGGTAGCAATTATTCGTTTTATACGATGGAAAAACAGTTGTATTTATTTTGTATTTTATGCTTCGGCCGTTGACTTCTAAGGCCCTAACTATTCGATCTGTTGGAGCAACGCCCTAGGGTGAAGTCTAGGTTGCCGGAATGTAGAAATGACCATAACTTTCATACTGGTTGCAATTATTCGTTTTATACGATGGAAAAACTGTTGTATTTATATTGTATTTTATGCTTTGGGCGTTGACTTCTAAGGCCCTAACTATTCAATCTGTTGGAGCAACGCCCTAGGGTGAAGCCACCGTTGCCCGGAAAGTAGAAATGACGTTAACTTTCATACTGGCTGCAATTATTCGTTTCATACGATGGAAAAACTGTTCTATTTCTTTTGTATTTTATGCTTCGGGCGTTGACTTCTAAGGCCCTAACTATTCAATCGGTTGCAGCTACGCCCTAGGGTGGATCCTAGGTTGCCCGGAAAGTAGAAATGACCATAACTTTCATACTGGTTGCAATTACTCGTTTTATATGATGGAAGAACTGTTGTATTTATATTGTATTTTATGCTGCTGGCGTTCACTTCTTAGGCCCTAACTAGTCGATCTGGTGGAACAACGCCCTGGGGTGAAGCCTAGGTTGCCCGGAACGTAGAAATGACCATAACTTTCACACTGGTTGCTATTATTCGTTTTATATGATGGAAAAACTGTTATATTTATTTTGTATTTTATGCTTCGGGCGTTGACTTCTAAGGCCCTAACTGTTTGATCTGGTGGATCAACGACCTAGAGTGAAGCCTACGTTGCCCGGAACGTAGAAATGACCATAACTTTCACACTGGATGCTATTACTCGTTCTATACGATGGAAAAACTGTTATACTTATATTGTATCTTATGCTCCTGGCGTTGACTTCTTAGGCCCTAACAATTCGATCTGCTGGAACAACGCCCTAGAGTGAAGCCTAGGTTGCCTGGAACGTACAAATGACCATCACTTTCACACGGGTTGCAATTATTCCTGTTATAGGATGGAAAGACTGTTGTATTTTTATTGTATTTTATGCTTCAGGCGTTGACTTCTGAGGCCGTAGCTATTCGATGTGGTGGAAGAACGCCATAGAGTGAAGCCTAGGCTGCCCGGAACGTAGAAATGAACATAACTTTCACACTGGTAGCAATTATTCGTTTTATACAATGGAAAAACAGTTCTATTTATTTTGTATTTTATGCTTCGGGCGTTGACTTCTATGGCCCTGCCTATTCGATCTGGTGGAGCAACACCCTACAGTCAAGCCTAGGTTGCCCGGAACGTAGAAATGACCATTACTTTCACAATGTTTCCAATTATTCATTTTATACGATGGAAAAACTGTTGTACTTATATTGTATTTTATTCTTATGGCGTTGAATTCTAAGTCCCTAGCTATGCGATCTGGTGGAGCAACGCTCTAGAGTGAAACCTAGGTTGCACGGAACGTAGAACTTACCATAACTTTCACACTCTTAGGAATTATTCGTTTTATACGATGGAACAACTGTTATATTTATGTTGTATTTCATGCTTCGGGCGTTGACTTGTAAGGGCCTAACTATTCAATCTGTTGGAACAACGCCCTAGGGTGAAGCCTAGGTTGCCCGGAAAGTAGAAATGACCATAACTTTCATACTGGTTGCAATTATTCGTTTTAAACGATGGAAAAGCTGTTTTATTTATATTGTATTTTATGCTTCTGGCGCTGACTTCTAGGGCACTAACCATTCGATCTGGTGGAGCAGCGCCCTAGGGTGAAGCCTAGGTTGCCCGGAACGTAGAAATGACCATTACTTTTACACTGGTTTCAATTATTCGTTTTATACGATGGAAAAACTGTTCTATTTCTTTTGTATTTTATGCTTCGGGCGTTGACTTCTAAGGCCCTAACTATTCAATCGGTTGCAGCAACGCCCTAGGGCGGATCCTAGGTTGCCCGGAAAGTAGAAATGACCATAACTTTCATACTGGTTGCAATTATTCGCTTTATACGATGGAAAAACTGTTAAATTGATATTGTATTTTATGCTTCTGGCGTTGACTTCTAAGGCACTAACTATTCGATCTGGTGGAACAACGCCCTGGGGTGAAGCCTAGGTTGTCCGGAACGTAGAAATGACCATTACTTTCACACTGTTTGCAATTATTCTTTTCATACGTTGGAAAAGGTGTTGTATTTATATTGTATTTTGTGCTTCTAGCGTTGACTTCTAAGGCCGTAGCTATTAGATGTGGTGGAGTAACGACGTAGAGTGACGCCTAGGTTGCGTGGAACGTAGAAATGACCATTACTTTCACAATGTTTCCAATTATTCATTTCATACGATGGAAAAACTGTTGTACTTATACTGTATTTTATTCTTATGCCGTTGAATTCTAAGTCCCTAGCTATGCGATCTGGTGGAGCAACGCCCTAGAGTGAAACCTAGGTTGCACGGAACGTAGAAATTACCATAACTTTCACACTCGTAGGAATTATTCGTTTTATACGATGGAAAAACTGTTGTATTGATATTGTATTTTATGCTTCTGGCGTTGACTTCTAAGGCACTAACTATTCGATCTGGTGGAGCAACGCCCTAGAGTGAAGCCGAGGTTGCCCGGAACGTAGAAATGACCATCACTTTCAAACTGGTTGCAATTATTCCGGTTATATGATGGAAAGACTGTTGTATCTTTATTGCATTTTATGCTTCGGGAATTGACTACTAAGGCCCTAACTATTCAATCTGTTGGAGCAACGCCCTAGGGTGTAGCCTAGGTTGCCCGGAAAGTAGAAATGACCACAACTTTCATACTGGTTGCAATTACTCGCTTTAGATGATGGAAAAACTGTTGTATTTATATTGTGTTTTATGCTTCTGGCGTTGACTTCTATGGCCCGACCTATTCGATCTGGTGGAGCAACACCCTACAGTCAAGCCTAGGTTGCCCGGAACGTAGAAATGACCATAACATTCACACCGGTTGCAATTATTCATGCTATACGTTGGAAAAACTGTTGCATTTTTATTGTAATTTATGCTTCTAGCGTTGACTGCTAAGGCCGTAGCTATTAGATGTGGTGGAGTAACGCCCTAGAGTGACGCCTACGTTGCCTGGAACGTAGAAATGACCATTACTTTCACAATGTTTCCAATTATTCATTTTATACGATGGAAAAACTGTTGTACTTATATTGTATTTTATTCTTATGGCGTTGAATTCTAAGTCCCTAGCTATGCGATCTGGTGGAACAACGTCCTAGTGTGAAACCTAGGTTGCCCGGAACGTAGAAATTACCATAACTTTCACACCGGTAGCAATTATGCGTTTTATACGATGGAAAAACTGTTCTATTTATTGTGTATTTTATGCTTCGGGCGTTGACTTCTAAGGCCCTAACTATTCAATCTGTTGGAGCAACGCCCTAGGGTGAAGCCTAGGTTACCCGGAACGTAGAAATGACCATCACTTTCACACTGGTTGCAATTATTCCTGTTATACGATGGAAAAACTCTTGTATATTTATTGTATTTTATGCTTCGGGCGTTGACTTCCATGGCCCTATCTATGCGATTTGGTGGAGCAACACCCTACAGTGAAGCCTAGGTTGCCCGGAACGTAGAAATGACGTTAACTTTCATACTGGCTGCAATTATTCGTTTCATACGATGGAAAAACTGTTCTATTTCTTTTGTATTTTATGCTTCGGGCGTTGACTTCTAAGGCCCTAACTATTCAATCGGTTGCAGCTACGCCCTAGGGTGGATCCTAGGTTGCCCGGAAAGTAGAAATGACCATAACTTTCATACTGGTTGCAATTACTCGTTTTATATGATGGAAGAACTGTTGTATTTATATTGTATTTTATGCTGCTGGCGTTCACTTCTTAGGCCCTAACTAGTCGATCTGGTGGAACAACGCCCTGGGGTGAAGCCTAGGTTGCCCGGAACGTAGAAATGACCATAACTTTCACACTGGTTGCTATTATTCATTTTATATGATGGAAAAACTGTTATATTTATTTTGTATTTTATGCTTCGGGCGTTGACTTCTAAGGCCCTAACTGTTTGATCTGGTGGATCAACGACCTAGAGTGAAGCCTACGTTGCCCGGAACGTAGAAATGACCATAACTTTCACACTGGTTGCTATTATTCGTTCTATACGATGGAAAACCTGTTATATTTATATTGTATCTTATGCTTCTGGCGTTGACTTCTTAGGCCCTAACAATTCGATCTGGTGGAAGAACGCCCTAGAGTGAAGCCTAGGTTGCCTGGAACGTACAATTGACCATCACTTTCACACGGGTTGCAATTATTCCTGTTATAGGATGGAAAGACTGTTGTATTTTTATTGTATTTTATGCTTCAGGCGTTGACTTCTGAGGCCGCGGCTATTCGATGTGGTGGAAGAACGCCATAGAGTGAAGCGGAGGTTGCCCGGAACGTAGAAATGACCATAACTTTCATACTGGTTGCAATTATTCGTTTTATATAATGGAAGAACTGTTGTATTTATGTTGTATTTTATGCTGCTGGTGTTCACTTCTTAGGCCCTAACTATTCGATCTGGTGGAGCAACGCCCTGGGGTGAAGCCTAGGTTGCCCGGAACGTAGAAATGACCATAACTTTGACACTGGTTGCTATTATTCGTTTTATACGATGGAAAAACTGTTCCATTAATTTTGTATTTTATGCTTCGGGCGTTGGCATCTAAGGCCCTAACTGTTTGATCTGGTGGAGCAACGCTCTAGAGTGAAGCCTAGGTTGCCCGGAACGAAGAAATGACCATAACTTTCACACTGGATGCTATTATTCGTTCTATACGATGGAAAAACTGTTATATTTATATTGTATCTTATGCATCTGGCGTTGACTTCTTAGGCCCTAAAAATTCGATCTGGTGGAACAACGCCCTACAGTGAAGCCTAGGTTGCCTGGAACGTACAAATGACCATCTCTTTCACACGGGTTGCTATTATTCCTGTTATAGGATGGAAAGACTGTTGTATTTTTATTGTATTTTATGCATCAGGCGTTGACTTCTGAGGCCGTAGCTATTCGATGTGGTGGAAGAACGCCATAGAGTGAAGCCTAGGTTGCCCGGAACGTAGAAATGACCATAACTTTCACACGGGTTGCAATTATTCCTGTTATAGGATGGACAAGCTGTTGCATTTTTATTGTAGTTTATGCTTCTGGCGTTGACTTCTAAGGCAGTAGCTATTCGATGTCGTGGAGCAACGCCCTAGAGTGAAGCCTAGGTTGTCCGGAACGTAGAAATGACCATTACTTTGACACTGTTTGCAATCATTCTTTTTATACGTTGGAAATGGTGTTGTATTTATATTGTATTTTATGCTTCTAGCGTTGACTTCTAAGGCCGTAGCTATTAGATGTGGTGGAGTAACGCCCTAGAGTGACGCCTAGGTTGCCTGGAACGTAGAAATGACCATTACTTTCACAATGTTTCCAATTATTCATTTTATACGATGGAAAAACTGTTGCTCTTATATTGTATTTTATTCTTATGACGTTGAATTCTAAGTCCCTAGCTATGCGATCTGGTGGAGCAACGCCCTAGAGTGAAGCCTAGGTTGCACGGAACTTAGAAATTACCATAACTTTCACACTGGTTGCAATTATTCGTTTTATACGATGGAAAAGCTGTTGCATCTTTATTGTATTTTATGCTTCTGTCGTTGACGTCTAAGGCCGTAGCTATCAGATGTGGTGGAGCAACGCACTAGAGTGACGCCTAGGTTGCCGGAACGTAGAAATGACCATTACTATCGCAATGTTTGCATTTGTTCATTTTATACGTTGGAAAAACTGCTGTACTTATATTGTATTTTATGCTTCTGGCGTTGACCTCTTATGCCATAACTACTCCATCTGGTGGAACAACGCCCTAGGGTGAAGTCTAGATTGCCCGGAACGTAGAGATGGAAATAACTTTCACACCGGTAGCAATTATTCGTTTTATACGATGGAAAAACAGTTCTATTTATTTTGTATTTTATGCTTCGGCCGTTGACATCTAAGGCCCTAACTATTCGATCTGTTGGAGCAACGCCCTAGGGTGAAGCCTAGGTTGCCCGGAAAGTAGAAATGACCACAACTTTCATACTGGTTGCAATTACTCGTTTTATACGATGGAAAAACTGTTGTATTTAAATTGTATTTTATGCTTCGGGCGTTGACTTCTAAGGCCCTAACTATTCAATCTGTTGGAGCAACGCCCTAGGGTGAAGCCACCGTTGCCCGGAAAGTAGAAATGACGTTAACCTTCATACTGGCTGCAATTATTCGTTTTATACGATGGAAAAACTGTTGTATTTATATTGTTTTTTATGCTTCTGGCGTTGACTTCTAAGGCACTAACTATTCGATCTTGTGGAGCAACGCCCTAGAGTGAAGCCGAGGTTACCCGGAACGTAGAAATGACAATCACTTTCAAACTGGTTGCAATTATTCCGGTTATATGATGGAAAAACTGTTGTATTTTTATTGCATTTTATGCTTCGGGCATTGACTTCTAAGGCCCTAACTATTCAATCTGTTGGAGCAACGCCCTAGGGTGTAGCCTAGGTTGCCCGGAAAGTAGAAATGACCACAACTTTCATCCTGGTTGCAATTATTCGTTTTATATGATGGAAAAACTGTTGTATTTACATTGTTTTTTATGCTTCTGGCGTTGACTTCTAAGGCCCTAACTATTCAATCTATTAGACCAACGCCCTAGGGTGTAGCCTAGGTTGCCCGGAAAGTAGAAATGACCACAACTTTCATACTGGTTGCAATTACTCGTTTTATATGATGGAAAAACTGTTGTATTTATATTGTATTTTATGCTTCTGGCGTTCACTTCTTAGGCCCTAACTTTTCGATCTGGTGGAGCAACGCCCTAGAGTGAAGCCGAGGTTACCCGGAACGTAGAAATGACCATCACTTTCAAACTGGTTGCAATTATTCCGGTTATATGATGGAAAAACTGTTGTATTTTTATTGCATTTTATGCTTCGGGCTTTGACTTCTAAGGCCCTAACGATTCAATCTGTTGGAGCAACGCCCTAGGGTGTAGCCTAGGTTGCCCGGAAAGTAGAAATGACCACAACTTTCATACTGGTTGCAATTACTCGTTTTATACGATGGAAAAACTGTTGTATTTACATTGTTTTTTATGCTTCGGGCGTCGACTTCTAAGGTCCTACCTGTTTGATCTGGTGGAGCAACGCCCTAGAGTGAAGCCTAGGTTGCCCGGAACGTAGAAACGACCATAACTTTCACACTGGTTGCTATTATTCGTTTTATACGATGGAAAGACTGTTATATTTATATTGTATTTTATGCTTCTGGCGATGACTTCTTAGGCCCTAACTATTCGATCTGGTGGAACAACGCCGTAGAGTGAAGCCTAGGTTGCCCGGAACGTAGAAATGACCATAACTTTCACACTGGTTGCTATTATTCGTTCTATACGATGGAAAAGCTGTTGTATTTATACCGTATTTTATGCTTCTGGCGTTGACTTCTTATGCCCTAACTATTCCATCTGGTGGAACAACGCCCTAGGGTGAAGCCTAGGTTGCCCGGAACGTAGAAATGATCATCACTTTCAAACTGGTTGCAATTAATCCTTTTATACGATGGAAAAACTGTTGCATTTTTATTGCATTTTATGCGTCGGGCGTTGACTTCTAAGGACCTAACTATTCAATCTGGTGGAACAACGCCCTAGAGTGAAGCCTAGGTTGCCTGGAACGTACAAATGACCATCACTTTCACACGTGTTGCAATTATTCCTGTTATAGGATGGAAAGACTATTGTATTTTTATTGTATTTTATGCTTCAGGCGTTGACTTCTGAGGCCGTAGCTATTCGATGTGGTGGAAGAACGCCATAGAGTGAAGCCTAGGTTGCCCGGAACGTAGAAATGACCATAACTTTCACACTGGTTGCTATTATTCGTTTTATATGGAAAAACTGTTATATTTATATTGTATTTTATGCTTCTGGCGTTGCCTTCTTAGGCCATAACTGTTCGATCTGGTGCAACAACGCCCTAGAGTGAAGCCTAGGTTGCCCGGAACGTTGAAATGACCAGTACTTTCACACTGTTTGCAATTATTCATTTTATACGATGGAAAAGCTGTTGTATTGATATTGTATTTTATGCTTCTGGCGTTGACTTCTAAGGCCGTAGCTATTAGCTGTGGTGGAGCAACGCACTAGAGTGACGCCTAGGTTGCCGGAACGTAGAAATGACCATTACTATCGCAATGTTTGCATTTATTCATTTTATACGTTGGAAAAACTGCTGTACTTATATTGTATTTTATGCTTCTTGCGTTGACCTCTTATGCCATAACTACTCCATCTGGTGGAACAACGGCCTAGGGTGAAGTCTAGATTGCCCGGAACGTAGAAATGGAAATAACTTTCACACCGGTAGCAATTATTCGTTTTATACGATGGAAAAACAGTTGTATTTATTTTGTATTTTATGCTTCGGCCGTTGACTTCTAAGGCCCTAACTATTCGATCTGTTGGAGCAACGCCCTAGGGTGAAGTCTAGGTTGCCGGAATGTAGAAATGACCATAACTTTCATACTGGTTGCAATTATTCGTTTTATACGATGGAAAAACTGTTGTATTTATATTGTATTTTATGCTTTGGGCGTTGACTTCTAAGGCCCTAACTATTCAATCTGTTGGAGCAACGCCCTAGGGTGAAGCCACCGTTGCCCGGAAAGTAGAAATGACGTTAACTTTCATACTGGCTGCAATTATTCGTTTCATACGATGGAAAAACTGTTCTATTTCTTTTGTATTTTATGCTTCGGGCGTTGACTTCTAAGGCCCTAACTATTCAATCGGTTGCAGCTACGCCCTAGGGTGGATCCTAGGTTGCCCGGAAAGTAGAAATGACCATAACTTTCATACTGGTTGCAATTACTCGTTTTATATGATGGAAGAACTGTTGTATTTATATTGTATTTTATGCTGCTGGCGTTCACTTCTTAGGCCCTAACTAGTCGATCTGGTGGAACAACGCCCTGGGGTGAAGCCTAGGTTGCCCGGAACGTAGAAATGACCATAACTTTCACACTGGTTGCTATTATTCGTTTTATATGATGGAAAAACTGTTATATTTATTTTGTATTTTATGCTTCGGGCGTTGACTTCTAAGGCCCTAACTGTTTGATCTGGTGGATCAACGACCTAGAGTGAAGCCTACGTTGCCCGGAACGTAGAAATGACCATAACTTTCACACTGGATGCTATTACTCGTTCTATACGATGGAAAAACTGTTATACTTATATTGTATCTTATGCTCCTGGCGTTGACTTCTTAGGCCCTAACAATTCGATCTGCTGGAACAACGCCCTAGAGTGAAGCCTAGGTTGCCTGGAACGTACAAATGACCATCACTTTCACACGGGTTGCAATTATTCCTGTTATAGGATGGAAAGACTGTTGTATTTTTATTGTATTTTATGCTTCAGGCGTTGACTTCTGAGGCCGTAGCTATTCGATGTGGTGGAAGAACGCCATAGAGTGAAGCCTAGGCTGCCCGGAACGTAGAAATGAACATAACTTTCACACTGGTAGCAATTATTCGTTTTATACAATGGAAAAACTGTTCTATTTATTTTGTATTTTATGCTTCGGGCGTTGACTTCTATGGCCCTGCCTATTCGATCTGGTGGAGCAACACCCTACAGTCAAGCCTAGGTTGCCCGGAACGTAGAAATGACCATTACTTTCACAATGTTTCCAATTATTCATTTTATACGATGGAAAAACTGTTGTACTTATATTGTATTTTATTCTTATGGCGTTGAATTCTAAGTCCCTAGCTATGCGATCTGGTGGAGCAACGCTCTAGAGTGAAACCTAGGTTGCACGGAACGTAGAACTTACCATAACTTTCACACTCTTAGGAATTATTCGTTTTATACGATGGAACAACTGTTATATTTATGTTGTATTTCATGCTTCGGGCGTTGACTTGTAAGGGCCTAACTATTCAATCTGTTGGAACAACGCCCTAGGGTGAAGCCTAGGTTGCCCGGAAAGTAGAAATGACCATAACTTTCATACTGGTTGCAATTATTCGTTTTAAACGATGGAAAAGCTGTTTTATTTATATTGTATTTTATGCTTCTGGCGCTGACTTCTAGGGCACTAACCATTCGATCTGGTGGAGCAGCGCCCTAGGGTGAAGCCTAGGTTGCCCGGAACGTAGAAATGACCATTACTTTTACACTGGTTTCAATTATTCGTTTTATACGATGGAAAAACTGTTCTATTTCTTTTGTATTTTATGCTTCGGGCGTTGACTTCTAAGGCCCTAACTATTCAATCGGTTGCAGCAACGCCCTAGGGCGGATCCTAGGTTGCCCGGAAAGTAGAAATGACCATAACTTTCATACTGGTTGCAATTATTCGCTTTATACGATGGAAAAACTGTTAAATTGATATTGTATTTTATGCTTCTGGCGTTGACTTCTAAGGCACTAACTATTCGATCTGGTGGAACAACGCCCTGGGGTGAAGCCTAGGTTGCCCGGAACGTAGAAATGACCATAAGTTTGGCACTGGTTGCTATTATTCGTTTTATACCATGGAAAAACTGTTCTACTTATTTTGTATTTTATGCTTCGCGCGTTGACTTCTAAGGCCCTAACTGTTTGATCTGGTGGAGCAACAACCTAGAGTGAAGCAAAGGTTGCCCGGAACGTAGAAATGACCATAAGTTTGGCACTGGTTGCTATTATTCGTTTTATACCATGGAAAAACTGTTCTATTTATTTTGTATTTTATGCTTCGCGCGTTGACTTCTAAGGCCCTAACTGTTTGATCTGGTGGAGCAACAACCTAGAGTGAAGCCTAGGTTGCCCGGAACTTAGAAATGGCCATAACTTTCACACTGGATGCTATTATTCGTTCTATACGATGGAAAAACTGTTATATCTATATTGTATCTTATGCTCCTGGTGTTGACGTCTTAGGCCCTAACAATTCGATCTGCTGGAACAACGCCCTAGAGTGAAGCCTAGGTTGCCTGGAACGTACAAATGACCATCACTTTCACACGGGTTGCAATTATTCCTGTTATAGGATGGAAAGACTGTTGTATTTTTATTGTATTTTATGCTTCAGGCGTTGACTTCTAAGGCAGTAGCTATTCGATGTGGTGGAGCAACGCCCTAGAGTGAAGCCTAGGTTGTCCGGAACGTAGAAATGACCATTACTTTCACACTGTTTGCAATTATTCTTTTCATACGTTGGAAAAGGTGTTGTATTTATATTGTATTTTGTGCTTCTAGCGTTGACTTCTAAGGCCGTAGCTATTAGATGTGGTGGAGTAACGACGTAGAGTGACGCCTAGGTTGCGTGGAACGTAGAAATGACCATTACTTTCACAATGTTTCCAATTATTCATTTCATACGATGGAAAAACTGTTGTACTTATACTGTATTTTATTCTTATGCCGTTGAATTCTAAGTCCCTAGCTATGCGATCTGGTGGAGCAACGCCCTAGAGTGAAACCTAGGTTGCACGGAACGTAGAAATTACCATAACTTTCACACTCGTAGGAATTATTCGTTTTATACGATGGAAAAACTGTTGTATTGATATTGTATTTTATGCTTCTGGCGTTGACTTCTAAGGCACTAACTATTCGATCTGGTGGAGCAACGCCCTAGAGTGAAGCCGAGGTTGCCCGGAACGTAGAAATGACCATCACTTTCAAACTGGTTGCAATTATTCCGGTTATATGATGGAAAGACTGTTGTATCTTTATTGCATTTTATGCTTCGGGAATTGACTACTAAGGCCCTAACTATTCAATCTGTTGGAGCAACGCCCTAGGGTGTAGCCTAGGTTGCCCGGAAAGTAGAAATGACCACAACTTTCATACTGGTTGCAATTACTCGCTTTAGATGATGGAAAAACTGTTGTATTTATATTGTGTTTTATGCTTCTGGCGTTGACTTCTATGGCCCGACCTATTCGATCTGGTGGAGCAACACCCTACAGTCAAGCCTAGGTTGCCCGGAACGTAGAAATGACCATAACATTCACACCGGTTGCAATTATTCATGCTATACGTTGGAAAAACTGTTGCATTTTTATTGTAATTTATGCTTCTAGCGTTGACTGCTAAGGCCGTAGCTATTAGATGTGGTGGAGTAACGCCCTAGAGTGACGCCTACGTTGCCTGGAACGTAGAAATGACCATTACTTTCACAATGTTTCCAATTATTCATTTTATACGATGGAAAAACTGTTGTACTTATATTGTATTTTATTCTTATGGCGTTGAATTCTAAGTCCCTAGCTATGCGATCTGGTGGAACAACGTCCTAGTGTGAAACCTAGGTTGCCCGGAACGTAGAAATTACCATAACTTTCACACCGGTAGCAATTATGCGTTTTATACGATGGAAAAACTGTTCTATTTATTGTGTATTTTATGCTTCGGGCGTTGACTTCTAAGGCCCTAACTATTCAATCTGTTGGAGCAACGCCCTAGGGTGAAGCCTAGGTTACCCGGAACGTAGAAATGACCATCACTTTCACACTGGTTGCAATTATTCCTGTTATACGATGGAAAAACTCTTGTATATTTATTGTATTTTATGCTTCGGGCGTTGACTTCCATGGCCCTATCTATGCGATTTGGTGGAGCAACACCCTACAGTGAAGCCTAGGTTGCCCGGAACGTAGAAATGACGTTAACTTTCATACTGGCTGCAATTATTCGTTTCATACGATGGAAAAACTGTTCTATTTCTTTTGTATTTTATGCTTCGGGCGTTGACTTCTAAGGCCCTAACTATTCAATCGGTTGCAGCTACGCCCTAGGGTGGATCCTAGGTTGCCCGGAAAGTAGAAATGACCATAACTTTCATACTGGTTGCAATTACTCGTTTTATATGATGGAAGAACTGTTGTATTTATATTGTATTTTATGCTGCTGGCGTTCACTTCTTAGGCCCTAACTAGTCGATCTGGTGGAACAACGCCCTGGGGTGAAGCCTAGGTTGCCCGGAACGTAGAAATGACCATAACTTTCACACTGGTTGCTATTATTCATTTTATATGATGGAAAAACTGTTATATTTATTTTGTATTTTATGCTTCGGGCGTTGACTTCTAAGGCCCTAACTGTTTGATCTGGTGGATCAACGACCTAGAGTGAAGCCTACGTTGCCCGGAACGTAGAAATGACCATAACTTTCACACTGGATGCTATTACTCGTTCTATACGATGGAAAAACTGTTATACTTATATTGTATCTTATGCTCCTGGCGTTGACTTCTTAGGCCCTAACAATTCGATCTGCTGGAACAATGCCCTAGAGTGAAGCCTAGGTTGCCTGGAACGTACAAATGACCATCACTTTCACACGGGTTGCAATTATTCCTGTTATAGGATGGAAAGACTGTTGTATTTTTATTGTATTTTATGCTTCAGGCGTTGACTTCTGAGGCCGTAGCTATTCGATGTGGTGGAAGAACGCCATAGAGTGAAGCCTAGGCTGCCCGGAACGTAGAAATGAACATAACTTTCACACTGGTAGCAATTATTCGTTTTATACAATGGAAAAACTGTTCTATTTATTTTGTATTTTATGCTTCGGGCGTTGACTTCTATGGCCCTGCCTATTCGATCTGGTGGAGCAACACCCTACAGTCAAGCCTAGGTTGCCCGGAACGTAGAAATGACCATTACTTTCACAATGTTTCCAATTATTCATTTTATACGATGGAAAAACTGTTGTACTTATATTGTATTTTATTCTTATGGCGTTGAATTCTAAGTCCCTAGCTATGCGATCTGGTGGAGCAACGCTCTAGAGTGAAACCTAGGTTGCACGGAACGTAGAACTTACCATAACTTTCACACTCTTAGGAATTATTCGTTTTATACGATGGAACAACTGTTATATTTATGTTGTATTTCATGCTTCGGGCGTTGACTTGTAAGGGCCTAACTATTCAATCTGTTAGAACAACGCCCTAGGGTGAAGCCTAGGTTGCCCGGAAAGTAGAAATGACCATAACTTTCATACTGGTTGCAATTATTCGTTTTAAACGATGGAAAAGCTGTTTTATTTATATTGTATTTTATGCTTCTGGCGCTGACTTCTAGGGCACTAACCATTCGATCTGGTGGAGCAGCGCCCTAGGGTGAAGCCTAGGTTGCCCGGAACGTAGAAATGACCATTACTTTTACACTGGTTTCAATTATTCGTTTTATACGATGGAAAAACTGTTCTATTTCTTTTGTATTTTATGCTTCGGGCGTTGACTTCTAAGGCCCTAACTATTCAATCGGTTGCAGCAACGCCCTAGGGCGGATCCTAGGTTGCCCGGAAAGTAGAAATGACCATAACTTTCATACTGGTTGCAATTATTCGCTTTATACGATGGAAAAACTGTTAAATTGATATTGTATTTTATGCTTCTGGCGTTGACTTCTAAGGCACTAACTATTCGATCTGGTGGAACAACGCCCTGGGGTGAAGCCTAGGTTGCCCGGAACGTAGAAATGACCATAAGTTTGGCACTGGTTGCTATTATTCGTTTTATACCATGGAAAAACTGTTCTACTTATTTTGTATTTTATGCTTCGCGCGTTGACTTCTAAGGCCCTAACTGTTTGATCTGGTGGAGCAACAACCTAGAGTGAAGCAAAGGTTGCCCGGAACGTAGAAATGACCATAAGTTTGGCACTGGTTGCTATTATTCGTTTTATACCATGGAAAAACTGTTCTATTTATTTTGTATTTTATGCTTCGCGCGTTGACTTCTAAGGCCCTAACTGTTTGATCTGGTGGAGCAACAACCTAGAGTGAAGCCTAGGTTGCCCGGAACTTAGAAATGGCCATAACTTTCACACTGGATGCTATTATTCGTTCTATACGATGGAAAAACTGTTATATCTATATTGTATCTTATGCTCCTGGTGTTGACGTCTTAGGCCCTAACAATTCGATCTGCTGGAACAACGCCCTAGAGTGAAGCCTAGGTTGCCTGGAACGTACAAATGACCATCACTTTCACACGGGTTGCAATTATTCCTGTTATAGGATGGAAAGACTGTTGTATTTTTATTGTATTTTATGCTTCAGGCGTTGACTTCTAAGGCAGTAGCTATTCGATGTGGTGGAGCAACGCCCTAGAGTGAAGCCTAGGTTGTCCGGAACGTAGAAATGACCATTACTTTCACACTGTTTGCAATTATTCTTTTCATACGTTGGAAAAGGTGTTGTATTTATATTGTATTTTGTGCTTCTAGCGTTGACTTCTAAGGCCGTAGCTATTAGATGTGGTGGAGTAACGACGTAGAGTGACGCCTAGGTTGCGTGGAACGTAGAAATGACCATTACTTTCACAATGTTTCCAATTATTCATTTCATACGATGGAAAAACTGTTGTACTTATACTGTATTTTATTCTTATGCCGTTGAATTCTAAGTCCCTAGCTATGCGATCTGGTGGAGCAACGCCCTAGAGTGAAACCTAGGTTGCACGGAACGTAGAAATTACCATAACTTTCACACTCGTAGGAATTATTCGTTTTATACGATGGAAAAACTGTTGTATTGATATTGTATTTTATGCTTCTGGCGTTGACTTCTAAGGCACTAACTATTCGATCTGGTGGAGCAACGCCCTAGAGTGAAGCCGAGGTTGCCCGGAACGTAGAAATGACCATCACTTTCAAACTGGTTGCAATTATTCCGGTTATATGATGGAAAGACTGTTGTATCTTTATTGCATTTTATGCTTCGGGAATTGACTACTAAGGCCCTAACTATTCAATCTGTTGGAGCAACGCCCTAGGGTGTAGCCTAGGTTGCCCGGAAAGTAGAAATGACCACAACTTTCATACTGGTTGCAATTACTCGCTTTAGATGATGGAAAAACTGTTGTATTTATATTGTGTTTTATGCTTCTGGCGTTGACTTCTATGGCCCGACCTATTCGATCTGGTGGAGCAACACCCTACAGTCAAGCCTAGGTTGCCCGGAACGTAGAAATGACCATAACATTCACACCGGTTGCAATTATTCATGCTATACGTTGGAAAAACTGTTGCATTTTTATTGTAATTTATGCTTCTAGCGTTGACTGCTAAGGCCGTAGCTATTAGATGTGGTGGAGTAACGCCCTAGAGTGACGCCTACGTTGCCTGGAACGTAGAAATGACCATTACTTTCACAATGTTTCCAATTATTCATTTTATACGATGGAAAAACTGTTGTACTTATATTGTATTTTATTCTTATGGCGTTGAATTCTAAGACCCTAGCTATGCGATCTGGTGGAGCAACGCCCTAGAGTGAAACCTAGGTTGCCCGGAACGTAGAAATTGCTCTAACTTTCATACTGGTTGCAATTATTCGTTTTATACGATGGAAAAACTGTTGTGTTTATATTGTATTTTATGCTTCTGGCGCTGACTTCTAGGGCACTAACTATTCGATCTGGTTGAGCAGCGCCCTAGGGTGAAGCCTAGGTTACCCGGAACGCAGAAATGACCATAACTTTCATACTGGTTGCAATTATTCGTTTTATACGATGGAAATACTGTTGTATTTATACCGTATTTTATGCTTCTGGCATTGACTTCTTATGCCGTAACTATTCCATCTAGTGGAACAACGCCCTAGAGTGAAGCCTAGGTTGCCCGGAACGTAGAAATGACCATCACTTTCAAACTGGTTGCAATTATTGCTGTTATATGATGGAAAAGCTGTTGTATTTTTATTGCATTTTATGCCTCGGGCATTGACTTATAAGGCCCTAACTATTCAATCTGTTGTAGCAACGCCCTAGGGTGTAGCCTAGGTGGCCCGTAAAGTAGAAGAGACCATAACTTTCCTACTGGTTGCAATTATTCGTTCTATATGATAGAAAAACTGTTGTATTTATATTGTATTTTGTGCTTCTGGCGTTGACTTCTAAGGCCGTAGCTATTAGATGTGGTGGAGTAACGCCCTAGAGTAACGCCCAGGTTGCCTGGAACGTAGAAATGACCATTACTTTCACAATGTTTCCAATTATTCATTTTATACGATGGAAAAACTGTTGTACTTATATTGTATTTTATTCTTATGGCGTTGAATTCTAAGTCCCTAGCTATGCGATCTGGTGGAGCAACGCCCTAGAGTGAAACCTAGGTTGCCCGGAACGTAGAAATTGCTCTAACTTTCATACTGGTTGCAATTATTCGTTTTATACGATGGAAAAACTGTTGTGTTTATATTGTATTTTATGCTTCTGGCGCTGACTTCTAGGGCACTAACTATTCGATCTGGTGGAGCAACACCCTAGGGTGAAGCCTAGGTTGCCCGGAACGTAGATATGACCATAACCTTCACACAGGTTGCAATTATACGTTTTCTACGATGGAAAAGCTGTTGTATTTATATTGTATTTTATGCTTCCCGTGTTGACTTCTTAGACCCTAACTCTTCGATCTGATGGAGCAACGCCTCAGAGTTAAGTCTAGGATGCCCGAAACGTCGAAATGATCGTTACTTTCGCACTGGTTGCAATTAGTCATGCTATATAATGGAAAAACTGTTGTATTTATACTTTATTTTATGCTTCTGGCGTTGACCTCTAAGGCCGTAGCTATTCGATGTGGTGGAGCAACGCCCTAGAGTGAAGCCTAGGTTTCCCGGAACGTAGAAATGCCCATTACTTTCACACTGATTGCAATTATTAGTTTTATACGATGGAAAAACTGTTCTATTTATTTTGTATTTTATGCTTCGGGCGTTGACTTCTAACGCCCTAACTATTCGATCTCGTGGAGCAACGCCCTAGAGTGAAGCCTAGGTTGCCCGGAACGTAGAAATGACCAGAACTTTCACACTGGTTGCTATTATTCGTTTTATACGATGGAAAACTGTTATATTTATATTGTATTTTATGCTTCGGGCATTGACTTCTGAGGCCCTAACTATTCAATCTGTTGGAGCAACGCCCTAGGGTGTAGCCTAGGTTGCCCGGAAAGTAGAAATGACCACAACTTTCATCCTGGTTGCAATTACTCGTTTCATATGATGGAAAAACTGTTGTATTTATATTGTATTTTATGCTTCTGGCGTTCACTTCTTAGGCCCTAACTATTCGATCTGATGGAACAACGCCCTAGGGTGAAGCCTAGGTTGCCCGGAACGTAGAAATGACCATAACTTTTACACTGGTAGCAATTATCCGTTTTATACGATGGAAAAACTGTTCTATTTATTTTGTATTTTATGCTTCGGGCGTTGACTTCTAAGGCCCTAACTGTTTGATCTGATGGAGCAACGCCCTAGAGTGAAGCCTAGGTTGCCGGGAACGTAGAAATGACCATAACTTTCACACTGGATGCTATTATTCGTTCTATACGACGGAAAAACTGTTATATTTATATTGTATTTTATGCTTCTGGCGCTGACTTCTAGGGCACTAACTATTCGATCTGGTGGAGCAGCGCCCTAGGGTGAAGCCTAGGTTGCCCGGAACGTAGAAATGACCATTACTTTTACACTGGTTTCAATTATTCGTTTTATACGATAGAAAAACTGTTCTATTTCTTTTGTATTTTATGCTTCTGGCGCTGACTTCTAGGGCACTAACTATTCGATCTGGTGGAGCAGCGCCCTAGGGTGAAGCCTAGGTTGCCCGGAACGTAGAAATGACCATTACTTTTACACTGGTTTCAATTATTCGTTTTATACGATAGAAAAACTGTTCTATTTCTTTTGTATTTTATGCTTCGGGCGTTGACTTCTAAGGCCCTAACTATTCAATCGGTTGCAGCAACGCCCTAGGGTGGATCCTAGGTTGCCCGGAAAGTAGAAATGACCATAACTTTCATACTGGTTGCAATTACTCGTTTTATATGATGGAAGAACTGTTGTATTTATATTGTATTTTATGCTGCTGGCGTTCACTTCTTAGGCCCTAACTAGTCGATCTGGTGGAACAACGCCCTGGGGTGAAGCCTAGGTTGCCCGGATCGTAGAAATGACCATAACTTTCACACTGGTTGCTATTATTCGTTTTATACGATGGAAAAACTGTTATATTTATATTGTATTTTATGCTTCTGGCGTTATCTTCTTAGGCCCTAACTGTTCGATCTGGTGCAACAACGCCCTAGAGTGAAGCCTAGGTTACCCGGAACGTTGAAATGACCAGTACTTTCACACTGTTTGCAATTATTCATTTTATACGATGGAAAAGCTGTTGTATTGATATTGTATTTTATGCTTCTGGCGTTGACTTCTAAGGCCGTAGCTATTAGCTGTGGTGGAGCAACGCACTAGAGTGACGCCTAGGTTGCCGGAACGTAGAAATGACCATTACTATCGCAATGTTTGCATTTATTCATTTTATACGTTGGAAAAACTGCTATACTTATATTGTATTTTATGCTTCTGGCGTTGACCTCTTATGCCATAACTACTCCATCTGGTGGAACAACGCCCTAGGGTGAAGTCTAGATTGCCCGGAACGTAGAAATGGAAATAACTTTCACACCGGTAGCAATTATTCGTTTTATACGATGGAAAAACAGTTCTATTTATTTTGTGTTTTATGCTTCGGCCGTTGACTTCTAAGGCCCTAACTATTCGATCTGTTGGAGCAACGCCCTAGGGTGAAGCCTAGGTTGCCGGAAAGTAGAAATGACCCTAACTTTCATACTGGTTGCAATTATTCGTTTTATACGATGGAAAAACTGTTGTATTTATATTGTATTTTATGCTTCGGGCGTTGACTTCTAAGGCCCTAACTATTCAATCTGTTGGAGCAACGCCCTAGGGTGAAGCCACCGTTGCCCGGAAAGTAGAAATGACGTTAACTTTCATACTGGCTGCAATTATTCGTTTTATACGATGGAAAAACTGTTGTATTTATATTGTTTTTTATGCTTCTGTCGTTGACTTCTAAGGCACTAACTATTCGATCTTGTGGAGCAACGCCCTAGAGTGAAGCCGAGCTTGCCCGGAACGTAGAAATGACAATCACTTTCAAACTAGTTGCAATTATTCCGGTTATATAATGGAAAAACTGTTGTATTTTTATTGCATTTTATGCTTCGGGCATTGACTTCTAAGGCCCTAACTATTCAATCTGTTGGAGCAACGCCCTAGGGTGAAGCCTAGGTTGCCCGGAACGTAGAAATGACCATTACTTTTACACTGGTTTCAATTATTCGTTTTATACGATAGAAAAACTGTTCTATTTCTTTTGTATTTTATGCTTCTGGCGCTGACTTCTAGGGCACTAACTATTCGATCTGGTGGAGCAGCGCCCTAGGGTGAAGCCTAGGTTGCCCGGAACGTAGAAATGACCATTACTTTTACACTGGTTTCAATTATTCGTTTTATACGATAGAAAAACTGTTCTATTTCTTTTGTATTTTATGCTTCGGGCGTTGACTTCTAAGGCCCTAACTATTCAATCGGTTGCAGCAACGCCCTAGGGTGGATCCTAGGTTGCCCGGAAAGTAGAAATGACCATAACTTTCATACTGGTTGCAATTACTCGTTTTATATGATGGAAGAACTGTTGTATTTATATTGTATTTTATGCTGCTGGCGTTCACTTCTTAGGCCCTAACTAGTCGATCTGGTGGAACAACGCCCTGGGGTGAAGCCTAGGTTGCCCGGATCGTAGAAATGACCATAACTTTCACACTGGTTGCTATTATTCGTTTTATATGATGGAAAAACTGTTATATTTATTTTGTATTTTATGCTTCGGGCGTTGACTTCTAAGGCCCTAACTGTTTGATCTGGTGGATCAACGCCCTAGAGTGAACCCTACGTTGCCCGGAACGTAGAAATGACCATAACTTTCACACTGGATGCTATTATTCGTCCTATACGATGGAAAAACTGTTACATTTATATTGTATCTTATGCTCCTGGCGTTGACTTCTTAGGCCCTGACAATTCGATATGCTGGAACAACGCCCTAGAGTGAAGCCTAGGTTGCCCGAAACGTAGAAATGACCATCACTTTCACACTGGTTGCAATTATTCCTGTTATACGATGGAAAAACTCTTGTATATTTATTGTATTTTATGCTTCGGGCGTTGACTTCCGTGGCCCTACCTATTCGATATGGTGGAGCAACACCCTACAGTGAAGCATAGGTTGCCCGGAACGTAGAAATGAACATAACTTTCACACTGGTAGCTATTATTCGTTTTATACAATGGAAAAGCTGTTCTATTTATTTTGTATTTTATGCTTCGGGCGTTGACTTCTTTGGCACTACCTATTCGATCTGGTGGAACAACGCCCTAGGGAGAACCCTGGGTTGCCCGGGACGTAGGAATGACCATAACTTTCACACCGGTAGCAATTATTTCTTTTATACGATGGAAAAGCTGTTTTATTTATTTTGTATTTTATGCTTCGGGCGTTGACTTCTAAGGCCCTAACTATTCAATCTGTTGGAGCAACGACCTAGGGTGAAGCCTAGGTTGCCCGTAAAGTAGAAATGACCATAGCTTTCATACTGGTTGCAATTATTCGTTTTATACGATGGAAAAGCTCTTGTATATTTAGTGTATTTTATGCTTCGGGCGTTGACTTCTATGGCCCTACCTATTCGATCTGGTGGAGCAACACCCTACAGTCAAGCCTAGGTTGCCCAGAACGTAGAAATGAACATAACTTTCACACTGGTAGCAATTATTCGATTTATACAATGGAAAAACTGTTCTATTTATTTTGTATTTTATGCTTCGGGCGTTGACTTCTATGGCCCTACCTATTCTATCTGGTGGAGTAACACCCTAGGGTGTAGCCTAGGTTGCCCGTAAAGTAGAAGAGACCATAACTTTCATACTGGTTGCAATTATTCGTTTTATATGATGGAAAAACTGTTGTATTTATATTGTATTTTGTGCTTCTGGCGTTGACTTCTTAGACCCTAACTCTTCGATCTGGTGGAGCAACGCCTCAGAGTTAAGTCTAGGATGCCCGAAACGTCGAAATGATCGTTACTTTCGCACTGGTTGCAATTAGTCATGCTATATAATGGAAAAACTGTTGTATTTATACTGTATTTTATGCTTCTGGCGTTGACTTCTAAGGCCGTAGCTATTAGATGTGGTGGAGTAACGCCCTAGAGTGACGCCTAGGTTGCAGGGAACGTAGAAATGACCATTACTTTCACAATGTTTCCAATTATTCATTTTATACGATGGAAAAACTGTTGTACTTATATTGTATTTTATTCTTATGGCGTTGAATTCTAAGTCCCTAGCTATGCGATCTGGTGGAGCAACGCTCTAGAGTGAAACCCAGGTTGCACGCAACGTAGAACTTACCATAGCTTTCACACTCTTAGGAATTATTCGTTTTATACGATGGAACAACTGTTCTATTTATTTTGTATTTCATGCTTCGGGCGTTGACTTCTAAGGCCCTAACTATTCAATCGGTTGCAGCAACGCCCTAGGGTGGATCCTAGGTTGCCCGGAAAGTAGAGATGACCATAACTTTCATACTGGTTGCAATTATTCGCTTTATACGATGGAAAAACTGTTAAATTGATATTGTATTTTATGCTTCTGGCGTTGACTTCTAAGGCACTAACTATTCGATCTGGTGCAACAACGCCCTGGGGTGAAGCCTAGGTTGCCCGGAACGTAGAAATGACCATAAGTTTGGCACTGGTTGCTATTATTCGTTTTATACCATGGAAAAACTGTTCTATTTATTTTGTATTTTATGCTTCGCGCGTTGACTTCTAAGGCCCTAACTGTTTGATCTGGTGGAGCAACAACCTAGAGTGAAGCCTAGGTTGCCCGGAACTTCGAAATGACCATAACTTTCACACTGGATGCTATTATTCGTTCTATACGATGGAAAAACTGTTATATTTATATTGTATCTTATGCTCCTGGTGTTGACGTCTTAGGCCCTAACAATTCGATCTGCTGGAACAACGCCCTAGAGTGAAGCCTAGGTTGCCTGGAACGTACAAATGACCATCACTTTCACACGGGTTGCAATTATTCCTGTTATAGGATGGAAAGACTGTTGTATTTTTATTGTATTTTATGCTTCAGGCGTTGACTTCTATGGCCCTACCTATTGGATCTGGTGGAGCAACGCCCTACAGTCAAGCCTAGGTTGCCCGGAACGTAGAAATGAACATAACTTCCAGACTGGTAGCTACTATTCGTTTTATACAATGGAAAAACCGTTCTATTGATTTTGTATTTTATGCTTCGGGCGTTGACTTGTATGGCCATACCTATTCGATCTGGTGGAGCAACACCCTACAGTCAAGCCTAGGTTGCCCGGAACGTAGAAATGACCATGACATTCACACCGGTTGCAATTATTCATGCTATACGTTGGAAAAACTGTTGCATTTTTATTGTATTTTATGCTTCTAGCGTTGACTTCTAAGGCAGTAGCTATTCGATGTGGTGGAGCAACGCTCTAGAGTGAAGCCTAGGTTGTCGGGAACGTAGAAATGACCATTACTTTCACACTGTTTGCAATTATTCTTTTCATACGTTGGAAAAGGTGTTGTATTTATATTGTATTTTGTGCTTCTAGCGTTGACTTCTAAGGCCGTAGCTATTAGATGTGGTGGAGTAACGACCTAGAGTGACGCCTAGGTTGCCTGGAACGTAGAAATGACCATTACTTTCACAATGTTTCCTATTATTCATTTCATACGATGGAAAAACTGTTGTACTTGTATTGTATTTTATTCTTATGCCGTTGAATTCTAAGTCCCTAGCTATGCGATCTGGTGGAGCAACGCCCTAGAGTGAAACCTAGGTTGCACGGAACGTAGAAATTACCATAACTTTCACACTCGTAGGAATTATTCGTTTTATACGATGGAAAAACTGTTGTATTGATATTGTATTTTATGCTTCTGGCGTTGACTTCTAAGGCACTAACTATTCGATCTGGTGGAGCAACGCCCTAGAGTGAAGCCGAGGTTGCCCGGAACGTAGAAATGACCATCACTTTCAAATTGGTTGCAATTATTCCGGTTATATGATGGAAAGACTGTTGTATTTTTATTGCATTTTATGCTTCGGGCATTGACTTCTAAGGCCCTAACTATTCAATCTGTTGGAGCAACGCCCTAGGGTGTAGCCTAGGTTGCCCGGAAAGTAGAAATGACCACAACTTTCATACTGGTTGCAATTACTCGCTTTAGATGATGGAAAAACTGTTGTATTTATATTGTATTTTATGCTTCTGGCGTTCACTTCTTAGGCCCTAACTATTCGATCTGGTGGAACAACGCCCTAGGGTGAAGCCTAGGTTGCCCCGGACGGAGAAATGACCATAACTTTTACACTGGTAGCAATTATTCGTTCTGTACGATGGAAAAACTGTTATACTTATATTGTATCTCATGCTTCTGGCGTTGACTTCATAGGCCTTAACAATTCGACCTGGTGGAACAACGCCCTAGAGTGAAGCCTAGGTTGCATGGAACGTACAAATGACCATCACTTTCGCACGGGTTGCAATTATTCCTGTTATAGGATGGAAAGACTGTTGTATTTTTATTGTATTTTATGCTTCGGGCGTTGACTTCTTAGGCCCTAACTTTTCGATCTGGTGGAACAACGCCCTAGAGTGAAGCCTAGGTTGCCCGGAACGTAGAAATGACCATCACTTTCACACTGGTAGCAATTATTCCTGTTATACGATGTAAAAGCTCTTGTATATTTAATGTATTTTATGCTTCGGGCGTTGACTTCTATGGCCCTACCTATTCGATCTGGTGGAGCAACGCCCTACAGTCAAGCCTAGGTTGCCCGGAACGTAGAAATGAACATAACTTCCACACTGGTAGCAATTATTCGTTTTATACAATGGAAAAACTGTTCTATTTATTTTGTATTTTATGCTTCGGGCGTTGACTTCTATGGCCCGACCTATTCGATCTGGTGGAGCAACACCCTACAGTCAAGCCTAGGTTGCCCGGAACGTAGAAATGACCATAACATTCACACCGGTTGCAATTATTCATGCTATACGTTGGAAAAACTGTTGCATTTTTATTGTAATTTATGCTTCTAGCGTTGACTGCTAAGGCCGTAGCTATTAGATGTGGTGGAGTAACGCCCTAGAGTGACGCCTACGTTGCCTGGAACGTAGAAATGACCATTACTTTCACAATGTTTCCAATTATTCATTTTATACGATGGAAAAACTGTTGTACTTATATTGTATTTTATTCTTATGGCGTTGAATTCTAAGTCCCTAGCTATGCGATCTGGTGGAACAACGTCCTAGAGTGAAACCTAGGTTGCCCGGAACGTAGAAATTACCATAACTTTCACACCGGTAGCAATTATGCGTTTTATACGATGGAAAAACTGTTCTATTTATTGTGTATTTTATGCTTCGGGCGTTGACTTCTAAGGCCCTAACTATTCAATCTGTTGGAGCAACGCCCTAGGGTGAAGCCTAGGTTACCCGGAACGTAGAAATGACCATCACTTTCACACTGGTTGCAATTATTCCTGTTAAACGATGGAAAAACTCATGTATATTTATTGTATTTTATGCTTCGGGCGTTGACTTCCATGGCCCTACCTATTCGATTTGGTGGAGCAACACCCTACTGTGAAGCATAGGTTGCCCGGAACGTAGAAATGAACATAACTTTCACACTGGTAGCAATTATTCGCTTTATACAATGGAAAAGCTGTTCTATTTATTTTGTATTTTATGCTTCGGGCGTTGACTTCTTTGGCACAACCTATTCGATCTGGTGGTACAACGCCCTAGGGAGAAGCCTGGGTTGCCCGGAACGTAGGAATGACCATAGCTTTCACACCGGTAGCAATTATTCGTTTTATACGATGGAAAAGCTGTTCTATTTATTTTGTATTTTATGCTTCGGGCGTTGACTTCTAAGGCCCTAACTATTCAATCTGTTGGAGCAACGCCCTAGGGTGAAGCCTAGGTTGCCCGGAAAGTAGAAATAACCTCAACTTTCATACTTGCTGCAATTATTCGTTTTATACGATGGAAAAACTGTTATATTCATATTGTATTTTATGCTCCTGGCGTTGACTTCTTAGGCCCTAACTATTCGATCTAGTGGAACGTCGCCCTAGGCTGAAGTCTAGGTTGCCCAGAACGTAGAAATGACCATCACTTTCACACTGGTTGCAATTATTCCTGTTATACGCTGGAAAAACTCTTCTATATTTATTTTATTTTATGCTTCGGGCGTTGACTTCCATGGCCCTACCTATTCGATTTGGTGGAGCAGCACCCTACAGTGAAGCCTAGGTTGTCAGAAACGTGGAAATGAACATAACTTTCACACTGGTAGCAATTATTCGTTTTATACGATGGAACAACTGTTCGATTTATTTTGTATTTCATGCTTCGAGCGTTGACTTCTAAGGCCCTTACTATTCAATCTGTTGGAACAACGCCCTAGGCTGAAGCCTAGGTTGCCCGTAAAGTAGAAATGACCATAACTTTCATACTGGTTGCAATTATTCGTTTTATACGATGGAAAAACTGTTGTATTTATATTGTATTTTATGCTTCTGGCGCTGACTTCTAGGGCACTAACTATTCGTTCTGGTGGATCAGCACCCTAGGGTGAAACCTAGGTTGCCCGGAACGTAGAAATGACCAGAACTTTCACACTGGTTGCTATTATTCGTTTTATACGATGGAAAAACTGTTACATTTATATTGTATTTTATGCTTCTGGCGTTGACTTCTTAGGCCCTAACTTCTCGATCTGGTGGAACAACGCCCTAGAGTGAAGCCTAGGTTGCCCGGAACGTAGAAATGACCATCACTTTCACACTGGTTGCAATTATTCCTGTTATACGACGGAAAAGCTCTTGTATATTTAGTGTATTTTATGCTTCGGGCGTTGACTTCTATGGCCCTACCTATTCGATCTGGTGGAGCAACACCCTACAGTCAAGCCTAGGTTGCCCAGAACGTAGAAATGAACATAACTTTCACACTGGTAGCAATTATTCGATTTATACAATGGAAAAACTGTTCTATTTATTTTGTATTTTATGCTTCGGGCGTTGACTTCTATGGCCCTACCTATTCTATCTGGTGGAGTAGCACCCTAGGGTGTAGCCTAGGTTGCCCGTAAAGTAGAAGAGACCATAACTTTCATACTGGATGCAATTATTCTTTTTATATGATGGAAAAACTGTTGTATTTATATTGTATTTTGTGCTTCTGGCGTTGACCTCTAAGGCACTAACTATTCGATCTGGTGGAGCAACACCCTAGGGTGAAGCCTAGGCTGCCCGGAACGTAGATATGACCATAACCTTCACACGGGTTGCAATTATTCGTTTTCTACGATGGAACAGCTGTTGTATTTATATTGTATTTTATGCTTGCCGTGTTGACTTCTTAGACCGTAACTCTTCGATCTGGTGGAGCAACGCCTCAGAGTTAAGTCTAGGATGCCCGAAACGTCGAAATGATCGTTACTTTCGTACTGGTTGCAATTAGTCATGCTATATAATGGAAAAACTGTTGTATTTATACTGTATTTTATGCTTCTGGCGGTGACTTCTAAGGCCGTAGCTAATCGATCTGGTGGAGCAACGCCCTAGAGTGAAGCCTAAGTTGCCCGGACCGTAGAAATGCCCATTACTTTCACACTGGTTGCAATTATTCGTTTTATACGATGGAAAAACTGTTATATTTATATTGTATTTTATGATTCTGGCGTTGACTTCTTAGGCCCTAACTTTTCGATCTGGTGGAACATCGCCCTAGAGTGAAGCCTAGGTCGCCCGGAACGTAGAAATGACCATGACTTTCACACTGGTAGCAATTATTCGTTTAATACAATGGAAAAACTGTTCTATTTATTATGTACTTTATGCTTCGGGCGTTGACTTCTTTGGCCCTACCTATTCGATCTGGTGGAGCAACACCCTACAGTCAAGCCTAGGTTGCCCGGAACGTAGAAATTACCATAACATTCACACCCGTTGCAATTATTCATGCTACACGATGGAAAAACTGTTGCATTTTTATTGTATTTTATGCTTCTAGCGTTGACTTCTAAGGCCGTAGCTATTCGATGTGGTGGAGCAACACCCTAGAGTGAAGCCTAGGTTGCCCGGAACGTAGAAATGCCCATAACTTTCATACTGGTTGCAATTATTCGTTTTATATGATGGAAAAACTGTTGTACTTATATTGTATTTTATTCTTATGGCGTTGAATTCTAAGTCCCTAGCTATGCGATCTGGTGGAACAACGTCCTAGAGTGAAACCTAGGTTGCCCGGAACGTAGAAATCACCATAACTTTCACACCGGTAGTAATTATTCGTTTTATACGATGGAAAAACTGTTGTATTTATTTTGTATTTTATGCTTCAGGCGTTGACTTCTAAGGCCCTAACTATTCAATCTGTTGGAGCAACGCCCTAGGGTGAAGCCTAGGTTGCCCGGAACGTAGAAATGACCATCACTTTCACACTGGTTGCAATTATTCCTGTTATACGATGGAAAAACTCTTGTATATTTATTGTATTTTATGCTTCGGGCGTTGACTTCCATGGCCCTACCTATTCGATTTGGTGGAGCAACACCCTACAGTGAAGCCTAGGTTGCCCGGAACGTAGAAATGAACATAACTTTCACACTGGTAGCAATTATTCGTTTTATACAATGGAAAAGCTGTTCTATTTATTTTGTATTTTATGCTTCGGGCGTTGACTTCTTTGGCCCTACCTATTCGATCTGGTGGAAAAACGCCCTAGGGAGAAGCCTGGGTTGCCCGGAACGTAGGAATGACCACAATTTTCATACTGGTTGCAATTACTCGTTTTATACGATGGAAAAACTGTTGTATTTACATTGTTTTTTATGCTTCTGGCGTTGACTTCTAAGGCCCTAACTATTCAATCTATTGGACCAACGCCCTAGGGTGTAGCCTAGGTTGCCCGGAAAGTAGAAATGACCACAACTTTCATACTGGTTGCAATTACTCGTTTTATATGATGGAAAAACTGTTGTATTTATATTGTATTTTATGCTTCTGGCGTTCACTTCTTAGGCCCTAACTATTCGATCTGGTGGAGCAACGCCCTAGAGTGAAGCCGAGGTTGCCCGGAACGTAGAAATGACCATCACTTTCAAACTGGTTGCAATTATTCCGGTTATATGATGGAAAAACTGTTGTATTTTTATTGCATTTTATGCTTCGGGCTTTGACTTCTAAGGCCCTAACAATTCAATCTGTTGGAGCAACGCCCTAGGGTGTAGCCTAGGTTGCCCGGAAAGTAGAAATGACCACAACTTTCATACTGGTTGCAAATACTCGTTTTATATGATGGAAAAACTGTTGTATTTATATTGTATTTTATGCTTCTGGCGATCACTTCTTAGGCCCTAACTATTCGATCTGGTGGAACAACGCCCTAGGGTGAAGCCCAGGTTGCCCGGAACGTATAAATGACCATAACTTTTACACTGGTAGCAATCATTCGTTTTATACGATGGAAAAACTGTTGTATTTATATTGTATTTTATGCTTCTGGCGTTGACTTCTAAGGCACAAACTATTCGATCTGGTCGAGCAATGCCCTAGAGTGAAGCCTATGTTGCCCGGAACGTAGAAATGACCATCACTTTCAAACTGTTTGCAATTATTCCTGTTATATGATGGAAAAACTGTTGTATTTTTATTGCATTTTATGCTTCGGGCATTGACTTCTTAGGCCCTAACAATTCGATCTGGTGGAACAACGCCCTAGAGTGAAGCCTAGGTTGCCTGGAACGTACAAATGACCATCACTTTCACACGTGTTGCAATTATTCCTGTTATAGGATGGAAAGACTGTTGTATTTTTATTGTATTTTATGCTTCAGGCGTTGACTTCTGAGGCCGTAGCTATTCGATGTGGTGGAAGAACGCCATAGAGTGAAGCCTAGGTTGCCCGGAACGTAGAAATGACCATAACTTTCACACTGGTTGCTATTATTCGTTTTATACGATGGAAAAACTGTTATATTTATATTGTATTTTATGCTTCTGGCGTTATCTTCTTAGGCCCTAACTGTTCGATCTGGCGCAACAACGCCCTAGAGTGAAGCCTAGGTTACCCGGAACGTTGAAATGACCAGTACTTTCACACTGTTTGCAATTATTCATTTTATACGATGGAAAAGCTGTTGTATTGATATTGTATTTTATGCTTCTGGCGTTGACTTCTAAGGCCGTAGCTATTAGCTGTGGTGGAGCAACGCACTAGAGTGACGCCTAGGTTGCCGGAACGTAGAAATGACCATTACTATCGCAATGTTTGCATTTATTCATTTTATACGTTGGAAAAACTGCTGTACTTATATTGTATTTTATGCTTCTGGCGTTGACCTCTTATGCCATAACTACTCCATCTGGTGGAACAACGCCCTAGGGTGAAGTCTAGATTGCCCGGAACGTAGAAATGGAAATAACTTTCACACCGGTAGCAATTATTCGTTTTATACGATGGAAAAACAGTTCTATTTATTTTGTATTTTATGCTTCGGCCGTTGACTTCTAAGGCCCTAACTATTCGATCTGTTGGAGCAACGCCCTAGGGTGAAGCCTAGGTTGCCGGAAAGTAGAAATGACCATAACTTTCATACTGGTTGCAATTATTCGTTTTATACGATGGAAAAACTGTTGTATTTATATTGTATTTTATGCTTCGGGCGTTGACTTCTAAGGCCCTAACTATTCAATCTGTTGGAGCAACGCCCTAGAGTGAAGCCGAGCTTGCCCGCAACGTAGAAATGACAATCACTTTCAAACTAGTTGCAATTATTCCGGTTATATGATGGAAAAACTGTTGTATTTTTATTGCATTTTATGCTTCGGGCATTGACTTCTAAGGCCCTAACTATTCAATCTGTTGGAGCAACGCCCTAGGGTGTAGCCTAGCTTGCCCGGAAAGTAGAAATGACCACAACTTTCATACTGGTTGCAATTACTCGTTTTATATGATGGAAAAACTGTTGTATTTATGTTGTATTTTATGCTTCGGGCGTTGACTTCTAAGGCCTAAACTGTTTGATCTGGTGGAGCAACGCCCTAGAGTGAAGCCTAGGTTGCCCGGAACGTAGAAATGACCATAACTTTCACACTGGTTGCTATTATTCGTTCTATACGATGGAAAAACTGTTGTATTTTGTATCGTATTTTATGCTTCGGGCGTTTACTTCTAAGGCCCTCAGTATTCGATCTGGTGGAGCAACGCCCTACAGTGAAACCTAGGTTGCCCGGAACGTAGAAATAACAACAACTTTCGTACTTGTTGCAATTATTCGTTTTATACGATGGAAAAACTGTTGTATTTATATTGTTTTTTATGCTTCTGGCGTTGACTTCTAAGGCCCTAACTATTCAATCTATTGGAGCAACGCCCTAGGGTGTAGCCTAGGTTGCCCGGAAAGTAGAAATGACCACAACTTTCATACTGGTTGCAATTACTCGTTTTATATCATGGAAAAACTGTTGTATTTATATTGTATTTTATGCTTCTGGCGTTCACTTCTTAGGCCCTAACTATTCGATCTGGTGGAGCAACGCCCTAGAGTGAAGCCGAGGTTGCCCGGAACGTAGAAATGACCATCACTTTCAAACTGGTTGCAATTATTCCGGTTATATGATGGAAAAACTGTTGTATTTTTATTGCATTTTATGCTTCGGGCTTTGACTTCTAAGGCCCTAACTATTCAATCTGTTGGAGCAACGGCCTAGGGTGTAGCCTAGGTTGCCCGGAAAGTAGAAATGACCACAACTTTCATACTGGTTGCAATTACTCGTTTTATATGATGGAAAAACTGTTGTATTTATATTGTATTTTATGCTTCTGGCGATCACTTCTTAGGCCCTAACTATTCGATCTGGTGGGACAACGCCCTGGGGTGAAGCCCAGGTTGCCCGCAACGTAGAAATGACCATAACTTTGACACTGGTTGCTATTATTCGTTTTATACGATGGAAAAACTGTTCTATTTATTTTGTATTTTATGCTTCGGGCGTTGACTTCTAAGGCCCTAACTGTCTGATCTGGTGGAGCAACGCCCTAGAGTGAAGCCTAGGTTGCCCGGAACGTACAAATGACCATCACTTTCACACGGGTTGCAATTATTCCTGTTATAGGATGGAAAAGCTGTTGCATTTTTATTGTAGTTTATGCTTCTAGCGTTGACTTCTAAGGCAGTAGCTATTGGATGTCGTGGAGCAACGCCCTAGAGTGAAGCCTAGGTTGTCCGGAACGTAGAAATGACCATTACTTTGACACTGTTTGCAATCATTCTTTTTATACGTTGGAAATGGTGTTGTATTTATATTGTATTTTATGCTTCTAGCGTTGACTTCTAAGGCCGTAGCTATTAGATGTGGTGGAGTAACGCCCTAGAGTGACGCCTAGGTTGCAGGGAACGTAGAAATGACCATTACTTTCACAATGTTTCCAATTATTCATTTTATACGATGGAAAAACTGTTGTTCTTATATTGTATTTTATTCTTATGACGTTGAATTCTAAGTCCCTAGCTATGCGATCTGGTGGAGCAACGCCCTAGAGTGAAGCCTAGGTTGCACGGAACTTAGAAATTACCATAACTTTCACACTCGTAGGAATTATTAGTTTTATACGATGGAACAACAGTTCTATTTATTTTGTATTTCATGCTTCGGGCGTTGACTTCTAAGGCCCTAACTGTTTGATCTGGTGGAGCAACGCCCTAGAGTGAAGCCTAGGTTGCCCGGAACGTAGAAATGACCATTACTTTTACACTGGTTTCAATTATTCGTTTTATACGATGGAAAAACTGTTCTATTTCTTTTGTATTTTATGCTTCTGGCGTTGACTTCTTAGGCCCTAACTTTTCGATCTGGTGGAACAACGCCCTAGAGTGAAGCCTAGGTTGCCCGGAACGTAGAAATGACCATCACTTTCACACTGGTAGCAATTATTCGTTTTATACAATGGAAAAACTGTTCTATTTATTTTGTATTTTATGCTTCGGGCGTTGACTTCTATGGCCCTACCTATTCTATCTGGTGGAGTAACACCCTAGGGTGTAGCCTAGGTTGCTCGTAAAGTACAAGAGACCATAACTGTCATACTGGTTGCAATTATTCGTTTTATATGATGGAAAAACTGTTGTATTTATATTGTATTTTGTGCTTCTGGCGTTTACTTCTAAGGCACCAACTATTCGATCTGGTGGAGCAACACCCTAGGGTGAAGCCTAGGTTGCCCGGAACGTAGATATGACCATAACCTTCACACGGGTTGCAATTATTCGTTTTCTACGATGGAACAGCTGTTGTATTTATATTGTATTTTATGCTTCCCGTGTTGACTTCTTAGACCCTAACTCTTCGATCTGGTGGAGCAACGCCTCAGAGTTAAGTCTAGGATGCCCGAAACGTCGAAATGATCGTTACTTTCGCACTGGTTGCAATTAGTCATGCTATATAATGAAAAAACTGTTGTATTTATACTGTATTTTATGCTTCTGGCGTTGACTTCTAAGGCCGTAGCTATTAGATGTGGTGGAGTAACGCCCTAGAGTGACGCCTAGATTGCCTGGAACGTAGAAATGACCTTTACTTTCACAATGTTTCCAATTATTCATTTTACACGATGGAAAAACTGTTGTACTTATATTGTATTTTATTCTTATGGCGTTGAATTCTTAGTCCCTAGCTATGCGATCTGATGGAGCAACGCCCTAGAGTGAAAGCTAGGTTGCACGGAACGTAGAAATTACCATAACTTTCACACTCGTAGGAATTATTCGTTTTATACGATGGAACAACTGTTCTATTTATTTTGTATTTCATGCTTCGGGCGTTGACTTCTAAGGCCCTAACTGTTTGATCTGGTGGAGCAACGCCCTAGAGTGTAGCCTAGGTTGCCCGGAACTTAGAAATAACCATAACTTTCACACTGGATGCTATTATTCGTTCTATACGATGGAAAAACTGTTATATTTATATTGTATTTTATGCTTCTGGCGCTGACTTCTAGGGCACTAACTATTCGATCTGGTGGAGCAGCGCCCTAGGGTGAAGCCTAGGGTGCCCGGAACGTAGAAATGACCATTACTTTTACACTGGTGTCAATTATTCGTTTTATACGATAGAAAAACTGTTCTATTTCTTTTGTATTTTATGCTTCGGGCGTTGACTTCTAAGGCCCTAATTATTCAATCGGTTGCAGCAACGCCCTAGGGTGGATCCTAGGTTGCCCGGAAAGTAGAAATGACCATAAGTTTGGCACTGGTTGCTATTATTCGTTTTATACCATGGATAAACTGTTCTATTTATTTTGTATTTTATGCTTCGGGCGTTGACTTCTAAGTCCCTAACTATTCGATATGGTGGAGCAACGCCCTAGAGTGAAGCCTAGGTTGCCCGGAACGTAGGAATGACCATAACTTTCACACCGGTAGCAATTATTCGTTTTATACGATGGAAAAGCTGTTCTATTTATTTTGTATTTTATGCTTCGGGCGTTGACTTCTAAGGCCCTAACTATTCGATCTAGTGGAACGACGCCCTAGGCTGAAGTCTAGGTTGCCCAGAACGTAGAAATGACCATCACTTTCACACTGGTTGCAATTATTCCTGTTATACGCTGGAAAAACTCTTCTATATTTATTGTATTTTATGATTCGGGCGTTGACTTCCATGGCCCTACCTATTCGATTTGGTGGAGCAACACCCTACAGTGAAGCCTAGGTTGTCAGAAACGTGGAAATGAACATAACTTTCACACTGGTAGCAATTATTCGTTTTATACGATGGAAAAACTGTTGTATTTATATTGTAATTTATGCTTCTGGCGCTGACTTCTAGGGCACTAACTATTCGTTCTGGTGGAGCAGCACCCTAGGGTGAAACCTAGGTTGCCCGGAACGTAGAAATGACCAGAACTTTCACACTGGTTGCTATTATTCGTTTTATACGATGGAAAAACTGTTACATTTATATTGTATTTTATGCTTCTGGCGTTGACTTCTTAGGCCCTAACTTCTCGATCCGGTGGAACAACGCCCTAGAGTGAAGCCTAGGTTGCCCGGAACGTAGAAATGACCATCACTTTCACACTGGTTGCAATTATTCCTGTTATACGACGGAAAAGCTCTTGTATATTTAGTGTATTTTATGCTTCGGGCGTTGACTTCTATGGCCCTACCTATTCGATCTGGTGGAGCAACACCCTACAGTCAAGCCTAGGTTGCCCAGAACGTAGAAATGAACATAACTTTCACACTGGTAGCAATTATTCGATTTATACAATGGAAAAACTGTTCTATTTATTTTGTATTTTATGCTTCGGGCGTTGACTTCTATGGCCCTACCTATTCTATCTGGTGGAGTAGCACCCTAGGGTGTAGCCTAGGTTGCCCGTAAAGTAGAAGAGACCATAACTTTCATACTGGTTGCAATTATTCTCTTTATATGATGGAAAAACTGTTGTATTTATATTGTATGTTGTGCTTCTGGCGTTGACTTCTAAGGCACTAACTATTCGATCCGGTGGAGCAACACCCTAGGGTGAAGCCTAGGTTGCCCGGAACGTAGATATGACCATAACCTTCACACGGGTTGCAATTATTCGTTTTCTACGATGGAACAGCTGTTGTATTTATATTGTATTTTATGCTTGCCGTGTTGACTTCTTAGACCCTAACTCTTCGATCTGGTGGAGCAACGCCTCAGAGTTAAGTCTAGGATGCCCGAAACGTCGAAATGATCGTTACTTTCGTACTGGTTGCAATTAGTCATGCCATATAATGGAAAAACTGTTGTATTTATACTGTATTTTATGCTTCTGGCGTTGACTTCTAAGGCCGTAGCTAATCGATGTGGTGGAGCAACGCCCTAGAGTGAAGCCTAGGTTGCCCGGAACGTAGAAATGCCCATTACTTTCACACTGGTTGCAATTATTAGTTTTATACGATGGAAAAACTGTTCTATTTATTTTGTATTTTATGCTTCGGGCGTTGACTTCTAAGGCCCTAACTATTCGATCTGGTGGAGCAACGCCCTAGAGTGAAGCCTAGATTGCCTGGAACGTAGAAATGACCAGAACTTTCACACTGGTTGCCATTATTCGTTTTATACGATGGAAAAACTGTTATATTTATATTGTATTTTATGATTCTGGCGTTGACTTCTTAGGCCCTAACTTTTCGATCTGGTGGAACAACGCCCTAGAGTCAAGCCTAGGTCGCCCGGAACGTAGAAATGACCATCACTTTCACACTGGTAGCAATTATTCGATTAATACAATGGAAAAACTGTTCTATTTATTATGTACTTTATGCTTCGGGCGTTGACTTCTTTGGCCCTACCTATTCGATCTGGTGGAGCAACACCCTACAGTCAAGCCTAGGTTGCCCGGAACGTAGAAATGACCATAACATTCACACCCGTTGCAATTATTCATGCTACACAATGGAAAAACTGTTGCATTTTTATTGTATTTTATGCTTCTAGCGTTGACTTCTAAGGCCGTAGCTATTCGATGTGGTGGAGCAACGCCCTAGAGTGAAGCCTAGATTGCCCGGAACGTAGAAATGCCCATAACTTTCATACTGGTTGCAATTATTCGTTTTATATGATGGAAGAACTGTTGTACTTATATTGTATTTTATTCTTATGGCGTTGAATTCGAAGTCCCTAGCTATGCGATCTGGTGGAACAACGTCCTAGAGTGAAACCTAGGTTGCCCGGAACGTAGAAATCACCATAACTTTCACACCGGTAGTAATTATTCGTTTTATACGATGGAAAAACTGTTGTATTTATTTTGTATTTTATGCTTCGGGCGTTGACTTCTAAGGCCCTAACTATTCAATCTGTTGGAGCAACGCCCTAGGGTGAAGCCTAGGTTGCCCGGAACGTAGAAATGACCATCACTTTCACACTGGTTGCAATTATTCCTGTTATACGATGGAAAAACTCTTGTATATTTATTGTATTTTATGCTTCGGGCGTTGACTTCCATGGCCCTACCTATTCGATTTGGTGGAGCAACACCCTACAGTGAAGCCTAGGTTTCCCGGAACGTAGGAATGAACATAACTTTCACACTGGTAGCAATTATTCGTTTTATACAATGGAAAAGCTGTTCTATTTATTTTGTATTTTATGCTTCGGGCGTTGACTTCTATGGCCCTACCTATTCGATCTGGTGGAACAACGCGCTAGGGAGAAGCCTGGGTTGCCCGGAACGTAGGAATGACCATAACTGTCACACCGGTAGCAATTATTCGTTTTATTCGATGGAAAAGCTGTTCTATTTATTTTGTATTTTATGCTTCGGGCGTTGACTTCTAAGGCCCTAACTATTCAATCTGTTGGAGCAACGCCCTAGGGTGAAGCCTAGGTTGCCCGGAAAGTAGAAATAACCTCAACTTTCATACTTGCTGCAATTATTCGTTTTATACGATGGAAAAACTGTTATATTCATATTGTATTTTATGCTCCTGGCGTTGACTTCTTAGGCCCTAACTATTCGATCTAGTGGAACGACGCCCTAGAGTGAAGCCTAGGTTGCCCAGAACGTAGAAATGACCATCACTTTCACACTGGTTGCAGTTATTCGATTTATACAATGGTAAAACTGTTCTATCTATTTTGTATTTTATGCTTCGGGCGTTGACTTCTATGGCCCTAACTTCTCGATCCGGTGGAACAACGCCCTAGAGTGAAGCCTAGGTTGCCCGGAACGTAGAAATGACCATCACTTTCACACTGGTTGCAATTATTCCTGTTATACGACGGAAAAGCTCTTGTATATTTAGTGTATTTTATGCTTCGGGCGTTGACTTCTATGGCCCTACCTATTCGATCTGGTGGAGCAACACCCTACAGTCGAGCCTAGGTTGCCCAGAACGTAGAAATGAACATAACTTTCACACTGGTAGCAATTATTCGATTTATACAATGGAAAAACTGTTCTATTTATTTTGTATTTTATGCTTCGGGCGTTGACTTCTATGGCCCTACCTATTCTATCTGGTGGAGTAGCACCCTAGGGTGTAGCCTAGGTTGCCCGTAAAGTAGAAGAGACCATAACTTTCATACTGGTTGCAATTATTCTTTTTATATGATGGAAAAACTGTTGTATTTATATTGTATTTTGTGCTTCTGGCGTTGACTTCTAAGGCACTAACTATTCGATCCGGTGGAGCAACACCCTAGGGTGAAGCCTAGGTTGCCCGGAACGTAGATATGACCATAACCTTCACACGGGTTGCAATTATTCGTTTTCTACGATGGAACAGCTGTTGTATTTATATTGTATTTTATGCTTGCCGTGTTGACTTCTTAGACCCTAACTCTTCGATATGGTGGAGCAACGCCTCAGAGTTAAGTCTAGGATGCCCGAAACGTCGAAATGATCGTTACTTTCGTACTGGTTGCAATTAGTCATGCTATATAATGGAAAAACTGTTGTATTTATTTTGTATTTTATGCTTTGGGCGTTGACTTCTAAGGCCCTAACTATTCGATCTGGTGGAGCAACGCCCTAGAGTGAAGCCTAGATTGCCTGGAACGTAGAAATGACCAGAACATTCACACTGGTTGCCATTATTCGTTTTATACGATGGAAAAACTGTTATATTTATATTGTATTTTATGATTCTGGCGTTGACTTCTTAGGCCCTAACCTTTCGATCTGGTGGAACAACGCCCTAGAGTGAAGCCTAGGTCGCCCGGAACGTAGAAATGACCATCACTTTCACACTGGTAGCAATTATTCGATTAATACAATGGAAAAACTTTTCTATTTATTATGTACTTTATGCTTCGGGCGTTGACTTCTTTGGCCCTACCTATTCGATCTGGTGGAGCAACACCCTACAGTCAAGCCTAGGTTGTCCGGAACGTAGAAATGACCATAACATTCACACCCGTTGCAATTATTCATGCTACACGATGGAAAAACTGTTGCATTTTTATTGTATTTTATGCTTCTAGCGTTGACTTCTAAGGCCGTAGCTATTCGATGTGGTGGAGCAACGCCCTAGAGTGAAGCCTAGATTGCCCGGAACGTAGAAATGCCCATAACTTTCACACTGGTTGCAATTATTCGTTTTATATGATGCAAAAACTGTTGTACTTATATTGTATTTTATTCTTATGGCGTTGAATTCGAAGTCCCTAGCTATGCGATCTGGTGGAACAACGTCCTAGAGTGAAACCTAGGTTGCCCGGAACGTAGAAATCACCATAACTTTCACACCGGTAGTAATTATTCGTTTTATACGATGGAAAAACTGTTGTATTTATTTTGTATTTTATGCTTCGGGCGTTGACTTCTAAGGCCCTAACTGTTTGATCTGGTGGAGCAACGCCCTAGAGTGAAGCCTAGGTTGCCCGGAACTTAGAAATGACCATAGCTTTCACACTGGATGCTATTATTCGTTCTATACGATGGAAAAACTGTTATATTTATATTGTATTTTATGCTTCTGGCGCTGACTTCTAGGGCACTAACTATTCGATCTGGTGGAGCAGCGCCCTAGGGTGAAGCCTAGGGTGCCCGGAACGTAGAAATGACCATTACTTTTACACTGGTTTCAATTATTCGTTTTATACGATAGAAAAACTGTTCTATTTCTTTTGTATTTTATGCTTCGGGCGTTGACTTCTAAGGCCCTAACTATTCAATCGGTTGCAGCAACGCCCTAGGGTGGATCCTAGGTTGCCCGGAAAGTAGAAATGACCATAAGTTTGGCACTGGTTGCTATTATTCGTTTTATACCATGGATAAACTGTTCTATTTATTTTGTATTTTATGCTTCGGGCGTTGACTTCTAAGTCCCTAACTATTCGATATGGTGGAGCAACGCCCTAGAGTGAAGCCTAGGTTGCCCGGAACGTAGAAATGAGCATAACGTTCACACTGGTTGCTATTATTCATTTTACACGATGGAAAAACTGTTATATTTATATTGTATTTTATGCTTCTGGCGTTGACTTCTTAGGCCCTAACTTTTCGATCTGGTGGAGCAACGCCCTAGAGTGAAGCCTAGGTTGCCCGGAACGTAGAAATGACCATCACTTTTACACTGGTTGCAATTATTCCTGTTATACGATGTAAAAACTCTTGTATATTTATTGTATTTTATGCTTCGGGCGTTGACTTCCATGGCCCTACCTATTCGATTTGGTGGAGCAACACCCTACAGTGAAGCATAGGTTGCCCGGAACGTAGAAATGAACATAACTTTCACACTGGTAGCAATTATTCGTTTTATACAATGGAAAAGCTGTTCTATTTATTTTGTATTTTATGCTTCGGGCGTTGACTTCTTTGGCACTAAATATTCGATCTGGTGGAACAACGCCCTAGGGAGAAGCCTGGGTTGCCCGGAACGTAGGAATGACCATAACTTTCACACCGGTAGCAATTATTCGTTTTATACGATGGAAAAGCTGTTCTATTTATTTTGTATTTTATGCTTCGGGTGTTGACTTCTAAGGCCCTAACTATTCAATCTGTTGGAGCAACGCCCTAGGGTGAAGCCTAGGTTGCCCGGAAAGTAGAAATAACCTCAACTTTCATACTTGCTGCAATTATTCGTTTTATACGATGGAAAAACTGTTATATTCATATTGTATTTTATGCTCCTGGCGTTGACTTCCTAGGCCCTAACTATTCGATCTAGTGGAACGACGCCCTAGGCTGAAGTCTAGGTTGCCCAGAACGTAGAAATGACCATCACTTTCACACTGGTTGCAATTATTCCTGTTATACGCTGGAAAAACTCTTCTATATTTATTGTATTTTATGCTTCGGGCGTTGACTTCCATGGCCCTACCTATTCGATTTGGTGGAGCAACACCCTACAGTGAAGCCTAGGTTGTCAGAAACGTGGAAATGAACATAACTTTCACACTGGTAGCAATTATTCGTTTTATACGATGGAACAACTGTTCGATTTATTTTGTATTTCATGCTTCGAGCGTTGACTTCTAAGGCCCTTACTATTCAATCTGTTGGAACAACGCCCTAGGGTGAAGCGTGGTTGCCCGTAAAGTAGAAATGACCATAACTTTCATACTGGTTGCAATTATTCGTTTTATACGATGGAAAAACTGTTATATTCATATTGTATTTTATGCTCCTGGCGTTGACTTCTTAGGCCCTAACTATTCGATCTAGTGGAACGACGCCCTAGAGTGAAGCCTAGGTTGCCCAGAACGTAGAAATGACCATCACTTTCACACTGGTTGCAGTTATTCGATTTATACAATGGAAAAACTGTTCTATCTATTTTGTATTTTATGCTTCGGGCGTTGACTTCTATGGCCCTAACTTCTCGATCCGGTGGAACAACGCCCTAGAGTGAAGCCTAGGTTGCCCGGAACGTAGAAATGACCATCACTTTCACACTGGTTGCAATTATTCCTGTTATACGACGGAAAAGCTCTTGTATATTTAGTGTATTTTATGCTTCGGGCGTTGACTTCTATGGCCCTACCTATTCGATCTGGTGGAGCAACACCCTACAGTCAAGCCTAGGTTGCCCAGAACGTAGAAATGAACATAACTTTCACACTGGTAGCAATTATTCGATTTATACAATGGAAAAACTGTTCTATTTATTTTGTATTTTATGCTTCGGGCGTTGACTTCTATGGCCCTACCTATTCTATCTGGTGGAGTAGCACCCTAGGGTGTAGCCTAGGTTGCCCGTAAAGTAGAAGAGACCATAACTTTCATACTGGTTGCAATTATTCTCTTTATATGATGGAAAAACTGTTGTATTTATATTGTATTTTGTGCTTCTGGCGTTGACTTCTAAGGCACTAACTATTCGATCCGGTGGAGCAACACCCTAGGGTGAAGCCTAGGTTGCCCGGAACGTAGATATGACCATAACCTTCACACGAGTTGCAATTATTCGTTTTCTACGATGGAACAGCTGTTGTATTTATATTGTATTTTATGCTTGCCGTGTTGACTTCTTAGACCCTAACTCTTCGATCTGGTGGAGCAACGCCTCAGAGTTAAGTCTAGGATGCCCGAAACGTCGAAATGATCGTTACTTTCGTACTGGTTGCAATTAGTCATGCTATATAATGGGAAAACTGTTGTATTTATACTGTATTTTATGCTTCTGGCGTTGACTTCTAAGGCCGTAGCTAATCGATGTGGTGGAGCAACGCCCTAGAGTGAAGCCTAGGTTGCCCGGAACGTAGAAATGCCCATTACTTTCACACTGGTTGCAATTATTAGTTTTATACGATGGAAAAACTGTTCTATTTATTTTGTATTTTATGCTTCGGGCGTTGACTTCTAAGGCCCTAACTATTCGATCTGGTGGAGCAACGCCCTAGAGTGAAGCCTAGATTGCCTGGAACGTAGAAATGACCAGAACTTTCACACTGGTTGCCATTATTCGTTTTATACGATGGAAAAACTGTTATATTTATATTGTATTTTATGATTCTGGCGTTGACTTCTTAGGCCCTAACTTTTCGATCTGGTGGAACAACGCCCTAGAGTCAAGCCTAGGTCGCCCGGAACGTAGAAATGACCATCACTTTCACACTGGTAGCAATTATACGATTAATACAATGGAAAAACTGTTCTATTTATTATGTACTTTATGCTTCGGGCGTTGACTTCTTTGGCCCTACCTATTCGATCTGGTGGAGCAACACCCTACAGTCAAGCCTAGGTTGCCCGGAACGTAGAAATGACCATAACATTCACACCCGTTGCAATTATTCATGCTACACGATGGAAAAACTGTTGCGTTTTTATTGTATTTTATGCTTCTAGCGTTGACTTCTAAGGCCGTAGCTATTCGATGTGGTGGAGCAACGCCCTAGAGTGAAGCCTAGATTGCCCGGAACGTAGAAATGCCCATAACTTTCATACTGGTTGCAATTATTCGTTTTATATGATGGAAAAACTGTTGTACTTATATTGTATTTTATTCTTATGGCGTTGAATTCGAAGTCCCTAGCTATGCGATCTCGTGGAACAACGTCCTAGAGTGAAACCTAGGTTGCCCGGAACGTAGAAATCACCATAACTTTCACACCGGTAGTAATTATTCGTTTTATACGATGGAAAAACTGTTGTATTTATTTTGTATTTTATGCTTCGGGCGTTGACTTCTAAGGCCCTAACTATTCAATCTGTTGGAGCAATGCCCTAGGGTGAAGCCTAGGTTGCCCGGAACGTAGAAATGACCATCACTTTCACACTGGTTGCAATTATTCCTGTTATACGATGGAAAAACTCTTGTATATTTATTGTATTTTATGCTTCGGGCGTTGACTTCCATGGCCCTACCTATTCGATTTGGTGGAGCAACACCCTACAGTGAAGCCTAGGTTTCCCGGAACGTAGAAATGAACATAACTTTCACACTGGTAGCAATTATTCGTTTTATACAATGGAAAAGCTGTTCTATTTATTTTGTATTTTATGCTTCGGGCGTTGACTTCTATGGCCCTACCTATTCGATCTGGTGGAACAACGCGCTAGGGAGAAGCCTGGGTTGCCCGGAACGTAGGAATGACCATAACTGTCACACCGGTAGCAATTATTCGTTTTATTCGATGGAAAAGCTGTTCTATTTATTTTGTATTTTATGCTTCGGGCGTTGACTTCTAAGGCCCTAACTATTCAATCTGTTGGAGCATCGCCCTAGGGTGAAGCCTAGGTTGCCCGGAAAGTAGAAATAACCTCAACTTTCATACTTGCTGCAATTATTCGTTTTATACGATGGAAACACTGTTATATTCATATTGTATTTTATGCTCCTGGCGTTGACTTCTTAGGCCCTAACTATTCGATCTAGTGGAACGACGCCCTAGAGTGAAGCCTAGGTTGCCCAGAACGTAGAAATGACCATCACTTTCACACTGGTTGCAGTTATTCGATTTATACAATGGAAAAACTGTTCTATCTATTTTGTATTTTATGCTTCGGGCGTTGACTTCTATGGCCCTAACTTCTCGATCCGGTGGAACAACGCCCTAGAGTGAAGCCTAGGTTGCCCGGAACGTAGAAATGACCATCACTTTCACACTGGTTGCAATTATTCGATTTATACAATGGAAAAACTGTTCTATTTATTTTGTATTTTATGCTTCGGGCGTTGACTTCTATGGCCCTACCTATTCTATCTGGCGGAGTAGCACCCTACAGTCAAGCCTAGGTTGCCCAGAACGTAGAAATGAACATAACTTTCACACTGGTAGCAATTATTCGATTTATACAATGGAAAAACTGTTCTATTTATTTTGTATTTTATGCTTCGGGCGTTGACTTCTATGGCCCTACCTATTCTATCTGGCGGAGTAGCACCCTAGGGTGTAGCCTAGGTTGCCCGTAAAGTAGAAGAGACCATAACTTTCATACTGGTTGCAATTATTCTTTTTATATGATGGAAAAACTGTTGTATTTATATTGTATTTTGTGCTTCTGGCGTTGACTTCTAAGGCACTAACTATTCGATCCGGTGGAGCAACACCCTAGGGTGAAGCCTAGGTTGCCCGGAACGTAGATATGACCATAACCTTCACACGGGTTGCAATTATTCGTTTTCTACGATGGAACAGCTGTTGTATTTATATTGTATTTTATGCTTGCCGTGTTGACTTCTTAGACCCTAACTCTTCGATCTGGTGGAGCAACGCCTCAGAGTTAAGTCTAGGATGCCCGAAACGTCGAAATGATCGTTACTTTCGTACTGGTTGCAATTAGTCATGCTATATAATGGAAAAACTGTTGTATTTATTTTGTATTTTATGCTTCGGGCGTTGACTTCTAAGGCCCTAACTATTCGATCTGGTGGAGCAACGCCCTAGAGTGAAGCCTAGATTGCCTGGAACGTAGAAATGACCAGAACTTTCACACTGGTTGCCATTATTCGTTTTATACGATGGAAAAACTGTTATATTTATATTGTATTTTATGATTCTGGCGTTGACTTCTTAGGCCCTAACTTTTCGATCTGGTGGAACAACGCCCTAGAGTGAAGCCTAGGTCGCCCGGAACGTAGAAATGACCGTCACTTTCACACTGGTAGCAATTATTCGATTAATACAATGGAAAAACTGTTCTATTTATTATGTACTTTATGCTTCGGGCGTTGACTTCTTTGGCCCTACCTATTCGATCTGGTGGAGCAACACCCTACAGTCAAGCCTAGGTTGCCCGGAACGTAGAAATGACCATAACATTCACACCCGTTGCAATTATTCATGCTACACGATGGAAAAACTGTTGCATTTTTATTGTATTTTATGCTTCTAGCGTTGACTTCTAAGGCCGTAGCTATTCGATGTGGTGGAGCAACGCCCTAGAGTGAAGCCTAGATTGCCCGGAACGTAGAAATGCCCATAACTTTCATACTGGTTGCAATTATTCGTTTTATATAATGGAAAAACTGTTGTACTTATATTGTATTTTATTCTTATGGCGTTGAATTCGAAGTCCCTAGCTATGCGATCTGGTGGAACAACGTCCTAGAGTGAAACCTAGGTTGCCCGGAACGTAGAAATCACCATAACTTTCACACCGGTAGTAATTATTCGTTTTATACGATGGAAAAACTGTTGTATTTATTTTGTATTTTATGCTTCGGGCGTTGACTTCTAAGGCCCTAACTATTCAATCTGTTGGAGCAACGCCCTAGGGTGAAGCCTAGGTTGCCCGGAACGTAGAAATGACCATCACTTTGACCCTGGTTGCAATTATTCCTGTTATACGATGGAAAAACTCTTGTATATTTATTGTATTTTATGCTTCGGGCGTTGACTTCCATGGCCCTACCTATTCGATTTGGTGGAGCAACACCCTACAGTGAAGCCTAGGTTTCCCGGAACGTAGAAATGAACATAACTTTCACACTGGTAGCAATTATTCGTTTTATACAATGGAAAAGCTGTTCTATTTATTTTGTATTTTATGCTTCGGGCGTTGACTTCTATGGCCCTACCTATTCGATCTGGTGGAACAACGCGCTAGGGAGAAACCTGGGTTGCCCGGAACGTAGGAATGACCATAACTTTCACACCGGTAGCAATTATTCGTTTTATTCGATGGAAAAGCTGTTCTATTTATTTTGTATTTTATGCTTCGGGCGTTGACTTCTAAGGCCCTTACTATTCAATCTGTGTGAGCAACGCCCTAGGGTGAAGCCTAGGTTGCCCGGAAAATAGAAATAACCTCAACTTTCATACTTGCTGCAATTATTCGTTTTATACGATGGAAAAACTGTTATATTCATATTGTATTTTATGCTTCTGGCGTTGACTTCTTAGGCCCTAACTTCTCGATCTGGTGGAACAACGCCCTAGAGTGAAGCCTAGGTTGCCCGGAACGTAGAAATGACCATAACATTCACACCCGTTGCAATTATTCATGCTACACGATGGAAAAACTGTTACATTTTTATTGTATTTTATGCTTCTAGCGTTGACTTCTAAGGCCGTAGCTATTAGATGTGGTGTAGTAACGCCCTAGAGTGACGCCTAGGTTGCCTGGAACGTAGAAATGACCATTACCTTCACACTGTGTGCTATTATTCATTTTATACGATGGAAAAGCTGTTCTATTTATTTTGTATTTTATGCTTCGGGCGATGACTTCTATGGCCCTACCTATTCGATCTGGTGGAGCAGCACCCTAGGGTGAAACCTAGGTTGCCCGGAACGTAGAAATGACCAGAACTTTCACACTGGTTGCTATTATTCGTTTTATACGATGGAAAAACTGTTTTATTTATATTGTATTTTATGCTTCTGGCGTTGACTTCTTAAGCCCTAACTTCTCGATCTGGTGGAACAACGCCCTAGAGTGAAGCCTAGGTTGCCCGGAACGTAGAAATGACCATCACTTTCGACCTGGATGCAATTATTCCTGTTATACGACGGAAAAGCTCTTGTATATTTAGTGTATTTTATGCTTCGGGCGTTGACTTCTATGGCCCTACCTATTCGATCTGGTGGAGCAGCGCCCTAGGGTGAAGCCTAGGTAGCCCGGAACGTAGAAATGACCATAAGTTTCACGCCGGTCGCAATTATTCGTTTTATACGATGGAAAAACTGTTGTATTAATATTGCATTTTATGCTTCTGGCGTTGACTTCTTAGGTCCTAACTACTCGATCTGATGGAGTAATGCCTCACAGTTACGTCTAGGATGCCCGAAACGCCGAAATTATAGTTACTTTCGCACTGGTTGCAATTAGTCATGCTATACAATGGAAAGACTGTTGTATTTATACTGTATTTTATGCTTCTGGCGTTGACTTCTAAGGCCGTGGCTATTCGGTGTGGTGGAGCAACGCCCTAGAGTGAAGCCTAGGTTGCCCGGAACATAGAAATGCCCATTACTTTCACACTGGTTGCAATTACTAGTTTTATACGGTGGAAAAACTGTTCTATTTATTTTGTATTTTATGCTTCGGGCGTTGACTTCTAAGGCCCTAACTATTCAATCTGTTGGTGCAACGCCCAAGGGTAAAGCCTAGGTTGCCGGGAAAGTAGAAATGACCATAACTTTCATACTGGTTGCAATTATTCGTTTTATACGATGGAAAAACTGTTGTATTAATATTGCATTTTATGCTTCTGGCGTTGACTTCTTAGGTCCTAACTACTCGATCTGGTGGAGTAATGCCTCACAGTTAAGTCTAGGATGCCCGAAACGTCGAAATTATAGTTACTTTCGCACTGGTTGCAATTAGTCATGCTATACAATGGAAAAACTGTTGTATTTATACCGTATTTTATGCTTCTGGCGTTGACTTCTAAGGCCGTAGCTATTCGGTGTGGTGGAGCAACGCCCTAGAGTGAAGCCTAGGTTGTCCGGAACATAGAAATGCCCATTACTTTCACACTGGTTGCAATTATTAGTTTTATACGGTGGAAAAACTGTTCTATTTATTTTGTATTTTATGCTTCGGGCGTTGACTTCTAAGGCCTTAACTATTCAATCTGTTGGTGCAAAACCCAAGGGTGAAGCCTAGGTTGCCCGGAAAGAAGAAATGACCATAACTTTCATACTGGTTGCAATTATTCGTTTTATACGATGGAAAAACTGTTGTATTTATACCGTATTTTATGCTTCTGGCGTTGACTTCTTATGCCGTAACTATTCCATCTGGTGGAACAACGCCCTAGAGTGAAGCCTAGGTTTCCCGGAACGTAGAAATGACCATCACTTTCAAACTGGTTGCTATTATTGCTGTTATATGATGGAAAAGCTGTTGTATTTTTATTGCATTTTATGCTTCGGGCATTGACTTATAAGGCCCTAACTATTCAATCTGTTGTAGCAACGCCCTAGGGTGTAGCCTAGGTTGCCCGTAAAGTAGAAGAGACCATAACTTTCATACTGGTTGCAATTATTCGTTTTATATGATAGAAAAACTGTTGTAGTTATATAGTATTTGGTGCTTCTGGCGTTGACTTCTAAGGCACTAACTATTCGATCTGGTGGAGCAACACCCTAGGGTGAAGCCTAGGTTGCCCGGAACGTAGATATGACCATAACTTTCACACTGATTGTTATTATTCGTTTTATACGATGGAAAAACTGTTATATTTATATTGTATTTTATGCTCCTGGCGGTGCCTTCTTAGGCCCTAAGTGTTCGATCTGGTGGAACAACGCCCTGGAGTGATGCCTACGTTGCCCGGAACGTAGAAATGACCATCACTTTCACACTGGTTGCAATTATTCCTGATATAGGATGGAAAAACTCTCGTATATTTATTGTATTTTATGCTTCGGGCGTAGACTTCTATGGCCCTACCTATTCGATCTGGTGGAGCAACACCCTACAGTGAAGCCAAGGTTGCCGGAACGTAGATATGACCATAACCTTCACACAGGTTGCAATTATTCGTTTTCTACGATGGAAAAGCTGTTGCAACTGTATTGTATTTAATGCTTCCGGTGTTGACTTCTTAGACCCTAACTCTTCGATGTGGTGGAGCAACGCCTCAGAGTTAAGTCTAGGATGCCCGAAACGTCGAAATGATCGTTACTTTCGCACTGGTTGCAATTAGTCATGCTATACAATGGAAAAACTGTTGTATTTATACTGTATTTTATGCTTCTGGCGTTGACTTCTAAGGCCCTAGCTATTCGATCTGTTGGAGCAACGCCCTAGAGTGAAGCCTAGGTTGCCCGGAACGTAGAAGTGACCATCACTTTCAAACTGGTTGCAATTAATCCTTTTATACGATGGAAAAACTGTTGTATTTTTATTGCATTTTATGCTTCCGGCGTTGACTTCTAAGGCCCTAACTATTCAATCTGTTGGAGCAACGCCCTAGGGTGAAGCCTAGGTTGCCCGGACCGTAGAAATGACGTTAACTTTCATACTGGTTGCAATTATTCGTTTTATACGATGGAAAAGCTGTTGTATTTATACCGTATTTTATGCTTCTGGCGTTGAATTCTTATGCCCTAACTATTCCATCTGGTGGAACAACGCCCTAGGGTGAAGCCTAGGTTGCCCGGAACGTAGAAATGACCATAACTTTCACACCGGTAGCAATTATTCGTTTTATACGATGGAAAAACTGTTGTATTTATATTGTATTTCATGCTTCTGGCGTTGACTTCTAAGGCCCTAGCTATTCGATCTGGTGGAGCAACGCCCTAGTGTGAAGCCTAGGTTGCCCGGAACGTAGAAATGACCATAACTTTCACACCGGTAGCAATTATTCGTTTTATACGATGGAAAAGCTGTTGTATTTATATTGTATTTCATGCTTCTGGCGTTGACTTCTAAGGCCCTAAATATTCCATCTGTTGGAGCAAGGCCCTAGGGTGAAGCCTAGGTTGCCCGGAAAGTAGAAATGACCATAACTTTCATACTGGTTGCAATTATTCGTTTTATACGATGGAAAAACTGATGTATTTATATTGTATTTTATGCTTCTGGCGTTGACTTCTAAGGCACTAACTTTTCGATCTGGTGGAGCAACGCAATAAGGTGAAGCCTAGGTTGCCCGGAACGTAGAATTGGCCATCACTTTCAAACTGGTTGCAATTATTCCTGTTAAATGATGGTAACACTGTTGTATTTTTTTTGCATTTTATGGTTCGCGCGTTGACTTCTAAGGCCCTAACTATTCGATCTGGTGGAGCAACGCCCTAGAGTGAAGCCTAGGTTGCTCGGAATGTAGAAATGACCATAACATTCACACTGGCTGAAATTATTCGTTTTCTACGATGGAAAAGCTGTTGTATTTATATTCTATTTTATGCTTCTGGCGTTGACTTCTAAGGCACTAACTATTCGATCTGGTGGAGCAACGCTCTAGAGTGAAGCCTAGGTTGCCCGGAACGTAGAAATGACCATCACTGTCAAACTGGTTGCAATTATTCCTGTTATATGATGGAAAAACTGTTGTATTTATATTGTATTTTATGCTTCGGGCGTTGTCTGCTAAGGCCCTAACTATTCAATCTGTTGAATCAACGCCCTAGAGTGAAGCCTAGGTTGCTCGCAATGTAGATATGACCATGACATTCACACTGGTTGAAAATATTCGTTTAATACGATGGAAAAGCTGTTGCACCTTTATTGTATTTTATGATTCTGGCGTTGACTTCTAAGGCCCTAACTATTCGATCTGGTGGAGCCACGCCCTAGAGTGAAGCCTAGGTTGCCCGGGACGTAGAAATGACGCTAACTTTCATACTGGTTGCAATTATTCGTTTTATACGATGGAAAAACAGTTCTATTTATTTTGTATTTTATGCTTCGGCTGTGGACTTCTAAGGCACTATCTATTCGATCTGTTGGAGCAACGCCCTAGGGTGTAGTCTAGGTTGCCCGGAAAGTAGAAATGACCACAACTTTCATACTGGTTGCAATTACTTGTTTTATATGATGGAAAAACTGTTGTATTAATATTGTATTTTATGCTTCTGGCGTTCACTTCTTAGGCCCTAACTATTCGATCTGGTGGAACAACGCCCTAGAGTGAAGCCTAGGTTGCCCGGAACGTAGAAATGACCATCACTTTCGACCTGGATGCAATTATTCCTGTTATACGACGGAAAAGCTCTTGTATATTTAGTGTATTTTATGCTTCGGGCGTTGACTTCTATGGCCCTACCTATTCGATCTGGTGGAGCAGCGCCCTAGGGTGAAGCCTAGGTAGCCCGGAACGTAGAAATGACCATAAGTTTCACGCCGGTCGCAATTATTCGTTTTATACGATGGAAAAACTGTTGTATTAATATTGCATTTTATGCTTCGGGCGTTGACTTCTATGGCCCTACCTATTCTATCTGGCGGAGTAGCACCCTAGGGTGTAGCCTAGGTTGCCCGTAAAGTAGAAGAGACCATAACTTTCATACTGGTTGCAATTATTCTTTTTATATGATGGAAAAACTGTTGTATTTATATTGTATTTTGTGCTTCTGGCGTTGACTTCTAAGGCACTAACTATTCGATCCGGTGGAGCAACACCCTAGGGTGAAGCCTAGGTTGCCCGGAACGTAGATATGACCATAACCTTCACACGGGTTGCAATTATTCGTTTTCTACGATGGAACAGCTGTTGTATTTATATTGTATTTTATGCTTGCCGTGTTGACTTCTTAGACCCTAACTCTTCGATCTGGTGGAGCAACGCCTCAGAGTTAAGTCTAGGATGCCCGAAACGTCGAAATGATCGTTACTTTCGTACTGGTTGCAATTAGTCATGCTATATAATGGAAAAACTGTTGTATTTATTTTGTATTTTATGCTTCGGGCGTTGACTTCTAAGGCCCTAACTATTCGATCTGGTGGAGCAACGCCCTAGAGTGAAGCCTAGATTGCCTGGAACGTAGAAATGACCAGAACTTTCACACTGGTTGCCATTATTCGTTTTATACGATGGAAAAACTGTTATATTTATATTGTATTTTATGATTCTGGCGTTGACTTCTTAGGCCCTAACTTTTCGATCTGGTGGAACAACGCCCTAGAGTGAAGCCTAGGTCGCCCGGAACGTAGAAATGACCATCACTTTCACACTGGTAGCAATTATTCGATTAATACAATGGAAAAACTGTTCTATTTATTATGTACTTTATGCTTCGGGCGTTGACTTCTTTGGCCCTACCTATTCGATCTGGTGGAGCAACACCCTACAGTCAAGCCTAGGTTGCCCGGAACGTAGAAATGACCATAACATTCACACCCGTTGCAATTATTCATGCTACACGATGGAAAAACTGTTGCATTTTTATTGTATTTTATGCTTCTAGCGTTGACTTCTAAGGCCGTAGCTATTCGATGTGGTGGAGCAACGCCCTAGAGTGAAGCCTAGATTGCCCGGAACGTAGAAATGCCCATAACTTTCATACTGGTTGCAATTATTCGTTTTATATAATGGAAAAACTGTTGTACTTATATTGTATTTTATTCTTATGGCGTTGAATTCGAAGTCCCTAGCTATGCGATCTGGTGGAACAACGTCCTAGAGTGAAACCTAGGTTGCCCGGAACGTAGAAATGACCATAACATTCACACCCGTTGCAATTATTCATGCTACACGATGGAAAAACTGTTACATTTTTATTGTATTTTATGCTTCTAGCGTTGACTTCTAAGGCCGTAGCTATTAGATGTGGTGTAGTAACGCCCTAGAGTGACGCCTAGGTTGCCTGGAACGTAGAAATGACCATTACCTTCACACTGTGTGCTATTATTCATTTTATACGATGGAAAAGCTGTTCTATTTATTTTGTATTTTATGCTTCGGGCGTTGACTTCTATGGCCCTACCTATTCGATCTGGTGGAGCAGCACCCTAGGGTGAAACCTAGGTTGCCCGGAACGTAGAAATGACCAGAACTTTCACACTGGTTGCTATTATTCGTTTTATACGATGGAAAAACTGTTTTATTTATATTGTATTTTATGCTTCTGGCGTTGACTTCTTAAGCCCTAACTTCTCGATCTGGTGGAACAACGCCCTAGAGTGAAGCCTAGGTTGCCCGGAACGTAGAAATGACCATCACTTTCGACCTGGATGCAATTATTCCTGTTATACGACGGAAAAGCTCTTGTATATTTAGTGTATTTTATGCTTCGGGCGTTGACTTCTATGGCCCTACCTATTCGATCTGGTGGAGCAGCGCCCTAGGGTGAAGCCTAGGTAGCCCGGAACGTAGAAATGACCATAAGTTTCATGCCGGTCGCAATTATTCGTTTTATACGATGGAAAAACTGTTGTATTAATATTGCATTTTATGCTTCTGGCGTTGACTTCTTAGGTCCTAACTACTCGATCTGATGGAGTAATGCCTCACAGTTACGTCTAGGATGCCCGAAACGCCGAAATTATAGTTACTTTCGCACTGGTTGCAATTAGTCATGCTATACAATGGAAAGACTGTTGTATTTATACTGTATTTTATGCTTCTGGCGTTGACTTCTAAGGCCGTGGCTATTCGGTGTGGTGGAGCAACGCCCTAGAGTGAAGCCTAGGTTGCCCGGAACATAGAAATGCCCATTACTTTCACACTGGTTGCAATTACTAGTTTTATACGGTGGAAAAACTGTTCTATTTATTTTGTATTTTATGCTTCGGGCGTTGACTTCTAAGGCCCTAACTATTCAATCTGTTGGTGCAACGCCCAAGGGTAAAGCCTAGGTTGCCGGGAAAGTAGAAATGACCATAACTTTCATACCGGTTGCAATTATTCGTTTTATACGATGGAAAAACTGTTGTATTAATATTGCATTTTATGCTTCTGGCGTTGACTTCTTAGGTCCTAACTACTCGATCTGGTGGAGTAATGCCTCACAGTTAAGTCTAGGATGCCCGAAACGTCGAAATTATAGTTACTTTCGCACTGGTTGCAATTAGTCATGCTATACAATGGAAAAACTGTTGTATTTATACCGTATTTTATGCTTCTGGCGTTGACTTCTAAGGCCGTAGCTATTCGGTGTGGTGGAGCAACGCCCTAGAGTGAAGCCTAGGTTGTCCGGAACATAGAAATGCCCATTACTTTCACACTGGTTGCAATTATTAGTTTTATACGGTGGAAAAACTGTTCTATTTATTTTGTATTTTATGCTTCGGGCGTTGACTTCTAAGGCCTTAACTATTCAATCTGTTGGTGCAAAACCCAAGGGTGAAGCCTAGGTTGCCGGGAAAGAAGAAATGACCATAACTTTCATACTGGTTGCAATTATTCGTTTTATACGATGGAAAAACTGTTGTATTTATACCGTATTTTATGCTTCTGGCGTTGACTTCTTATGCCGTAACTATTCCATCTGGTGGAACAACGCCCTAGAGTGAAGCCTAGGTTTCCCGGAACGTAGAAATGACCATCACTTTCAAACTGGTTGCTATTATTGCTGTTATATGATGGAAAAGCTGTTGTATTTTTATTGCATTTTATGCTTCGGGCATTGACTTATAAGGCCCTAACTATTCAATCTGTTGTAGCAACGCCCTAGGGTGTAGCCTAGGTTGCCCGTAAAGTAGAAGAGACCATAACTTTCATACTGGTTGCAATTATTCGTTTTATATGATAGAAAAACTGTTGTAGTTATATAGTATTTGGTGCTTCTGGCGTTGACTTCTAAGGCACTAACTATTCGATCTGGTGGAGCAACACCCTAGGGTGAAGCCTAGGTTGCCCGGAACGTAGATATGACCATAACTTTCACACTGATTGTTATTATTCGTTTTATACGATGGAAAAACTGTTATATTTATATTGTATTTTATGCTCCTGGCGGTGCCTTCTTAGGCCCTAAGTGTTCGATCTGGTGGAACAACGCCCTGGAGTGATGCCTACGTTGCCCGGAACGTAGAAATGACCATCACTTTCACACTGGTTGCAATTATTCCTGATATAGGATGGAAAAACTCTCGTATATTTATTGTATTTTATGCTTCGGGCGTAGACTTCTATGGCCCTACCTATTCGATCTGGTGGAGCAACACCCTACAGTGAAGCCAAGGTTGCCGGAACGTAGATATGACCATAACCTTCACACAGGTTGCAATTATTCGTTTTCTACGATGGAAAAGCTGTTGCAACTGTATTGTATTTAATGCTTCCGGTGTTGACTTCTTAGACCCTAACTCTTCGATGTGGTGGAGCAACGCCTCAGAGTTAAGTCTAGGATGCCCGAAACGTCGAAATGATCGTTACTTTCGCACTGGTTGCAATTAGTCATGCTATACAATGGAAAAACTGTTGTATTTATACTGTATTTTATGCTTCTGGCGTTGACTTCTAAGGCCCTAGCTATTCGATCTGTTGGAGCAACGCCCTAGAGTGAAGCCTAGGTTGCCCGGAACGTAGAAGTGACCATCACTTTCAAACTGGTTGCAATTAATCCTTTTATACGATGGAAAAACTGTTGTATTTTTATTGCATTTTATGCTTCCGGCGTTGACTTCTAAGGCCCTAACTATTCAATCTGTTGGAGCAACGCCCTAGGGTGAAGCCTAGGTTGCCCGGACCGTAGAAATGACGTTAACTTTCATACTGGTTGCAATTATTCGTTTTATACGATGGAAAAGCTGTTGTATTTATACCGTATTTTATGCTTCTGGCGTTGAATTCTTATGCCCTAACTATTCCATCTGGTGGAACAACGCCCTAGGGTGAAGCCTAGGTTGCCCGGAACGTAGAAATGACCATAACTTTCACACCGGTAGCAATTATTCGTTTTATACGATGGAAAAACTGTTGTATTTATATTGTATTTCATGCTTCTGGCGTTGACTTCTAAGGCCCTAGCTATTCGATCTGGTGGAGCAACGCCCTAGTGTGAAGCCTAGGTTGCCCGGAACGTAGAAATGACCATAACTTTCACACCGGTAGCAATTATTCGTTTTATACGATGGAAAAGCTGTTGTATTTATATTGTATTTCATGCTTCTGGCGTTGACTTCTAAGGCCCTAAATATTCCATCTGTTGGAGCAAGGCCCTAGGGTGAAGCCTAGGTTGCCCGGAAAGTAGAAATGACCATAACTTTCATACTGGTTGCAATTATTCGTTTTATACGATGGAAAAACTGTTGTATTTATATTGTATTTTATGCTTCTGCCGTTGACTTCTAAGGCACTAACTTTTCGATCTGGTGGAGCAACGCAATAAGGTGAAGCCTAGGTTGCCCGGAACGTAGAATTGGCCATCACTTTCAAACTGGTTGCAATTATTCCTGTTAAATGATGGTAACACTGTTGTATTTTTTTTGCATTTTATGGTTCGCGCGTTGACTTCTAAGGCCCTAACTATTCGATCTGGTGGAGCAACGCCCTAGAGTGAAGCCTAGGTTGCTCGGAATGTAGAAATGACCATAACATTCACACTGGCTGAAATTATTCGTTTTCTACGATGGAAAAGCTGTTGTATTTATATTCTATTTTATGCTTCTGGCGTTGACTTCTAAGGCACTAACTATTCGATCTGGTGGAGCAACGCTCTAGAGTGAAGCCTAGGTTGCCCGGAACGTAGAAATGACCATCACTGTCAAACTGGTTGCAATTATTCCTGTTATATGATGGAAAAACTGTTGTATTTATATTGTATTTTATGCTTCGGGCGTTGTCTGCTAAGGCCCTAACTATTCAATCTGTTGAATCAACGCCCTAGAGTGAAGCCTAGGTTGCTCGCAATGTAGATATGACCATGACATTCACACTGGTTGAAAATATTCGTTTAATACGATGGAAAAGCTGTTGCACCTTTATTGTATTTTATGATTCTGGCGTTGACTTCTAAGGCCCTAACTATTCGATCTGGTGGAGCCACGCCCTAGAGTGAAGCCTAGGTTGCCCGGGACGTAGAAATGACGCTAACTTTCATACTGGTTGCAATTATTCGTTTTATACGATGGAAAAACAGTTCTATTTATTTTGTATTTTATGCTTCGGCTGTGGACTTCTAAGGCACTATCTATTCGATCTGTTGGAGCAACGCCCTAGGGTGTAGTCTAGGTTGCCCGGAAAGTAGAAATGACCACAACTTTCATACTGGTTGCAATTACTTGTTTTATATGATGGAAAAACTGTTGTATTAATATTGTATTTTATGCTTCTGGCGTTCACTTCTTAGGCCCTAACTATTCGATCTGGTGGAACAACGCCCTAGAGTGAAGCCTAGGTTGCCCGGAACGTAGAAATGACCATCACTTTTGACCTGGATGCAATTATTCCTGTTATACGACGGAAAAGCTCTTGTATATTTAGTGTATTTTATGCTTCGGGCGTTGACTTCTATGGCCCTACCTATTCGATCTGGTGGAGCAGCGCCCTAGGGTGAAGCCTAGGTAGCCCGGAACGTAGAAATGACCATAAGTTTCACGCCGGTCGCAATTATTCGTTTTATACGATGGAAAAACTGTTGTATTAATATTGCATTTTATGCTTCTGGCGTTGACTTCTTAGGTCCTAACTACTCGATCTGATGGAGTAATGCCTCACAGTTAAGTCTAGGATGCCCGAAACGCCGAAATTATAGTTACTTTCGCACTGGTTGCAATTAGTCATGCTATACAATGGAAAGACTGTTGTATTTATACTGTATTTTATGCTTCTGGCGTTGACTTCTAAGGCCGTGGCTATTCGGTGTGGTGGAGCAACGCCCTAGAGTGAAGCCTAGGTTGCCCGGAACATAGAAATGCCCATTACTTTCACACTGGTTGCAATTACTAGTTGTATACGGTGGAAAAACTGTTCTATTTATTTTGTATTTTATGCTTCGGGCGTTGACTTCTAAGGCCCTAACTATTCAATCTGTTGGTGCAACGCCCAAGGGTAAAGCCTAGGTTGCCGGGAAAGTAGAAATGACCATAACTTTCATACTGGTTGCAATTATTCGTTTTATACGATGGAAAAACTGTTGTATTAATATTGCATTTTATGCTTCTGGCGTTGACTTCTTAGGTCCTAACTACTCGATCTGGTAGAGTAATGCCTCACAGTTAAGTCTAGGATGCCCGAAACGTCGAAATTATAGTTACTTTCGCACTGGTTGCAATTAGTCATGCTATACAATGGAAAAACTGTTGTATTTATACCGTATTTTATGCTTCTGGCGTTGACTTCTAAGGCCGTAGCTATTCGGTGTGGTGGAGCAACGCCCTAGAGTGAAGCCTAGGTTGTCCGGAACATAGAAATGCCCATTACTTTCACACTGGTTGCAATTATTAGTTTTATACGGTGGAAAAACTGTTCTATTTATTTTGTATTTTATGCTTCGGGCGTTGACTTCTAAGGCCTTAACTATTCAATCTGTTGGTGCAAAACCCAAGGGTGAAGCCTAGGTTGCCCGGAAAGAAGAAATGACCATAACTTTCATACTGGTTGCAATTATTCGTTTTATACGATGGAAAAACTGTTGTATTTATACCGTATTTTATGCTTCTGGCGTTGACTTCTTATGCCGTAACTATTCCATCTGGTGGAACAACGCCCTAGAGTGAAGCCTAGGTTTCCCGGAACGTAGAAATGACCATCACTTTCAAACTGGTTGCTATTATTGCTGTTATATGATGGAAAAGCTGTTGTATTTTTATTGCATTTTATGCTTCGGGCATTGACTTATAAGGCCCTAACTATTCAATCTGTTGTAGCAACGCCCTAGGGTGTAGCCTAGGTTGCCCGTAAAGTAGAAGAGACCATAACTTTCATACTGGTTGCAATTATTCGTTTTATATGATAGAAAAACTGTTGTAGTTATATAGTATTTGGTGCTTCTGGCGTTGACTTCTAAGGCACTAACTATTCGATCTGGTGGAGCAACACCCTAGGGTGAAGCCTAGGTTGCCCGGAACGTAGATATGACCATAACTTTCACACTGATTGTTATTATTCGTTTTATACGATGGAAAAACTGTTATATTTATATTGTATTTTATGCTCCTGGCGGTGCCTTCTTAGGCCCTAAGTGTTCGATCTGGTGGAACAACGCCCTGGAGTGATGCCTACGTTGCCCGGAACGTAGAAATGACCATCACTTTCACACTGGTTGCAATTATTCCTGATATAGGATGGAAAAACTCTCGTATATTTATTGTATTTTATGCTTCGGGCGTAGACTTCTATGGCCCTACCTATTCGATCTGGTGGAGCAACACCCTACAGTGAAGCCAAGGTTGCCGGAACGTAGATATGACCATAACCTTCACACAGGTTGCAATTATTCGTTTTCTACGATGGAAAAGCTGTTGCAACTGTATTGTATTTAATGCTTCCGGTGTTGACTTCTTAGACCCTAACTCTTCGATGTGGTGGAGCAACGCCTCAGAGTTAAGTCTAGGATGCCCGAAACGTCGAAATGATCGTTAGTTTCGCACTGGTTGCAATTAGTCATGCTATACAATGGAAAAACTGTTGTATTTATACTGTATTTTATGCTTCTGGCGTTGACTTCTAAGGCCCTAGCTATTCGATCTGTTGGAGCAACGCCCTAGAGTGAAGCCTAGGTTGCCCGGAACGTAGAAGTGACCATCACTTTCAAACTGGTTGCAATTAATCCTTTTATACGATGGAAAAACTGTTGTATTTTTATTGCATTTTATGCTTCCGGCGTTGACTTCTAAGGCCCTAACTATTCAATCTGTTGGAGCAACGCCCTAGGGTGAAGCCTAGGTGGCCCGGACCGTAGAAATGACGTTAACTTTCATACTGGTTGCAATTATTCGTTTTATACGATGGAAAAGCTGTTGTATTTATACCGTATTTTATGCTTCTGGCGTTGAATTCTTATGCCCTAACTATTCCATCTGGTGGAACAACGCCCTAGGGTGAAGCCTAGGTTGCCCGGAACGTAGAAATGACCATAACTTTCACACCGGTAGCAATTATTCGTTTTATACGATGGAAAAACTGTTGTATTTATATTGTATTTCATGCTTCTGGCGTTGACTTCTAAGGCCCTAGCTATTCGATCTGGTGGAGCAACGCCCTAGTGTGAAGCCTAGGTTGCCCGGAACGTAGAAATGACCATAACTTTCACACCGGTAGCAATTATTCGTTTTATACGATGGAAAAGCTGTTGTATTTATATTGTATTTCATGCTTCTGGCGTTGACTTCTAAGGCCCTAAATATTCCATCTGTTGGAGCAAGGCCCTAGGGTGAAGCCTAGGTTGCCCGGAAAGTAGAAATGACCATAACTTTCATACTGGTTGCAATTATTCGTTTTATACGATGGAAAAACTGTTGTATTTATATTGTATTTTATGCTTCTGGCGTTGACTTCTAAGGCACTAACTTTTCGATCTGGTGGAGCAACGCAATAAGGTGAAGCCTAGGTTGCCCGGAACGTAGAATTGGCAATCACTTTCAAACTGGTTGCAATTATTCCTGTTAAATGATGGTAACACTGTTGTATTTTTTTTGCATTTTATGGTTCGCGCGTTGACTTCTAAGGCCCTAACTATTCGATCTGGTGGAGCAACGCCCTAGAGTGAAGCCTAGGTTGCTCGGAATGTAGAAATGACCATAACATTCACACTGGCTGAAATTATTCGTTTTCTACGATGGAAAAGCTGTTGTATTTATATTCTATTTTATGCTTCTGGCGTTGACTTCTAAGGCACTAACTATTCGATCTGGTGGAGCAACGCTCTAGAGTGAAGCCTAGGTTGCCCGGAACGTAGAAATGACCATCACTGTCAAACTGGTTGCAATTATTCCTGTTATATGATGGAAAAACTGTTGTATTTATATTGTATTTTATGCTTCGGGCGTTGTCTGCTAAGGCCCTAACTATTCAATCTGTTGAATCAACGCCCTAGAGTGAGGCCTAGGTTGCTCGCAATGTAGATATGACCATGACATTCACACTGGTTGAAAATATTCGTTTAATACGATGGAAAAGCTGTTGCACCTTTATTGTATTTTATGATTCTGGCGTTGACTTCTAAGGCCCTAACTATTCGATCTGGTGGAGCCACGCCCTAGAGTGAAGCCTAGGTTGCCCGGGACGTAGAAATGACGCTAACTTTCATACTGGTTGCAATTATTCGTTTTATACGATGGAAAAACAGTTCTATTTATTTTGTATTTTATGCTTCGGCTGTGGACTTCTAAGGCACTATCTATTCGATCTGTTGGAGCAACGCCCTAGGGTGTAGTCTAGGTTGCCCGGAAAGTAGAAATGACCACAACTTTCATACTGGTTGCAATTACTTGTTTTATATGATGGAAAAACTGTTGTATTAATATTGTATTTTATGCTTCTGGCGTTCACTTCTTAGGCCCTAACTATTCGATCTGGTGGAGCAACGCCCTAGAGTGAAGCCTAGGTTGCCTGGAACGTAGAAATGACGTTAACTTTCATACTGGTTGCAATTATTCGTTTTATACTATGGAAAGCAGTTCTATTTATTTTGTATTTTATGCTTCGGCCGTGGACTTCTAAGGCACTAACTATTCGATCTGTTGGAGCAACGCCCTAGGGTGTATTCTAGGTTGCCCGGAACGTAGAAATGACCATAACTTTCACACCGGTAGCAATTATTCGTTTTATACGATGTAAAAACTGTTGTATTTATATTGCATTTTATGCTTCGGGCGTTGACTTCTAAGGCCCTAACTATTCAATCTGTTGGAGCAACGCCCTAGAGTGAGGCCTAGGTTGCCCGGAACGTAGACATGACCATCACTTCCATACTGGTAGCAATTATTCGTTTTATATGATAGAAAAACTGTTGTAGTTATATAGTATTTGGTGCTTCTGGCGTTGACTTCTAAGGCACTAACTATTCGATCTGGTAGAGCAACACCCTAGGGTGAAGCCTAGGTTGCCCGGAACGTAGATATGACCATAACTTTCACACTGATTGTTATTATTCGTTTTATACGATGGAAAAACTGTTATATTTATATTGTATTTTATGCTCCTGGCGGTGCCTTCTTAGGCCCTAAGTGTTCGATCTGGTGGAACAACGCCCTGGAGTGATGCCTACGTTGCCCGGAACGTAGAAATGACCATCACTTTCACACTGGTTGCAATTATTCCTGATATAGGATGGAAAAACTCTCGTATATTTATTGTATTTTATGCTTCGGGCGTAGACTTCTATGGCCCTACCTATTCGATCTGGTGGAGCAACACCCTACAGTGAAGCCAAGGTTGCCGGAACGTAGATATGACCATAACCTTCACACAGGTTGCAATTATTCGTTTTCTACGATGGAAAAGCTGTTGCAACTGTATTGTATTTAATGCTTCCGGTGTTGACTTCTTAGACCCTAACTCTTCGATGTGGTGGAGCAACGCCTCAGAGTTAAGTCTAGGATGCCCGAAACGTCGAAATGATCGTTACTTTCGCACTGGTTGCAATTAGTCATGCTATACAATGGAAAAACTGTTGTATTTATACTGTATTTTATGCTTCTGGCGTTGACTTCTAAGGCCCTAGCTATTCGATCTGTTGGAGCAACGCCCTAGAGTGAAACCTAGGTTGCCCGGAACGTAGAAGTGACCATCACTTTCAAACTGGTTGCAATTAATCCTTTTATACGATGGAAAAACTGTTGTATTTTTATTGCATTTTATGCTTCCGGCGTTGACTTCTAAGGCCCTAACTATTCAATCTGTTGGAGCAACGCCCTAGGGTGAAGCCTAGGTTGCCCGGACCGTAGAAATGACGTTAACTTTCATACTGGTTGCAATTATTCGTTTTATACGATGGAAAAGCTGTTGTATTTATACCGTATTTTATGCTTCTGGCGTTGAATTCTTATGCCCTAACTATTCCATCTGGTGGAACAACGCCCTAGGGTGAAGCCTAGGTTGCCCGGAACGTAGAAATGACCATAACTTTCACACCGGTAGCAATTATTCGTTTTATACGATGGAAAAACTGTTGTATTTATATTGTATTTCATGCTTCTGGCGTTGACTTCTAAGGCCCTAGCTATTCGATCTGGTGGAGCAACGCCCTAGTGTGAAGCCTAGGTTGCCCGGAACGTAGAAATGACCATAACTTTCACACCGGTAGCAATTATTCGTTTTATACGATGGAAAAGCTGTTGTATTTATATTGTATTTCATGCTTCTGGCGTTGGCTTCTAAGGCCCTAAATATTCCATCTGTTGGAGCAAGGCCCTAGGGTGAAGCCTAGGTTGCCCGGAAAGTAGAAATGACCATAACTTTCATACTGGTTGCAATTATTCGTTTTATACGATGGAAAAACTGTTGTATTTATATTGTATTTTATGCTTCTGGCGTTGACTTCTAAGGCACTAACTTTTCGATCTGGTGGAGCAACGCAATAAGGTGAAGCCTAGGTTGCCCGGAACGTAGAATTGGCCATCACTTTCAAACTGGTTGCAATTATTCCTGTTAAATGATGGTAACACTGTTGTATTTTTTTTTGCATTTTATGGTTCGCGCGTTGACTTCTAAGGCCCTAACTATTCGATCTGGTGGAGCAACGCCCTAGAGTGAAGCCTAGTTTGCTCGGAATGTAGAAATGACCATAACATTCACACTGGCTGAAATTATTCGTTTTCTACGATGGAAAAGCTGTTGTATTTATATTCTATTTTATGCTTCTGGCGTTGACTTCTAAGGCACTAACTATTCGATCTGGTGGTGCAACGCCCTAGGGTGTAGTCTAGGTTGCCCGGAAAGTAGAAATGACCACAACTTTCATACTGGTTGCAATTACTTGTTTTATATGATGGAAAAACTGTTGTATTAATATTGTATTTTATGCTTCTGGCGTTCACTTCTTAGGCCCTAACTATTCGATCTGGTGGAGCAACGCCCTAGAGTGAAGCCTAGGTTGCCTGGAACGTAGAAATGACGTTAACTTTCATACTGGTTGCAATTATTCGTTTTATACTATGGAAAAACAGTTCTATTTATTTTGTATTTTATGCTTCGGCCGTGGACTTCTAAGGCACTAACTATTCGGTCTGTTGGAGCAACGCCCTAGGGTGTATTCTAGGTTGCCCGGAACGTAGAAATGACCATAACTTTCACACCGGTAGCAATTATTCGTTTTATACGATGTAAAAACTGTTGTATTTATATTGCATTTTATGCTTCGGGCGTTGACTTCTAAGGCCCTAACTATTCAATCTGTTGGAGCAACGCCCTAGAGTGAAGCCTAGGTTGCCCGTAACGTAGAAATGACCATCACTTTCAAACTGGTTGCAATTAATCGTTTTATACGATGGAAAAACTGTTGCATTTTTATTGCATTTTATGCTTCGGGCGTTGACTTCTAAGGCCCTAACTATTCAATCTGTTGGAGCAACGCCCTAGGGTGAGGCCTAGGTTGCGCGGAACGTAGACATGACCATCACTTCCATACTGGTAGCAATTATTCGTTTTATACGATGGAAAAACTGTTGTATTTACATTGTATTTTATGCTTCTGGCGTTGACTTCTAAGGCACTAACTATTCGATCTGGTGGATCGACCCCTAGAGTGGAGCCTAGGTTGTCCAGAACGTAGAAAAGACCATAACTTTCACACCGGTAGCAATTATTCGTTTTACACGATGGCAAAACTGTTGTATTTATATTGTATTTCATGCTTCTGGCGTTGACTTCTAAGGCCCTAGCTATTCGATCTGGTGGAGCAACGGCCTAGCGTGAAGCCTACAGTGCCCGGAACGTAGAAATGACCATCACTTTCACACTGGTTGCAATTATTCGTTTTATACGATGGAAAAACTGTTATATTTATATTGTATTTTATGCTTCTGGCGGTGCCTTCTTAGGCCCTAAGTGTTCGATCTGGTGGAACAACGCCCTAGTGTGAAGCCTAGGTTGCCCGGAACGTAGAAATGACCATAACTTTCACACTGGCTGCTATTATTCGTTTTATACGATGGAAAAACTGTTATATTTATATTGTATTTTATGCTTCTGGCGTTGACTTCTTAGCCCCTAACTATTCGATCTGGTGGCACAGCGCCCCAGAGTGAAGCCTAGGTTGCCTATAACGTAGAAATGACCATCACTTTCACACGGGTTGCAATTATTCGTTTTACACGATGGTAAAACTGTTGTATTTATACCGTATTTTATGCTTCTGGCGTTGACTTCTTATGCCGTAACTATTACATCTGGTGGAGCAACGCCCTAGAGTGAAGCCTAGGTTGCCCGGAACGTAGAAATGACAATCACTTCCAAACTGGTTGCAATTATTACTGTTATATGATGGAAAAGCTGTTGTATTTTTATTGCATTTTATGCTTCGGGCATTGACTTATAAGGCCCTAACTATTCAATCTGTTGTAGCAACGCCCTAGGGTGTAGCCTAGGTTGCCCGTAAAGTAGAAATGACCATACCTTTCATACTGGTTGCAATTATTCGTTTTATATGATGGAAATGCTGTTGTATTTATATTGTATTTTATGCTTCTGGCGTTCACTTATTAGGCCCTAACTATTCGATCTGATTGAACAACGCCCTGGGGTGAAGCCTAGGTTGCCCGGAACGTTGAAATGACGATTACTTTCATACTGGTTGCAATTATTCGTTTTATACGATGGAAAGACTGTTGTATTTATATTGTATTTTATGCTTCTGGCGTTGACTTCTAAGGACCTAACTGTTTGATCTGGTGGAGCAACGCCCTAGAGTGAAGCCTAGGTTGCCCGGAACAATGATATGCCATTACTTTCACACTGGTTGCAATTATTCCTGATATACGATGGAAAAACTGTTGCATCTTTAACGTATTTTATGCTTCTGGGGTCGACTTCTAAGGCCCTAACTATTCGATCTGGTGGAGCAACGCCCTAGAGTGAAGCCTAGGTTGCCCGGAAAGTAGAAATGACCATAACTTTCACACTGGTTGCAATTATTCGTTTTATACGATGGAAAAGCTGTTGTATTTATACCGTATTTTATGCGTCTGGCGTTGACTTCTTATGCCCTAACTATTCCATCTGGTGGAACAACGCCCTAGGGTGATGCCTAGATTGCCCGGAACGTAGAAATGTCCATAACTTTCACACCGGTAGCAATTATTCGGTTTATACGATGGAATAACTGTTGTATTTATATTGTATTTTATGCTGCTGGCGTTCACTTCTTAGGCCCTAACTATTCGATCTGGTGGAACAACGCCCTATGGTGAAGCCTAGGTTGCCCGGAACGTAGAAATGACCATAAATTTCACACTGGTTGCAATTATTCGTTTTATACGATGGAAAAGCTGTTGTATTTATATTGTATTTCATGCTTCTGGCGTTGACTTCTAAGGCCCTAGCTATTCGATATGGTGGAGCACCGCCCTAGAGTGAAGCCTAGGATGCTCGGAACGTAGAAATGACCACTACTTTCACACTGTTTGCAATTATTCATTTAATACGATGCAGAAGCTGTTGTATTTATATTGTATTTTATGCTTCGGGCGTTGACTTCTTTGGCCCTAACACTTCGATCTGGTGGAGCAACACCCTACAGTGAAGCCTCGGTTGCCCGGAACGTAGATATGACCATAACCTTCACACAGGTTGCAATTATTCGTTTTATACGGTGTAAAGGCTGTTGTATTTATATTGTATTTTATGCCTCTGGCGTTGGCTTCTAAGGCCGTAGCTATTAGATGAGGTGGAGGAACGCCCTAGAGTGACGCCTAGGGTGCTCGGAACGTAGAAATGACCATTACTTTCACACTGGTTGCAATTATTCGTTTTATACGATGGAAAAGCTGTTGTATTTATATCGTATTTTATGCTTCTGGCGTTGACTTCTTAGGCCGTAACTATTCGATCTGGTGGAGCAACGCCCTGGAGTGAAGCCTAGGTTGCGCGGAACGTAGAATTGGCTATCACTTTCAAACTGGTTGCAATTATTCCTATTATATGATGGAAACACTGTTGTATTTTTATTGCATTTTATGCTTCGGGCGTTGTCTTCTAAGTCCCTAACTATTCAATCTGTTGGAGCAACGGCCTAGGGTGAAGCCTAGGTTGCTCGGAAAGTAGAAATGACCATAAGTTTCATACTGGTTGCAATTATTCGTTTTATGCAATGGAAAAACTGTTGTATTTATATTGTATTTTATGCTTCTGGCGTTGACTTCTAAGGCCCTAGCTATTAGATCTAGTGGAGCAACGCCCTAGAGTGAAGCCTAGGTTGCCCGGAGAAGAGAAATGACCATCACTTTCAAACTGGTTGCAATTAATCCTGTTATACGATGGAAAAACTGTTGTATTTTTATTGCATTTTATGCTTCTGGCGTTCACTTCTTAGGCCCTAACTATTCGATCTGGTAGAACAACGGCCTAGGGTGAAGCCCAGGTTTCCCGGAACGTAGAAATGACCATAACTTTACACTGGTAGCAAATATTCGTTTTATACAATGCAAAAACTGTTCTATTTATTTTGTATGTAATGCTTCGGGCGTTGGCTTCTAAGGCCCTAACTGTTTGATCTGGTGGAGCAACGCCCTAGAGTGAAGCCTAGGTTGCCCGGAACGTAGAAATGACCATAACTTTCACACTGGCTGCTATTATTCGTTTTATACAATGGAAAAACTGTTATATTTATTTTGTATTTTATGCTTCTGGCGTTGACTTCTTAGCCCCAAACTATTCGATCTGGTGGCACAACGCCCCAGAGTGAAGCCTAGGTTGCCTATAACGTAGAAATGACCATCACTTTCACACGGGTTGCAATTATTCGTTTTATACGATGGTAAAACTGTTGTATTTATACCGTATTTTATGCTTCTGGCGTTGACTTCTTATGCCGTAACTATTCCATCTGGTGGAACAACGCCCTAGAGTGAAGCCTAGGTTGCCCGGAACGTAGAAATGACAATCACTTCCAAACTGGTTGCAATTATTACTGTTATATGATGGAAAAGCTGTTGTATTTTTATTGCATTTTATGCTTCGGGCATTGACTTATAAGGCCCTAACTATTCAATCTGTTGTAGCAACGCCCTAGGGTGTAGCCTAGGTTGCCCGTAAAGTAGAAATGACCATACCTTTCATACTGGTTGCAATTATTCGTTTTATATGATGGAAATGCTGTTGTATTTATATTGTATTTTATGCTTCTGGCGTTCACTTATTAGGCCCTAACTATTCGATCTGGTTGAGCAACGCCCTGGGGTGAAGCCTAGGTTACCCGGAACGTAGAAATGACGATTACTTTCATACTGGTTGCAATTATTCGTTTTTGTACGATGGAAAGACTGTTGTATTTATATTGTATTTCATGCTTCTGGCGTTGACTTCTAAGGCCCTAGCTATTCGATCTGGTGGAGCAACGCCCTAGAGTGAAGCCTAGGTTGCCCGGGACGTAGAAATGACCATAACTTTCACACTGGTTGCTATTATTCGTTCTATACGATGGAAAAACTGTTATATTTATATTGTATCTTATGCTTCTGGAGTTGACTTCTTAGGCCCTAACAATTCGATCTGGTGGAACAACGCCCTAGAGTGAAGCCTACGTTGCCCGGTACGTAGAAATGACCATCACTTTCAAAATGGTTGCAATTATTCCTGTTATATGATGGAAAAACTGTTGCATCTTTATTGTATTTTATGCTTCTGGCGTTGACTTCTAAGGCCCTAACTATTCGATCTGGTGGCGCAACGCCCAAGGGTGAAGCCTAGGTTGGCCGGAATGTAGAAATTTCCATAACTTTCACACTGGTTGCAATTATTCGTTTTATACGATTGAAAAGCTGTTGTATTTATATTGTATTTTATGCTTCTGGCATTGACTTCTTAGGCCCTAACTATTCCCTCTGGTTTATCAACACGCTAGAGTGAAACCTGCGTTGCCCGGAACGTAGAAATGACCATTCCTTTCACACTGGTTGCAATTATTCCTGTTATACGATGGAAAAACTGTTGTATTTTAATTGTATTTTATGCTTTTAGCGATGAATTCTAAGTCCCTAGCTATTCGATCTGGTGGAGCAACGCCATAGAGTGACGCCTAGGTTGCTCGGAACGTAGAAATGACCATTACTTTCACACTGGTTGCAATTATTCGTTTTATACGATGGAAAATCTGTTGTATTTATATCGTATTTTATACTTCTGGCGTTAACTTCTTAGGCCCTAACTATTCGATCTGGTGGAACAACGGCCTAGGGTGAAGCCTTGGTTGCCCAGAACGTAGAAATGACTATAACTTTTACACTGGTAGCAATTATTCATTTTATACAATGGAAAAACTGTTCTATTTATTTTGTATTTAATGCTTCGGGCGTTGACTTCTAAGGCCCCAACTGTTTGATCTGGTGGAGCAACGCCCTAGAGTGAAGCCTATGTTGTCTGGAACGTAGAAATGACCATCACTTTCACACGGGTTGCATTTATTCCTGTTATAGGATGGAAAGACTGTTGTATTTTTATTGTATTTTATACTTCAGGCGTTGACTTCTGAGGCCGTAGCTATTCGATGTGGTGGAAGAACACCATACAGTGAAGCCTAGGTTGCCCGGAACGTAGAAATGGTCATAACTTTTACACTGGCAGCAATTATTCGTTTTATACAATGGAAAAACTGTTATATTTATTTTGTATTTTATGCTTCTGGCGTTGACTTCTTAGCCCCAAACTATTCGATCTGGTGGCACAACGCCCCAGAGTGAAGCCTAGGTTGCCTATAACGTAGAAATGACCATCACTTTCACACGGGTTGCAATTATTCGTTTTATACGATGGTAAAACTGTTGTATTTATACCGTATTTTATGCTTCTGGCGTTGACTTCTTATGCCGTAACTATTCCATCTGGTGGAACAACGCCCTAGAGTGAAGCCTAGGTTGCCCGGAACGTAGAAATGACAATCACTTCCAAACTGGTTGCAATTATTACTGTTATATGATGGAAAAGCTGTTGTATTTTTATTGCATTTTATGCTTCGGGCATTGACTTATAAGGCCCTAACTATTCAATCTGTTGTAGCAACGCCCTAGGGTGTAGCCTAGGTTGCCCGTAAAGTAGAAATGACCATACCTTTCATACTGGTTGCAATTATTCGTTTTATATGATGGAAATGCTGTTGTATTTATATTGTATTTTATGCTTCTGGCGTTCACTTATTAGGCCCTAACTATTCGATCTGGTTGAGCAACGCCCTGGGGTGAAGCCTAGGTTACCCGGAACGTAGAAATGACGATTACTTTCATACTGGTTGCAATTATTCGTTTTTGTACGATGGAAAGACTGTTGTATTTATATTGTATTTCATGCTTCTGGCGTTGACTTCTAAGGCCCTAGCTATTCGATCTGGTGGAGCAACGCCCTAGAGTGAAGCCTAGGTTGCCCGGGACGTAGAAATGACCATAACTTTCACACTGGTTGCTATTATTCGTTCTATACGATGGAAAAACTGTTATATTTATATTGTATCTTATGCTTCTGGAGTTGACTTCTTAGGCCCTAACAATTCGATCTGGTGGAACAACGCCCTAGAGTGAAGCCTACGTTGCCCGGTACGTAGAAATGACCATCACTTTCAAAATGGTTGCAATTATTCCTGTTATATGATGGAAAAACTGTTGCATCTTTATTGTATTTTATGCTTCTGGCGTTGACTTCTAAGGCCCTAACTATTCGATCTGGTGGCGCAACGCCCAAGGGTGAAGCCTAGGTTGGCCGGAATGTAGAAATTTCCATAACTTTCACACTGGTTGCAATTATTCGTTTTATACGATTGAAAAGCTGTTGTATTTATATTGTATATTATGCTTCTGGCATTGACTTCTTAGGCCCTAACTATTCCCTCTGGTTTATCAACACGCTAGAGTGAAACCTACGTTGCCCGGAACGTAGAAATGACCATTCCTTTCACACTGGTTGCAATTATTCCTGTTATACGATGGAAAAACTGTTGTATTTTAATTGTATTTTATGCTTTTAGCGATGAATTCTAAGTCCCTAGCTATTCGATCTGGTGGAGCAACGCCATAGAGTGACGCCTAGCTTGCTCGGAACGTAGAAATGACCATTACTTTCACACTGGTTGCAATTATTCGTTTTATACGATGGAAAATCTGTTGTATTTATATCGTATTTTATACTTCTGGCGTTAACTTCTTAGGCCCTAACTATTCGATCTGGTGGAACAACGGCCTAGGGTGAAGCCTTGGTTGCCCAGAACGTATAAATGACTATAACTTTTACACTGGTAGCAATTATTCATTTTATACAATGGAAAAACTGTTCTATTTATTTTGTATTTAATGCTTCGGGCGTTGACTTCTAAGGCCCCAACTGTTTGATCTGGTGGAGCAACGCCCTAGAGTGAAGCCTATGTTGTCTGGAACGTAGAAATGACCATCACTTTCACACGGGTTGCATTTATTCCTGTTATAGGATGGAAAGACTGTTGTATTTTTATTGTATTTTATACTTCAGGCGTTGACTTCTGAGGCCGTAGCTATTCGATGTGGTGGAAGAACACCATACAGTGAAGCCTAGGTTGCCCGGAACGTAGAAATGGTCATAACTTTTACACTGGCAGCAATTATTCGTTTTATACAATGGAAAAACCGTTCTATTTATTTTGTATTTTATGCTTCGGGCGTTGACTTCTAAGGCCCTAACTGTTTGATCTGGTGGAGCATCGCCCTAGAGTGAAGCCTAGGTTGCCCGGAGAAGAGAAATGACCATCACTTTCAAACTGGTTGCAATTAATCCTGTTATACGATGGAAAAACTGTTGTATTTTTATTGCATTTTATGCTTCTGACGTTCACTTCTTAGGCCCTAACTATTCGATCTGGTAGAACAACGGCCTAGGGTGAAGCCCACGTTTCCCGGAACGTAGAAATGACCATAACTTTACACTGGTAGCAAATATTCGTTTTATACAATGGAAAAACTGTTCTATTTATTTTGTATTTAATGCTTCGGGCGTTGGCTTCTAAGGCCCTAACTGTTTGATCTGGTGGAGCAACGCCCTAGTGTGAAGCCTAGGTTGCCCGGAACGTAGAAATGACCATAACTTTCACACTGGCTGCTATTATTCGTTTTATACGATGGAAAAACTGTTATATTTATATTGTATTTTATGCTTCTGGCGCTGACTTCTTAGCTCCTAACTATTCGATCTGGTGGCACAGCGCCCCAGAGTGAAGCCTAGGTTGCCTATAACGTAGAAATGACCATCACTTTCACACGGGTTGCAATTATTCGTTTTACACGATGGTAAAACTGTTGTATTTATACCGTATTTTATGCTTCTGGCGTTGACTTCTTATGCCGTAACTATTCCATCTGGTGGAGCAACGCCCTAGAGTGAAGCCTAGGTTGCCCGGAACGTAGAAATGACAATCACTTCCAAACTGGTTGCAATTATTACTGTTATATGATGGAAAAGCTGTTGTATTTTTATTGCATTTTATGCTTCGGGCATTGACTTATAAGGCCCTAACTATTCAATCTGTTGTAGCAACGCCCTAGGGTGTAGCCTAGGTTGCCCGTAAAGTAGAAATGACCATACCTTTCATACTGGTTGCAATTATTCGTTTTATATGATGGAAATGCTGTTGTATTTATATTGTATTTTATGCTTCTGGCGTTCACTTATTAGGCCCTAACTATTCGATCTGGTGGAACAACGCCCTATGGTGAAGCCTAGGTTGCCCGGAACGTAGAAATGACCATAAATTTCACACTGGTTGCAATTATTCGTTTTATACGATGGAAAAGCTGTTGTATTTATATTGTATTTCATGCTTCTGGCGTTGACTTCTAAGGCCCTAGCTATTCGATATGGTGGAGCACCGCCCTAGAGTGAAGCCTAGGATGCTCGGAACGTAGAAATACCACTACTTTCACACTGTTTGCAATTATTCATTTAATACGATGCAGAAGCTGTTGTATTTATATTGTATTTTATGCTTCGGGCGTTGACTTCTTAGGCCCTAACACTTCGATCTGGTGGAGCAACACCCTACAGTGAAGCCTCGGTTGCCCGGAACGTAGATATGACCATAACCTTCACACAGGTTGCAATTATTCGTTTTATACGGTGTAAAGGCTGTTGTATTTATATTGTATTTTATGCCTCTGGCGTTGGCTTCTAAGGCCGTAGCTATTAGATGAGGTGGAGGAACGCCCTAGAGTGACGCCTAGGGTGCTCGGAACGTAGAAATGACCATTACTTTCACACTGGTTGCAATTATTCGTTTTATACGATGGAAAAGCTGTTGTATTTATATCGTATTTTATGCTTCTGGCGTTGACTTCTTAGGCCGTAACTATTCGATCTGGTGGAGCAACGCCCTGGAGTGAAGCCTAGGTTGCGCGGAACGTAGAATTGGCTATCACTTTCAAACTGGTTGCAATTATTCCTATTATATGATGGAAACACTGTTGTATTTTTATTGCATTTTATGCTTCGGGCGTTGTCTTCTAAGTCCCTAACTATTCAATCTGTTGGAGCAACGGCCTAGGGTGAAGCCTAGGTTGCTCGGAAAGTAGAAATGACCATAAGTTTCATACTGGTTGCAATTATTCGTTTTATGCAATGGAAAAACTGTTGTATTTATATTGTATTTTATGCTTCTGGCGTTGACTTCTAAGGCCCTAGCTATTAGATCTAGTGGAGCAACGCCCTAGAGTGAAGCCTAGGTTGCCCGGAGAAGAGAAATGACCATCACTTTCAAACTGGTTGCAATTAATCCTGTTATACGATGGAAAAACTGTTGTATTTTTATTGCATTTTATGCTTCTGGCGTTCACTTCTTAGGCCCTAACTATTCGATCTGGTAGAACAACGGCCTAGGGTGAAGCCCAGGTTTCCCGGAACGTAGAAATGACCATAACTTTACACTGGTAGCAAATATTCGTTTTATACAATGGAAAAACTGTTCTATTTATTTTGTATGTAATGCTTCGGGCGTTGGCTTCTAAGGCCCTAACTGTTTGATCTGGTGGAGCAACGCCCTAGAGTGAAGCCTAGGTTGCCCGGAACGTAGAAATGACCATAACTTTCACACTGGCTGCTATTATTCGTTTTATACAATGGAAAAACTGTTATATTTATATTGTATTTTATGCTTCTGGCGTTGACTTCTTAGCCCCAAACTATTCGATCTGGTGGCACAACGCCCCAGAGTGAAGCCTACGTTGCCTATAACGTAGAAATGACCATCACTTTCACACGGGTTGCAATTATTCGTTTTATACGATGGTAAAACTGTTGTATTTATACCGTATTTTATGCTTCTGGCGTTGACTTCTTATGCCGTAACTATTCCATCTGGTGGAACAACGCCCTAGAGTGAAGCCTAGGTTGCCCGGAACGTAGAAATGACAATCACTTCCAAACTGGTTGCAATTATTACTGTTATATGATGGAAAAGCTGTTGTATTTTTATTGCATTTTATGCTTCGGGCATTGACTTATAAGGCCCTAACTATTGAATCTGTTGTAGCAACGCCCTAGGGTGTAGCCTAGGTTGCCCGTAAAGAAGAAATGACCATACCTTTCATACTGGTTGCAATTATTCGTTTTATATGATGGAAATGCTGTTGTATTTATATTGTATTTTATGCTTCTGGCGTTCACTTATTAGGCCCTAACTATTCGATCTGGTTGAGCAACGCCCTGGGGTGAAGCCTAGGTTACCCGGAACGTAGAAATGACGATTACTTTCATACTGGTTGCAATTATTCGTTTTATACGATGGAAAGACTGTTGTATTTATATTGTATTTCATGCTTCTGGCGTTGACTTCTAAGGCCCTAGCTACTCGATCTGGTGGAGCAACGCCCTAGAGTGAAGCCTAGGTTGCCCGGGACGTAGAAATGACCATAACTTTCACACTGGTTGCTATTATTCGTTCTATACGATGGAAAAACTGTTATATTTATATTGTATCTTATGCTTCTGGAGTTGACTTCTTAGGCCCTAACAATTCGATCTGGTGGAACAACGCCCTAGAGTGAAGCCTACGTTGCCCGGTACGTAGAAATGACCATCACTTTCAAAATGGTTGCAATTATTCCTGTTATATGATGGAAAAACTGTTGCATCTTTATTGTATTTTATGCTTCTGGCGTTGACTTCTAAGGCCCTAACTATTCGATCTGGTGGCGCAACGCCCAAGGGTGAAGCCTAGGTTGGCCGGAATGTAGAAATTTCCATAACTTTCACACTGGTTGCAATTATTCGTTTTATACGATTGAAAAGCTGTTGTATTTATATTGTATTTTATGCTTCTGGCATTGACTTCTTAGGCCCTAACTATTCCCTCTGGTTTATCAACACGCTAGAGTGAAACCTACGTTGCCCGGAACGTAGAAATGACCATTCCTTTCACACTGGTTGCTATTATTCCTGTTATACGATGGAAAAACTGTTGTATTTTAATTGTATTTTATGCTTTTAGCGATGAATTCTAAGTCCCTAGCTATTCGATCTGGTGGAGCAACGCCATAGAGTGACGCCTAGCTTGCTCGGAACGTAGAAATGACCATTACTTTCACACTGGTTGCAATTATTCGTTTTATACGATGGAAAATCTGTTGTATTTATATCGTATTTTATACTTCTGGCGTTAACTTCTTAGGCCCTAACTATTCGATCTGGTGGAACAACGGCCTAGGGTGAAGCCTTGGTTGCCCAGAACGTAGAAATGACTATAACTTTTACACTGGTAGCAATTATTCATTTTATACAATGGAAAAACCGTTCTATTTATTTTGTATTTTATGCTTCGGGCGTTGACTTCTAAGGCCTTAACTGTTTGATCTGGTGGAGCATCGCCCTAGAGTGAAGCCTAGGTTGCCCGGAGAAGAGAAATGACCATCACTTTCAAACTGGTTGCAATTAATCCTGTTATACGATGGAAAAACTGTTGTATTTTTATTGCATTTTATGCTTCTGACGTTCACTTCTTAGGCCCTAACTATTCGATCTGGTAGAACAACGGCCTAGGGTGAAGCCCAGGTTTCCCGGAACGTAGAAATGACCATAACTTTACACTGGTAGCAAATATTCGTTTTATACAATGGAAAAACTGTTCTATTTATTTTGTATTTAATGCTTCGGGCGTTGGCTTCTAAGGCCCTAACTGTTTGATCTGGTGGAGCAACGCCCTAGTGTGAAGCCTAGGTTGCCCGGAACGTAGAAATGACCATAACTTTTACACTGGCTGCTATTATTCGTTTTATACGATGGAAAAACTGTTATATTTATATTGTATTTTATGCTTCTGGCGTTGACTTCTTAGCTCCTAACTATTCGATCTGGTGGCACAGCGCCCCAGAGTGAAGCCTAGGTTGCCTATAACGTAGAAATGACCATCACTTTCACACGGGTTGCAATTATTCGTTTTACACGATGGTAAAACTGTTGTATTTATACCGTATTTTATGCTTCTGGCGTTGACTTCTTATGCCGTAACTATTCCATCTGGTGGAGCAACGCCCTAGAGTGAAGCCTAGGTTGCCCGGAACGTAGAAATGACAATCACTTCCAAACTGGTTGCAATTATTACTGTTATATGATGGAAAAGCTGTTGTATTTTTATAGCATTTTATGCTTCGGGCATTGACTTATAAGGCCCTAACTATTCAATCTGTTGTAGCAACGCCCTAGGGTGTAGCCTAGGTTGCCCGTAAAGTAGAAATGACCATACCTTTCATACTGGTTGCAATTATTCGTTTTATATGATGGAAATGCTGTTGTATTTATATTGTATTTTATGCTTCTGGCGTTCACTTATTAGGCCCTAACTATTCGATCTGGTTGAGCAACGCCCTGGGGTGAAGCCTAGGTTACCCGGAACGTAGAAATGACGATTACTTTCATACTGGTTGCAATTATTCGTTTTATACGATGGAAAGACTGTTGTATTTATATTGTATTTCATGCTTCTGGCGTTGACTTCTAAGGCCCTAGCTACTCGATCTGGTGGAGCAACGCCCTAGAGTGAAGCCTAGGTTGCCCGGGACGTAGAAATGACCATAACTTTCACACTGGTTGCTATTATTCGTTCTATACGATGGAAAAACTGTTATATTTATATTGTATCTTATGCTTCTGGAGTTGACTTCTTAGGCCCTAACAATTCGATCTGGTGGAACAACGCCCTAGAGTGAAGCCTACGTTGCCCGGTACGTAGAAATGACCATCACTTTCAAAATGGTTGCAATTATTCCTGTTATATGATGGAAAAACTGTTGCATCTTTATTGTATTTTATGCTTCTGGCGTTGACTTCTAAGGCCCTAACTATTCGATCTGGTGGCGCAACGCCCAAGGGTGAAGCCTAGGTTGGCCGGAATGTAGAAATTTCCATAACTTTCACACTGGTTGCAATTATTCGTTTTATACGATTGAAAAGCTGTTGTATTTATATTGTATTTTATGCTTCTGGCATTGACTTCTTAGGCCCTAACTATTCCCTCTGGTTTATCAACACGCTAGAGTGAAACCTACGTTGCCCGGAACGTAGAAATGACCATTCCTTTCACACTGGTTGCTATTATTCCTGTTATACGATGGAAAAACTGTTGTATTTTAATTGTATTTTATGCTTTTAGCGATGAATTCTAAGTCCCTAGCTATTCGATCTGGTGGAGCAACGCCATAGAGTGACGCCTAGCTTGCTCGGAACGTAGAAATGACCATTACTTTCACACTGGTTGCAATTATTCGTTTTATACGATGGAAAATCTGTTGTATTTATATCGTATTTTATACTTCTGGCGTTAACTTCTTAGGCCCTAACTATTCGATCTGGTGGAACAACGGCCTAGGGTGAAGCCTTGGTTGCCCAGAACGTAGAAATGACTATAACTTTTACACTGGTAGCAATTATTCATTTTATACAATGGAAAAACCGTTCTATTTATTTTGTATTTTATGCTTCGGGCGTTGACTTCTAAGGCCCTAACTGTTTGATCTGGTGGAGCATCGCCCTAGAGTGAAGCCTAGGTTGCCCGGAGAAGAGAAATGACCATCACTTTCAAACTGGTTGCAATTAATCCTGTTATACGATGGAAAAACTGTTGTATTTTTATTGCATTTTATGCTTCTGACGTTCACTTCTTAGGCCCTAACTATTCGATCTGGTAGAACAACGGCCTAGGGTGAAGCCCAGGTTTCCCGGAACGTAGAAATGACCATAACTTTACACTGGTAGCAAATATTCGTTTTATACAATGGAAAAACTGTTCTATTTATTTTGTATTTAATGCTTCGGGCGTTGGCTTCTAAGGCCCTAACTGTTTGATCTGGTGGAGCAACGCCCTAGTGTGAAGCCTAGGTTGCCCGGAACGTAGAAATGACCATAACTTTTACACTGGCTGCTATTATTCGTTTTATACGATGGAAAAACTGTTATATTTATATTGTATTTTATGCTTCTGGCGTTGACTTCTTAGCTCCTAACTATTCGATCTGGTGGCACAGCGCCCCAGAGTGAAGCCTAGGTTGCCTATAACGTAGAAATGACCATCACTTTCACACGGGTTGCAATTATTCGTTTTACACGATGGTAAAACTGTTGTATTTATACCGTATTTTATGCTTCTGGCGTTGACTTCTTATGCCGTAACTATTCCATCTGGTGGAGCAACGCCCTAGAGTGAAGCCTAGGTTGCCCGGAACGTAGAAATGACAATCACTTCCAAACTGGTTGCAATTACTACTGTTATATGATGGAAAAGCTGTTGTATTTTTATAGCATTTTATGCTTCGGGCATTGACTTATAAGGCCCTAACTATTCAATCTGTTGTAGCAACGCCCTAGGGTGTAGCCTAGGTTGCCCGTAAAGTAGAAATGACCATACCTTTCATACTGGTTGCAATTATTCGTTTTATATGATGGAAATGCTGTTGTATTTATATTGTATTTTATGCTTCTGGCGTTCACTTATTAGGCCCTAACTATTCGATCTGGTGGAACAACGCCCTATGGTGAAGCCTAGGTTGCCCGGAACGTAGAAATGACCATAAATTTCACACTGGTTGCAATTATTCGTTTTATACGATGGAAAAGCTGTTGTATTTATATTGTATTTCATGCTTCTGGCGTTGACTTCTAAGGCCCTAGCTATTCGATATGGTGGAGCACCGCCCTAGAGTGAAGCCTAGGATGCTCGGAACGTAGAAATACCACTACTTTCACACTGTTTGCAATTATTCATTTAATACGATGCAGAAGCTGTTGTATTTATATTGTATTTTATGCTTCGGGCGTTGACTTCTTAGGCCCTAACACTTCGATCTGGTGGAGCAACACCCTACAGTGAAGCCTCGGTTGCCCGGAACGTAGATATGACCATAACCTTCACACAGGTTGCAATTATTCGTTTTATACGGTGTAAAGGCTGTTGTATTTATATTGTATTTTATGCCTCTGGCGTTGGCTTCTAAGGCCGTAGCTATTAGATGAGGTGGAGGAACGCCCTAGAGTGACGCCTAGGGTGCTCGGAACGTAGAAATGACCATTACTTTCACACTGGTTGCAATTATTCGTTTTATACGATGGAAAAGCTGTTGTATTTATATCGTATTTTATGCTTCTGGCGTTGACTTCTTAGGCCGTAACTATTCGATCTGGTGGAGCAACGCCCTGGAGTGAAGCCTAGGTTGCGCGGAACGTAGAATTGGCTATCACTTTCAAACTGGTTGCAATTATTCCTATTATATGATGGAAACACTGTTGTATTTTTATTGCATTTTATGCTTCGGGCGTTGTCTTCTAAGTCCCTAACTATTCAATCTGTTGGAGCAACGGCCTAGGGTGAAGCCTAGGTTGCTCGGAAAGTAGAAATGACCATAAGTTTCATACTGGTTGCAATTATTCGTTTTATGCAATGGAAAAACTGTTGTATTTATATTGTATTTTATGCTTCTGGCGTTGACTTCTAAGGCCCTAGCTATTAGATCTAGTGGAGCAACGCCCTAGAGTGAAGCCTAGGTTGCCCGGAGAAGAGAAATGACCATCACTTTCAAACTGGTTGCAATTAATCCTGTTATACGATGGAAAAACTGTTGTATTTTTATTGCATTTTATGCTTCTGGCGTTCACTTCTTAGGCCCTAACTATTCGATCTGGTAGAACAACGGCCTAGGGTGAAGCCCAGGTTTCCCGGAACGTAGAAATGACCATAACTTTACACTGGTAGCAAATATTCGTTTTATACACTGGAAAAACTGTTCTATTTATTTTGTATGTAATGCTTCGGGCGTTGGCTTCTAAGGTCCTAACTGTTTGATCTGGTGGAGCAACGCCCTAGAGTGAAGCCTAGGTTGCCCGGAACGTAGAAATGACCATAACTTTCACACTGGCTGCTATTATTCGTTTTATACGATGGAAAGACTGTTGTATTTATATTGTATTTTATGCTTCTGGCGCTGACTTCTAAGGACCTAACTGTTTGATCTGGTGGAGCAACGCCCTAGAGTGAAGCCTAGTTGCCCGGAACAATGATATGCCATTACTTTCACACTGGTTGCAATTATTCCTGATATACGATGGAAAAACTGTTGCATCTTTAATGTATTTTATGCTTCTGGGGTCGACTTCTAAGGCCCTAACTATTCGATCTGGTGGAGCAACGCCCTAGAGCGAAGCCTAGGTTGCCCGGAAAGTAGAAATGACCATAACTTTCACACTGGTTGCAATTATTCGTTTTATAGGATGGAAAAGCTGTTGTATTTATACCGTATTTTATGCGTCTGGCGTTGACTTCTTATGCCCTAACTATTCCATCTGGTGGAACAACGCCCTAGGGTGAAGCCTAGATTGCCCGGAACGTAGAAATGTCCATAACTTTCACACCGGTAGCAATTATTCGTTTTATACGATGGAATAACTGTTGTATTTATATTGCATTTTATGCTGCTGGCGTTCACTTCTTAGGCCCTAACTATTCGATCTGGTGGAACAACGCCCCAGAGTGAAGCCTAGGTTGCCTATAACGTAGAAATGACCATCACTTTCACACGGGTTGCAATTATTCGTTTTATACGATGGTAAAACTGTTGTATTTATACCGTATTTTATGCTTCTGGCGTTGACTTCTTATGCCGTAACTATTCCATCTGGTGGAGCAACGCCCTAGAGTGAAGCCTAGGTTGCCCGGAACGTAGAAATGACAATCACTTCCAAACTGGTTGCAATTATTACTGTTATATGATGGAAAAGCTGTTGTATTTTTATTGCATTTTATGCTTCGGGCGTTGTCTTCTAAGTCCCTAACTATTCAATCTGTTGGAGCAACGGCCTAGGGTGAAGCCTAGGTTGCTCGGAAAGTAGAAATGACCATAAGTTTCATACTGGTTGCAATTATTCGTTTTATGCAATGGAAAAACTGTTGTATTTATATTGTATTTTATGCTTCTGGCGTTGACTTCTAAGGCCCTAGCTATTAGATCTAGTGGAGCAACGCCCTAGAGTGAAGCCTAGGTTGCCCGGAGAAGAGAAATGACCATCACTTTCAAACTGGTTGCAATTAATCCTGTTATACGATGGAAAAACTGTTGTATTTTTATTGCATTTTATGCTTCTGGCGTTCACTTCTTAGGCCCTAACTATTCGATCTGGTAGAACAACGGCCTAGGGTGAAGCCCAGGTTTCCCGGAACGTAGAAATGACCATAACTTTACACTGGTAGCACATATTCGTTTTATACAATGGAAAAACTGTTCTATTTATTTTGTATGTAATGCTTCGGGCGTTGGCTTCTAAGGCCCTAACTGTTTGATCTGGTGGAGCAACGCCCTAGAGTGAAGCCTAGGTTGCCCGGAACGTAGAAATGACCATAACTTTCACACTGGCTGCTATTATTCGTTTTATACGATGGAAAGACTGTTGTATTTATATTGTATTTTATGCTTCTGGCGTTGACTTCTAAGGACCTAACTGTTTGATCTGGTGGAGCAACGCCCTAGAGTGAAGCCTAGGTTGCCCGGAACAATGATATGCCATTACCTTCACACTGGTTGCAATTATTCCTGATATACGATGGAAAAACTGTTGCATCTTTAATGTATTTTATGCTTCTGGGGTCGACTTCTAAGGCCCTAACTATTCGATCTGGTGGAGCAACGCCCTAGAGCGAAGCCTAGGTTGCCCGGAACGTAGAAATGTCCATAACTTTCACACTGGTTGCAATTATTCGTTTTATACGATGGAAAAGCTGTTGTATTTATATTGTATTTCATGCTTCTGGCGTTGACTTCTAAGGCCCTAGCTATTCGATCTGGTGGAGCAACGCCCTAGAGTGAAGCCTAGGTTGCCCGGGACGTAGAAATGACCATAACTTTCACACTGGTTGCTATTATTCGTTCTATACGATGGAAAAACTGTTATATTTATATTGTATCTTATGCTTCTGGAGTTGACTTCTTAGGCCCTAACAATTCGATCTGGTGGAACAACGCCCTAGAGTGAAGCCTACGTTGCCCGGTACGTAGAAATGACCATCACTTTCAAAATGGTTGCAATTATTCCTGTTATATGTTGGAAAAACTGTTGCATCTTTATTGTATTTTATGCTTCTGGCGTTGACTTCTAAGGCCCTAACTATTCGATCTGGTGGCGCAACGCCCAAGGGTGAAGCCTAGGTTGGCCGGAATGTAGAAATTTCCATAACTTTCACACTGGTTGCAATTATTCGTTTTATACGATTGAAAAGCTGTTGTATTTATATTGTATTTTATGCTTCTGGCATTGACTTCTTAGGCCCTAACTATTCCCTCTGGTTGATCAACACGCTAGAGTGAAACCTACGTTGCCCGGAACGTAGAAATGACCATTCCTTTCACACTGGTTGCAACTATTCCTGTTATACGATGGAAAAACTGTTGTATTTTAATTGTATTTTATGCTTTTAGCGATGAATTCTAAGTCCCTAGCTATTCGATCTGGTGGAGCAACGCCATAGAGTGACGCCTAGCTTGCTCGGAACGTAGAAATGACCATTACTTTCACACTGGTTGCAATTATTCGTATTATACGATGGAAAATCTGTTGTATTTATATCGTATTTTATACTTCTGGCGTTAACTTCTTAGGCCCTAACTTTTCGATCTGGTGGAACAACGGCCTAGGGTGAAGCCTTGGTTGCCCAGAACGTAGAAATGACTATAACTTTTACACTGGTAGCAATTATTCATTTTATACAATGGAAAAACTGTTCTATTTATTTTGTATTTAATGCTTCGGGCGTTGACTTCTAAGGCCCCAACTGTTTGATCTGGTGGAGCAACGCCCTAGAGTGAAGCCTATGTTGTCTGGAACGTAGAAATGACCATCACTTTCACACGGGTTGCAATTATTCCTGTTATAGGATGGAAAGACTGTTGTATTTTTATTGTATTTTATACTTCAGGCGTTGACTTCTGAGGCCGTAGCTATTCGATGTGGTGGAAGAACGCCATACAGTGAAGCCTAGGTTGCCCGGAACGTAGAAATGATCATAACTTTTACACTGGCAGCAATTATTCGTTTTATACAATGGAAAAACCGTTCTATTTATTTTGTATTTTATGCTTCGGGCGTTGACTTCTATGGCCCTAACTGTTTGATCTGGTGGAGCATCGCGCTAGAGTGAAGCCTAGGTTGCCCGGAGAAGAGAAATGACCATCACTTTCAAACTGGTTGCAATTAATCCTGTTATACGATGGAAAAACTGTTGTATTTTTATTGCATTTTATGCTTCTGACGTTCACTTCTTAGGCCCTAACTATTCGATCTGGTAGAACAACGGCCTAGGGTGAAGCCCAGGTTTCTCGGAACGTAGAAATGACCATAACTTTACACTGGTAGCAAATATTCGTTTTATACTATGGAAAAACTGTTCTATTTATTTTGTATTTAATGCTTCGGGCGTTGGCTTCTAAGGCCCTAACTGTTTGATCTGGTGGAGCAACGCCCTAGAGTGAAGCCTAGGTTGCCCGGAACGTAGAAGTGACCATAACTTTCACACTGGTTGCAATTATTTGTTTTATACGATGGAAAAGCTGTTGTATTTATATCGTATTTTATGCTTCTGGCGCTGACTTCTTAGGCCCTAACTATTCCATCTGGTGGAACAACGCCGTAGAGTGAAGCCTAGGTTGCCCGGAACGTAGAAATGACCATTACTTTCACACTGCTTGCAATTATTCGTTTTATACAATGGAAAATCTGTTGCATCTTTATCGTATTTTATGCTTCTGGCGTTGACTTCTTAGGCCGTAACTATCCGATCTGGTGGAGCAACACCCAGGAGTGAAACCTGGGTTGCCCGGAACGTAGAAATGACCATAGCTTTTATACTCGTAGCAATTATTCGTTTTATACAATGGAAAAACCGTTCTATTTATTTTGTATTTTATGCTTCTGGCGTTGACTTCTCAGGACCTAATTATTCGATCTGGTGGAGCAATGCCTCAGAGTTAAGTCTAGGATGCCCGAAACGCCGAAATGATCATTACCTTCACGCTTGTTGCAATTATTCCAGTTATACGATTGAAAAGATTGTTGTATTTTTATTGTATTTTATGCTTCAGGCGTGGACTTCTTAGGCCGTAGCTATTTGATGTGGTGGAAGAACGCCATACAGTGAAGCCTAGGTTGCCCGGAACGTAGAATAGACCATAACTTTCACACTGGTTGCTATTATTCGTTTTATACGATGGAAAAACTGTTATATTTTTATTGTATTTTATGCTTCTGGCGTTGACTTCTTAGGCCCTATCTATTAGATCTTGTGGAACAACGCCCTAGAGTGAAGCCTAGGTTGCCTCGAACGTAGAAATGACCATCACTTTCACACGGGTTGCAATTATTCCTGTTATAGAATGGAAAGACTGTTGTATTTTTATTGTATTTTATACTTCAGGCGATGACATCTGAGGCCGTAGCTGTTCGATGTGGTGGAAGAACGCCATACAGTGAAGCCTAGGTTGCCCGGAACGTAGAATTTACCATAAGTTTCATACTGGTTGCAATTATTCGGTTTATAAGATGGAAAAACTGTTGTATTTATATTGTATTTTATGCTTCTGGCGTTCACTTCTTAGGCCCTAACTATTTGATCTGGTGGAGCACCGCCCTAGAGTGAAGCCTAGGTTGCCCGGAACGTAGAAATGACCATTAATTTCACACTGATAGCAATTATTCGTTTTATACGATGGAAAAGCTGTTGTATTTATATTGCATTTTATTCTTCTGGCGTTGACTTTTAAGGCCGTAGCTATTAGATGTGGTGGAGCAACGCCCTAGAGTGTCGCATAAGTTGCCCGGAACGTAGAAATCACCATTACTTTCACAATGTTTGCAAATATTCATTTTATACGATGTAAAAACTGTTGTACTTATATTGTATTTTATTCTTCTGGCGTTGAATTCTAAGTCCCTAGCTTTTCGATCTCGTGGAGCAACGCCCTAGAGTGAAACCTAGGTTACCCGGAACGTAGAAATGACCAGTACTTTCACACTGGTTGCAGTTATTCCTGTTATACGATGGAAAAACTGTTGCACCTTTAATGTATTTTATGCTTCTGGCGTTGACTTCTAAGGACCTAACTATTCCATCTGGTGGAGCAACGCCCCAGAGTGAAGCCTATGTTGCTCGGCATGTAGAAATGACCATAACTTTCACACTGGTTGCAATTATTCGTTTTATAGGATGGAAAAACTGTTGCATCTCTATCGTATTTTATGCTTCTGGCGTTGACTTCTTAGGCCGTAACTATACGATCTGGTGGAGCAACGCCCTGGAGTGAAACCTAGGTTGCCCGGAACGTAGAAATGACCACTACTATCACACTGGTTGCAAATTATTCCTGCTATACGATGGAAAAACTGTTGTATTTTTATTGCATTTTATGCTTCGGGCATTGACTTCTAAGGCCCTAACTATTGAATCTGTTGGAGCAACGCCCTAGGGTGAAGCCTAGGTTGCCCGGAACGTAGAAATGACCATAACTTTCACACAGGTTGCAATTATTCGTTTTATACGATGGAAAAGCTGTTGTATTTATATCGTATTTTATGCTTCTGGCGTTGAGTTCTTAGGCCCTAACTATTCAGTCTGTTGGAACAACGCCCTAGGGTGAAGCCTAGATTGCCCGGAACGCTGAAATGACCATAACTTTCATTCTGGTTGCTAATATTCGTTTTATACGATGGAAAAACTGTTATATTTATATTGTATTTTATTCATATGGCGTTGAATTCTAAGTCCCTAGCTATTCGATCTGGTGGAGCAACGCCCTAGAGTGAAACCTAGGTTACCCGGAACGTAGAAATGACCAGTACTTTAACACTGTTTGCAGTTACTCCTGTTATACGATGGAAAAACTGTTGCATCTTTATTGTATTTTATGCTTCTGGCGTTGACTTCCAAGGCCCTAAATATTCGATCTGGCGGAGCAACGCCTTAGAGTGAGGCCTAGGTTGCCCGGAACGTAGAAATGACCATAACTTTCACACTGGTTGCTATCATTCGTTTTATATGATGGACAAACTGTTGTATTTATATTGTATTTTATGCTTCTGGCGTTCACTTCTTAGGGCCTAACTATTCGATCTGGTGGAACAACGGCCTAGGGTGAAGCCTAGGTTGCCCGGAACGTAGAAATGACCATAACTTTTACACGGGTAACAATTATTCCTGTTATACCATGAAAAGACTGTTGTATTTTTATTGTATTTTGTGCTTCAGGCGTAGGCTTCTAAGACCGTAGCTATTCGATATGGTGGAGCACCGCCCTAGAGTGAAGCCTAGGATGCTCAGAACGTAGAAATGACCACTTCTTTCACACTGTTTGCAATTATTCATTTAATATGATGGAAAGCTGCTGTATTTATATCGTATTTTATGCATCTGGCGTTGACTTCTAAGGACCTATCTATTCGATCTGGTGGAGCAACGCCCTAGAGTGAAGCCTAGGTTGCTCGGAATGTAGAAATGACCATAACTTTCACACTGGATGCAATTATTCGTTTTATACGAAGGAAAAACAGTTGCATCTTTATCGTATTTTATGCTCCTGGCGTTGACTTCTTAGGCCGTAACTATTCGATCTGGCGGAGCAACTCCCTGGAGAGAAACCTAGGTTGCCCGGAACGTTGAAATGACCATAACTTTCACTCTGGTTGCTAATATTCGTTTTATACGATGGAAAAACTGTTATATTTATATTGTATTTTATTCTTATGGCGTTGAATTCTAAGTCCCTAGCTATTCGATCTGGTGGAGCAACGCCCTAGAGTGAAACCTAGGTTACCCGGAACGTAGAAATGACCAGTACTTTAACACTGTTTGCAGTTACTCCTGTTATACGATGGAAAAACTGTTGCATCTTTATTGTATTTTATGCTTCTGGCGTTGACTTCCAAGGCCCTAACTATTCGATCTGGTGGAGCAACGCCCTAAAGTGAAGCCTAGGTTGCTCGGAATGTAGAAATGACCATAACTTTCACACTGGTAGCAATTATTCGTTTTATACGATGGAACAACTGTTCTATTTATTTTGTATTTCATGCTTCGGGCGTTGACTTCTAAGACCCTAACTATTCAAGCTGTTGGAGCAACGCCCTAGGGTGAAGCCTAGGTTGCCCGGAACGTAGGACAATCCATTACCTTCACACTGGTTGCAATTATTCCTGTTATACGATGGAAAAGCTGTTGCATCTTTATTGTACTTTATGCTTCTAGCGTTGACTTCTAAGGCCCTAACTCTTCGATCTGGTGGAGCAGCGCCCTATGGTGAAGCCTAGGTTGCCCGGAACGTAGAAATGACCATAACTTTCACATCGGTAGCAATTATTCGTTTTATACGATGGAAAAACTGTTCTATTTATTTTGTATTTTATGCTTCGGGCGTTGACTTCTAAGGCCCTAACTATTCAATCGGTTGCAGCAACGCCCTAGGGTGGATCCTAGATTGCCCGGAAAGTAGAGATGACCATAACTTTCATACTGGTTGCAATTATTCGTTTTATACGATGGAAAAACTGTTCTATTTATTTTGTATTTTATGCTTCGGGCGTTCACTTCCTAGGCCCTAACATTTCGATCTGGTGGAGCAAGGGCCTACAGTGAAGCCTATGTTGCCCGGAACGTAGATATGACCATAACCTTCACACAGGTTGCAATTATTCACTTTTATACGGTATAAAGTCTGTTGTGTTTATTTTGTATTTTATTCGTCTGGTGTTGACTTCTTAGGCCCTAACTATTCGATCTGGTGGAACAACGCCGTAGAGTGAAGCCTAGGTTGCCCGGAACGTAGAAATGACCATTACTTTCACACTGTTTGCAATTATTCCTTTTATACGATGGAATAGCTGTTGTATTTATATCGTATTTTATGCTTCTGGCGTTGAGTTCTAAGGACCTAACTATTCGATCTGGTGGAGCAACGCCCTAGAGTGAAGCCTAGGTTGCTCGGAATGTAGAAATGACCATAACTTTCACACTGGTTGCTATCATTCGTTTTATATGATGGAAAACTGTTGTATTTATATTGAATTTTATGCTTCTGGCGTTCACTTCTTAGGCCCTAACTATTCGATCTGGTGGAACAACGGCCTAGGGTGAAGCCTAGGTTGCCCGGAACGTAGAAATGACCATCACTTTCACACGGGTTGCAATTATTCCTGCTATAGGATGGAAAGACTGTTGTATTTTTATTGTATTTTATACTTCAGGCGTTGACTTCTGAGGCCGTAGCTATTCGATGTGGTGGAAGTACGCCATACAGTGAAGCCTAGGTTGCCCGGAACGTAGAAATGACCATTACTTTCACACTGTTTGCAATTATTCCTTTTATACGATGGAAAAGCTGTTGTATTTATATCGTATTTTATGCTTCTGGCGTTGACTTCTAAGGTCCTAACTATTCGGTCTGCTGGAGCAACGCCCTATAGTGAAGCCTAGGCTGCCCGGTACGTAGAAATGACCATAAGTTTCATACTGGTTGCAATTATTCGTTTTATACGATGGAAAAACTGTTGTATTTAAATTGTATTATATGCTTCTGGCGTTCACTTCTTAGGCCCTAACTATTCGATCTGGTGGTACAACGCCCTAGGCTGAAGCCTAGGTTGCCCGGAACGTAGAAATGACCATAACTTTTACACTGGCAGCAATTATTCGTTTTATACAATGGAAAAACCGTTCTATTTATTTTGTATTTTATGCTTCGGGCGTTGACTTCTAAGGCCCTAACTGTTTGATCTGGTGGAGCATCGCCCTAGAGTGAAGCCTAGGTTGCTCGGAATGTAGAAATGACCATAACTTTCACACTGGTTGCTATCATTCGTTTTATATGATGGAAAAACTGTTGCATTTATATTGTATTTTATGCTTCCGGCGTTCACTTCTTAGGCCCTAACTATTCGATCTGGTGGAAGTACGCCATACAGTGAAGCCTAGGTTGCCCGAAACGCCGAAATGATCATTACCTTCACGCTTGTTGCAATTATTCCAGTTATACGATTGAAAAGATTGTTGTATTTTTATTGTATTTTATGCTTCAGGCGTGGACTTCTTAGGCCGTAGCTATTCGATGTGGTGGAAAAACGCCATACAGTGAAGCCTAGGTTGCCCGGAACGTAGAATAGACCATAACTTTCACACTGGTTGCTATTATTCGTTTTATACGATGGAAAAACTGTTATATTTTTATTGTATTTTATGCTTCTGGCGTTGACTTCTTAGGCCCTAACTATTTGATTTGGTGGAGCACCGCCCTAGAGTGAAGCCTAGGTTGCCCGGAACGTAGAAATGACCATTAATTTCACACTGATAGCAATCATTCGTTTTATACGATGGAAAAGCTGTTGTATTTATATTGCATTTTATTCTTCTGGCGTTGACTTTTAAGGCCGTAGCTATTAGATGTGGTGGAGCAACGCCCTAGAGTGTCGCATAAGTTGCCCGGAACGTAGAAATCACCATTACTTTCACAATGTTTGCAAATATTCATTTTATACGATGGAAAAACTGTTGTACTTATATTGTATTTTATTCTTCTGGCGTTGAATTCTAAGTCCCTAGCTTTTCGATCTCGTGGAGCAACGCCCTAGAGTGAAACCTAGGTTACCCGGAACGTAGAAATGACCAGTACTTTCACACTGGTTGCAGTTATTCCTGTTATACGATGGAAAAACTGTTGCACCTTTAATGTATTTTATGCTTCTGGCGCTGACTTCTAAGGACCTAACTATTCCATCTGGTGGAGCAACGCCCTAGAGTGCAGCCAATGTTGCTCGGAATGTAGAAATGACCATAACTTTCACACTGGTTGCAATTATTCGTTTTATAGGATGGAAAAACTGTTGCATCTCTATCGTATTTTATGCTTCTGGCGTTGACTTCTTAGGCCGTAACTATACGATCTGGTGGAGCAACGCCCTGGAGTGAAACCTAGGTTGCCCGGAACGTAGAAATGACCACTACTATCACACTGGTTGCAAATTATTCCTGCTATACGATGGAAAAACTGTTGTATTTTTATTGCATTTTATGCTTCGGGCATTGACTTCTAAGGCCCTAACTATTCAATCTGTTGGAGCAACGCCCTAGGGTGAAGCCTAGGTTGCCCGGAACGTAGAAATGACCATAACTTTCACACAGGTTGGAATTATTCGTTTTATACGATGGAAAAGCTGTTGTATTTATATCGTATTTTATGCTTCTGGCGTTGAGTTCTTAGGCCCTAACTATTCAGTCTGTTGGAACAACGCCCTAGGGTGAAGCCTAGATTGCCCGGAACGCTGAAATGACCATAACTTTCACTCTGGTTGCTAATATTCGTTTTATACGATGGAAAAACTGTTATATTTATATTGTATTTTATTCATATGGCGTTGAATTCTAAGTCCCTAGCTATTCGATCTGGTGGAGCAACGCCCTAGAGTGAAACCTAGGTTACCCGGAACGTAGAAATGACCAGTACTTTAACACTGTTTGCAGTTACTCCTGTTATACATTGGAAAAACTGTTGCATCTTTATTGTATTTTATGCTTCTGGCGTTGACTTCCAAGGCCCTAAATATTCGATCTGGCGGAGCAACGCCTTAGAGTGAGGCCTAGGTTGCCCGGAACGTAGAAATGACCATAACTTTCACACTGGTTGCTATCATTCGTTTTATATGATGGAAAAACTGTTGTATTTATATTGTATTTTATGCTTCTGGCGTTCACTTCTTAGGGCCTAACTATTCGATCTGGTGGAACAACGGCCTAGGGTGAAGCCTAGGTTGCCCGGAACGTAGAAATGACCATCACTTTCACACGGGTTGCAATTATTCCTGTTATAGGATGGAAAGACTGTTGTATTTTTATAGTACTTTATACTTCAGGCGTTGACTTCTAAGGACCTAACTATTCGGTCTGGTGGAGCAACGCCCTAGAGTGAAGCCTAGGTTGCTCGGAATGTAGAAATGACCATAACTTTCACACTGGTTGCAATTATTCGTTTTATACGATGGAAAAACTGTTGCATCTTTATCGTATTTTGTGCTTCTGGCGTTGACTTCTTAGGCCGTAACTATTCGATCTGGTGGAGCACCGCCCTGGAGTGAAACCTAGGTTGCCCAGAACGTAGGAATGACCACTACTATCACACTGGTTATAAATTATTCCTGCTGTACGATGGAAAAGCTGTTGTATTTTTATTGCATTTTATGCTTCGGGCATTGACTTCTAAGGCCTTAACTATTCAATCTGTTGTAGCAACGCCCTAGGGTGAAGCCTAGATTGCCCGAACGTAGAAATGACCATAACTTTCACACTGGTTGCTATCATTTGTTTTATACGATGGAAAAACCGTTGTATTTATATTGTATTTTATGCTTCAGGCGTGGACTTCTGAGGCCGCAGCTATTCGATCTGGTGGAAGAACGCCATACAGTGAAGCCTAGGTTGTCCGGAACGTAGAAATGACCACTACTTTCACACTGTTTGCAATTATTCGTTTTATACAATGGAAAAACTGTTCTATTTATATCGTATTTTATGCTTCTGGCGGTGACTACTTAGGCCCTAACTATTCGTTCTTGTGGAACAACGCCCTAGAGTGAAGCCTAGGTTGCCTCGAACGTAGAAATGACCATCACTTTCACACGGGTTGCAATTATTCCTGTTATAGAATGGAAAGACTGTTGTATTTTTATTGTATTTTATACTTCAGGCGATGACTTCTGAGGCCGTAGCTATTCGATGTGGTGGAAGTACGCCATACAGTGAAGCCTAGGTTGCCCGGAACGTAGAAATGACCATTACTTTCACACTGTTTGCAATTATTCCTTTTATACGATGGAAAAGCTGTTGTATTTATATCGTATTTTATGCTTCTGGCGTTGACTTCTAAGGTCCTAACTATTCGGTCTGCTGGAGCAACGCCCTATAGTGAAGCCTAGGCTGCCCGGTACGTAGAAATGACCATAAGTTTCATACTGGTTGCAATTATTCGTTTTATACGATGGAAAAACTGTTGTATTTAAATTGTATTATATGCTTCTGGCGTTCACTTCTTAGGCCCTAACTATTCGATCTGGTGGTACAACGCCCTAGGCTGAAGCCTAGGTTGCCCGGAACGTAGAAATGACCATAACTTTTACACTGGCAGCAATTATTCGTTTTATACAATGGAAAAACCGTTCTATTTATTTTGTATTTTATGCTTCGGGCGTTGACTTCTAAGGCCCTAACTGTTTGATCTGGTGGAACAGCGCCCTAGGGTGAAGCCTAGGTTGCCCGGAACGTAGAATTGTCCATCACTTTCAAACTGGTTGCAATTATTCCTGTTATATGATGGAAACACTGTTGTATTTTTTTTGCATTATATGGTTCGGACGTTGACTTCTAAGGCCCTAACTATTCAATCTGTTGGAGCAACGGCCTAGGGTGAAGCCTAGGTTGCCCGGAAAGTAGAAATGACCATAAGTTTCATACTGGTTGCAAGTACTCGTTTTATACGATGGAACAACTGTTCCATTTATTTTGTATTTCATGTTTCGGGCGTTGACTTCTAAGGCCCTAACTATTCAAGCTGTTGGAGCAACGCCCTAGGGTGAAGCCTAGGTTGCCCGGAACGTAGGACATACCATTACCTTCACACTGGTTGCAATTATTCCTGTTATACGATGGAAAAGCTGTTGCATCTTTATTGTACTTTATGCTTCTGGCGTTGACTTCTAAGGTTCTAACTCTTCGATCTGGTGGAGCAGCGCCCTAGGGTGAAGCCTAGGTTGCCCGAAACGTAGAAATGACCATAACTATCACATCGGTAGCAATTATTCGTTTTATACGATGGAAAAGCTGTTCTATTTATTTTGTATTTTATGCTTCGGGCGTTGACTTCTAAGGCCCTAACTATTCAATCGGTTGCAGCAACGCCCTAGGGTGGATCCTAGGTTGCCCGGAAAGTAGAGATGACCATAACTTTCATACTGGTTGCAATTATTCGTTTTATACGATGGAAAAACTGTTGTATTTATATTGTATTTTATGCTTCTGGAGCTGACTTCTAGAGCACTAACTATTCGATCTGGTGGAGCAGCGCCCTAGGGTGAAGCCTAGATTGCCCGGAACGTAGAAATGACCATCACTTTCAAACTGGTTCAATTAATCCTTTTATACGGTGGAAACACTGTTGTAGTTTCTTTGCATTTTATGCTTTCGGCCTTGACTTCTAAGGCCCTAACTATTCAATCTGTTGGCGCAACGCCCTAGGGTCAAGCCTAGGTTGCCCGGAAAGTAGAAATGACGTTAACTTTCATACTGGTTGCAATTATTCGTTTTATACGATGGAAAAACTGTTGTATTTTTCTTCCATTTTATGCTTCGGGCATTGACTTCTAAGGCCCTAACTATTCAATCTGTTGGAGCAACGCCCTAGGGTGTAGCCTAGGTTGCCCGGAAAGTAGAAACGAACATAACTTTCATACTGCTTGCAATTATTCGTTTTATACGATGGAAAAGCTGTTGTATTTATATTGTATTTTATGCTTCTGGCGTTGACTTCTTATGACCTAACTATTCCATCTGGTGGAACAACGCCCTAGGGTGAAGCCTAGGTTGCCCGGAACGTAGAAATGACCATAACTTTCACACCGGTAGCAATTATTCATTTTATACGATAGAAAAACTGTTCTATTTATTTTGTAGTTTATGCTTCGGGCGTTGACTTCTAAGGCCCTAACTATTCGATCTGGTGGTGCAACTCCCTAGAGTGAGGCCTAGGTTGCCCGGAATGTAGGAATGACCATAACTTTCACACTGGTTGCTATTATTCGTCTTATACAATGGAAAAACTGTTCTATTTATTTTGTATTTTATGCTTCGAGCGTTGTCTTCTAAGGCCCTAACTATTCTATCTGTTGGGGCAACGCCCTAGGGGGAAGCCTAGGTTGCCCGGAAAGTAGAAATGACCATAACTTTCATACTGGCTGCTATTATTCGTTTTATACGATGTAAAAACTGTTGTATCTATATTGTATTTTATGCTTCTGGCGTTGACTTCTAAGGCCGTAGCTATTCGATCTGGTGGGCCAACGTCCAAGAGTGAAGCCTATGTTGCCCGGAACGTAGAAATGACCATAACTTTCACGCTGGTTGCAATTACTCTTTTTATACAATGGAAAAACTGTTGTATTTATATTGTATTTTATAATTCTGGCGTTGACTTCTAAGGCCGTAGCTATTCGATGTGGTGGAGCAGCGCCCTAGATTGAAGTCTAGGTTGACCGGAACGTAGAAATGACCATATCATTCAAACTGGTTGCAATTATTCCTTTTATACGATGGAACAGCTGTTGTATTCATATCGTATTTTATGTCTCTGGCGTTGACTTCTTAGGCCCTAACTATTCGATCTGGTGGAGCAATGCCATACAGTGAAACGTAGGTTGCCCAGAACGTGGAAATGACCATTACTTTCACACTGGTTGCAATTATTCCCCTTATACGATGGAAAAACTGTTGTATTTTTATTGTATTTTATGCTTCTGGCGTTGAATTCTAAGTCCATAGCTATTCGATCTGGTGGAAAGACGCCCTAGAGTGAAGCCTAGGTTGCCCAGAACGTAGAAATGACCATCACTTTCACACTGGTTGCAATTATTCCTGTTAGACGATGGAAATGCTCTTGTATATTTATTGTATTTTATGCTTCGGGCGTTGACTTCTATGGCCCAACCTATTCGATTTGGTGGAGCAACACCCTACAGTGAAGCCTAAGTTGTCAGAAACGTAGAAATGAACATAACTTTCACACTGGTAGCAATTATTCGTTTTATACCATGGAAAAACTGTTCTATTTATCTTGAATTTTATGCTTCGGGCGTTGACTTCTAAGGCCCTAACTGTTCGATCTGGTGGAGCAACGCCCTAGAGTGAAGCCTAGGTTGCCCGGAACGTAGAAATGACCAGAACTTTCACACTGTTTGCTATTATTCGTTTTATACGATGGAAAAACTGTTATATTTATATTGTATTTTATGCTTCTGGCGTTGATTTCTTAGGCCCTAACTTTTCGATCTGGTGGAACAACGCCCTAGAGTGAAGCCTAGGTTGCCCGGAACGTAGAAATGACCATCACTTTCACACTGGTTGCAATTATTCCTGTTATACGATGGAAAAGCTCTTGTATATTTAATGTATTTTATGCTTCGGGCGCTGACTTCTAAGGCCGTAGCTATTCGATGTGGTGGAGCAACGCCCTAGAGTGAATCCTAGGTTGCTCGGAATGTAGAAATGACCATAACTTTCACACTGGTCCCAATTATTCGTTTTATACGATGGAAAAGCTGTTGTATTTTGTATCGTATTTTATGCTTCGGGCGTTTACTCCTAAGGCCCTCACTATTCGATCTGGTGGAACGACGCCCTAGAGTGAAGCCTAGGTTGCCCAGAACGTAGAAATGACCATCACTTTCACACTGGTTGCAATTATTCCTGTTAGACGATGGAAATACTCTTGTATATTTATTGTATTTTATGCTTCGGGCGTTGACTTCTATGGCCCTACCTATTCGATTTGGTGGAGCAACACCCTACAGTGAAGCCTAAGTTGTCAGAAACGTAGAAATGAACATAACTTTCACACTGGTAGCAATTATTCGTTTTATACAATGGAAAAACTGTTCTATTTATATTGTATTTTATGCTTCTGGCGTTGACTTCTAAGGCCCTAACTGTTCGATCTGGTGGAACAACGCCCTAGAGTGAAGCCTAGGTTGCCCGGAACGTAGAATTGTCCATCACTTTCAAACTGGTTGCAATTATTCCTGTTATATGATGGAAACACTGTTGTATTTTTTTTGCATTATATGGTTCGGGCGTTGACTTCTAAGGCCCTAACTATTCAATCTGTTGGAGCAACGCCCTAGGGTGAAGCCTAGGTTGCCCGGAAAGTAGAAATGACCATAAGTTTCATACTGGTTGCAAGTACTCGTTTTATACGATGGAACAACTGTTCCATTTATTTTGTATTTCATGTTTCGGGCGTTGACTTCTAAGGACCTAACTATTCAAGCTGTTGGAGAAACGCCCTAGGGTGAAGCCTAGGTTGCCCGGAACGTAGGACATACCATTACCTTCACACTGGTTGCAATTATTCCTGTTATACGATGGAAAAGCTGTTGCATCTTTATTGTACTTTATGCTTCTGGCGTTGACTTCTAAGGTTCTAACTCTTCGATCTGGTGGAGCAGCGCCCTAGGGTGAAGCCTAGGTTGCCCGAAACGTAGAAATGACCATAACTATCACATCGGTAGCAATTATTCGTTTTATACGATGGAAAAACTGTTCTATTTATTTTGTATTTTATGCTTCGGGCGTTGACTTCTAAGGCCCTAACTATTCAATCGGTTGCAGCAACGGCCTAGAGTGGATCCTAGGTTGCCCGGAAAGTAGAGGTGACCATAACTTTCATACTGGTTGCAATTATACGTTTTATACGATGGAAAAACTGTTGTATTTATATTGTATTTTATGCTTCTGGCGCTGACTTCTAGAGCACTAACTATTCGACCTGGTGGAGCAGCGCCCTAGGGTGAAGCCTAGATTGCCCGGAACGTAGAAATGACCATCACTTTCAAACTGGTTGCAATTAATCCTTTTATACGGTGGAAAAACTGTTGTAGTTTCTTTGCATTTTATGCTTTCGGCGTTGACTTCTAAGGCCCTAACTATTCAATCTGTTGGTGCAACGCCCTAGGGTCAAGCCTAGGTTGCCCGGAAAGTAGAAATGACGTTAACTTTCATACTGGTTGCAATTATTCGTTTTATACGATGGAAAAACTGTTGTATTTTTCTTCCATTTTATGCTTCGGGCATTGACTTCTAAGGCCCTAACTATTCAATCTGTTGGAGCAACGCCCTAGGGTGTAGCCTAGGTTGCCCGGAAAGTAGAAACGAACATAACTTTCATACTGGTTGCAATTATTCGTTTTATACGATGGAAAAGCTGTTGTATTTATATCGTATTTTATGCTTCTGGCGTTGACTTCTTATGACCTAACTATTCCATCTGGTGGAACAACGCCCTAGGGTGAAGCCTAGGTTGCCCGGAACGTAGAAATGACCATAACTTTCACACCGGTAGCAATTATTCATTTTATACGATAGAAAAACTGTTCTATTTATTTTGTATTTTATGCTTCGGGCGTTGGCTTCTAAGGCCCTAACTATTCAAGCCGTTGGCGCAACGCCCTAGGGTGAAGCCTAGGTTGCCCAGAACGTAGGACATACCATTACCTTCACACTGGTTGCAATTATTCCTGTTATACGATGGAAAAGCTGTTGCATCTTTATTGTACTTTATGCTTCTGGCGTTGACTTCTAAGGCCCTAACTCTTCGATCTGGTGGAGCAACGCCCTAGAGTGAACCATAGGTTGCCCGGAACGTAGAAATGACCATATCTTTCACACTGGTTGCTATTATTCCTGTTATACGATGGAAAAACTGTTGTATTTTTATTGCATTCTATGCTTCGGGCGTTGACATCTAAGGCCCTAACTATTCTATCTGTTGGGGCAACGCCCTAGGGGGAAGCCTAGGTTGCCCGGAAAGTAGAAATGACCATAACTTTCATACTGGCTGCTATTATTCGTTTTATACGATGTAAAAACTGTTGTATCTATATTGTATTTTATGCTTCTGGCGTTCACTTCTAAGGCCGTAGCTATTCGATCTGGTGGGCCAACGTCCAAGAGTGAAGCCTATGTTGCCCGGAACGTAGAAATGACCATAACTTTCACACTGGTTGCAATTACTCTTTTTATACAATTGAAAAACTGTTGTATCTATATTGTATTTTATAATTCTGGCGTTGACTTCTAAGGCCGTAGCTATTCGATGTGGTGGAGCAACGCCCTAGATTGAAGCCTAGGTTGACCGGAACGTAGAAATGACCATATCATTCAAACTGGTTGCCAATTATTCCTTTTATACGATGGAACAGCTGTTGTATTCATATCGTATTTTATGTCTCTGGCGTTGACTTCTTAGGCCCTAACTATTCGATCTGGTGGTGCAATGCCATAGAGTGAAACGTAGGTTGCCCAGAACGTGGAAATGACCATTACTTTCACACTGGTTGCAACTATTCCCCTTATACGATGGAAAAACTGTTGTATTTTTATTGTATTTTATGCTTCTGGCGTTGAATTCTAAGTCCATAGCTATTCGATCTGGTGGAAAGACGCCCTAGAGTGAAGCCTAGGTTGCCCAGAACGTAGAAATGACCATCACTTTCACACTGGTTGCAATTATTCCTGTTAGACGATGGAAATACTCTTGTATATTTATTGTATTTTATGCTTCGGGCGTTGACTTCTATGGCCCTACCTATTCGATTTGGTGGAGCAACACCCTACAGTGAAGCCTAAGTTGTCAGAAACGTAGAAATGAACATAACTTTCACACTGGTAGCAATTATTCGTTTTATACAATGGAAAAACTGTTCTATTTATATTGTATTTTATGCTTCTGGCGTTGACTTCTAAGGCCCTAACTGTTCGATCTGGTGGAACAACGCCCTAGAGTGAAGCCTAGGTTGCCCGGCACGTAGAAATGACCATAACTTTCACACTGGTAGCAATTATTAGTTATATACAATGGAAAATCTGTTGTATTTATTTTGTAGTTTATGCTTCGGGCGTTGACTTCTAAGGCCCTAACTATTCGATCTGGTGGTGCAACTCCCTAGAGTGAGGCCTAGGTTGCCCGGAATGTAGGAATGACCATAACTTTCACACTGGTTGCTATTATTCGTCTTATACAATGGAAAAACTGTTCTATTTATTTTGTATTTTATGCTTCGAGCGTTGTCTTCTAAGGCCCTAACTATTCGATCTGGTTTAGCACACCCTAGGGTGAAGCCAAGCTTGCTCGGAACGTAGGACATACCATTACCTTCACGCTGGTTGCAATTATTCCTGTTATATGATGGAAAAACTGTTGTATTTTTATTGCATTTTATGCTTCTGGCGTTGACTTCTAAGGCCCTAACTGTTCGATCTGGTGGAACAACGCCCTAGAGTGAAGCCTAGGTTGCCCGGAACGTAGAATTGTCCATCACTTTCAAACTGGTTGCAATTATTCCTGTTATATGATGGAAACACTGTTGTATTTTTTTTGCATTATATGGTTCGGGCGTTGACTTCTAAGGCCCTAACTATTCAATCTGTTGGAGCAACGCCCTAGTGTGAAGCCTAGGTTGCCCGGAAAGTAGAAATGACCATAAGTTTCATACTGGTTGCAAGTACTCGTTTTATACGATGGAACAATTGTTCCATTTATTTTGTATTTCATGTTTCGGGCGTTGACTTCTAAGGACCTAACTATTCAAGCTGTTGGAGAAACGCCCTAGGGTGAAGCCTAGGTTGCCCGGAACGTAGGACATACCATTACCTTCACACTGGTTGCAATTATTCCTGTTATACGATGGAAAAGCTGTTGCATCTTTATTGTACTTTATGCTTCTGGCGTTGACTTCTAAGGTTCTAACTCTTCGATCTGGTGGAGCAGCGCCCTAGGGTGAAGCCTAGGTTGCCCGAAACGTAGAAATGACCATAACTATCACATCGGTAGCAATTATTCGTTTTATACGATGGAAAAACTGTTCTATTTATTTTGTATTTTATGCTTCGGGCGTTGACTTCTAAGGCCCTAACTATTCAATCGGTTGCAGCAACGGCCTAGAGTGGATCCTAGGTTGCCCGGAAAGTAGAGATGACCATAACTTTCATACTGGTTGCAATTATTCGTTTTATACGATGGAAAAACTGTTGTATTTATATTGTATTTTATGCTTCTGGCGCTGACTTCTAGAGCACTAACTATTCGATCTGGTGGAGCAGCGCCCTAGGGTGAAGCCTAGATTGCCCGGAACGTAGAAATGACCATCACTTTCAAACTGGTTGCAATTAATCCTTTTATACGGTGGAAAAACTGTTGTAGTTTCTTTGCATTTTATGCTTTCGGCGTTGACTTCTAAGGCCCTAACTATTCAATCTGTTGGTGCAACGCCCTAGGGTCAAGCCTAGGTTGCCCGGAAAGTAGAAATGACGTTAACTTTCATACTGGTTGCAATTATTCGTTTTATACGATGGAAAAACTGTTGTATTTTTCTTCCATTTTATGCTTCGGGCATTGACTTCTAAGGCCCTAACTATTCAATCTGTTGGAGCAACGCCCTAGGGTGTAGCCTAGGTTGCCCGGAAAGTAGAAACGAACATAACTTTCATACTGGTTGCAATTATTCGTTTTATACGATGGAAAAGCTGTTGTATTTATATCGTATTTTATGCTTCTGGCGTTGACTTCTTATGACCTAACTATTCCATCTGGTGGAACAACGCCCTAGGGTGAAGCCTAGGTTGCCCGGAACGTAGAAATGACCATAACTTTCACACCGGTAGCAATTATTCATTTTATACGATAGAAAAACTGTTCTATTTATTTTGTATTTTATGCTTCGGGCGTTGGCTTCTAAGGCCCTAACTATTCAAGCCGTTGGCGCAACGCCCTAGGGTGAAGCCTAGGTTGCCCAGAACGTAGGACATACCATTACCTTCACACTGGTTGCAATTATTCCTGTTATACGATGGAAAAGCTGTTGCATCTTTATTGTACTTTATGCTTCTGGCGTTGACTTCTAAGGCCCTAACTCTTCGATCTGGTGGAGCAACGCCCTAGAGTGAACCATAGGTTGCCCGGAACGTAGAAATGACCATATCTTTCACACTGGTTGCTATTATTCCTGTTATACGATGGAAAAACTGTTGTATTTTTATTGCATTCTATGCTTCGGGCGTTGACATCTAAGGCCCTAACTATTCTATCTGTTGGGGCAACGCCCTAGGGGGAAGCCTAGGTTGCCCGGAAAGTAGAAATGACCATAACTTTCATACTGGCTGCTATTATTCGTTTTATACGATGTAAAAACTGTTGTATCTATATTGTATTTTATAATTCTGGCGTTGACTTCTAAGGCCGTAGCTATTCGATGTGGTGGAGCAACGCCCTAGATTGAAGCCTAGGTTGACCGGAACGTAGAAATGACCATATCATTCAAACTGGTTGCCAATTATTCCTTTTATACGATGGAACAGCTGTTGTATTCATATCGTATTTTATGTCTCTGGCGTTGACTTCTTAGGCCCTAACTATTCGATCTGGTGGTGCAATGCCATAGAGTGAAACGTAGGTTGCCCAGAACGTGGAAATGACCATTACTTTCACACTGGTTGCAACTATTCCCCTTATACGATGGAAAAACTGTGGTATTTTTATTGTATTTTATGCTTCTGGCGTTGAATTCTAAGTCCATAGCTATTCGATCTGGTGGAAAGACGCCCTAGAGTGAAGCCTAGGTTGCCCAGAACGTAGAAATGACCATCACTTTCACACTGGTTGCAATTATTCCTGTTAGACGATGGAAATACTCTTGTATATTTATTGTATTTTATGCTTCGGGCGTTGACTTCTATGGCCCTACCTATTCGATTTGGTGGAGCAACACCCTACAGTGAAGCCTAAGTTGTCAGAAACGTAGAAATGAACATAACTTTCACACTGGTAGCAATTATTCGTTTTATACAATGGAAAAACTGTTCTATTTATATTGTATTTTATGCTTCTGGCGTTGACTTCTAAGGCCCTAACTGTTCGATCTGGTGGAACAACGCCCTAGAGTGAAGCCTAGGTTGCCCGGCACGTAGAAATGACCATAACTTTCACACTGGTAGCAATTATTAGTTATATACAATGGAAAATCTGTTGTATTTATTTTGTAGTTTATGCTTCGGGCGTTGACTTCTAAGGCCCTAACTATTCGATCTGGTGGTGCAACTCCCTAGAGTGAGGCCTAGGTTGCCCGGAATGTAGGAATGACCATAACTTTCACACTGGTTGCTATTATTCGTCTTATACAATGGAAAAACTGTTCTATTTATTTTGTATTTTATGCTTCGAGCGTTGTCTTCTAAGGCCCTAACTATTCGATCTGGTTTAGCACACCCTAGGGTGAAGCCAAGCTTGCTCGGAACGTAGGACATACCATTACCTTCACGCTGGTTGCAATTATTCCTGTTATATGATGGAAAAACTGTTGTATTTTTATTGCATTTTATGCTTCGGGCATTGACTTCTAAGGTCCTAACTATTCAATCTGTTGGAGCAACGCCCTAGGGTGAAGCCTAGGTTGCCCGGAAAGTGGAAAAGACAATAACTTTCACACTGGTTGCAATTATTCGTTTTATACGATGGAAGAAACTGTTCTATTTATTTTGCATTTTATGCTTCTGGCGTTGACTTCTAAGGCCCTAACTGATTGATCTGGAGGAGCAACGCCCTAGTGTGAAGCCTAGATTGCCCGGAACGTTGAAATGACCAGTACTTTCACACTGTTTGCAGTTATTCCTGTTATACGATGGAAAAACTGTTGTATTTATATTGTATTTTATGCTTCTGGCGTTGACTTCTAAGGCACTAGCTATTCGATCTGGTGGAGCAACGCCCTAGAGTGAAGCCTAGGTTGCCCGGAACGTAGAATTGTCCATCACTTTCAAACTGGTTGCAATTATTCCTGTTATATGATGGAAACTCTGTTGTATTTTTTTTGCATTATATGGTTCGGGCGTTGACTTCTAAGGCCCTAACTATTCAATCTGTTGGAGCAACGCCCTAGGGTGAAGCCTAGGTTGCCCGGAAAGTAGAAATGACCATAAGTTTCATACTGGTTGCAAGTACTCGTTTTATACGATGGAACAACTGTTCCATTTATTTTGTATTTCATGTTTCGGGCGTTGACTTCTAAGGACCTAACTATTCAAGCTGTTGGAGAAACGCCCTAGGGTGAAGCCTAGGTTGCCCGGAACGTAGGACATACCATTACCTTCACACTGGTTGCAATTATTCCTGTTATACGATGGAAAAGCTGTTGCATCTTTATTGTACTTTATGCTTCTGGCGTTGACTTCTAAGGTTCTAACTCTTCGATCTGGTGGAGCAGCGCCCTAGGGTGAAGCCTAGGTTGCCCGAAACGTAGAAATGACCATAACTATCACATCGGTAGCAATTATTCGTTTTATACGATGGAAAAACTGTTCTATTTATTTTGTATTTTATGCTTCGGGCGTTGACTTCTAAGGCCCTAACTATTCAATCGGTTGCAGCAACGCCCTAGAGTGGATCCTAGGTTGCCCGGAAAGTAGAGATGACCATAACTTTCATACTGGTTGCAATTATTCGTTTTATACGATGGAAAAACTGTTGTATTTATATTGTATTTTATGCTTCTGGCGCTGACTTCTAGAGCACTAACTATTCGATCTGGTGGAGCAGCGCCCTAGGGTGAAGCCTAGATTGCCCGGAACGTAGAAATGACCATCACTTTCAAACTGGTTGCAATTAATCCTTTTATACGGTGGAAAAACTGTTGTAGTTTCTTTGCATTTTATGCTTTCGGCGTTGACTTCTAAGGCCCTAACTATTCAATCTGTTGGTGCAACGCCCTAGGGTCAAGCCTAGGTTGCCCGGAAAGTAGAAATGACGTTAACTTTCATACTGGTTGCAATTATTCGTTTTATACGATGGAAAAACTGTTGTATTTTTCTTCCATTTTATGCTTCGGGCATTGACTTCTAAGGCCCTAACTATTCAATCTGTTGGAGCAACGCCCTAGGGTGTAGCCTAGGTTGCCCGGAAAGTAGAAACGAACATAACTTTCATACTGGTTGCAATTATTCGTTTTATACGATGGAAAAGCTGTTGTATTTATATCGTATTTTATGCTTCTGGCGTTGACTTCTTATGACCTAACTATTCCATCTGGTGGAACAACGCCCTAGGGTGAAGCCTAGGTTGCCCGGAACGTAGAAATGACCATAACTTTCACACCGGTAGCAATTATTCATTTTATACGATAGAAAAACTGTTGTATTTATTTTGTATTTTATGCTTCGGGCGTTGGCTTCTAAGGCCCTAACTATTCAAGCCGTTGGCGCAACGCCCTAGGGTGAAGCCTAGGTTGCCCAGAACGTAGGACATACCATTACCTTCACACTGGTTGCAATTATTCCTGTTATACGATGGAAAAGCTGTTGCATCTTTATTGTACTTTATGCTTCTGGCGTTGACTTCTAAGGCCCTAACTCTTCGATCTGGTGGAGCAACGCCCTAAAGTGAACCATAGGTTGCCCGGAACGTAGAAATGACCATATCTTTCACACTGGTTGCTATTATTCCTGTTATACGATGGAAAAACTGTTGTATTTTTATTGCATTCTATGCTTCGGGCGTTGACATCTAAGGCCCTAACTATTCTATCTGTTGGGGCAACGCCCTAGGGGGAAGCCTAGGTTGCCCGGAAAGTAGAAATGACCATAACTTTCATACTGGCTGCTATTATTCGTTTTATACGATGTAAAAACTGTTGTATCTATATTGTATTTTATGCTTCTGGCGTTCACTTCTAAGGCCGTAGCTATTCGATCTGGTGGGCCAACGTCCAAGAGTGAAGCCTATGTTGCCCGGAACGTAGAAATGACCATAACTTTCACACTGGTTGCAATTACTCTTTTTATACAATTGAAAAACTGTTGTATCTATATTGTATTTTATAATTCTGGCGTTGACTTCTAAGGCCGTAGCTATTCGATGTGGTGGAGCAACGCCCTAGATTGAAGCCTACGTTGACCGGAACGTAGAAATGACCATATCATTCAAACTGGTTGCCAATTATTCCTTTTATACGATGGAACAGCTGTTGTATTCATATCGTATTTTATGTCTCTGGCGTTGACTTCTTAGGCCCTAACTATTCGATCTGGTGGTGCAATGCCATAGAGTGAAACGTAGGTTGCCCAGAACGTGGAAATGACCATTACTTTCACACTGGTTGCAACTATTCCCCTTATACGATGGAAAAACTGTTGTATTTTTATTGTATTTTATGCTTCTGGCGTTGAATTCTAAGTCCATAGCTATTCGATCTGGTGGAAAGACGCCCTAGAGTGAAGCCTAGGTTGCCCAGAACGTAGAAATGACCATCACTTTCACACTGGTTGCAATTATTCCTGTTAGACGATGGAAATACTCTTGTATATTTATTTTATTTTATGCTTCGGGCGTTGACTTCTATGGCCCTACCTATTCGATTTGGTGGAGCAACACCCTACAGTGAAGCCTAAGTTGTCAGAAACGTAGAAATGAACATAACTTTCACACTGGTAGCAATTATTCGTTTTATACGATGGAAAAGCTGTTGTATTTTGTATCGTATTTTATGCTTCGGGCGTTTACTTCCAAGGCCCTCACTATTCGATCTGGTGGAGCATCGCCCAAGAGTGAAACCTAGCTTGCCCGGAACGTAGAAATAACCACAACTTTCATACTTGTTGCAATTATTCGTTTTATACGATGGAAAAACTGTTGTATTTATATTGTTTTTTATGCTTCTGGCGTTGACTTCTAAGGCCCTAACTGTTCAATCTGTTGGAGCAACGGCCTAGGGTGTAGCCTAGGTTGCCCGGAAAGTAGAAATGACCACAACTTTCATACTGGTTGCAATTACTCGTTTTATATGATGGAAAAACTGTTGTATTTATATTGTATTTTATGCTTCTGGCGTTCACTTCTTAGGCCCTAACTATTCGATCTGGTGGAGCAACGCCCTAGAGTGAAGCCGAGGTTGCCCGGAAGGTAGAACTGACCATAACTTTTACACTGGTAGCAATTATTCATTTTATACGATGGAAAAACTGCTCTATTTATTTTGTATTTTATGCTTCGGGCGTTGAGTTCTAAGGCCCTAACTGTTTGATCTGGTGGAGCAACGCCCTAGAGTGAAGCCTAGGTTGCCCGCAACGTAGAAATGACCATAACTTTCACACTGGATGCTATTATTCGTTCTATACGATGGAAAAACTGTTATATTTATATTGTATCTTATGCTTCTGGCGTTGAGTTCTTAGGCCCTAACAATCCGATCTGGTGGAACAACGCCCTAGAGTGAAGCCTAGGTTGCCTGGAACGTACAAATGACCATCACTCTCACACGGGTTGCAATTATTCCTGTTATAGGATGGAAAGACTGTTGCATTTTTATTGTATTTTATGCTTCAGGCGTTCACTTCTGAGGCCGCAGCTATTCGATGTGGTGGAAGAACGCCATAGAGTGAAGCCTAGGTTGCCCGGAACGTAGAAATGACCATAACTTTCAAACTGGTTGCAATTATTCGTTTTATATGATGGAAGAACTGTTGTATTTATATTGTGTTTTGTGCTGCTGGCGTTCACTTCTTAGGCCCTAGCTACTCGATCTGGTGGAACAACGCCCTGGGGTGAAGCCTAGGTTGCCCGGAACGTAGAAATGACCATAACTTTTACACTGGTAGCAATTATTCGTTTTATACAGTTGAAAAACTGTTCTATCTATTTTGTATTTTATGCTTCGGGCGTTGGCTTCTAAGGCCCTAACTGTTGGATCTGGTGGAGCAACGCTCTAGAGTGAAGCCTAGGTTGCCCGGAACGTAGAAATGACCATAACTTTCACACTGGTTGCTATCATTCGTTCTATACGATGGAAAAACTGTTATATTTATATTGTATCTTATGCTCCTGGCGTTGACTTCTTAGGCCCTAACAATTCGATCTGGTGGAACAACGCCCTAGAGTGAAGCCTAGGTTGCCTGGAAAGTACAAATGACCATCACTTTCACACGGGTTGCAATTATTCCTGTTATAGGATGGAAAGACTGTTGTACTTTTATTGTACTTTATGCTTCTGGCGTTGACTTCTAAGGCCCTAACTCTTCGATCTGGTGGAGCAACGCCCTAGAGTGAACCATAGGTTGCCCGGAACGTAGAAATGACCATATCTTTCACACTGGTTGCTATTATTCCTGTTATACGATGGAAAAACTGTTGTATTTTTATTGCATTCTATGCTTCGGGCGTTGACATCTAAGGCCCTAACTATTCTATCTGTTGGGGCAACGCCCTAGGGGGAAGCCTAGGTTGCCCGGAAAGTAGAAATGACCATAACTTTCATACTGGCTGCTATTATTCGTTTTATACGATGTAAAAACTGTTGTATCTATATTGTATTTTATGCTTCTGGCGTTCACTTCTAAGGCCGTAGCTATTCGATCTGGTGGGCCAACGTCCAAGAGTGAAGCCTATGTTGCCCGGAACGTAGAAATGACCATAACTTTCACACTGGTTGCAATTACTCTTTTTATACAATTGAAAAACTGTTGTATCTATATTGTATTTTATAATTCTGGCGTTGACTTCTAAGGCCGTAGCTATTCGATGTGGTGGAGCAACGCCCTAGATTGAAGCCTAGGTTGACCGGAACGTAGAAATGACCATATCATTCAAACTGGTTGCCAATTATTCCTTTTATACGATGGAACAGCTGTTGTATTCATATCGTATTTTATGTCTCTGGCGTTGACTTCTTAGACCCTAACTATTCGATCTGGTGGTGCAATGCCATAGAGTGAAGCCTAGGTTGCCCAGAACGTAGAAATGACCATCACTTTCACACTGGTTGCAATTATTCCTGTTGGACGATGGAAATACTCTTGTATATTTATTGTATTTTATGCTTCGGGCGTTGACTTCTATGGCCCTACCTATTCGATTTGGTGGAGCAACACCCTACAGTGAAGACTAAGTTGTCAGAAACGTAGAAATGAACATAACTTTCACACTGGTAGCAATTATTCGTTTTATACGATGGAAAAGCTGTTGTATTTTGTATCGTATTTTATGCTTCGGGCGTTTACTTCCAAGGCCCTCACTATTCGATCTGGTGGAGCATCGCCCAAGAGTGAAACCTAGCTTGCCCGGAACGTAGAAATAACCACAACTTTCATACTTGTTGCAATTATTCGTTTTATACGATGGAAAAACTGTTGTATTTATATTGTTTTTTATGCTTCTGGCGTTGACTTCTAAGGCCCTAACTGTTCAATCTGTTGGAGCAACGGCCTAGGGTGTAGCCTAGGTTGCCCGGAAAGTAGAAATGACCACAACTTTCATACTGGTTGCAATTACTCGTTTTATATGATGGAAAAACTGTTGTATTTATATTGTATTTTATGCTTCTGGCGTTCACTTCTTAGGCCCTAACTATTCGATCTGGTGGAGCAACGCCCTAGAGTGAAGCCGAGGTTGCCCGGAAGGTAGAACTGACCATAACTTTTACACTGGTAGCAATTATTCATTTTATACGATGGAAAAACTGCTCTATTTATTTTGTATTTTATGCTTCGGGCGTTGAGTCCTAAGGCCCTAACTGTTTGATCTGGTGGAGCAACGCCCTAGAGTGAAGCCTAGGTTGCCCGCAACGTAGAAATGACCATAACTTTCACACTGGATGCTATTATTCGTTCTATACGATGGAAAAACTGTTATATTTATATTGTATCTTATGCTTCTGGCGTTGAGTTCTTAGGCCCTAACAATCCGATCTGGTGGAACAACGCCCTAGAGTGAAGCCTAGGTTGCCTGGAACGTACAAATGACCATCACTCTCACACGGGTTGCAATTATTCCTGTTATAGGATGGAAAGACTGTTGCATTTTTATTGTATTTTATGCTTCAGGCGTTCACTTCTGAGGCCGCAGCTATTCGATGTGGTGGAAGAACGCCATAGAGTGAAGCCTAGGTTGCCCGGAACGTAGAAATGACCATAACTTTCAAACTGGTTGCAATTATTCGTTTTATATGATGGAAGAACTGTTGTATTTATATTGTATTTTGTGCTGCTGGCGTTCACTTCTTAGGCCCTAGCTACTCGATCTGGTGGAACAACGCCCTGGGGTGAAGCCTAGGTTGCCCGGAACGTAGAAATGACCATAACTTTTACACTGGTAGCAATTATTCGTTTTATACAATTGAAAAACTGTTCTATTTATTTTGTATTTTATGCTTCGGGCGTTGGCTTCTAAGGCCCTAACTGTTGGATCTGGTGGAGCAACGCTCTAGAGTGAAGCCTAGGTTGCCCGGAACGTAGAAATGACCATAACTTTCACACTGGTTGCTATCATTCGTTCTATACGATGGAAAAACTGTTATATTTATATTCTATCTCATGCTTCTGGCGTTGACTTCTTAGGCCTTAACAATTCGATCTGGAGGAACAACGCCCTACAGTGAAGCCTAGGTTGCCCGGAACGTAGAAATGACCATAACTTTCACACTGGATGCTATTATTCGTTCTATACGATGGAAAGACTGTTATATTTATATTGTATCTTATGCTCCTGGCGTTGACTTCTTAGGCCCTAACAATTCGATCTGGTGGAACAACGCCCTAGAGGGAAGCCTAGGTTGCCTGGAAAGTACAAATGACCATCACTTTCACACGGGTTGCAATTATTCCTGTTATAGGATGGAAAGACTGTTGTACTTTTATTGTATTTTATGCTTCAGGCGTTGACTTCTGAGGCCGTAGCTATTCCATGTGGTGGAAGAACGCCACAGAGTGATGCCTAGGTTGCCCGGAACGTAGAGATGACCATAACTTTCATACTGGTTGCAATTATTCGTTTTTATGATGGAAGAACTGTTGTATTTATATTGTATTTTATGCTGCTGGCGTTCACTTCTTAGGCCCTAACTATTCGGTCTGGTGGAACAACGACCTGGGGTGAAGCCTAGGTTGCCCGGAACGTAGAAATGACCATAACTTTCACACTGGTTGCTATTATTCGTTTTATACGATGGAAAAACTGTTATATTTATATTGTATTTTATGCTTCTGGCGTTGCCTTCTTAGGCCCTAACTGTTCGATCTGGTGCAACAACGCCCTAGAGTGAAGCCTAGGTTACCCGGAACGTAGAAATGACCAGTACTTTCACACTGTTTGCAATTATTCATTTTATACGATGGAAAAGCTGTTGTATTGATATTGTATTTTATGCTTCTGGCGTTGACTTCTAAGGCCGTAGCTATTAGCTGTGGTGGAGCAACACCCTACAGTGACGCCTAGGTTGCCCGGAACGTAGAAATGACCATTAATTTCACAATGTTTGCAATTATTCATTTTATACAATGGAAAAACGGTTGGACTTATTTTGTGTTTTATTCTTCTGGCGTTGAATTCCAAGTCCCTAGCTATTCGATCTGGTGGAGCAACGCCCTACAGTGAAACCTAGGTTGCCCGGAACGTAGAAATGACCATAACTTTCACACAGGTTGCTATTATTCGTTCTATACGATGGAAAAACTGTTATATTTATATTGTATCTTATGCTTCTGGCGTTGACTTCTTAGGCCCTAACAATTCGGTCTGGTCGAACAACGCCCTAGAGTGAAGCCTAGGTTGCCTGGATCGTACAAATGACCATCACTTTCACACGGGTTCCAATTATTCCTGTTATAGGATGGAAAGACTGTTGTATTTTTATTGTATTTTATGCTTCAGGCGTTGACTTCTGAGGCCGCAACTATTCGATGTGGTGGAAGAACGCCACAGAGTGAAGCCTAGGTTGCCCGGAACGTAGAAATGACCATAACTTTCATACTGGTTGCAATTATTCGTTTTATATGATGGAAGAACTGTTGTATTTATATTGTATTTTATGCTGCTGGCGTTCACTTCTTAGGCCCTAACTATTCGTTCCGGTGGAACAACGCCCTGGGGTGAAGCCTAGGTTGCCCGGAACGTAGAAATGACTATAACTTTGACACTGGTTGCTATTATTCGTTTTATACTATGGAAAAACTGTTCTATTTATTTTGTATTTTATGCTTCGGGCGTTGACTTCTAAGGCCCTAACTGTTTGATCTGGTGTAGCAACGCCCTAGAGTGAAGCCTAGTTTGCCCGGAACGTAGAAATGACCATTAATTTCAAATGTTTGCATTTATTCATTTTATACAATGGAAAAACGGTTGTACTTATATTGTGTTTTATTCTTCTGGCGTTGAATTCCAAGTCCCTAGCTATTCGATCTGGTGGAACAACGCCCTAGAGTGAAACCTAGGTTGCTCGGAATGTAGATATGACTTTAACTTTCACACTGGTCCCAATTATTCGTTTTATACGATGGAAAAGCTGTTGTATTTTTTATCGCTTTTTATGCTTCGGGCGTTTACTTCAAAGGCCCTCACTATTCGATCTGGTGGAGCAACGCCCAAGAGTGAAACGTAGGTTGCCCGGAACGTAGAAATAACCACAACTTTCATACTTGTTGCAATTACTCGTTTTATATGATGGAAAAACTGTGGTATTTATATTGTATTTTATGCTTCTGTCGTTCACTTCTTAGGCCCTAACAATTCGATCTGGTGGAGCAACGCCCTAGAGTGAAGCCGAGGTTGCCCGGAACGTAGAAATGACCATAAGTTTTACACTGGTAGCAATTATTCGTTTTATACGATGGAAAAACTGCTCTATTTATTTTGTATTTTATGCTTCTGGCGTTGACTTCTAAGCCCCTAACTATTCAATCTGTTGGAGCAACGCCCTAGGGTGTAGCCTAGGTTGCCCGCAACGTAAAAATGACCATAACTTTCACACTGGATGCTATTATTCGTTCTATACGATGGAAAAACTGTTATATTTATATTGTATCTTATGCTTCTGGCGTTGAGTTCTTAGGCCCTAACAATTCGATCTGGTGGAACAACGCCCTAGAGTGAAGCCTAGGTTGCCTGGAACGTACAAATGACCATCACTTTCACACGGGTTGCAATTATTCCTGTTATAGGATGGAAAGACTGTTGTATTTTTATTGTGTTTTATGCTTCAGGCGTTGACTTCTGAGGCCGTAGCTATTCGATGTGGTGGAAGAACGCCATAGAGTGAAGCCTAGGTTGCCCGGAACGTAGAAATGACCATAACCTTCATACTGGTTGCAATTACTCGTTTTATATGATGGGAGAACTGTTGTATTTATATTGTATTTTATGCTGCTGGCGTTCACTTCTTAGGCCCTAACTAGTCGATCTGGTGGAACAACGCCCTGGGGTGAAGCCTGGGTTGCCCGGAACGTAGAAATGACCATAACTTTTACACTGGTAGCAATTATTCGTTTTATACGATGGAAAAACTGCTCTATTTATTTTGTATTTTATGCTTCGGGCGTTGACTTCTAAGGCCCTAACTGTTTGATCTGGTGGAGCAACGCCCTAGAGTGAAGCCTAGGTTGCCCGCAACGTAGAAATGACCATAACTTTCACACTGGATGCTATTATTCGTTCTATACGATGGAAAAACTGTTATATTTATATTGTATCTTATGCTTCTGGCGTTGAGTTCTTAGGCCCTAACAATTCGATCTGGTGGAACAACGCCCTAGAGTGAAGCCTAGGTTGCCTGGAACGTACAAATGACCATCACTTTCACACGGGTTGCAATTATTCCTGTTATAGGATGGAAAGACTGTTGCATTTTTATTGTATTTTATGCTTCAGGCGTTCACTTCTGAGGCCGCAGCTATTCGATGTGGTGGAAGAACGCCATAGAGTGAAGCCTAGGTTGCCCGGAACGTAGAAATGACCATAACTTTCATACTGGTTGCAATTATTCGTTTTATATGATGGAAGAACTGTTGTATTTATATTGTATTTTATGCTGCTGGCGTTCACTTCTTAGGCCCTAGCTACTCGATCTGGTGGAACAACGCCCTGGGGTGAAGCCTAGGTTGCCCGGAACGTAGAAATGACCATAACTTTTACACTGGTAGCAATTATTCGTTTTATACAATGGAAAAACTGTTCTATTTATTTTGTATTTTATGCTTCGGGCGTTGGCTTCTAAGGCCCTAACTGTTGGATCTGGTGGAGCAACGCTCTAGAGTGAAGCCTAGGTTGCCCGGAACGTAGAAATGACCATAACTTTCAAACTGGTTGCTATCATTCGTTCTATACGATGGAAAAACTGTTATATTTATATTGTATCTCATGCTTCTGGCGTTGACTTCTTAGGCCTTAACAATTCGATCTGGAGGAACAACGCCCTACAGTGAAGCCTAGGTTGGCCGGAACGTAGAAATGACCATAACTTTCACACTGGCTGCTATTATTCGTTCTATACGATGGAAAGACTGTTATATTTATATTGTATCTTATGCTCCTGGCGTTCACTTCTTAGGCCCTAACAATTCGATCTGGTGGAACAACGCCCTAGAGTGAAGCCTAGGTTGCCTGGAAAGTACAAATGATCATCACTTTCACACGGGTTGCAATTATTCCTGTTATAGGATGGAAAGACTGTTGTACTTTTATTGTATTTTATGCTTCAGGCGTTGACTTCTGAGGCCGTAGCTATTCCATGTGGTGGAAGAACGCCACAGAGTGAAGCCCAGGTTGCCCGGAACGTAGAGATGACCATAACTTTCATACTGGTTGGAATTATTCGTTTTTATGATGGAAGAACTGTTGTATTTATATTGTATTTTATGCTGCTGGCGTTCACTTCTTAGGCCCTAGCTACTCGATCTGGTGGAACAACGACCTGGGGTGAAGCCTAGGTTGCCCGGAACGTAGAAATGACCATTAATTACACAATGTTTGCAATTATTAATTTTATACCATGGAAAAACGGTTGTACTTATATTGTGTTTTATTCTTCTGGCGTTGAATTCCAAGTCCCTAGCTATTCGATCTGGTGGAGCAGCGCCCTAGAGTGAAACCTAGGTTGCCCGGAACGTAGAAATGACCATAACTTTCACACTGGTTGCTATCATTCGTTCTATACGATGGAAAAACTGTTATATTTATATTGTATCTCATGCTTCTGGCGTTGACTTCTTAGGCCTTAGCAATTCGATCTGGAGGAACAACGCCCTACAGTGAAGCCTAGGTTGCCCGGAACGTAGAAATGACCATAACTTTCACACTGGATGCTATTATTCGTTCTATACGATGGAAAGACTGTTATATTTATATTGTATCTTATGCTCCTGGCGTTGACTTCTTAGGCCCTAACAATTCGATCTGGTGGAACAACGCACTAGAGTGAAGCCTAGGTTGCCTGGAAAGTACAAATGACCATCACTTTCAGACGGGTTGCAATTATTCCTGTTATAGGATGGAAAGACTGTTGTACTTTTATTGTATTTTATGCTTCAGGCGTTGACTTCTGAGGCCGTAGCTATTCCATGTGGTGGAAGAACGCCACAGAGTGAAGCCTAGGTTGCCCGGAACGTAGAGATGACCATAACTTTCATACTCGTTGCAATTATTCGTTTTTATGATGGAAGAACTGTTGTATTTATAGTGTATTTTATGCTGCTGGCGTTCACTTCTTAGGCCCTAACTATTCGATCTGGTGGAACAACGACCTGGGGTGAAGCCTAGGTTGCCCGGAACGTAGAAATGACCATAACTTTCACACTGGTTGCTATTATTCGTTTTATACGATGGAAAAACTTTTATATTTATATTGTATTTTATGCTTCTGGCGTTGCCTTCTTAGGCCCTAACTGTTCGATCTGGTGCAACAACGCCCTAGAGTGAAGCCTAGGTTACCCGGAACGTAGAAATGACCAGTACTTTCACACTGTTTGCAATTATTCATTTTATACGATGGAAAAGCTGTTGTATTGATATTGTATTTTATGCTTCTGGCGTTGACTTCTAAGGCCGTAGCTATTAGCTGTGGTGGAACAACGCCCTACAGTGACGCCTAGGTTGCCCGGAACGTAGAAATGACCATTAATTACACAATGTTTGCAATTATTAATTTTATACCATGGAAAAACGGTTGTACTTATATTGTGTTTTATTCTTCTGGCGTTGAATTCCAAGTCCCTAGCTATTCGATCTGGTGGAGCAGCGCCCTAGAGTGAAACCTAGGTTGCCCGGAACGTAGAAATGACCATAACTTTCACACTGGTTGTTATTATTCGTTCTATACGATGGAAAAACTGTTATATTTATATTGTATCTTATGCTTCTGGCGTTGACTTCTTAGGCCCTAACAATTCGGTCTGGTGGAACAATGCCCTAGAGTGAAGCCTAGGTTGCCTGGAACGTACAAATGACCATCACTTTCACACGGGTTGCAATTATTCGTTTTATATGATGGAAGAACTGTTGTATTTATATTGTATTTTGTGCTGCTGGCGTTCACTTCTTAGGCCCTAACTATTCGATCTGGTGGAACAACGACCTGGGGTGAAGCCTAGGTTGCCCGGAACGTAGAAATGACCATTAATTTCACAATGTCTGCAATTATGCATTTTATACAATGGAAAAACGGTTGTACTTATATTGTGTTTTATTCTTCTGGCGTTGAATTCCAAGTCCCTAGCTATTCGATCTGGTGGAGCAACGCCCTAGAGTGAAACCTAGGTTGCTCGGAATTTAGAAATGACTTTAACTTTCACACTGGTCCCAATTATTCATTTTATACGATGGAAAAGCTGTTGCATTTTGTATCGTATTTTATGCTTCGGGCGTTTACTTCCAAGGCCCTCACTATTGGATCTGGTGGAGCATCGCCCAAGAGTGAAACCTAGCTTGCCCGGAACGTAGAAATAACCACAACTTTCATACTTGTTGCAATTATTCGTTTTATACGATGGAAAAACTGTTGTATTTATATTGTTTTTCATGCTTCTGGCGTTGACTTCTAAGGCCCTAACTATTCAATCTGTTGGAGCAACGGCCTAGGGTGTAGCCTAGGTTGCCCGGAAAGTAGAAATGACCACAACTTTCATACTGGTTGCAATTACTCGTTTTATATGATGGAAAAACTGTTGTATTTATATTGTATTTTATGCTTCTGGCGTTCACTTCTTAGGCCCTAACTATTCGATCTGGTGGAGCAACGCCCTAGAGTGAAGCCGAGGTTGCCCGGAAGGTAGAAATGACCATAACTTTTACACTGGTAGCAATTATTCGTTTTATACGATGGAAAAACTGCTCTATTTATTTTGTATTTTATGCTTCGGGCGTTGACTTCTAAGGCCCTAACTGTTTGATCTGGTGGAGCAACGCCCTAGAGTGAAGCCTAGGTTGCCCGCAACGTAGAAATGACCATAACTTTCACACTGGATGCTATTATTCGTTCTATACGATGGAAAAACTGTTATATTTATATTGTATCTTATGCTTCTGGCGTTGAGTTCTTAGGCCCTAACAATTCGATCTGGTGGAACAACGCCCTAGAGTGAAGCCTAGGTTGCCTGGAACGTACAAATGACCATCACTTTCACACGGGTTGCAATTATTCCTGTTATAGGATGGAAAGACTGTTGCATTTTTATTGTATTTTATGCTTCAGGCGTTCACTTCTGAGGCCGCAGCTATTCGATGTGGTGGAAGAACGCCATAGAGTGAAGCCTAGGTTGCCCGGAACGTAGAAATGACCATAACTTTCATACTGGTTGCAATTATTCGTTTTATATGATGGAAGAACTGTTGTATTTATATTGTATTTTATGCTGCTGGCGTTCACTTCTTAGGCCCTAGCTGCTCGATCTGGTGGAACAACGCCCTGGGGTGAAGCCTAGGTTGCCCGGAACGTAGAAATGACCATAACTTTTACACTGGTAGCAATTATTCGGTTTATACAATGGAAAAACTGTTCTATTTATTTTGTATTTTATGCTTCGGGCGTTGGCTTCTAAGGCCCTAACTGTTGGATCTGGTGGAGCAACGCTCTAGAGTGAAGCCTAGGTTGACCGGAACGTAGAAATGACCATAACTTTCACACTGGTTGCTATCATTCGTTCTATACGATGGAAAAACTGTTATATTTATATTGTATCTCATGCTTCTGGCGTTGACTTCTTAGGCCTTAACAATTCGATCTGGAGGAACAACGCCCTACAGTGAAGCCTAGGTTGCCCGGAACGTAGAAATGACCATAACTTTCACACTGGATGCTATTATTCGTTCTATACGATGGAAAGACTGTTATATTTATATTGTATCTTATGCTCCTGGCGTTGACCTCTTAGGCCCTAACAATTCGATCTGGTGGAACAACGCCCTAGAGTGAAGCCTAGGTTGCCTGGAAAGTACAAATGACCATCACTTTCACACGGGTTGCAATTATTCCTGTTATAGGATGGAAAGACTGTTGCATTTTTATTGTATTTTATGCTTCAGGCGTTCACTTCTGAGGCCGCAGCTATTCGATGTGGTGGAAGAACGCCATAGAGTGAAGCCTAGGTTGCCCGGAACGTAGAAATGACCATAACTTTCATACTGGTTGCAATTATTCGTTTTATATGATGGAAGAACTGTTGTATTTATATTGTATTTTATGCTGCTGGCGTTCACTTCTTAGGCCCTAGCTGCTCGATCTGGTGGAACAACGCCCTGGGGTGAAGCCTAGGTTGCCCGGAACGTAGAAATGACCATAACTTTTACACTGGTAGCAATTATTCGTTTTATACAATGGAAAAACTGTTCTATTTATTTTGTATTTTATGCTTCGGGCGTTGGCTTCTAAGGCCCTAACTGTTGGATCTGGTGGAGCAACGCTCTAGAGTGAAGCCTAGGTTGCCCGGAACGTAGAAATGACCATAACTTTCACACTGGTTGCTATCATACGTTCTATACGATGGAAAAACTGTTATATTTATATTGTATCTCATGCTTCTGGCGTTGACTTCTTAGGCCTTAACAATTCGATCTGGAGGAACAACGCCCTACAGTGAAGCCTAGGTTGCCCGGAACGTAGAAATGACCATAACTTTCACACTGGATGCTATTATTCGTTCTATACGATGGAAAGACTGTTATATTTATATTGTATCTTATGCTCCTGGCGTTGACCTCTTAGGCCCTAACAATTCGATCTGGTGGAACAACGCCCTAGAGTGAAGCCTAGGTTGCCTGGAAAGTACAAATGACCATCACTTTCACACGGGTTGCAATTATTCCTGTTATAGGATGGAAAGACTGTTGTACTTTTATTGTATTTTATGCTTCAGGCGTTGACTTCTGAGGCCGTAGCTATTCCATGTGGTGGAAGAACGCCACAGAGTGAAGCCTAGGTTGCCCGGAACGTAGAGATGACCATAACTTTCATACTGGTTGCAATTATTCGTTTTTATGATGGAAGAACTGTTGTATTTATATTGTATTTTATGCTGCTGGCGTTCACTTCTTAGGCCCTAGCTACTCGATCTGGTGGAACAACGCCCTGGGGTGAAGCCTAGGTTGCCCGGAACGTAGAAATGACCATAACTTTTACACTGGTAGCAATTATTCGTTTTATACAATGGAAAAACTGTTCTATTTATTTTGTATTTTATGCTTCGGGCGTTGGCTTCTAAGGCCCTAACTGTTGGATCTGGTGGAGCAACGCTCTAGAGTGAAGCCTAGGTTGCCCGGAACGTAGAAATGACCATAACTTTCACACTGGTTGCTATCATTCGTTCTATACGATGGAAAAACTGTTATATTTATATTGTATCTCATGCTTCTGGCGTTGACTTCTTTGGCCTTAACAATTCGATATGGAGGAACAACGCCCTACAGTGAAGCCTAGGTTGCCCGGAACGTAGAAATGACCATAACTTTCACACTGGATGCTATTATTCGTTCTATACGATGGAAAGACTGTTATATTTATATTGTATCTTATGCTCCTGGCGTTGACTTCTTAGGCCCTAACAATTCGATCTGGTGGAACAACGCCCTAGAGTGAAGCCTAGGTTGCCTGGAAAGTACAAATGACCATCACTTTCAGACGGGTTGCAATTATTCCTGTTATAGGATGGAAAGACTGTTGTACTTTTATTGTATTTTATGCTTCAGGCGTTGACTTCTGAGGCCGTAGCTATTCCATGTGGTGGAAGAACGCCACAGAGTGAAGCCTAGGTTGCCCGGAACGTAGAGATGACCATAACTTTCATACTGGTTGCAATTATTCGTTTTTATGATGGAAGAACTGTTGTATTTATATTGTATTTTATGCTGCTGGCGTTCACTTCTTAGGCCCTAACTATTCGATCTGGTGGAACAACGACCTGGGGTGAAGCCTAGGTTGCCCGGAACGTAGAAATGACCATAACTTTCACACTGGTTGCTATTATTCGTTTTATACGATGGAAAAACTGTTATATTTATATTGTATTTTATGCTTCTGGCGTTGCCTTCTTAGGCCCTAACTGTTCGATCTGGTGCAACAACGCCCTAGAGTGAAGCCTAGGTTACCCGGAACGTAGAAATGACCAGTACTTTCACACTGTTTGCAATTATTCATTTTATACGATGGAAAAGCTGTTGTATTGATATTGTATTTTATGCTTCTGGCGTTGACTTCTAAGGCCGTAGCTATTAGCTGTGGTGGAACAACGCCCTACAGTGACGCCTAGGTTGCCCGGAACGTAGAAATGACCATTAATTACACAATGTTTGCAATTATTAATTTTATACCATGGAAAAACGGTTGTACTTATATTGTGTTTTATTCTTCTGGCGTTGAATTCCAAGTCCCTAGCTATTCGATCTGGTGGAGCAGCGCCCTAGAGTGAAACCTAGGTTGCCCGGAACGTAGAAATGACCATAACTTTCACACTGGTTGCTATTATTAGTTCTATACGATGGAAAAACTGTTATATTTATATTGTATCTTATGCTTCTGGCGTTGACTTCTTAGGCCCTAACAATTCGGTCTGGTGGAACAATGCCCTAGAGTGAAGCCTAGGTTGCCTGGAACGTACAAATGACCATCACTTTCACACGGGTTGCAATTATTCGTTTTATATGATGGAAGAACTGTTGTATTTATATTGTATTTTGTGCTGCTTGCGTTCACTTCTTAGGCCTTAACAATTCGATCTGGAGGAACAACGCCCTACAGTGAAGCCTAGGTTGCCCGGAACGTAGAAATGACCATAACATTCACACTGGATGCTATTATTCGTTCTATACGATGGGAAGACTGTTATATTTATATTGTATCTTATGCTCCTGGCGTTGACTTCTTAGGCCCTAACAATTCGATCTGGTGGAACAACGCCCTAGAGTGAAGCCTAGTTTGCCTGGAAAGTACAAATGACCATCACTTTCAGACGGGTTGCAATTATTCCTGTTATAGGATGGAAAGACTGTTGTACTTTTAATGTATTTTATGCTTCAGGCGTTGACTTCTGAGGCCGTAGCTATTCCATGTGGTGGAAGAACGCCACAGAGTGAAGCCTAGGTTGCCCGGAACGTAGAGATGACCATAACTTTCATACTGGTTGCAATTATTCGTTTTTATGATGGAAGAACTGTTGTATTTATATTGTATTTTATGCTGCTGGCGTTCACTTCTTAGGCCCTAACTATTCGATCTGGTGGAACAACGACCTGGGGTGAAGCCTAGGTTGCCCGGAACGTAGAAATGACCATAACTTTCACACTGGTTGCTATTATTCGTTTTATACGATGGAAAAACTGTTATATTTATATTGTATTTTATGCTTCTGGCGTTGCCTTCTTAGGCCCTAACTGTTCGATCTGGTGCAACAACGCCCAAGAGTGAAGCCTAGGTTACCCGGAACGTAGAAATGACCAGTACTTTCACACTGTTTGCAATTATTCATTTTATACGATGGAAAAGCTGTTGTATTGATATTGTATTTTATGCTTCTGGCGTTGACTTCTAAGGCCGTAGCTATTTGCTGTGGTGGAGCAACACCCTACAGTGACGCCTAGGTTGCCCGGAACGTAGAAATGACCATTAATTTCACAATGTTTGCAATTATTCATTTTATACAATGGAAAAACGGTTGGACTTATTTTGTGTTTTATTCTTCTGGCGTTGAATTCCAAGTCCCTAGCTATTCGATCTGGTGGAGCAACGCCCTAGAGTGAAACCTAGGTTGCCCGGAACGTAGAAATGACCATAACTTTCACACAGGTTGCTATTATTCGTTCTATACGATGGAAAAACTGTTATATTTATATTGTATCTTATGCTTCTGGCGTTGACTTCTTAGGCCCTAACAATTCGGTCTGGTCGAACAACGCCCTAGAGTGAAGCCTAGGTTGCCTGGATCGTACAAATGACCATCACCTTCACACGGGTTCCAATTATTCCTGTTATAGGATGGAAAGACTGTTGTATTTTTATTGTATTTTATGCTTCAGGCGTTGACTTCTGAGGCCGCAACTATTCGATGTGGTGGAAGAACGCCATAGAGTGAAGCCTAGGTTGCCCGGAACGTAGAAATGACCATAACTTTCATACTGGTTGCAATTATTCGTTTTATATGATGGAAGAACTGTTGTATTTATATTGTATTTTATGCTGCTGGCGTTCACTTCTTAGGCCCTAACTATTCGTTCCGGTGGAACAACGCCCTGGGGTGAAGCCTAGGTTGCCCGGAACGTAGAAATGACTATAACTTTGACACTGGTTGCTATTATTCGTTTTATACTATGGAAAAACTGTTCTATTTATTTTGTATTTTATGCTTCGGGCGTTGACTTCTATGGCCCTAACTGTTTGATCTGGTGGAGCAACGCCCTAGAGTGAAGCCTAGTTTGCCCGGAACGTAGAAATGACCATAACTTTCACAGTGGATGCTATTATTCGTTCTATACGATGGGAAAACTGTTATATTTATATTGTATCTTATGCTCCTGGCGTTGACTTCTTAGGCCCTAACAATTCGATCTGGTGGAACAACGCCCTAGAGTGAAGCCTAGGTTGCCTGGAACGTACAAATGACGATCACTTTCACACGGGTTGCAATTATTCGTTTTATATCATGGAAGATCTGTGGTATTTATATTGTATTTTGTGCTGCTGGTGTTCACTTCTTAGGCCCTAACTATTCGATCTGGTGGAACAACGACCTGGGGTGAAGCCTAGGTTGCCCGGAACGTAGAAATGACCATTAATTTCAAATGTTTGCATTTATTCATTTTATACAATGGAAAAACGGTTGTACTTATATTGTGTTTTATTCTTCAGGCGTTGAATTCCAAGTCCCTAGCTATTCGATCTGATGGCACAACGCCCTAGAGTGAAACCTAGGTTGCTCGGAATGTAGAAATGACTTTAACTTTCACACTGGTCCCAATTATTCGTTTTATACGATGGAAAAGCTGTTGTATTTTTTATCGCTTTTTATGCTTCGGGCGTTTACTTCAAAGGCCCTCACTATTCGATCTGGTGGAGCAACGCCCAAGAGTGAAACGTAGGTTGCCCGGAACGTAGAAATAACCACAACTTTCATACTTGTTGCAATTACTCGTTTTATATGATGGAAAAACTGTGGTATTTATATTGTATTTTATGCTTCTGTCGTTCACTTCTTAGGCCCTAACAATTCGATCTGGTGGAGCAACGCCCTAGAGTGAAGCCGAGGTTGCCCGGAACGTAGAAATGACCATAAGTTTTACACTGGTAGCAATTATTCGTTTTATACGATGGAAAAACTGCTCTATTTATTTTGTATTTTATGCTTCTGGCGTTGACTTCTAAGCCCCTAACTATTCAATCTGTTGGAGCAACGCCCTAGGGTGTAGCCTAGGTTGCCCGCAACGTAAAAATGACCATAACTTTCACACTGGATGCTATTATTCGTTCTATACGATGGAAAAACTGTTATATTTATATTGTATCTTATGCTTCTGGCGTTGAGTTCTTAGGCCCTAACAATTCGATCTGGTGGAACAACGCCCTAGAGTGAAGCCTAGGTTGCCTGGAACGTACAAATGACCATCACTTTCACACGGGTTGCAATTATTCCTGTTATAGGATGGAAAGACTGTTGTATTTTTATTGTGTTTTATGCTTCAGGCGTTGACTTCTGAGGCCGTAGCTATTCGATGTGGTGGAAGAACGCCATAGAGTGAAGCCTAGGTTGCCCGGAACGTAGAAATGACCATAACCTTCATACTGGTTGCAATTACTCGTTTTATATGATGGGAGAACTGTTGTATTTATATTGTATTTTATGCTGCTGGCGTTCACTTCTTAGGCCCTAACTAGTCGATCTGGTGGAACAACGCCCTGGGGTGAAGCCTGGGTTGCCCGGAACGTAGAAATGACCATAACTTTTACACTGGTAGCAATTATTCGTTTTATACGATGGAAAAACTGCTCTATTTATTTTGTATTTTATGCTTCGGGCGTTGACTTCTAAGGCCCTAACTGTTTGATCTGGTGGAGCAACGCCCTAGAGTGAAGCCTAGGTTGCCCGCAACGTAGAAATGACCATAACTTTCACACTGGATGCTATTATTCGTTCTATACGATGGAAAAACTGTTATATTTATATTGTATCTTATGCTTCTGGCGTTGAGTTCTTAGGCCCTAACAATTCGATCTGGTGGAACATCGCCCTAGAGTGAAGCCTAGGTTGCCTGGAACGTACAAATGACCATCACTTTCACACGGGTTGCAATTATTCCTGTTATAGGATGGAAAGACTGTTGCATTTTTATTGTATTTTATGCTTCAGGCGTTCACTTCTGAGGCCGCAGCTATTCGATGTGGTGGAAGAACGCCATAGAGTGAAGCCTAGGTTGCCCGGAACGTAGAAATGACCATAACTTTCATACTGGTTGCAATTATTCGTTTTATATGATGGAAGAACTGTTGTATTTATATTGTATTTTATGCTGCTGGCGTTCACTTCTTAGGCCCTAGCTACTCGATCTGGTGGAACAACGCCCTGGGGTGAAGCCTAGGTTGCCCGGAACGTAGAAATGACCATAACTTTTACACTGGTAGCAATTATTCGTTTTATACAATGGAAAAACTGTTCTATTTATTTTGTATTTTATGCTTCGGGCGTTGGCTTCTAAGGCCCTAACTGTTGGATCTGGTGGAGCAACGCTCTAGAGTGAAGCCTAGGTTGCCCGGAACGTAGAAATGACCATAACTTTCAAACTGGTTGCTATCATTCGTTCTATACGATGGAAAAACTGTTATATTTATATTGTATCTCATGCTTCTGGCGTTGACTTCTTAGGCCTTAACAATTCGATCTGGAGGAACAACGCCCTACAGTGAAGCCTAGGTTGGCCGGAACGTAGAAATGACCATAACTTTCACACTGGCTGCTATTATTCGTTCTATACGATGGAAAGACTGTTATATTTATATTGTATCTTATGCTCCTGGCGTTCACTTCTTAGGCCCTAACAATTCGATCTGGTGGAACAACGCCCTAGAGTGAAGCCTAGGTTGCCTGGAAAGTACAAATGATCATCACTTTCACACGGGTTGCAATTATTCCTGTTATAGGATGGAAAGACTGTTGTACTTTTATTGTATTTTATGCTTCAGGCGTTGACTTCTGAGGCCGTAGCTATTCCATGTGGTGGAAGAACGCCACAGAGTGAAGCCCAGGTTGCCCGGAACGTAGAGATGACCATAACTTTCATACTGGTTGGAATTATTCGTTTTTATGATGGAAGAACTGTTGTATTTATATTGTATTTTATGCTGCTGGCGTTCACTTCTTAGGCCCTAGCTACTCGATCTGGTGGAACAACGACCTGGGGTGAAGCCTAGGTTGCCCGGAACGTAGAAATGACCATTAATTACACAATGTTTGCAATTATTAATTTTATACCATGGAAAAACGGTTGTACTTATATTGTGTTTTATTCTTCTGGCGTTGAATTCCAAGTCCCTAGCTATTCGATCTGGTGGAGCAGCGCCCTAGAGTGAAACCTAGGTTGCCCGGAACGTAGAAATGACCATAACTTTCACACTGGTTGCTATCATTCGTTCTATACGATGGAAAAACTGTTATATTTATATTGTATCTCATGCTTCTGGCGTTGACTTCTTAGGCCTTAGCAATTCGATCTGGAGGAACAACGCCCTACAGTGAAGCCTAGGTTGCCCGGAACGTAGAAATGACCATAACTTTCACACTGGATGCTATTATTCGTTCTATACGATGGAAAGACTGTTATATTTATATTGTATCTTATGCTCCTGGCGTTGACTTCTTAGGCCCTAACAATTCGATCTGGTGGAACAACGCACTAGAGTGAAGCCTAGGTTGCCTGGAAAGTACAAATGACCATCACTTTCAGACGGGTTGCAATTATTCCTGTTATAGGATGGAAAGACTGTTGTACTTTTATTGTATTTTATGCTTCAGGCGTTGACTTCTGAGGCCGTAGCTATTCCATGTGGTGGAAGAACGCCACAGAGTGAAGCCTAGGTTGCCCGGAACGTAGAGATGACCATAACTTTCATACTCGTTGCAATTATTCGTTTTTATGATGGAAGAACTGTTGTATTTATAGTGTATTTTATGCTGCTGGCGTTCACTTCTTAGGCCCTAACTATTCGATCTGGTGGAACAACGACCTGGGGTGAAGCCTAGGTTGCCCGGAACGTAGAAATGACCATAACTTTCACACTGGTTGCTATTATTCGTTTTATACGATGGAAAAACTTTTATATTTATATTGTATTTTATGCTTCTGGCGTTGCCTTCTTAGGCCCTAACTGTTCGATCTGGTGCAACAACGCCCTAGAGTGAAGCCTAGGTTACCCGGAACGTAGAAATGACCAGTACTTTCACACTGTTTGCAATTATTCATTTTATACGATGGAAAAGCTGTTGTATTGATATTGTATTTTATGCTTCTGGCGTTGACTTCTAAGGCCGTAGCTATTAGCTGTGGTGGAACAACGCCCTACAGTGACGCCTAGGTTGCCCGGAACGTAGAAATGACCATTAATTACACAATGTTTGCAATTATTAATTTTATACCATGGAAAAACGGTTGTACTTATATTGTGTTTTATTCTTCTGGCGTTGAATTCCAAGTCCCTAGCTATTCGATCTGGTGGAGCAGCGCCCTAGAGTGAAACCTAGGTTGCCCGGAACGTAGAAATGACCATAACTTTCACACTGGTTGTTATTATTCGTTCTATACGATGGAAAAACTGTTATATTTATATTGTATCTTATGCTTCTGGCGTTGACTTCTTAGGCCCTAACAATTCGGTCTGGTGGAACAATGCCCTAGAGTGAAGCCTAGGTTGCCTGGAACGTACAAATGACCATCACTTTCACACGGGTTGCAATTATTCGTTTTATATGATGGAAGAACTGTTGTATTTATATTGTATTTTGTGCTGCTGGCGTTCACTTCTTAGGCCCTAACTATTCGATCTGGTGGAACAACGACCTGGGGTGAAGCCTAGGTTGCCCGGAACGTAGAAATGACCATTAATTTCACAATGTCTGCAATTATGCATTTTATACAATGGAAAAACGGTTGTACTTATATTGTGTTTTATTCTTCTGGCGTTGAATTCCAAGTCCCTAGCTATTCGATCTGGTGGAGCAACGCCCTAGAGTGAAACCTAGGTTGCTCGGAATTTAGAAATGACTTTAACTTTCACACTGGTCCCAATTATTCATTTTATACGATGGAAAAGCTGTTGCATTTTGTATCGTATTTTATGCTTCGGGCGTTTACTTCCAAGGCCCTCACTATTGGATCTGGTGGAGCATCGCCCAAGAGTGAAACCTAGCTTGCCCGGAACGTAGAAATAACCACAACTTTCATACTTGTTGCAATTATTCGTTTTATACGATGGAAAAACTGTTGTATTTATATTGTTTTTCATGCTTCTGGCGTTGACTTCTAAGGCCCTAACTATTCAATCTGTTGGAGCAACGGCCTAGGGTGTAGCCTAGGTTGCCCGGAAAGTAGAAATGACCACAACTTTCATACTGGTTGCAATTACTCGTTTTATATGATGGAAAAACTGTTGTATTTATATTGTATTTTATGCTTCTGGCGTTCACTTCTTAGGCCCTAACTATTCGATCTGGTGGAGCAACGCCCTAGAGTGAAGCCGAGGTTGCCCGGAAGGTAGAAATGACCATAACTTTTACACTGGTAGCAATTATTCGTTTTATACGATGGAAAAACTGCTCTATTTATTTTGTATTTTATGCTTCGGGCGTTGACTTCTAAGGCCCTAACTGTTTGATCTGGTGGAGCAACGCCCTAGAGTGAAGCCTAGGTTGCCCGCAACGTAGAAATGACCATAACTTTCACACTGGATGCTATTATTCGTTCTATACGATGGAAAAACTGTTATATTTATATTGTATCTTATGCTTCTGGCGTTGAGTTCTTAGGCCCTAACAATTCGATCTGGTGGAACAACGCCCTAGAGTGAAGCCTAGGTTGCCTGGAACGTACAAATGACCATCACTTTCACACGGGTTGCAATTATTCCTGTTATAGGATGGAAAGACTGTTGCATTTTTATTGTATTTTATGCTTCAGGCGTTCACTTCTGAGGCCGCAGCTATTCGATGTGGTGGAAGAACGCCATAGAGTGAAGCCTAGGTTGCCCGGAACGTAGAAATGACCATAACTTTCATACTGGTTGCAATTATTCGTTTTATATGATGGAAGAACTGTTGTATTTATATTGTATTTTATGCTGCTGGCGTTCACTTCTTAGGCCCTAGCTGCTCGATCTGGTGGAACAACGCCCTGGGGTGAAGCCTAGGTTGCCCGGAACGTAGAAATGACCATAACTTTTACACTGGTAGCAATTATTCGGTTTATACAATGGAAAAACTGTTCTATTTATTTTGTATTTTATGCTTCGGGCGTTGGCTTCTAAGGCCCTAACTGTTGGATCTGGTGGAGCAACGCTCTAGAGTGAAGCCTAGGTTGACCGGAACGTAGAAATGACCATAACTTTCACACTGGTTGCTATCATTCGTTCTATACGATGGAAAAACTGTTATATTTATATTGTATCTCATGCTTCTGGCGTTGACTTCTTAGGCCTTAACAATTCGATCTGGAGGAACAACGCCCTACAGTGAAGCCTAGGTTGCCCGGAACGTAGAAATGACCATAACTTTCACACTGGATGCTATTATTCGTTCTATACGATGGAAAGACTGTTATATTTATATTGTATCTTATGCTCCTGGCGTTGACCTCTTAGGCCCTAACAATTCGATCTGGTGGAACAACGCCCTAGAGTGAAGCCTAGGTTGCCTGGAAAGTACAAATGACCATCACTTTCACACGGGTTGCAATTATTCCTGTTATAGGATGGAAAGACTGTTGCATTTTTATTGTATTTTATGCTTCAGGCGTTCACTTCTGAGGCCGCAGCTATTCGATGTGGTGGAAGAACGCCATAGAGTGAAGCCTAGGTTGCCCGGAACGTAGAAATGACCATAACTTTCATACTGGTTGCAATTATTCGTTTTATATGATGGAAGAACTGTTGTATTTATATTGTATTTTATGCTGCTGGCGTTCACTTCTTAGGCCCTAGCTGCTCGATCTGGTGGAACAACGCCCTGGGGTGAAGCCTAGGTTGCCCGGAACGTAGAAATGACCATAACTTTTACACTGGTAGCAATTATTCGTTTTATACAATGGAAAAACTGTTCTATTTATTTTGTATTTTATGCTTCGGGCGTTGGCTTCTAAGGCCCTAACTGTTGGATCTGGTGGAGCAACGCTCTAGAGTGAAGCCTAGGTTGCCCGGAACGTAGAAATGACCATAACTTTCACACTGGTTGCTATCATTCGTTCTATACGATGGAAAAACTGTTATATTTATATTGTATCTCATGCTTCTGGCGTTGACTTCTTAGGCCTTAACAATTCGATCTGGAGGAACAACGCCCTACAGTGAAGCCTAGGTTGCCCGGAACGTAGAAATGACCATAACTTTCACACTGGATGCTATTATTCGTTCTATACGATGGAAAGACTGTTATATTTATATTGTATCTTATGCTCCTGGCGTTGACCTCTTAGGCCCTAACAATTCGATCTGGTGGAACAACGCCCTAGAGTGAAGCCTAGGTTGCCTGGAAAGTACAAATGACCATCACTTTCACACGGGTTGCAATTATTCCTGTTATAGGATGGAAAGACTGTTGTACTTTTATTGTATTTTATGCTTCAGGCGTTGACTTCTGAGGCCGTAGCTATTCCATGTGGTGGAAGAACGCCACAGAGTGAAGCCTAGGTTGCCCGGAACGTAGAGATGACCATAACTTTCATACTGGTTGCAATTATTCGTTTTTATGATGGAAGAACTGTTGTATTTATATTGTATTTTATGCTGCTGGCGTTCACTTCTTAGGCCCTAGCTACTCGATCTGGTGGAACAACGCCCTGGGGTGAAGCCTAGGTTGCCCGGAACGTAGAAATGACCATAACTTTTACACTGGTAGCAATTATTCGTTTTATACAATGGAAAAACTGTTCTATTTATTTTGTATTTTATGCTTCGGGCGTTGGCTTCTAAGGCCCTAACTGTTGGATCTGGTGGAGCAACGCTCTAGAGTGAAGCCTAGGTTGCCCGGAACGTAGAAATGACCATAACTTTCACACTGGTTGCTATCATTCGTTCTATACGATGGAAAAACTGTTATATTTATATTGTATCTCATGCTTCTGGCGTTGACTTCTTAGGCCTTAACAATTCGATATGGAGGAACAACGCCCTACAGTGAAGCCTAGGTTGCCCGGAACGTAGAAATGACCATAACTTTCACACTGGATGCTATTATTCGTTCTATACGATGGAAAGACTGTTATATTTATATTGTATCTTATGCTCCTGGCGTTGACTTCTTAGGCCCTAACAATTCGATCTGGTGGAACAACGCCCTAGAGTGAAGCCTAGGTTGCCTGGAAAGTACAAATGACCATCACTTTCAGACGGGTTGCAATTATTCCTGTTATAGGATGGAAAGACTGTTGTACTTTTATTGTATTTTATGCTTCAGGCGTTGACTTCTGAGGCCGTAGCTATTCCATGTGGTGGAAGAACGCCACAGAGTGAAGCCTAGGTTGCCCGGAACGTAGAGATGACCATAACTTTCATACTGGTTGCAATTATTCGTTTTTATGATGGAAGAACTGTTGTATTTATATTGTATTTTATGCTGCTGGCGTTCACTTCTTAGGCCCTAACTATTCGATCTGGTGGAACAACGACCTGGGGTGAAGCCTAGGTTGCCCGGAACGTAGAAATGACCATAACTTTCACACTGGTTGCTATTATTCGTTTTATACGATGGAAAAACTGTTATATTTATATTGTATTTTATGCTTCTGGCGTTGCCTTCTTAGGCCCTAACTGTTCGATCTGGTGCAACAACGCCCTAGAGTGAAGCCTAGGTTACCCGGAACGTAGAAATGACCAGTACTTTCACACTGTTTGCAATTATTCATTTTATACGATGGAAAAGCTGTTGTATTGATATTGTATTTTATGCTTCTGGCGTTGACTTCTAAGGCCGTAGCTATTAGCTGTGGTGGAACAACGCCCTACAGTGACGCCTAGGTTGCCCGGAACGTAGAAATGACCATTAATTACACAATGTTTGCAATTATTAATTTTATACCATGGAAAAACGGTTGTACTTATATTGTGTTTTATTCTTCTGGCGTTGAATTCCAAGTCCCTAGCTATTCGATCTGGTGGAGCAGCGCCCTAGAGTGAAACCTAGGTTGCCCGGAACGTAGAAATGACCATAACTTTCACACTGGTTGCTATTATTAGTTCTATACGATGGAAAAACTGTTATATTTATATTGTATCTTATGCTTCTGGCGTTGACTTCTTAGGCCCTAACAATTCGGTCTGGTGGAACAATGCCCTAGAGTGAAGCCTAGGTTGCCTGGAACGTACAAATGACCATCACTTTCACACGGGTTGCAATTATTCGTTTTATATGATGGAAGAACTGTTGTATTTATATTGTATTTTGTGCTGCTTGCGTTCACTTCTTAGGCCTTAACAATTCGATCTGGAGGAACAACGCCCTACAGTGAAGCCTAGGTTGCCCGGAACGTAGAAATGACCATAACATTCACACTGGATGCTATTATTCGTTCTATACGATGGGAAGACTGTTATATTTATATTGTATCTTATGCTCCTGGCGTTGACTTCTTAGGCCCTAACAATTCGATCTGGTGGAACAACGCCCTAGAGTGAAGCCTAGTTTGCCTGGAAAGTACAAATGACCATCACTTTCAGACGGGTTGCAATTATTCCTGTTATAGGATGGAAAGACTGTTGTACTTTTAATGTATTTTATGCTTCAGGCGTTGACTTCTGAGGCCGTAGCTATTCCATGTGGTGGAAGAACGCCACAGAGTGAAGCCTAGGTTGCCCGGAACGTAGAGATGACCATAACTTTCATACTGGTTGCAATTATTCGTTTTTATGATGGAAGAACTGTTGTATTTATATTGTATTTTATGCTGCTGGCGTTCACTTCTTAGGCCCTAACTATTCGATCTGGTGGAACAACGACCTGGGGTGAAGCCTAGGTTGCCCGGAACGTAGAAATGACCATAACTTTCACACTGGTTGCTATTATTCGTTTTATACGATGGAAAAACTGTTATATTTATATTGTATTTTATGCTTCTGGCGTTGCCTTCTTAGGCCCTAACTGTTCGATCTGGTGCAACAACGCCCAAGAGTGAAGCCTAGGTTACCCGGAACGTAGAAATGACCAGTACTTTCACACTGTTTGCAATTATTCATTTTATACGATGGAAAAGCTGTTGTATTGATATTGTATTTTATGCTTCTGGCGTTGACTTCTAAGGCCGTAGCTATTTGCTGTGGTGGAGCAACACCCTACAGTGACGCCTAGGTTGCCCGGAACGTAGAAATGACCATTAATTTCACAATGTTTGCAATTATTCATTTTATACAATGGAAAAACGGTTGGACTTATTTTGTGTTTTATTCTTCTGGCGTTGAATTCCAAGTCCCTAGCTATTCGATCTGGTGGAGCAACGCCCTAGAGTGAAACCTAGGTTGCCCGGAACGTAGAAATGACCATAACTTTCACACAGGTTGCTATTATTCGTTCTATACGATGGAAAAACTGTTATATTTATATTGTATCTTATGCTTCTGGCGTTGACTTCTTAGGCCCTAACAATTCGGTCTGGTCGAACAACGCCCTAGAGTGAAGCCTAGGTTGCCTGGATCGTACAAATGACCATCACCTTCACACGGGTTCCAATTATTCCTGTTATAGGATGGAAAGACTGTTGTATTTTTATTGTATTTTATGCTTCAGGCGTTGACTTCTGAGGCCGCAACTATTCGATGTGGTGGAAGAACGCCATAGAGTGAAGCCTAGGTTGCCCGGAACGTAGAAATGACCATAACTTTCATACTGGTTGCAATTATTCGTTTTATATGATGGAAGAACTGTTGTATTTATATTGTATTTTATGCTGCTGGCGTTCACTTCTTAGGCCCTAACTATTCGTTCCGGTGGAACAACGCCCTGGGGTGAAGCCTAGGTTGCCCGGAACGTAGAAATGACTATAACTTTGACACTGGTTGCTATTATTCGTTTTATACTATGGAAAAACTGTTCTATTTATTTTGTATTTTATGCTTCGGGCGTTGACTTCTAAGGCCCTAACTGTTTGATCTGGTGGAGCAACGCCCTAGAGTGAAGCCTAGTTTGCCCGGAACGTAGAAATGACCATAACTTTCACAGTGGATGCTATTATTCGTTCTATACGATGGGAAAACTGTTATATTTATATTGTATCTTATGCTCCTGGCGTTGACTTCTTAGGCCCTAACAATTCGATCTGGTGGAACAACGCCCTAGAGTGAAGCCTAGGTTGCCTGGAACGTACAAATGACGATCACTTTCACACGGGTTGCAATTATTCGTTTTATATCATGGAAGATCTGTGGTATTTATATTGTATTTTGTGCTGCTGGTGTTCACTTCTTAGGCCCTAACTATTCGATCTGGTGGAACAACGACCTGGGGTGAAGCCTAGGTTGCCCGGAACGTAGAAATGACCATTAATTTCAAATGTTTGCATTTATTCATTTTATACAATGGAAAAACGGTTGTACTTATATTGTGTTTTATTCTTCAGGCGTTGAATTCCAAGTCCCTAGCTATTCGATCTGATGGCACAACGCCCTAGAGTGAAACCTAGGTTGCTCGGAATGTAGAAATGACTTTAACTTTCACACTGGTCCCAATTATTCGTTTTATACGATGGAAAAGCTGTTGTATTTTTTATCGCTTTTTATGCTTCGGGCGTTTACTTCAAAGGCCCTCACTATTCGATCTGGTGGAGCAACGCCCAAGAGTGAAACGTAGGTTGCCCGGAACGTAGAAATAACCACAACTTTCATACTTGTTGCAATTATTCGTTTTATATGATCAAAAAACTGTTGTATTTATATTGTATTTTATGCTTCTGTCGTTCACTTCTTAGGCCCTAACTATTCGATCTGGTGGAGCAACGCCCTAGAGTGAAGCCGAGGTTGCCCGGAACGTAGAAATGACCACAACTTTTACACTGGTAGCAATTATTCGTTTTATACGATGGAAAAACTGCTCTATTTATTTTGTATTTTATGCTTCTGGCGTTGACTTCTAAGCCCCTAACTATTCAATCTGTTGGAGCAACGCCCTAGGGTGTAGCCTAGGTTGCCCGGAACGTAGAAATGACCATTAATTTCAAATGTTTGCAATTATTCATTTTATACAATGGAAAAACGGTTGTACTTATATTGTGTTTTATTCTTCTGGCGTTGAATTCCAAGTCCCTAGCTATTCGATCTGGTGGAGCAACGCCCTAGAGTGAAACCTAGGTTGCTCGGAATGTAGAAATGACTTTAACTTTCACACTAGTCCCAATTATTCGTTTTATACGATGGAAAAGCTGTTGTATTTTTTATCGCTTTTTATGCTTCGGGCGTTTACTTCAAAGGCCCTCACTATTCGGTCTGGTGGAGCAACGCCCAAGAGTGAAACCTAGGTTGCTCGGAACGTAGAAATAACCACAACTTTCATACTTGTTGCAATTATTCGTTTTATATGATGGAAAAACTGTGGTATTTATATTGTATTTTATGCTTCTGTCGTTCACTTCTTAGGCCCTAACTATTCGATCTGGTGGAGCAACGCCCTAGAGTGAAGCCGAGGTTGCCCGGAACGTAGAAATGACCATAACTTTTACACTGGTAGCAATTATTCGTTTTATACGATGGAAAAACTGCTCTATTTATTTTGTATTTTATGCTTCTGGCGTTGACTTCTAAGCCCCTAACTATTCAATCTGTTGGAGCAACGCCCTAGGGTGTAGCCTATGTTGCCCGCAACGTAGAAATGACCATAACTTTCACACTGGATGCTATTATTCGTTCTATACGATGGAAAAACTGTTATATTTATATTGTATCTTATGCATCTGGCGTTGAGTTCTTACGCCCTAACAATTCGATCTGGTGGAACAACGCCCTAGAGTGAAGCCTAGGTTGCCTGGAACGTACAAATGACCATCACTTTCACACGGGTTGCAATTATTCCTGTTATAGGATGGAAAGACTGTTGTATTTTTATTGTGTTTTATGCTTCAGGCGTTGACTTCTGAGGCCGTAGCTATTCGATGTGGTGGAAGAACGCCATAGAGTGAAGCCTAGGTTGCCCGGAACGTAGAAATGACCATAACTTTCATACTGGTTGCAATTACTCGTTTTATATGATGGAAGAACTGTTGTATTTATATTGTATTTGATGCTGCTGGCGTTCACTTCTTAGGCCCTAACTATTCGATCTGGTGGAACAACGCCCTGGGGTGAAGCCTAGGTTGCCGGAACGTAGAAATGACCATAACTTTCACACTGGTTGCTATTATTCGTTTTATACGATGGAAAAACTGTTCTATTTATTTTGTATTTTATGCTTCGGGCGTTGACTTCTAATGCCCTATCTGTTTGATCTGGTGGAGCAACGCCCTAGAGTGAAGCCTAGGTTGCCGGGAACGTAGAAATGACCATAACTTTCACACTGGTTGCTATTATTCGTTCTATACGATGGAAAAACTGTTGTATTTATAGTGTATTTTATGCTTCTGGCGTTGACTTCTAAGGCCCTAGCTATTCGATCTAGTGGAGCAACGCCCTAGAGTGAAGCCTAGGTTGCCCGGAAAGGAGAAATGACCATCACTTTCAAACTGGTTGCAATTAATCCTGTTATACGATGGAAAAGCTGTTGTATTTATATAGTATTTTATGATTCTGGCGTTTACTTCTAAGGACCTAACTATTCGATCTGGTGGAGCAACGCCCTAGAGTGAATCCTAGGTTGCTCGGAATGTAGAAATGACCATAACTTTCACACTGGTTGCAATTATTCGTTTTATACGATGGAAACGCTGTTGTATTTATATCGTATTTTATGCTTCTGGCCTTGACTTCTTAGGCCGTAACTATTCGGTCTGGTGGAGCAACGCCCTGGAGTGAAACCTAGCTTGCCCGGAACGTAGAATTGGCCATCACTTTCAAACTGGTTGCAATTATTCCTGTTATATGAGGGAAACACTGTTGTATTTTTTTTGCATTTTATGGTTCGGGCGTTGACTTCCAAGGCCCTAACTATTCAATCCGTTGGAGCAACGCCATACGGTGAAGCCTAGGTTGCTCGGAAAGTAGAAATGACCATAAGTTTCATACTGGTTGCAATTATTTGTTTCATACGATGGAAAAGCTGTTGTATCTATATTGTATTTTATGCTTCTGGCGTTGACTTCTAAGGCACTAACTATTCGATCTGGTGGAGCAACGCCCTGGAATGAAGCCTAGGTTGCCCGGAACGTAGAAATGACCATAACTTTCACACTGGTAGCAATTTTTCGTTTTATACGATGGAAAAACTGTTCTATTTATTTTGTATTTTATGCTTCGGGCGTTGACTTCTAAGGCCCTAACTGTTTGATCTGGTGGAGCAACGCCCTAGAGTGAAGCCTAGGTTGCCCGGAACGTAGAAATGACCATAACATTCACAATGGTTGCTATTATTCGTTCTATACGATGGAAAAACTGTTATATTTATATTGTACCTTATGCTTCTGGCGTTGACTTCTTAGGCCCTAACAATTCGACCTGGTGGAACAACGCCCTAGAGTGAAGCCTAGGTTGCCCGGAAGGTAGAAATGACCATAACTTCCACACTGGTTGCAATTATTCGTTTTATACGATGGAAAAGCTGTTGTATTTATATCGTTTTTTATGCTTCTGGCGTTGACTTCTTAGGCCCTAACTATTCCATCTGGTGGAACAACGCCCTAGGGTAAAGCCCAGATTGCGCTGAACGTAGAAATGACCATAACTTTCACACTGGTAGCAATTTTTCGTTTTATACGATGGAAAAACTGTTCTATTTATTTTGTATTTAATGCTTCGGGCATTGACTTCTAAGGCCCTAACTGTTTGATCTGGTGGAGCAACGCCCTGGAGTGAAGCCTAGGTTGCCTGGAACGTAGAAATGACCATCACTTTCACACGGGTTGCAATTATTCCTGTTATAGGATGGAAAGACTGTTGTATTTTTATTGTATTTTATACTTCAGGCGTTGACTTGTGAGGCCGTAGCTATTCGATGTGGTGGAAGAACGCCATACAGTGAAGCCTTGGTTGCCCGGAACGTAGAAATGACCACTACTATCACACTGGTTGCAAATTATTCCTGCTATACGATGGAAAAACTGTTGTATTTTTATTGCATTTTATGCTTCTGGCGTTCACTTCTTAGGCCCTAACTATTCGATCTGGTGGAACAGCGGCCTAGGGTGAAGCCTAGGTTGCCCGGAACGTAGAAATGACCATCACTTTCACACTGGTTGCTATTATTCGTTTTATACGAAGGAAAAACTGTTGTATTTATATTGTATTATATGCTTCTGGCGTTGACTTCTAAGGCACTAACTATTCGATCTGGTGGAGCAACGCCCTAGAGTGAATCCTAGGTTGCTCGGAATGTAAAAATGACCATAACATTCACACTGGTTGCTATTATTCGTTCTATACGATGGAAAAACTGTTATATTTATATTGTACCTTATGCTTCTGGCGTTGACTTGTTAGGCCCTAACTATTCAATCTGGTGGAACAACACCCTAGAGTGAGGCCTAGGTTGCCGGGAACGTAGAAATGACCACAACTTTCATACTGGTTGCAATTACTCGTTTTATATGATGGAAAAACTGTTGTATGTATATTGTATTTTAAGCTTCTGGCGTTGACTTCTAAGGCACTAACTATACGATCTGGTGGAGCAACGCCCTAGAGTGAACCCTAGGTTGCTCGGAATGTAAAAATGACCATAACATTCACACTGGTTGCTATTATTCGTTCTATACGATGGAAAAACTGTTATATTTATATTGTATCTTATGCTTCTGGCGTTGACTTCTTAGGCCCTAACTATTCAATCTGGTGGAACAACACCCTAGAGTGCGGCCTAGGTTGCAGGGAACGTAGAATTGACCATAACTTTCACACTGGTAGCAATTATTCGTTTTATACAATGGAAAAACTGTTCTGCTTATTTTGTATTTTATGCTTCGGGCGTTGACTTCTAAGGCCCTAACTGTTTGATCTGGTGGAGCAACGCCCTAGAGTGAAGCCTAGGTTGCCCGGTACGTAGAAATGACCATAACTTTCACACTGGTTTCTATTATTCGTTCTATACGATGGAAAAACTGTTATATTTATATTGTACCTTATGCTTCTGGCGTTGACTTCTTATGCCCTAACAATTCGATCTGGTGGAACAACGCCCTAGAGTGAAGCCGAGGTTTCCCGGAACGTAGAAATGACCATCACTTTCAAACTGTTTGCAATTATTCCTGTTATGTGACGGAAAGCTGTTGTATTTTTAATGCATTTTATGCTTCGGGCATTCACTTCTAAGGCCCAAACTATTCAATCTGTCGGAGCAACGCCCTAGGGTGTAGCCTAGGTTGCCCGGAAAGTAGAAATGACCACAACTTTCATACTGGTTGCAATTACTCGTTTTATATGATGGAAAAACTGTTGTATTTATATTGTATTTTATGCTGCTGGCGTTCAGTTCTTAGGCCCTAACAATTCGATCTGGTGGAGCAACGCCCTAGAGTGATGCCTAGGTTGCCCGGAACGTAGAAATGACCATCACTTTCAAACTGGTTGCAGTTAATCCTTTTATACGATGGAAAAACTGTTGTATTTTTATTGCATTTTATGCTTCCGGCGTTGACTTCTAAGGCCCTAACCATTCAATCTGTTCGAGCAATGCCCAAGGGTGAAGCCTAGGTTGCCCGGAAAGAAGAAATGACGTTAACTTTCATACTGGTTGCAATTATTCGTTTTATACGATGGAAAAACTGTTGTATTTATATTGTATTTTATGCTCCTGGCGTTGACTTTTAATGCACTAACTACTCGATCTGGTGGAGCAACGCCCTAGAGTGAAGCCTAGGTTGCTCGGAATGTAGAAATGACCATAACTTTCACACTGGTTGCAATTATTCGTTTTATACGATGCAAACGCTGTTGTATTTATGTCGTATTTTATGCTTCTGGCGTTTACTTCTAAGGACCTAACTATTCGATCTGGTGGAGCAACGCCCTAGAGTGAATCCTAGGTTGCTCGGAATGTAGAAATGACGATAACTTTCACACTGGTTGCAATTATTCGTTTTATACGATGGAAACGCTGTTCTATTTATATCGTATTTTATGCTTCTGGCGTTGACTTCTTAGGCCGTAACTATTCGGTCTGGTGGAGCAACGCCCTGGAGTGAAACCTAGGTTGCCCGCAACGTAGAATTGGCCATCACTTTCAAACTGATTGCAATTATTCCTGATATATGATGGAAACACTGTTGTATTTTTTTTGCATTTTATGCTTCGGGCGTTGACTTCTTAGGCCCTAACTATTCAATCTGTTGGAGCAACGCCCTAGGGTGAAGCCTAGGTTGCTCGGAAAGTAGAAATGACCATCAGTTTCATACTGGTTGCAATTATTCGTTTTATACGATGGAAAAACTGTTGTATTTATAGTGTATTTTATGCTTCTGGCGTTGACTTCTAAGGCCCTAGCTATTCGATCTAGTGGAGCAACGCCCTAGAGTGAAGCCTAGGTTGCCCGGAAAGGAGAAATGACCATCACTTTCAAACTGGTTGAAATTAATCCTGTTATACGATGGAAAAGCTGTTGTATTTATATAGTATTTTATGATTCTGGCGTTTACTTCTAAGGACCTAACTATTCGATCTGGTGGAGCAACGCCCTAGAGTGATTCCTAGGTTGCTCGGAATGTAGAAATGACCATAACTTTCACACTGGTTGCAATTATTCGTTTTATACGATGGAAACGCTGTTGTATTTATATCGTATTTTATGCTTCTGGCCTTGACTTCTTAGGCCGCAACTATTCGGTCTGGTGGAGCAACGCCCTGGAGTGAAACCTAGGTTGCCCGGAACGTAGAATTGGCCATCACTTTCAAACTGGTTGCAATTATTCCTGTTATATGAGGGAAACACTGTTGTATTTTTTTTGCATTTTATGGTTCGGGCGTTGACTTCCAAGGCCCGAACTATTCAATCCGTTGGAGCAACGCCATACGGTGAAGCCTAGGTTGCTCGGAAAGTAGAAATGACCATAAGTTTCATACTGGTTGCAATTATTTGTTTCATACGATGGAAAAGCTGTTGTATCTATATTGTATTTTATGCTTCTGGCGTTGACTTCTAAGGTACTAACTATTCGATCTGGTGGAGCAACGCCCTGGAGTGAAGCCTAGGTTGCCCGGAACGTAGAAATGACCATTACTTTCACACTGGTAGCAATTTTTCGTTTTATACGATGGAAAAACTGTTCTATTTATTTTGTATTTTATGCTTCGGGCGTTGACTTCTAAGGCCCTAACTGTTTGATCTGGTGGAGCAACGCCCTAGAGTGAAGCCTAGTTTGCTCGGAAAGTAGAAATGACCATAAGTTTCATACTGGTTGCAATTATTCGTTTTATACGATGGAAACACTGTTGTATTTTTATTGCATTTTATGCTTCTGGCGTTGACTTCTGAGGCCGTTGCTATTCGATGTGGTGGAAGAACGACATAGAGTGAAGCCTAGGTAGCCCGGAACGTAGAAATGACCACTACTATTACACTGGTTGCAAATTATTCCTGCCATACGATGGAAAAACTGTTGTATTTTTATTGCATTTTATGCTTCTGGCGTTCACTTCTTAGGCCCTAACTATTCGATCTGGTGGAAGAGCGGCCTAGGGTGAAGCCTAGGTTGCCCGGAACGTAGAAATAACCACAACTTTCATACTGGTTGCAATTATTCCTGTTATGTGATGGGAAAACTGTTGTATTTTTAATGCATTTTATGCTTCGGGCATTGACTTCTAAGGCCCTAACTATTCAATCTGTGGAGTAACGCCCAAGGGTGAAGCCTAGGTTGCCCGGAAAGAAGAAATGACGTTAACTTTCATACTGGTTGCAATTATTCGTTTTGTACGATGGAAAAACTGTTGTATTTATATTGTATTTTATGCTTCTGGCGTTGACTTTTAATGCACTAACTACTCGATCTGGCGGAGCAACGCCCTAGAGTGAAGCCGAGGTTTCCCGGAACGTAGAAATGACCATCACTTTCAAACTGGTTGCAATTATTCCTGTTATGTGAAGGGAAAACTGTTGTATTTTTAATGCATTTTATGCTTCTGGCGTTGACTTTTAATGCACTAACTATTCGATCTGGCGGAGCAACACCCTAGTGTGAAGCCGAGGTGTCCCGGAACGTAGAAATGACCATCACTTTCAAGCTGGTTGCAATTATTCGTTTTATATGATGGCAAAACTGTTATATTTATATTGTATTTTATGCTTCTGGCGTTCACTTCTTAGGCCCTAGCTATTCGATCTGGTGGAACAACGCCCTATGGTGAAGCCTAGGTTGCCCGGAACGTAGAAATGACCATAACTTTCACACTGGTTGCTATTATTCGTTCTATACGATGGAAAAACTGTTGTATTTATATTGTATTTTAAGCTTCTGGCGTTGACTTCTAAGGCACTAACTATTCGATCTGGTGGAGCAACGCCCTAGAGTGAACCCTAGGTTGCTCGGAATGTAAAAATGACCATAACATTCACACTGGTTGCTATTATTCGTTCTATACGATGGAAAAACTGTTATATTTATATTGTATCTTATGCTTCTGGCGTTGACTTCTTAGGCCCTAACTATTCAATCTGGTGGAACATCACCCTAGAGTGAGGCCTAGGTTGCCGGGAACGTAGAAATGACCATAACTTTCACACTGGTAGCAATTATTCGTTTTATACAATGGAAAAACTGTTCTGCTTGTTTTGTATTTTATGCTTCGGGCGTTGACTTCTAAGGCCCTAACCGTTTGATCTGTTGGAGCAACGCCCTAGAGTGAAGCCTAGGTTGCCCGGTACGTAGAAATGACCATAACTATCAAACTGGTTGCAATTATTCGTTTTATACGATGGAAAATCTGTTGTATTTATATTGTATTTTATGCTTCTGGCGTTGACTTTTAATGCACTAACTACTCGATCTGGTGGAGCAGCGCCCTAGAGTGAAGCCTAGGTTGCTCGGAATGTAGAAATGACCATAACTTTCACACTGGTTGCAATTACTCGTTTCATACGATGCAAACGCTGTTGTATTTATATCGTATTTTATGCTTCTGGCGTTTACTTCTAAGGACCTAACTATTCGATCTGGTGGAGCAACGCCCTAGAGTGAATCCTAGGGTGCTCGGAATGTAGAAATGACCATAACTTTCACACTGGTTGCAATTATTCGTTTTATACGATGGAAACGCTGTTCTATTTATATCGTATTTTATGCTTCTGGCGTTGACTTCTTAGGCCGTAACTATTCGGTCTGGTGGAGCAACGCCCTGGAGTGAAACCTAGGTTGCCCGGAACGTAGAATTGGCCATCACTTTCAAACTGGTTGCAATTATTCCTGATATATGATGGAAACACTGTTGTATTTTTTTTGCATTTTATGTTTCGGGCGTTCACTTCTAAGGTCCTAACTATTCAATCTGTTGGAGCAAGGCCCAAGGGTGAAGCCTAGCTTGCTCGGAAAGTAGAAATGACCATAAGTTTCATACTGGTTGCAATTATTCGTTTTATACGATGGAAACACTGTTGTATTTTTATTGCATTTTATGCTTCGGGCGTTGACTTCTTAGGCCCTAGCTATTCGATCTAGTGGGGCAACGCCCTAGAGTGAAGCCTAGGTTGTCCGGAAAGCAGAAATGACCATCACTTTCAAACTGGTTGCAATTAATCCTGTTATACGATGGAAAAGCTGTTGTATTTATATAGTATTTTATGATTCTGGCGTTTACTTCTAAGGACCTAACTATTCGATCTGGTGGAGCAACGCCCTAGAGTGATTCCTAGGTTGCTCGGAATGTAGAAATGACCAGAACTTTCACACTGGTTGCAATTATTCGTTTTATACGATGGAAACGCTGTTGTATTTATATCGTATTTTATGCTTCTGGCCTTGACTTCTTAGGCCGCAACTATTCGGTCTGGTGGAGCAACGCCCTGGAGTGAAACCTAGGTTGCCCGGAACGTAGAATTGGCCATCACTTTCAAACTGGTTGCAATTATTCCTGTTATATGAGGGAAACACTGTTGTATTTTTTTTGCATTTTATGGTTCGGGCGTTGACTTCCAAGGCCCTAACTATTCAATCCGTTGGAGCAACGCCATACGGTGAAGCCTAGGTTGCTCGGAAAGTAGAAATGACCATAAGTTTCATACTGGTTGCAATTATTTGTTTCATACGATGGAAAAGCTGTTGTATCTATATTGTATTTTATGCTTCTGGCGTTGACTTCTAAGGTACTAACTATTCGATCTGGTGGAGCAACGCCCTGGAGTGAAGCCTAGGTTGCCCGGAACGTAGAAATGACCATTACTTTCACACTGGTAGCAATTTTTCGTTTTATACGATGGAAAAACTGTTCTATTTATTTTGTATTTTATGCTTCGGGCGTTGACTTCTAAGGCCCTAACTGTTTGATCTGGTGGAGCAACGCCCTAGAGTGAAGCCTAGTTTGCTCGGAAAGTAGAAATGACCATAAGTTTCATACTGGTTGCAATTATTCGTTTTATACGATGGAAACACTGTTGTATTTTTATTGCATTTTATGCTTCTGGCGTTGACTTCTGAGGCCGTTGCTATTCGATGTGGTGGAAGAACGACATAGAGTGAAGCCTAGGTAGCCCGGAACGTAGAAATGACCACTACTATCACACTGGTTGCAAATTATTCCTGCCATACGATGGAAAAACTGTTGTATTTTTATTGCATTTTATGCTTCTGGCGTTCACTTCTTAGGCCCTAACTATTCGATCTGGTGTAAGAGCGGCCTAGGGTGAAGCCTAGGTTGCCCGGAACGTAGAAATAACCACAACTTTCATACTGGTTGCAATTATTCCTGTTATGTGATGGGAAAACTGTTGTATTTTTAATGCATTTTATGCTTCGGGCATTGACTTCTAAGGCCCTAACTATTCAATCAGTGGAGTAACGCCCAAGGGTGAAGCCTAGGTTGCCCGGAAAGAAGAAATGACGTTAACTTTCATACTGGTTGCAATTATTCGTTTTATACGATGGAAAAACTGTTGTATTTATATTGTATTTTATGCTTCTGGCGTTGACTTTTAATGCACTAACTACTCGATCTGGCGGAGCAACGCCCTAGAGTGAAGCCGAGGTTTCCCGGAACGTAGAAATGACCATCATTTTCAAACTGGTTGCAATTATTCCTGTTATGTGATGGGAAAACTGTTGTATTTTTAATGCATTTTATGCTTCTGGCGTTGACTTTTAATGCACTAACTATTCGATCTGGCGGAGCAACACCCTAGTGTGAAGCCGAGGTGTCCCGGAACGTAGAAATGACCATCACTTTCAAGCTGGTTGCAATTATTCGTTTTATATGATGGCAAAACTGTTATATTTATATTGTATTTTATGCTTCTGGCGTTCACTTCTTAGGCCCTAGCTATTCGATCTGGTGGAACAACGCCCTATGGTGAAGCCTAGGTTGCCCGGAACGTAGAAATGACCATAACTTTCACACTGGTTGCTATTATTCGTTCTATACGATGGAAAAACTGTTGTATTTATATTGTATTTTAAGCTTCTGGCGTTGACTTCTAAGGCACTAACTATTCGATCTGGTGGAGCAACGCCCTAGAGTGAACCCTAGGTTGCTCGGAATGTAAAAATGACCATAACATTCTCACTGGTTGCTATTATTCGTTCTATACGATGGAAAAACTGTTATATTTATATTGTATCTTATGCTTCTGGCGTTGACTTCTTAGGCCCTAACTATTCAATCTGGTGGAACATCACCCTAGAGTGAGGCCTAGGTTGCCGGGAACGTGGAAATGACCATAACTTTCACACTGGTAGCAATTATTCGTTTTATACAATGGAAAAACTGTTCTGCTTGTTTTGTATTTTATGCTTCGGGCGTTGACTTCTAAGGCCCTAACCGTTTGATCTGGTGGAGCAACGCCCTAGAGTGAAGCCTAGGTTGCCCGGTACGTAGAAATGACCATAACTATCAAACTGGTTGCAATTATTCGTTTTATACGATGGAAAATCTGTTGTATTTATATTGTATTTTATGCTTCTGGCGTTGACTTTTAATGCACTAACTACTCGATCTGGTGGAGCAGCGCCCTAGAGTGAAGCCTAGGTTGCTCGGAATGTAGAAATGACCATAACTTTCACACTGGTTGCAATTACTCGTTTCATACGATGCAAACGCTGTTGTATTTATATCGTATTTTATGCTTCTGGCGTTTACTTCTAAGGACCTAACTATTCGATCTGGTGGAGCAACGCCCTAGAGTGAATCCTAGGTTGCTCGGAATGTAGAAATGACCATAACTTTCACACTGGTTGCAATTATTCGTTTTATACGATGGAAACGCTGTTCTATTTATATCATATTTTATGCTTCTGGCGTTGACTTCTTAGGCCGTAACTATTCGGTCTGGTGGAGCAACGCCCTGGAGTGAAACCTAGGTTGCCCGGAACGTAGAATTGGCCATCACTTTCAAACTGGTTGCAATTATTCCTGATATATGATGGAAACACTGTTGTATTTTTTTTGCATTTTATGTTTCGGGCGTTCACTTCTAAGGTCCTAACTATTCAATCTGTTGGAGCAAGGCCCAAGAGTGAAGCCTAGCTTGCTCGGAAAGTAGAAATGACCATAAGTTTCATACTGGTTGCAATTATTCGTTTTATACGATGGAAACACTGTTGTATTTTTATTGCATTTTATGCTTCGGGCGTTGACTTCTTAGGCCCTAGCTATTCGATCTAGTGGGGCAACGCCCTAGAGTGAAGCCTAGGTTGTCCGGAAAGCAGAAATGACCATCACTTTCAAACTGGTTGCAATTAATCCTGTTATACGATGGAAAAACTGTTGTATTTTTATTGCATTTTATGCTTCTGGCGTTCACTTCTTAGGCTCTAACTATTCGATCTGGTGGAACAACGGCCTAGGGTGAAGCCTAGCTTGCCCGGAACGTAGAAATGACCATTACTTTCACACTGTTTGCAATTACTCCTTTTATACGGTGGAAAAGCTGTTATATTTATATAGTATTTTATGATTCTGGCGTTTACTTCTAAGGACCTAACTATTCGATCTGGTGGAGCAACGCCCTAGAGTGTTTCCTAGGTTGCTCGGAATGTAGAAATGACCATAACTTTCACACTGGTTGCAATTATTCGTTTTATACGATGGAAACGCTGTTGTATTTATATCGTATTTTATGCTTCTGGCCTTGACTTCTTAGGCCGTAACTATTCGGTCTGGTGGAGCAACGCCCAACGGTGAAGCCTAGGTTGCTGGGAAAGTAGAAATGACCATAAGTTTCATACTGGTTGCAATTATTCGTTTTATACGATGGAAAAGCTGTTGTATTTATATTGTATTTTATGCTTTTGGCGTTGACTTCTGAGGCACTAACTATTCGATCTGGTGGAGCAACGCCCTAGAGCGAAGCCTAGGTTGCCCGGAACGTAGAATTGGCCATCACTTTCAAACTGGTTGCAATTATTCCTGTTATATGATGGATACACTGTTGTATTTTTATTGCATTTTATGCTTCGGGCGTTGACTTCTAAGGCCCTAACTATTCAATCTGTTGGACCAACGCCCTAGGGTGAAGCCTAGCTTTCTCGGAAAGTAGAAATGACCATATGTTTCATACTGTTTGCAATTATTCGTTTCATACGATGGAAAAGCTGTTGTATTTATATTGTATGTTATGCTTCTGGAGTTGACTTCTAAGGCACTAACTATTCAATCTGTTGGAGCAACGCCCTAGTGTGAAGCCTAGGTTGCTCGGAAAGTAGAAATGACCATAAGTTTCATACTGGTTGCAATTATTCGTTTTATACGATGGAAAAACTGTTGTATTTATATTGTATTTTATGCTTCTGGCGTTGACTTCTGAGGCCCTAGCTATTCGATCTAGTGGAGCAACGCCCTCGAGTGAAGCCTATGATGCCCGGAACGTAGAATTCGCCATCACTTTCAAACTGGTTGCAATCATTCCTGTTATATGATGGAAACACTGTTGTATTTTTTTTTGGATTTTATGGTTCGGGCGTTGACTTCTAAGGTCCAAACTACTAAATCTGTTGGAGCAACGCCCTAGGGTGAAGCCTAGGTTGCTCGGAAAGTAGAAATGACCATAAGTTTCATACTGGTTGCAAATATTCGTTTTATACGATGGAAAAGCTGTTGTATTTATACCGTATTTTATGCTCCTGGCGTTGACATCTTAGGCCGTAACTATTCGGTCTGGTGGAGCAACGCCCTGGAGTGAAACCTAGGTTGCCCGGAACGTAGAATTGGCCATCACTTTCAAACTGGTTGCAATTATTCCTGATATATGATGGAAACACTGTTGTATTTTTTTTGCATTTTATGGTTCGGGCGTTGACTTCTAAGGCCCTAACTATTCAATCTGTTGGAGCAACGCCCTAGTGTGAAGCCTATGTTGCTCGGAAAGTAGAAATGTCCATAAGTTTCATACTGGTTGCAATTATTCGTTTTATACGATGGAAAAACTGTTGTATTTATATTGTATTTTATGCTTCTGGCGTTGACTTCTAAGGCACTAACTATTCGATCTGGTGGAGCAACGCCCTAGAGGGAAGCCTAGGTTGCCCGGAACGTAGAATTGGCCATCACTTTCAAACTGGTTGCAATTATTCCTGATATATGATGGAAACACTGTTGTATTTTTTTTGCATTTTATGGTTCGGGCGTTGACTTCTAAGGCCCTAACTATTCAATCTGTTGGAGCAACGCCCTAGGGTGTAGCCTAGGTTGCTCGGAAAGTAGAAATGTCCATAAGTTTCATACTGGTTGCAATTATTCGTTTTATACGATGGAAAAACTGTTGTATTTATATTGTATTTTATGCTTTTGGCGTTGACTTCTGAGGCACTAACTATTCGATCTGGTGGAGCAACGCCCTAGAGCGAAGCCTAGGTTGCCCGGAACGTAGAATTGGCCATCACTTTCAAATTGGTTGCAATCATTCCTGTTATATGATGGAAACACTGTTGTATTTTTTTTTGGATTTTATGGTTCGGGCGTTGACTTCTAAGGTCCAAACTACTCAATCTGTTGGAGCAACGCCCTAGGGTGAAGCCTAGGTTGCTCGGAAAGTAGAAATGACCATAAGTTTCATACTGGTTGCAAATATTCGTTTTATACGATAGAAAAGCTGTTGTATTTATACCGTATTTTATGCTTCTGGCGTTGACATCTTAGGCCGTAACTATTCGGTCTGGTGGAGCAACGCCCTGGAGTGAAACCTAGGTTGCCCGGAACGTAGAATTGGCCATCACTTTCAAACTGGTTGCAATCATTCCTGTTATATGATGGAAACACTGTTGTATTTTTTTTTGGATTTTATGGTTAGGGCGTTGACTTCTAAGGTCCAAACGACTCAATCTGTTGGAGCAACGCCCTAGGGTGAAGCCTAGGTTGCTCGGAAAGTAGAAATGACCATAAGTTTCATACTGGTTGCAATTATTCGTTTTATACGATGGAAAATCTGTTGTATTTATATTGTATTTTATGCTTTTGGCGTTGACTTCTGAGGCACTAACTATTCGATCTGGTGGAGCAACGCCCTAGAGCGAAGCCTAGGTTGCCCGGAACGTAGAATTGGCCATCACTTTCAAACTGGTTGCAATCATTCCTGTTATATGATGGAAACACTGTTGTATTTTTTTTTGGATTTTATGGTTCGGGCGTTGACTTCTAAGGTCCAAACTACTCAATCTGTTGGAGCAACGCCCTAGGGTGAAGCCTAGGTTGCTCGGAAAGTAGAAATGACCATAAGTTTCATACTGGTTGCAAATATTCGTTTTATACGATGGAAAAGCTGTTGTATTTATACCGTATTTTATGCTTCTGGCGTTGACATCTTAGGCCGTAACTATTCGGTCTGGTGGAGCAACGCCCTGGAGTGAAACCTAGGTTGCCCGGAACGTAGAATTGGCCATCACTTTCAAACTGGTTGCAATTATTCCTGATATATGATGGAAACACTGTTGTATTTTTTTTGCATTTTATGGTTCGGGCGTTGACTTCTAAGGCCCTAACTATTCAATCTGTTGGAGCAACGCCCTAGTGTGAAGCCTAGGTTGCTCGGAAAGTAGAAATGACCATAAGTTTCATACTGGTTGCAATTATTCGTTTTATACGATGGAAAAACTGTTGTATTTATATTGTATTTTATGCTTCTGGCGTTGACTTCTAAGGCACTAACTATTCGATCCGGTGGAGCAACGCCCTAGAGTGAAGCCTAGGTTGCCCGGATGGTAGAATTGGCCATCACTTTCAAACTGGTTGCAATTATTCGTTTTATACGATGGAAAAACTGTTGTATTTATATTGTATTTTATGCTTCTGGCGCTGACTTCTAAGGCACTAACTATTCGATCTGGTGGAGCAACGCCCTAGAGTGAAGCCTAGGTTGCCCGGAACGTAGAATTGGCCATCACTTTCAAACTAGTTGCAATTATTCCTGTTATATGATGGAAACACTGTTGTGTTTTTATTGCATTTTATGCTTCGGGCGTTGACTTCTAAGGCCCTAACTATTCAATCTGTTGGAGCAACGCCCTAGGGTGAAGCCTAGGTTGATGGGAAAGTAGAAATGACCATAAGTTTCATACTGGTTGCAATTATTCGTTTTATACGATGGAAAAGCTGTTGTACTTATATTGTATTTTATGCTTTTGGCGTTGACTTCTGAGGCACTAACTGTTCGATCTGGTGGAGCAACGCCCTAGAGCGAAGCCTAGGTTGCCCGGAACGTAGAATTGGCCATCACTTTCAAACTGGTAGCAATTATTCCTGTTATATGATGGATACACTGTTGTATTTTTATTGCATTTTATGCTTCGGGCGTTGACTTCTAAGGCCCTAACTATTCAATCTGTTGGACCAACGCCCTAGGGTGAAGCCTAGCTTTCTCGGAAAGTAGAAATGACCATATGTTTCATACTGTTTGCAATTATTCGTTTCATACGATGGAAAAGCTGTTGTGTTTTTATTGCATTTTATGCTTCGGGCGTTGACTTCTAAGGCCCTAACTATTCAATCTGTTGGAGCAACGCCCTAGGGTGAAGCCTAGGTTGATGGGAAAGTAGAAATGACCATAAGTTTCATACTGGTTGCAATTATTCGTTTTATACGATGGAAAAGCTGTTGTACTTATATTGTATTTTATGCTTTTGGCGTTGACTTCTGAGGCACTAACTGTTCGATCTGGTGGAGCAACGCCCTAGAGCGAAGCCTAGGTTGCCCGGAACGTAGAATTGGCCATCACTTTCAAACTGGTAGCAATTATTCCTGTTATATGATGGATACACTGTTGTATTTTTATTGCATTTTATGCTTCGGGCGTTGACTTCTAAGGCCCTAACTATTCAATCTGTTGGACCAACGCCCTAGGGTGAAGCCTAGCTTTCTCGGAAAGTAGAAATGACCATATGTTTCATACTGTTTGCAATTATTCGTTTCATACGATGGAAAAGCTGTTGTATTTATATTGTATGTTATGCTTCTGGCGTTGACTTCTAAGGCACTAACTATTCAATCTGTTGGAGCAACGCCCTAGTGTGAAGCCTAGGTTGCTCGGAAAGTAGAAATGACCATAAGTTTCATACTGGTTGCAATTATTCGTTTTATACGATGGAAAAACTGTTGTATTTGTATTGTATTTTATGCTTCTGGCGTTGACTTCTAAGGCCCTAGCTATTCGATCTAGTGGAGCAACGCCCTCGAGTGAAGCCTATGATGCCCGGAACGTAGAAATGACCATCACTTTCAAACTGGTTGCAATTATTCCTGTTATATGATTGAAAAACTGTTGTATTTTTGTTGCATTTTATGCTTCGGGCATTGACTTCTAAGGCCCTAACTATTCAATCTGTTGGAGCAACGCCCTAGGGTGAAGCCTAGGTTGCCCGGAAAGTAGAAATGACCATAACTTTCAGACTGGTTGCAATTATTCGTTTTATATGATGGAAAAACTGTTGTATTTATATTGTATTTTATGCTTATGGCGTTCCCTTCTTAGGCCCTAACTATTCGATCTGGTGGAACAACGGCCTATGGTGAAGCCTAGGTTGCCCGGAACGTAGAAATAACCATAACTTTTACACTGGTAGCAATTATTCGTTTTATACTATGGAAAAACTGTTCTATTCATTTTGTATTTAATGCTTCGGGCGTTGGCTTCTAAGGCCCTAACTGTTTGATCTGGTGGAGCAACGCCCTAGAGTGAAACCTAGGTTGCCCGGAACGTAGAATTGGCCATCAATTTCAAACTGGTTGCAATTATACCTGTTATATGATGGAAACACTGCTGTATTTCTTTTGCATTTTATGGTTCGGGCGTTGAGTACTAAGGCACTAACTATTCAATCCGTTGGAGCAACGCCCTACGGTGAAGCCTAGGTTGCTCGGAAAGTGGAAATGACTATAAGTTTCATACTGGTTGCAATTATTCGTTTTATACGATGGAAAAACTGTTGTATTTATATTGTATTTTATGCTTCTGGCGTTGACTTCTAAGGCACTAACTATTCGATCTGGTGGAGCAACGCCCTAGAGTGAAGCCTAGGTTGCCCGGAACGTAGAATTGGCCATCGCTTTCAAACTGGTTGCAATTATTCCTGATATATGATGGAAACACTGTTGTATTTTTTTTGCATTTTATGGTTCGGGCGTTGACTTCTAAGGCCCTAACTATTCAATCTGTTGGAACAACGCCCTAGGGTGTAGCCTAGGTTGCTCGGAAAGTAGAAATGTCCATAAGTTTCATACTGGTTGCAATTATTCGTTTTATACGATGGAAAAACTGTTGTATTTATATTGTATTTTATGCTTCTGGCGTTGACTTCTAAGGCACTAACTATTCGATCTGGTGGAGCAACGCAATAGAGTGATGCCTAGGTTGCCCGGAACGTAGAATTGGCCATCAATTTCAAACTGGTTGCAATTATACCTGTTATATGATGGAAACACTGCTGTATTTTTTTTGCATTTTATGGTTCGGGCTTTGACTTCTGAGGCCCTAACTATTCAATCTGTTGGAGCAACGCCCTAGGGTGAAGCCTAGGTTGCTCGGAAAGTAGAAATGACCATATGTTTCATACTGGTTGCAATTATTCGTTTTATACGATGGAAAAGCTGTTGTATTTATATTGTATTTTATGCTTCTGGCGTTGACTTCTAAGGCACTAACTATTCAATCTGTTGCAGCAACGCCCTAGGGTGAAGCCTATGTTGCTCGGAAAGTAGAAGTGACCATAAGTTTCATACTGGTTACAATTATTCGTTTTATACGATGGAATAACTGTTGTATTTATATTGTATTTTATGCTTCTGGCGTTGACTTCTAAGGCCCTAGCTGTTCGATCTAGTGGAGCAACGCCCCAGAGTGAAGCCGAGGTTGCCCGGAAAGGAGAAATGACCATCACTTTCAAACTGGTTGCAATTGGTCCTTTTATACGATGGAAAAGCTGTTGTATTTATATCGTATTTTATGCTTCCGGCGTTTACTTCTAAGGACGTAACTATTCGATCTGGTGGAGCGACGCCCTAGAGTGAAGCCTAGGTTGCTCGGAATGTAGAAAGGACAACAGCTATCATACTGCTTGCAATTATTCGTTTTATACGATGGAAACGCTGTTGTATTTATATTGTATTTTACGCATCTGGCGTTGACTTCTAAGGCCGTAGCTATTCCGTCTGGTGGAGCAACGCCCTGGAGTGAAACCTAGGTTGCCCGGAACGTAGAATTGGCCATCACTTTCAAACTGGTTGCAATTATTCCTGTTATATGATGGAAACACTGTTGTATTTTTTTGGCATTTTATGGTTCGGGCGTTGCCTTCTAAGGCCCTAACTATTCCATCTGTTGGAGCTGCGCCCTAGGGTGTAGCCTAGGTTGCTCGGAAAGTAGAGATGACAATAAGTTTCATACTGGTTGCAATTATTCGTTTTATACGATGGAAAAACTGTTGTATTTATATTGTATTTTATGCTTCTGGCGTTGACTTCTAAGGCCGTAACCATTCGGTCTGGTGGAGGAACGCCCTGGAGTGAAACCTAGGTTGCCCGGAACGTAGAATTGGCCATCAATTTCAAACTGGTTGCAATTATACCTGTTATATGATGGAAACACTGCTGTATTTCTTTTGCATTTTATGGTTCGGGCGTTGAGTACTAAGGCACTAACTATTCAATCCGTTGGAGCAACGCCCTACGGTGAAGCCTAGGTTGCTCGGAAAGTGGAAATGACTATAAGTTTCATACTGGTTGCAATTATTCGTTTTATACGATGGAAAAACTGTTGCATTTATATTGTATTTTATGCTTCTGGCGTTGACTTCTAAGGCACTAACTATTCGATCTGGTGGAGCAACGCCCTAGAGTGAAGCCTAGGTTGCCCGGAACGTAGAATTGGCCATCACTTTCAAACTGGTTGCAATTATTCCTGATATATGATGGAAACACTGTTGTATTTTTTTTGCATTTTATGGTTCGGGCGTTGACTTCTAAGGCCCTAACTATTCAATCTGTTGGAGCAACGCCCTAGGGTGTAGCCTAGGTTGCTCGGAAAGTAGAAATGTCCATAAGTTTCATACTGGTTGCAATTATTCGTTTTATACGATGGAAAAACTGTTGTATTTATATTGTATTTTATGCTTCTGGCGTTGACTTCTAAGGCACTAACTATTCGATCTGGTGGAGCAACGCCCTAGAGTGATGCCTAGGTTGCCCGGAACGTAGAATTGGCCATCGCTTTCAAACTGGTTGCAATTATTCCTGATATATGATGGAAACACTGTTGTATTTTTTTTGCATTTTATGGTTCGGGCGTTGACTTCTAAGGCCCTAACTATTCAATCTGTTGGAACAACGCCCTAGGGTGTAGCCTAGGTTGCTCGGAAAGTAGAAATGTCCATAAGTTTCATACTGGTTGCAATTATTCGTTTTATACGATGGAAAAACTGTTGTATTTATATTGTATTTTATGCTTCTGGCGTTGACTTCTAAGGCACTAACTATTCGATCTGGTGGAGCAACGCAATAGAGTGATGCCTAGGTTGCCCGGAACGTAGAATTGGCCATCAATTTCAAACTGGTTGCAATTATACCTGTTATATGATGGAAACACTGCTGTATTTTTTTTGCATTTTATGGTTCGGGCTTTGACTTCTGAGGCCCTAACTATTCAATCTGTTGGAGCAACGCCCTAGGGTGAAGCCTAGGTTGCTCGGAAAGTAGAAATGACCATATGTTTCATACTGGTTGCAATTATTCGTTTTATACGATGGAAAAGCTGTTGTATTTATATTGTATTTTATGCTTCTGGCGTTGACTTCTAAGGCACTAACTATTCAATCTGTTGCAGCAACGCCCTAGGGTGAAGCCTATGTTGCTCGGAAAGTAGAAGTGACCATAAGTTTCATACTGGTTACAATTATTCGTTTTATACGATGGAATAACTGTTGTATTTATATTGTATTTTATGCTTCTGGCGTTGACTTCTAAGGCCCTAGCTGTTCGATCTAGTGGAGCAACGCCCCAGAGTGAAGCCGAGGTTGCCCGGAAAGGAGAAATGACCATCACTTTCAAACTGGTTGCAATTGGTCCTTTTATACGATGGAAAAGCTGTTGTATTTATATCGTATTTTATGCTTCCGGCGTTTACTTCTAAGGACGTAACTATTCGATCTGGTGGAGCGACGCCCTAGAGTGAAGCCTAGGTTGCTCGGAATGTAGAAAGGACAACAGCTATCATACTGCTTGCAATTATTCGTTTTATACGATGGAAACGCTGTTGTATTTATATTGTATTTTACGCATCTGGCGTTGACTTCTAAGGCCGTAGCTATTCCGTCTGGTGGAGCAACGCCCTGGAGTGAAACCTAGGTTGCCCGGAACGTAGAATTGGCCATCACTTTCAAACTGGTTGCAATTATTCCTGTTATATGATGGAAACACTGTTGTATTTTTTTGGCATTTTATGGTTCGGGCGTTGCCTTCTAAGGCCCTAACTATTCCATCTGTTGGAGCTGCGCCCTAGGGTGTAGCCTAGGTTGCTCGGAAAGTAGAGATGACAATAAGTTTCATACTGGTTGCAATTATTCGTTTTATACGATGGAAAAACTGTTGTATTTATATTGTATTTTATGCTTCTGGCGTTGACTTCTAAGGCCGTAACCATTCGGTCTGGTGGAGGAACGCCCTGGAGTGAAACCTAGGTTGCCCGGAACGTAGAATTGGCCATCAATTTCAAACTGGTTGCAATTATACCTGTTATATGATGGAAACACTGCTGTATTTCTTTTGCATTTTATGGTTCGGGCGTTGAGTACTAAGGCACTAACTATTCAATCCGTTGGAGCAACGCCCTACGGTGAAGCCTAGGTTGCTCGGAAAGTGGAAATGACTATAAGTTTCATACTGGTTGCAATTATTCGTTTTATACGATGGAAAAACTGTTGCATTTATATTGTATTTTATGCTTCTGGCGTTGACTTCTAAGGCACTAACTATTCGATCTGGTGGAGCAACGCCCTAGAGTGAAGCCTAGGTTGCCCGGAACGTAGAATTGGCCATCACTTTCAAACTGGTTGCAATTATTCCTGATATATGATGGAAACACTGTTGTATTTTTTTTGCATTTTATGGTTCGGGCGTTGACTTCTAAGGCCCTAACTATTCAATCTGTTGGAGCAACGCCCTAGGGTGTAGCCTAGGTTGCTCGGAAAGTAGAAATGTCCATAAGTTTCATACTGGTTGCAATTATTCGTTTTATACGATGGAAAAACTGTTGTATTTATATTGTATTTTATGCTTCTGGCGTTGACTTCTAAGGCACTAACTATTCGATCTGGTGGAGCAACGCAATAGAGTGATGCCTAGGTTGCCCGGAACGTAGAATTGGCCATCAATTTCAAACTGGTTGCAATTATACCTGTTATATGATGGAAACACTGCTGTATTTTTTTTGCATTTTATGGTTCGGGCTTTGACTTCTGAGGCCCTAACTATTCAATCTGTTGGAGCAACGCCCTAGGGTGAAGCCTAGGTTGCTCGGAAAGTAGAAATGACCATATGTTTCATACTGGTTGCAATTATTCGTTTTATACGATGGAAAAGCTGTTGTATTTATATTGTATTTTATGCTTCTGGCGTTGACTTCTAAGGCACTAACTATTCAATCTGTTGCAGCAACGCCCTAGGGTGAAGCCTATGTTGCTCGGAAAGTAGAAGTGACCATAAGTTTCATACTGGTTACAATTATTCGTTTTATACGATGGAAAAACTGTTGTATTTATATTGTATTTTATGCTTCTGGCGTTGACTTCTAAGGCCCTAGCTGTTCGATCTAGTGGAGCAACGCCCCAGAGTGAAGCCGAGGTTGCCCGGAAAGGAGAAATGACCATCACTTTCAAACTAGTTGCAATTGGTCCTTTTATACGATGGAAAAGCTGTTGTATTTATATCGTATTTTATGCTTCCGGCGTTTACTTCTAAGGACGTAACTATTCGATCTGGTGGAGCGACGCCCTAGAGTGAAGCCTAGGTTGCTCGGAATGTAGAAAGGACAACAGCTATCATACTGCTTGCAATTATTCGTTTTATACGATGGAAACGCTGTTGTATTTATATTGTATTTTACGCATCTGGCGTTGACTTCTAAGGCCGTAGCTATTCCGTCTGGTTGCCCGGACCGTAGAATTGGCCATCACTTTCAAACTGGTTGCAATTATTCCTGATATATGATGGAAACACTGTTGTATTTTTTTTGCATTTTATGGTTCGGGCGTTGACTTCTAAGGCCCTAACCGTTTGATCTGGTGGAGCAACGCCCTAGAGTGAAGCCTAGGTTGCCCGGTACGTAGAAATAACCATAACTTTCAAACTGGTTGCAATTATTCCGGTTATATGATGGAAAAACTGTTGTATCTTTATTGCATTTTATGCTTCGGGCATTCACTTCTAAGGCCCAAACTATTCAATCTGTTGGAGCAACGCCCTAGGGTGTAGCCTAGGTTGCCCGGAAAGTAGAAATGACCACAACTTTCATACTGGTTGCAATTACTCGTTTTATATGATGGAAAAACTGTTGTATTTATATTGTATTTTATGCTGCTGGCGTTCACTTCTTAGGCCCTAACAATTCGATCTGGTGGAGCAACGCCCTAGAGTGATGCCTAGGTTGCCCGGAACGTAGAAATGACCATCACTTTCAAACTGGTTGCAGTTAATCCTTTTATACGATGGAAAAACTGTTGTATTTTTATTGCATTTTATGCTTCCGGCGTTGACTTCTAAGGCCCTAACTATTCAATCTGTAGAGCAACGCCCAAGGGTGAAGCCTAGGTTGCCCGGAAAGAAGAAATGACGTTAACTTTCATACTGGTTGCAATTATTCGTTTTATACGATGGAAAAACTGTTGTATTTATATTCTATTTTATGCTTCTGGCGTTTACTTCTAAGGACCTAACTATTCGATCTGGTGGAGCAACGCCCTAGAGTGAATCCTAGGTTGCTCGGAATGTAGAAATGACCATCACTTTCAAACTGGTTGCAATTATTCCTTTTATATGATGGAAACACTGTTGTATTTTTTTGCATTTTATGGTTCGGGCGTTGACTTCTAAGGTCCTAACTATTCAATCTGTTGGAGCAACGCCCTAGGGTGAAGCCTAGGTTGCTCGGTAAGTAGAAATGACCATAAGTTTCATACTGGTTGCAATTATTCGTTTTATACGATGGAAAAACTGTTGTATTTATATTGTATTTTATGCTTCTGGCGTTGACTTCTAAGGCACTAACAATTCGATCTGGTGGAGCAACGCCCTAGAGTGAAGCCTACGTTGTCCGGAACGTAGAATTGGCCATCACTTTCAAACTGGTTGCAATTATTCCTGTTATATGATGGATACACTGTTGTATTGTTATTGCATTTTATGCTTCGGGCGTTGACTTCTAAGGCCCTAACTATTCAATCTGTTGGACGAACGCCCTAGGGTGAAGCCTAGGTTGCCCGGAAGGTAGAATTGGCCATCACTTTCAAACTGGTTGCAATTATTCGTTTTATACGATGGAAAAACTGTTGTATTTATATTGTATTTTATGCTTCTGGCGCGACTTCTAAGGCACTAACTATTCGATCTGGTGGAGCGACGCCCTAGAGTGAAGCCTAGGTTGCCCGGAACGTAGGATTGGCCATCACTTTCAAACTGGTTGCAATTATTCCTGTTATATGATGGAAACACTGTTGTATTTTTATTGCATTTTATGCTTCGGGCGTTGACTTCTATGGCCCTAACTATTCAATCTGTTGGAGCAACGCCCTAGGGTGAAGCCTAGCTTGCTCGGAAAGTAGAAATGTCCATGAGTTTCATACTGGTTGCAATTATTCGTTTTATACGATGGAAAAACTGTTGTATTTATATTGTATTTTATGCTTCTGGCGTTGACTTCTTAGGCCGTAGCTATTCGGTCTGGCGGTGCAACGCCCTGGAGTGAAACCTAGGTTGCCCGGAACGTAGAATTGGCCATCACTTTCAAACTGGTTGCAATTATTCCTGTTATATGATGGAAACACTGTTGTATTTTTTTTGCATTTTATGGTTCGGGCGTTGACTTCTAAGGCCCTAACTATTCAATCTGTTGGAGCAGCGCCCTAGGGTGATGCCTAGGTTGCTCGGAAAGTAGAAATGACCATTACTTTCACACTGTTTGCAATTATTCCTTTCATACGGTGGAAAAGCTGTTTTATTTATATTGTATTTTATGCTTCTGGCGTTGACTTCTAAGGCCCTAGCTATTCGATCTAGAGGAGCAACGCCCTAGAGTGAAGCCTAGGTTGCTCGGAAAGTAGAAATGACCATAAGTTTCATACTGGTTGCAATTATTCGTTTTATACGATGGAAAAGCTGTTGTATTTATATTGTATTTTATGCATCTGGCGTTGACTTCTAAGGCACTAACTACTCGATCTGGTGGAACAACGCCCTAGAGTGAAGCCTAGGTTGCCCGGAACGTAGAATTGGCCATCACTTTCAAACTGGTTGCAATTATTCCTGTTATATGATGGAAACACTGCTGTATTTTTTTTGCATTTTATGGTTCGGGCGTTGACTTCTAAGGCCCTAACTATTCAATCCGTTGGAGCAACGCCCTAGGGTGAAGCCTAGGTTGCTCGGAAAGTAGAAATGACCATAAGTTTCATACTGGTTGCAATTATTCGTTTTATACGATGGAAAACTGCTGTATTTTTATTGCATTTTATGCTTCGGGCGTTAACTTCTAAGGCCCTAACTATTCAATCTGTTGGAGCAACGCCCTAGGGTGAAGCCTAGCTTGCTCGGAAAGTAGAAATGACCATAAGTTTCATACTGGTTGCAATTATTCGTTTTATACGATGGAAAAGCTGTTGTATTTATATCGTATTTTATGCTTCTGGCGTTGACTTCTTAGGCCGTAACCATTCGGTCTGGTGGAGCAACGCCATGGAGTGAAACCTTGGTTGCCCGGAGCGTAGAATTGACCATCACTTTCAAACTGGTTGCAATTACTCCTGATATATGATGGAAACACTGTTGTATTTTTTTTTGCATTTTATGGTTCGGGCGTTGACTTCTAAGGCCCTAACTATTCAATCTGTTGGAAGAACGCCCTAGGGTGAAGCCTAGGTTGCCCGGAACGTAGAATTGGCCATCACTTTCAAACTGGTTGCAATTATTCCTGTTATATGATGGATTCACTGTTGTATTGTTATTGCATTTTATGCTTCGGGCGTTGACTTCTAAGGCCCTAACTATTCAATCTGTTGGAAGAACGCCCTAGGGTGAAGCCTAGGTTGCCCGGAAGGTAGAATTGGCCATCACTTTCAAACTGGTTGCAATTATTCGTTTTATACGATGGAAAAACTGTTGTATTTATATTGTATTTTATGCTTCTGACGCGACTTCTAAGGCACTAACTATTCGATCTGGTGGAGCGACGCCCTAGAGTGAAGCCTAGGTTGCCCGGAACGTAGGATTGGCCATCACTTTCAAACTGGTTGCAATTATTCCTGTTATATGATGGAAACACTGTTGTATTTTTATTGCATTTTATGCTTCGGGCGTTGACTTCTATGGCCCTAACTATTCAATCTGTTGGAGCAACGCCCTAGGGTGAAGCCTAGCTTGCTCGGAAAGTAGAAATGACCATAAGTTTCATACTGGTAGCAATTATTCGTTTTATACGATGGAAAAACTGTTGTATTTATATTGTATTTTATGCTTCTGGCGTTGACTTTTAATGCACTAACTACTCGATCTGGTGGAGCAACGCCCTAGAGTGAAGCCTAGGTTGCTCGGAATGTAGAAATGACCATAACTTTCACACTGGTTGCAATTATTCGTTTTATACGATGCAAACGCTGTTGTATTTATATCGTATTTTATGCTTCTGGCGTTTACTTCTAAGGACCTAACTATTCGATCTGGTGGAGCAACGCCCTAGAGTGAATCCTAGGTTGCTCGGAATGTAGAAATGACCATCACTTTCAAACTGGTTGCAATTATTCCTTTTATATGATGGAAACACTGTTGTATTTTTTTGCATTTTATGGTTCGGGCGTTGACTTCTAAGGTCCTAACTATTCAATCTGTTGGAGCAACGCCCTAGGGTGAAGCCTAGGTTGCTCGGTAAGTAGAAATGACCATAAGTTTCATACTGGTTGCAATTATTCGTTTTATACGATGGAAAAACTGTTGTATTTATATTGTATTTTATGCTTCTGGCGTTGACTTCTAAGGCACTAACAATTCGATCTGGTGGAGCAACGCCCTAGAGTGAAGCCTACGTTGTCCGGAACGTAGAATTGGCCATCACTTTCAAACTGGTTGCAATTATTCCTGTTATATGATGGAAACACTGCTGTATTTTTTTTGCATTTTATGGTTCGGACGTTGACTTCTAAGGCCCTAACTATTCAATCCGTTGGAGCAACGCCCTAGGGTGAAGCCTAGGTTGCTCGGAAAGTAGAAATGACCATAAGTTTCATACTGGTTGCAATTATTCGTTTTATACGATGGAAAACTGCTGTATTTTTATTGCATTTTATGCTTCGGGCGTTAACTTCTAAGGCCCTAACTATTCAATCTGTTGGAGCAACGCCCTAGGGTGAAGCCTAGCTTGCTCGGAAAGTAGAAATGACCATAAGTTTCATACTGGTTGCAATTATTCGTTTTATACGATGGAAAAGCTGTTGTATTTATATCGTATTTTATGCTTCTGGCGTTGACTTCTTAGGCCGTAACTATTCGGTCTGGTGGAGCAACGCCATGGAGTGAAACCTTGGTTGCCCGGAGCGTAGAATTGACCATCACTTTCAAACTGGTTGCAATTACTCCTGATATATGATGGAAACACTGTTGTATTTTTTTTTGCATTTTATGGTTCGGGCGTTGACTTCTAAGGCCCTAACTATTCAATCTGTTGGAGCAACGCCCTAGGGTGAAGCCTAGGTTGCTCGGAAAGTATAAATGTCTATAAGTTTCATACTCCTTGCAATTATTCGTTTTATACGATGGAAAAACTGCTGTATTTATATTGTATTTTATGCTTCTGGCGTTGACTTCTAAGGCACTAACTATTCGATCTGGTGGAGCAACGCAATAGAGTGATGCCTAGGTTGCCCGGAACGTAGAATTGGCCATCAATTTCAAACTGGTTGCAATTATACATGTTATATGATGGAAACACTGCTGTATTTTTTTTGCATTTTGTGGTTCGGGCGTTGACTTCTAAGGCCCTAACTATTCAATCCGTTGGAGCAACGCCCTAGGGTGAAGCCTAGGTTGCTCGGTAAGTAGAAATGACGATAAGTTTCATACTGGTTGCAATTATTCGTTTTATACGATGGAAAAACTGTTGTATTTATATTGTATTTTATGCTTCTGGCGTTGACTTCTAAGGCACTAACAATTCGATCTGGTGGAGCAACGCCCTAGAGTGAAGCCTACGTTGTCCGGAACGTAGAATTGGCCATCACTTTCAAACTGGTTGCAATTATTCCTTTTATATGATGGAAACACTGTTGTATTTTTTTGCATTTTATGGTTCGGGCGTTGACTTCTAAGGTCCTAACTATTCAATCTGTTGGAGCAACGCCCTAGGGTGATGCCTAGGTTGCTCGGTAAGTAGAAATGACCATAAGTTTCATACTGGTTGCAATTATTCGTTTTATACGATGGAAAAACTGTTGTATTTATATTGTATTTTATGCTTCTGGCGTTGACTTCTAAGGCACTAACAATTCGATCTGGTGGAGCAACGCCCTAGAGTGAAGCCTACGTTGTCCGGAACGTAGAATTGGCCATCACTTTCAAACTGGTTGCAATTATTCCTGTTATATGATGGATACACTGTTGTATTGTTATTGCATTTTATGCTTCGGGCGTTGACTTCTAAGGCCCTAACTATTCAATCTGTTGGACGAACGCCCTAGGGTGAAGCCTAGGTTGCCCGGAAGGTAGAATTGGCCATCACTTTCAAACTGGTTGCAATTATTCGTTTTATACGATGGAAAAACTGTTGTATTTATATTGTATTTTATGCTTCTGACGCGACTTCTAAGGCACTAACTATTCGATCTGGTGGAGCGACGCCCTAGAGTGAAGCCTAGGTTGCCCGGAACGTAGGATTGGCCATCACTTTCAAACTGGTTGCAATTATTCCTGTTATATGATGGAAACACTGTTGTATTTTTATTGCATTTTATGCTTCGGGCGTTGACTTCTATGGCCCTAACTATTCAATCTGTTGGAGCAACGCCCTAGGGTGAAGCCTAGCTTGCTCGGAAAGTAGAAATGACCATAAGTTTCATACTGGTAGCAATTATTCGTTTTATACGATGGAAAAACTGTTGTATTTATATTGTATTTTATGCTTCTGGCGTTGACTTTTAATGCACTAACTACTCGATCTGGTGGAGCAACGCCCTAGAGTGAAGCCTAGGTTGCTCGGAATGTAGAAATGACCATAACTTTCACACTGGTTGCAATTATTCGTTTTATACGATGCAAACGCTGTTGTATTTATATCGTATTTTATGCTTCTGGCGTTTACTTCTAAGGACCTAACTATTCGATCTGGTGGAGCAACGCCCTAGAGTGAATCCTAGGTTGCTCGGAATGTAGAAATGACCATCACTTTCAAACTGGTTGGAATTATTCCTTTTATATGATGGAAACACTGTTGTATTTTTTTGCATTTTATGGTTCGGGCGTTGACTTCTAAGGTCCTAACTATTCAATCTGTTGGAGCAACGCCCTAGGGTGAAGCCTAGGTTGCTCGGTAAGTAGAAATGACCATAAGTTTCATACTGGTTGCAATTATTCGTTTTATACGATGGAAAAACTGTTGTATTTATATTGTATTTTATGCTTCTGGCGTTGACTTCTAAGGCACTAACAATTCGATCTGGTGGAGCAACGCCCTAGAGTGAAGCCTAGGTTGCCCGGAACGTAGGATTGGCCATCACTTTCAAACTGGTTGCAATTATTCCTGTTATATGATGGAAACACTGTTGTATTTTTATTGCATTTTATGCTTCGGGCGTTGACTTCTATGGCCCTAACTATTCAATCTGTTGGAGCAACGCCCTAGGGTGAAGCCTAGCTTGCTCGGAAAGTAGAAATGTCCATCACTTTCAAACTGGTTGCAATTATTCGTTTTATACGATGGAAAAACTGTTGTATTTATATTGTATTTTATGCTTCTGACGCGACTTCTAAGGCACTAACTATTCGATCTGGTGGAGCGACGCCCTAGAGTGAAGCCTAGGTTGCCCGGAACGTAGGATTGGCCATCACTTTCAAACTGGTTGCAATTATTCCTGTTATATGATGGAAACACTGTTGTATTTTTATTGCATTTTATGCTTCGGGCGTTGACTTCTATGGCCCTAACTATTCAATCTGTTGGAGCAACGCCCTAGGGTGAAGCCTAGCTTGCTCGGAAAGTAGAAATGACCATAAGTTTCATACTGGTAGCAATTATTCGTTTTATACGATGGAAAAACTGTTGTATTTATATTGTATTTTATGCTTCTGGCGTTGACTTTTAATGCACTAACTACTCGATCTGGTGGAGCAACGCCCTAGAGTGAAGCCTAGGTTGCTCGGAATGTAGAAATGACCATAACTTTCACACTGGTTGCAATTATTCGTTTTATACGATGCAAACGCTGTTGTATTTATATCGTATTTTATGCTTCTGGCGTTTACTTCTAAGGACCTAACTATTCGATCTGGTGGAGCAACGCCCTAGAGTGAATCCTAGGTTGCTCGGAATGTAGAAATGACCATCACTTTCAAACTGGTTGCAATTATTCCTTTTATATGATGGAAACACTGTTGTATTTTTTTGCATTTTATGGTTCGGGCGTTGACTTCTAAGGTCCTAACTATTCAATCTGTTGGAGCAACGCCCTAGGGTGAAGCCTAGGTTGCTCGGTAAGTAGAAATGACCATAAGTTTCATACTGGTTGCAATTATTCGTTTTATACGATGGAAAAACTGTTGTATTTATATTGTATTTTATGCTTCTGGCGTTGACTTCTAAGGCACTAACAATTCGATCTGGTGGAGCAACGCCCTAGAGTGAAGCCTACGTTGTCCGGAACGTAGAATTGGCCATCACTTTCAAACTGGTTGCAATTATTCCTGTTATATGATGGATACACTGTTGTATTGTTATTGCATTTTATGCTTCGGGCGTTGACTTCTAAGGCCCTAACTATTCAATCTGTTGGACGAACGCCCTAGGGTGAAGCCTAGGTTGCCCGGAAGGTAGAATTGGCCATCACTTTCAAACTGGTTGCAATTATTCGTTTTATACGATGGAAAAACTGTTGTATTTATATTGTATTTTATGCTTCTGACGCGACTTCTAAGGCACTAACTATTCGATCTGGTGGAGCGACGCCCTAGAGTGAAGCCTAGGTTGCCCGGAACGTAGGATTGGCCATCACTTTCAAACTGGTTGCAATTATTCCTGTTATATGATGGAAACACTGTTGTATTTTTATTGCATTTTATGCTTCGGGCGTTGACTTCTATGGCCCTAACTATTCAATCTGTTGGAGCAACGCCCTAGGGTGAAGCCTAGCTTGCTCGGAAAGTAGAAATGACCATAAGTTTCATACTGGTAGCAATTATTCGTTTTATACGATGGAAAAACTGTTGTATTTATATTGTATTTTATGCTTCTGGCGTTGACTTTTAATGCACTAACTACTCGATCTGGTGGAGCAACGCCCTAGAGTGAAGCCTAGGTTGCTCGGAATGTAGAAATGACCATAACTTTCACACTGGTTGCAATTATTCGTTTTATACGATGCAAACGCTGTTGTATTTATATCGTATTTTATGCTTCTGGCGTTTACTTCTAAGGACCTAACTATTCGATCTGGTGGAGCAACGCCCTAGAGTGAATCCTAGGTTGCTCGGAATGTAGAAATGACCATCACTTTCAAACTGGTTGCAATTATTCCTTTTATATGATGGAAACACTGTTGTATTTTTTTGCATTTTATGGTTCGGGCGTTGACTTCTAAGGTCCTAACTATTCAATCTGTTGGAGCAACGCCCTAGGGTGAAGCCTAGGTTGCTCGGTAAGTAGAAATGACCATAAGTTTCATACTGGTTGCAATTATTCGTTTTATACGATGGAAAAACTGTTGTATTTATATTGTATTTTATGCTTCTGGCGTTGACTTCTAAGGCACTAACAATTCGATCTGGTGGAGCAACGCCCTAGAGTGAAGCCTACGTTGTCCGGAACGTAGAATTGGCCATCACTTTCAAACTGGTTGCAATTATTCCTGTTATATGATGGATACACTGTTGTATTGTTATTGCATTTTATGCTTCGGGCGTTGACTTCTAAGGCCCTAACTATTCAATCTGTTGGACGAACGCCCTAGGGTGAAGCCTAGGTTGCCCGGAAGGTAGAATTGGCCATCACTTTCAAACTGGTTGCAATTATTCGTTTTAGACGATGGAAAAACTGTTGTATTTATATTGTATTTTATGCTTCTGGCGCGACTTCTAAGGCACTAACTATTCGATCTGGTGGAGCGACGCCCTAGAGTGAAGCCTAGGTTGCCCGGAACGTAGGATTGGCCATCACTTTCAAACTGGTTGCAATTATTCCTGTTATATGATGGAAACACTGTTGTATTTTTATTGCATTTTATGCTTCGGGCGTTGACTTCTATGGCCCTAACTATTCAATCTGTTGGAGCAACGCCCTAGGGTGAAGCCTAGCTTGCTCGGAAAGTAGAAATGTCCATGAGTTTCATACTGGTTGCAATTATTCGTTTTATACGATGGAAAAACTGTTGTATTTATATTGTATTTTATGCTTCTGGCGTTGACTTCTTAGGCCGTAGCTATTCGGTCTGGCGGTGCAACGCCCTGGAGTGAAACCTAGGTTGCCCGGAACGTAGAATTGGCCATCACTTTCAAACTGGTTGCAATTATTCCTGTTATATGATGGAAACACTGTTGTATTTTTTTTGCATTTTATGGTTCGGGCGTTGACTTCTAAGGCCCTAACTATTCAATCTGTTGGAGCAGCGCCCTAGGGTGATGCCTAGGTTGCTCGGAAAGTAGAAATGACCATTACTTTCACACTGTTTGCAATTATTCCTTTCATACGGTGGAAAAGCTGTTTTATTTATATTGTATTTTATGCTTCTGGCGTTGACTTCTAAGGCCCTAGCTATTCGATCTAGAGGAGCAACGCCCTAGAGTGAAGCCTAGGTTGCTCGGAAAGTAGAAATGACCATAAGTTTCATACTGGTTGCAATTATTCGTTTTATACGATGGAAAAGCTGTTGTATTTATATTGTATTTTATGCATCTGGCGTTGACTTCTAAGGCACTAACTACTCGATCTGGTGGAACAACGCCCTAGAGTGAAGCCTAGGTTGCCCGGAACGTAGAATTGGCCATCACTTTCAAACTGGTTGCAATTATTCCTGTTATATGATGGAAACACTGCTGTATTTTTTTTGCATTTTATGGTTCGGGCGTTGACTTCTAAGGCCCTAACTATTCAATCCGTTGGAGCAACGCCCTAGGGTGAAGCCTAGGTTGCTCGGAAAGTAGAAATGACCATAAGTTTCATACTGGTTGCAATTATTCGTTTTATACGATGGAAAACTGCTGTATTTTTATTGCATTTTATGCTTCGGGCGTTAACTTCTAAGGCCCTAACTATTCAATCTGTTGGAGCAACGCCCTACGGTGAAGCCTAGCTTGCTCGGAAAGTAGAAATGACCATAAGTTTCATACTGGTTGCAATTATTCGTTTTATACGATGGAAAAGCTGTTGTATTTATATCGTATTTTATGCTTCTGGCGTTGACTTCTTAGGCCGTAACTATTCGGTCTGGTGGAGCAACGCCATGGAGTGAAACCTTGGTTGCCCGGAGCGTAGAATTGACCATCACTTTCAAACTGGTTGCAATTACTCCTGATATATGATGGAAACACTGTTGTATTTTTTTTTGCATTTTATGGTTCGGGCGTTGACTTCTAAGGCCCTAACTATTCAATCTGTTGGAGCAACGCCCTAGGGTGAAGCCTAGGTTGCTCGGAAAGTATAAATGTCTATAAGTTTCATACTCCTTGCAATTATTCGTTTTATACGATGGAAAAACTGTTGTATTTATATTGTATTTTATGCTTCTGGCGTTGACTTCTAAGGCACTAACTATTCGATCTGGTGGAGCAACGCAATAGAGTGATGCCTAGGTTGCCCGGAACGTAGAATTGGCCATCAATATCAAACTGGTTGCAATTATACATGTTATATGATGGAAACACTGCTGTATTTTTTTTGCATTTTGTGGTTCGGGCGTTGAGTACTAAGGCACTAACTATTCAATCCGTTGGAGCAACACCCTAGGGTGAAGCCTAGGTTGCTCGGAAAGTGGAAATGACCATAAGTTTCATACTGGTTGCAATTATTCGTTTTATACGATGGAAAAACTGTTGTATTTATATTGTATTTTATGCTTCTGGCGTTGACTTCTAAGGCACTAACTATTCGATCTGGTGGAGCAACGCCCTAGAGTGAAGCCTAGGTTGCCCGGACCGTAGAATTGGCCATCTCTTTCAAACTGGTTGCAATTATTCCTGATATATGATGGAAACACTGTTGTATTTTTTTTGCATTTTATGGTTCGGGCGTTGACTTCGAAGGCCCTAACCGTTTGATCTGGTGGAGTAACGCCCTAGAGTGAAGCCTAGGTTGCCCGGTACGTAGAAATAACCATAACTTTCAAACTGGTTGCAATTATTCCGGTTATATGATGGAAAAACTGTTGTATCTTTATTGCATTTTATGCTTCGGGCATTCACTTCTAAGGCCCAAACTATTCAATCTGTTGGAGCAACGCCCTAGGGTGTAGCCTAGGTTGCCCGGAAAGTAGAAATGACCACAACTTTCATACTGGTTGCAATTACTCGTTTTATATGATGGAAAAACTGTTGTATTTATATTGTATTTTATGCTGCTGGCGTTCACTTCTTAGGCCCTAACAATTCGATCTGGTGGAGCAACGCCCTAGAGTGATGCCTAGGTTGCCCGGAACGTAGAAATGACCATCACTTTCAAACTGGTTGCAGTTAATCCTTTTATACGATGGAAAAACTGTTGTATTTTTATTGCATTTTATGCTTCCGGCGTTGACTTCTAAGGCCCTAACTATTCAATCTGTAGAGCAACGCCCAAGGGTGAAGCCTAGGTTGCCCGGAAAGAAGAAATGACGTTAACTTTCATACTGGTTGCAATTATTCGTTTTATACGATGGAAAAACTGTTGTATTTATATTGTATTTTCTGCTTCTGGCGTTTACTTCTAAGGACCTAACTATTCGATCTGGTGGAGCAACGCCCTAGAGTGAATCCTAGGTTGCTCGGAATGTAGAATTGACCATCACTTTCAAACTGGTTGCAATTATTCCTTTTATATGATGGAAACACTGTTGTATTTTTTTGCATTTTATGGTTCGGGCGTTGACTTCTAAGGTCCTAACTATTCAATCTGTTGGAGCAACGCCCTAGGGTGAAGCCTAGGTTGCTCGGTAAGTAGAAATGACCATAAGTTTCATACTGGTTGCAATTATTCGTTTTATACGATGGAAAAACTGTTGTATTTATATTGTATTTTATGCTTCTGGCGTTGACTTCTAAGGCACTAACAATTCGATCTGGTGGAGCAACGCCCTAGAGTGAAGCCTACGTTGTCCGGAACGTAGAATTGGCCATCACTTTCAAACTGGTTGCAATTATTCCTGTTATATGATGGATACACTGTTGTATTGTTATTGCATTTTATGCTTCGGGCGTTGACTTCTAAGGCCCTAACTATTCAATCTGTTGGACGAACGCCCTAGGGTGAAGCCTAGGTTGCCCGGAAGGTAGAATTGGCCATCACTTTCAAACTGGTTGCAATTATTCGTTCTATACGATGGAAAAACTGTTGTATTTATATTGTATTTTATGCTTCTGACGCGACTTCTAAGGCACTAACTATTCGATCTGGTGGAGCGACGCCCTAGAGTGAAGCCTAGGTTGCCCGGAACGTAGGATTGGCCATCACTTTCAAACTGGTTGCAATTATTCCTGTTATATGATGGAAACACTGTTGTATTTTTATTGCATTTTATGCTTCGGGCGTTGACTTCTATGGCCCTAACTATTCAATCTGTTGGAGCAACGCCCTAGGGTGAAGCCTAGCTTGCTCGGAAAGTAGAAATGACCATAAGTTTCATACTGGTAGCAATTATTCGTTTTATACGATGGAAAAACTGTTGTATTTATATTGTATTTTATGCTTCTGGCGTTGACTTTTAATGCACTAACTACTCGATCTGGTGGAGCAACGCCCTAGAGTGAAGCCTAGGTTGCTCGGAATGTAGAAATGACCATAACTTTCACACTGGTTGCAATTATTCGTTTTATACGATGCAAACGCTGTTGTATTTATATCGTATTTTATGCTTCTGGCGTTTACTTCTAAGGACCTAACTATTCGATCTGGTGGAGCAACGCCCTAGAGTGAATCCTAGGTTGCTCGGAATGTAGAAATGACCATCACTTTCAAACTGGTTGCAATTATTCCTTTTATATGATGGAAACACTGTTGTATTTTTTTGCATTTTATGGTTCGGGCGTTGACTTCTAAGGTCCTAACTATTCAATCTGTTGGAGCAACGCCCTAGGGTGAAGCCTAGGTTGCTCGGTAAGTAGAAATGACCATAAGTTTCATACTGGTTGCAATTATTCGTTTTATACGATGGAAAAACTGTTGTATTTATATTGTATTTTATGCTTCTGGCGTTGACTTCTAAGGCACTAACAATTCGATCTGGTGGAGCAACGCCCTAGAGTGAAGCCTACGTTGTCCGGAACGTAGAATTGGCCAGCACTTTCAAACTGGTTGCAATTATTCCTGTTATATGATGGATACACTGTTGTATTGTTATTGCATTTTATGCTTCGGGCGTTGACTTCTAAGGCCCTAACTATTCAATCTGTTGGACGAACGCCCTAGGGTGAAGCCTAGGTTGCCCGGAAGGTAGAATTGGCCATCACTTTCAAACTGGTTGCAATTATTCGTTTTATACGATGGAAAAACTGTTGTATTTATATTGTATTTTATGCTTCTGGCGCGACTTCTAAGGCACTAACTATTCGATCTGGTGGAGCGACGCCCTAGAGTGAAGCCTAGGTTGCCCGGAACGTAGGATTGGCCATCACTTTCAAACTGGTTGCAATTATTCCTGTTATATGATGGAAACACTGTTGTATTTTTATTGCATTTTATGCTTCGGGCGTTGACTTCTATGGCCCTAACTATTCAATCTGTTGGAGCAACGCCCTAGGGTGAAGCCTAGCTTGCTCGGAAAGTAGAAATGTCCATGAGTTTCATACTGGTTGCAATTATTCGTTTTATACGATGGAAAAACTGTTGTATTTATATTGTATTTTATGCTTCTGGCGTTGACTTCTTAGGCCGTAGCTATTCGGTCTGGCGGAGCAACGCCCTGGAGTGAAACCTAGGTTGCCCGGAACGTAGAATTGGCCATCACTTTCAAACTGGTTGCAATTATTCCTGTTATATGATGGAAACACTGTTGTATTTTTTTTGCATTTTATGGTTCGGGCGTTGACTTCTAAGGCCCTAACTATTCAATCTGTTGGAGCAGCGCCCTAGGGTGATGCCTAGGTTGCTCGGAAAGTAGAAATGACCATTACTTTCACACTGTTTGCAATTATTCCTTTCATACGGTGGAAAAGCTGTTTTATTTATATTGTATTTTATGCTTCTGGCGTTGACTTCTAAGGCCCTAGCTATTCGATCTAGAGGAGCAACGCCCTAGAGTGAAGCCTAGGTTGCTCGGAAAGTAGAAATGACCATAAGTTTCATACTGGTTGCAATTATTCGTTTTATACGATGGAAAAGCTGTTGTATTTATATTGTATTTTATGCATCTGGCGTTGACTTCTAAGGCACTAACTACTCGATCTGGTGGAACAACGCCCTAGAGTGAAGCCTAGGTTGCCCGGAACGTAGAATTGGCCATCACTTTCAAACTGGTTGCAATTATTCCTGTTATATGATGGAAACACTGCTGTATTTTTTTTGCATTTTATGGTTCGGACGTTGACTTCTAAGGCCCTAACTATTCAATCCGTTGGAGCAACGCCCTAGGGTGAAGCCTAGGTTGCTCGGAAAGTAGAAATGACCATAAGTTTCATACTGGTTGCAATTATTCGTTTTATACGATGGAAAACTGCTGTATTTTTATTGCATTTTATGCTTCGGGCGTTAACTTCTAAGGCCCTAACTATTCAATCTGTTGGAGCAACGCCCTAGGGTGAAGCCTAGCTTGCTCGGAAAGTAGAAATGACCATAAGTTTCATACTGGTTGCAATTATTCGTTTTATACGATGGAAAAGCTGTTGTATTTATATCGTATTTTATGCTTCTGGCGTTGACTTCTTAGGCCGTAACTATTCGGTCTGGTGGAGCAACGCCATGGAGTGAAACCTTGGTTGCCCGGAGCGTAGAATTGACCATCACTTTCAAACTGGTTGCAATTACTCCTGATATATGATGGAAACACTGTTGTATTTTTTTTTGCATTTTATGGTTCGGGCGTTGACTTCTAAGGCCCTAACTATTCAATCTGTTGGAGCAACGCCCTAGGGTGAAGCCTAGGTTGCTCGGAAAGTATAAATGTCTATAAGTTTCATACTCCTTGCAATTATTCGTTTTATACGATGGAAAAACTGTTGTATTTATATTGTATTTTATGCTTCTGGCGTTGACTTCTAAGGCACTAACTATTCGATCTGGTGGAGCAACGCAATAGAGTGATGCCTAGGTTGCCCGGAACGTAGAATTGGCCATCAATTTCAAACTGGTTGCAATTATACATGTTATATGATGGAAACACTGCTGTATTTTTTTTGCATTTTGTGGTTCGGGCGTTGACTTCTAAGGCCCTAACTATTCAATCCGTTGGAGCAACGCCCTAGGGTGAAGCCTATGTTGCTCGGTAAGTAGAAATGACCATAAGTTTCATACTGGTTGCAATTATTCGTTTTATACGATGGAAAAACTGTTGTATTTATATTGTATTTTATGCTTCTGGCGTTGACTTCTAAGGCACTAACAATTCGATCTGGTGGAGCAACGCCCTAGAGTGAAGCCTACGTTGTCCGGAACGTAGAATTGGCCATCACTTTCAAACTGGTTGCAATTATTCCTTTTATATGATGGAAACACTGTTGTATTTTTTTGCATTTTATGGTTCGGGCGTTGACTTCTAAGGTCCTAACTATTCAATCTGTTGGAGCAACGCCCTAGGGTGATGCCTAGGTTGCTCGGTAAGTAGAAATGACCATAAGTTTCATACTGGTTGCAATTATTCGTTTTATACGATGGAAAAACTGTTGTATTTATATTGTATTTTATGCTTCTGGCGTTGACTTCTAAGGCACTAACAATTCGATCTGGTGGAGCAACGCCCTAGAGTGAAGCCTACGTTGTCCGGAACGTAGAATTGGCCATCACTTTCAAACTGGTTGCAATTATTCCTGTTATATGATGGATACACTGTTGTATTGTTATTGCATTTTATGCTTCGGGCGTTGACTTCTAAGGCCCTAACTATTCAATCTGTTGGACGAACGCCCTGGGGTGAAGCCTAGGTTGCCCGGAAGGTAGAATTGGCCATCACTTTCAAACTGGTTGCAATTATTCGTTTTATACGATGGAAAAACTGTTGTATTTATATTGTATTTTATGCTTCTGACGCGACTTCTAAGGCACTAACTATTCGATCTGGTGGAGCGACGCCCTAGAGTGAAGCCTAGGTTGCCCGGAACGTAGGATTGGCCATCACTTTCAAACTGGTTGCAATTATTCCTGTTATATGATGGAAACACTGTTGTATTTTTATTGCATTTTATGCTTCGGGCGTTGACTTCTATGGCCCTAACTATTCAATCTGTTGGAGCAACGCCCTAGGGTGAAGCCTAGCTTGCTCGGAAAGTAGAAATGACCATAAGTTTCATACTGGTAGCAATTATTCGTTTTATACGATGGAAAAACTGTTGTATTTATATTGTATTTTATGCTTCTGGCGTTGACTTTTAATGCACTAACTACTCGATCTGGTGGAGCAACGCCCTAGAGTGAAGCCTAGGTTGCTCGGAATGTAGAAATGACCATAACTTTCACACTGGTTGCAATTATTCGTTTTATACGATGCAAACGCTGTTGTATTTATATCGTATTTTATGCTTCTGGCGTTTACTTCTAAGGACCTAACTATTCGATCTGGTGGAGCAACGCCCTAGAGTGAATCCTAGGTTGCTCGGAACGTAGGATTGGCCATCACTTTCAAACTGGTTGCAATTATTCCTGTTATATGATGGAAACACTGTTGTATTTTTATTGCATTTTATGCTTCGGGCGTTGACTTCTAAGGCCCTAACTATTCAATCTGTTGGAGCAGCGCCCTAGGGTGATGCCTAGGTTGCTCGGAAAGTAGAAATGACCATTACTTTCACACTGTTTGCAATTATTCCTTTCATACGGTGGAAAAGCTGTTTTATTTATATTGTATTTTATGCTTCTGGCGTTGACTTCTAAGGCCCTAGCTATTCGATCTAGAGGAGCAACGCCCTAGAGTGAAGCCTAGGTTGCTCGGAAAGTAGAAATGACCATAAGTTTCATACTGGTTGCAATTATTCGTTTTATACGATGGAAAAGCTGTTGTATTTTTATTGCATTTTATGCTTCGGGCGTTGACTTCTATGGCCCTAACTATTCAATCTGTTGGAGCAACGCCCTAGGGTGAAGCCTAGCTTGCTCGGAAAGTAGAAATGACCATAAGTTTCATACTGGTAGCAATTATTCGTTTTATACGATGGAAAAACTGTTGTATTTATATTGTATTTTATGCTTCTGGCGTTGACTTTTAATGCACTAACTACTCGATCTGGTGGAGCAACGCCCTAGAGTGAAGCCTAGGTTGCTCGGAATGTAGAAATGACCATAACTTTCACACTGGTTGCAATTATTCGTTTTATACGATGCAAACGCTGTTGTATTTATATCGTATTTTATGCTTCTGGCGTTTACTTCTAAGGACCTAACTATTCGATCTGGTGGAGCAACGCCCTAGAGTGAATCCTAGGTTGCTCGGAACGTAGGATTGGCCATCACTTTCAAACTGGTTGCAATTATTCCTGTTATATGATGGAAACACTGTTGTATTTTTATTGCATTTTATGCTTCGGGCGTTGACTTCTAAGGCCCTAACTATTCAATCTGTTGGAGCAGCGCCCTAGGGTGATGCCTAGGTTGCTCGGAAAGTAGAAATGACCATTACTTTCACACTGTTTGCAATTATTCCTTTCATACGGTGGAAAAGCTGTTTTATTTATATTGTATTTTATGCTTCTGGCGTTGACTTCTAAGGCCCTAGCTATTCGATCTAGAGGAGCAACGCCCTAGAGTGAAGCCTAGGTTGCTCGGAAAGTAGAAATGACCATAAGTTTCATACTGGTTGCAATTATTCGTTTTATACGATGGAAAAGCTGTTGTATTTATATTGTATTTTATGCATCTGGCGTTGACTTCTAAGGCACTAACTACTCGATCTGGTGGAACAACGCCCTAGAGTGAAGCCTAGGTTGCCCGGAACGTAGAATTGGCCATCACTTTCAAACTGGTTGCAATTATTCCTGTTATATGATGGAAACACTGCTGTATTTTTTTTGCATTTTATGGTTCGGACGTTGACTTCTAAGGCCCTAACTATTCAATCCGTTGGAGCAACGCCCTAGGGTGAAGCCTAGGTTGCTCGGAAAGTAGAAATGACCATAAGTTTCATACTGGTTGCAATTATTCGTTTTATACGATGGAAAACTGCTGTATTTTTATTGCATTTTATGCTTCGGGCGTTAACTTCTAAGGCCCTAACTATTCAATCTGTTGGAGCAACGCCCTAGGGTGAAGCCTAGCTTGCTCGGAAAGTAGAAATGACCATAAGTTTCATACTGGTTGCAATTATTCGTTTTATACGATGGAAAAGCTGTTGTATTTATATCGTATTTTATGCTTCTGGCGTTGACTTCTTAGGCCGTAACTATTCGGTCTGGTGGAGCAACGCCATGGAGTGAAACCTTGGTTGCCCGGAGCGTAGAATTGACCATCACTTTCAAACTGGTTGCAATTACTCCTGATATATGATGGAAACACTGTTGTATTTTTTTTTGCATTTTATGGTTCGGGCGTTGACTTCTAAGGCCCTAACTATTCAATCTGTTGGAGCAACGCCCTAGGGTGAAGCCTAGGTTGCTCGGAAAGTATAAATGTCTATAAGTTTCATACTCCTTGCAATTATTCGTTTTATACGATGGAAAAACTGTTGTATTTATATTGTATTTTATGCTTCTGGCGTTGACTTCTAAGGCACTAACTATTCGATCTGGTGGAGCAACGCAATAGAGTGATGCCTAGGTTGCCCGGAACGTAGAATTGGCCATCAATTTCAAACTGGTTGCAATTATACATGTTATATGATGGAAACACTGCTGTATTTTTTTTGCATTTTGTGGTTCGGGCGTTGACTTCTAAGGCCCTAACTATTCAATCCGTTGGAGCAACGCCCTAGGGTGAAGCCTATGTTGCTCGGTAAGTAGAAATGACCATAAGTTTCATACTGGTTGCAATTATTCGTTTTATACGATGGAAAAACTGTTGTATTTATATTGTATTTTATGCTTCTGGCGTTGACTTCTAAGGCACTAACAATTCGATCTGGTGGAGCAACGCCCTAGAGTGAAGCCTACGTTGTCCGGAACGTAGAATTGGCCATCACTTTCAAACTGGTTGCAATTATTCCTTTTATATGATGGAAACACTGTTGTATTTTTTTGCATTTTATGGTTCGGGCGTTGACTTCTAAGGTCCTAACTATTCAATCTGTTGGAGCAACGCCCTAGGGTGATGCCTAGGTTGCTCGGTAAGTAGAAATGACCATAAGTTTCATACTGGTTGCAATTATTCGTTTTATACGATGGAAAAACTGTTGTATTTATATTGTATTTTATGCTTCTGGCGTTGACTTCTAAGGCACTAACAATTCGATCTGGTGGAGCAACGCCCTAGAGTGAAGCCTACGTTGTCCGGAACGTAGAATTGGCCATCACTTTCAAACTGGTTGCAATTATTCCTGTTATATGATGGATACACTGTTGTATTGTTATTGCATTTTATGCTTCGGGCGTTGACTTCTAAGGCCCTAACTATTCAATCTGTTGGACGAACGCCCTGGGGTGAAGCCTAGGTTGCCCGGAAGGTAGAATTGGCCATCACTTTCAAACTGGTTGCAATTATTCGTTTTATACGATGGAAAAACTGTTGTATTTATATTGTATTTTATGCTTCTGACGCGACTTCTAAGGCACTAACTATTCGATCTGGTGGAGCGACGCCCTAGAGTGAAGCCTAGGTTGCCCGGAACGTAGGATTGGCCATCACTTTCAAACTGGTTGCAATTATTCCTGTTATATGATGGAAACACTGTTGTATTTTTATTGCATTTTATGCTTCGGGCGTTGACTTCTATGGCCCTAACTATTCAATCTGTTGGAGCAACGCCCTAGGGTGAAGCCTAGCTTGCTCGGAAAGTAGAAATGACCATAAGTTTCATACTGGTAGCAATTATTCGTTTTATACGATGGAAAAACTGTTGTATTTATATTGTATTTTATGCTTCTGGCGTTGACTTTTAATGCACTAACTACTCGATCTGGTGGAGCAACGCCCTAGAGTGAAGCCTAGGTTGCTCGGAATGTAGAAATGACCATAACTTTCACACTGGTTGCAATTATTCGTTTTATACGATGCAAACGCTGTTGTATTTATATCGTATTTTATGCTTCTGGCGTTTACTTCTAAGGACCTAACTATTCGATCTGGTGGAGCAACGCCCTAGAGTGAATCCTAGGTTGCTCGGAACGTAGGATTGGCCATCACTTTCAAACTGGTTGCAATTATTCCTGTTATATGATGGAAACACTGTTGTATTTTTATTGCATTTTATGCTTCGGGCGTTGACTTCTATGGCCCTAACTATTCAATCTGTTGGAGCAACGCCCTAGGGTGAAGCCTAGCTTGCTCGGAAAGTAGAAATGACCATAAGTTTCATACTGGTAGCAATTATTCGTTTTATACGATGGAAAAACTGTTGTATTTATATTGTATTTTATGCTTCTGGCGTTGACTTTTAATGCACTGACTACTCGATCTGGTGGAGCAACGCCCTAGAGTGAAGCCTAGGTTGCTCGGAATGTAGAAATGACCATAACTTTCACACTGGTTGCAATTATTCGTTTTATACGATGCAAACGCTGTTGTATTTATATCGTATTTTATGCTTCTGGCGTTTACTTCTAAGGACCTAACTATTCGATCTGGTGGAGCAACGCCCTAGAGTGAATCCTAGGTTGCTCGGAATGTAGAAATGACCATCACTTTCAAACTGGTTGCAATTATTCCTTTTATATGATGGAAACACTGTTGTATTTTTTTGCATTTTATGGTTCGGGCGTTGACTTCTAAGGTCCTAACTATTCAATCTGTTGGAGCAACGCCCTAGGGTGAAGCCTAGGTTGCTCGGTAAGTAGAAATGACCATAAGTTTCATACTGGTTGCAATTATTCGTTTTATACGATGGAAAAACTGTTGTATTTATATTGTATTTTATGCTTCTGGCGTTGACTTCTAAGGCACTAACAATTCGATCTGGTGGAGCAACGCCCTAGAGTGAAGCCTAGGTTGCCCGGAACGTAGGATTGGCCATCACTTTCAAACTGGTTGCAATTATTCCTGTTATATGATGGAAACACTGTTGTATTTTTATTGCATTTTATGCTTCGGGCGTTGACTTCTATGGCCCTAACTATTCAATCTGTTGGAGCAACGCCCTAGGGTGAAGCCTAGCTTGCTCGGAAAGTAGAAATGTCCATCACTTTCAAACTGGTTGCAATTATTCGTTTTATACGATGGAAAAACTGTTGCATTTATATTGTATTTTATGCTTCTGACGCGACTTCTAAGGCACTAACTATTCGATCTGGTGGAGCGACGCCCTAGAGTGAAGCCTAGGTTGCCCGGAACGTAGGATTGGCCATCACTTTCAAACTGGTTGCAATTATTCCTGTTATATGATGGAAACACTGTTGTATTTTTATTGCATTTTATGCTTCGGGCGTTGACTTCTATGGCCCTAACTATTCAATCTGTTGGAGCAACGCCCTAGGGTGAAGCCTAGCTTGCTCGGAAAGTAGAAATGACCATAAGTTTCATACTGGTAGCAATTATTCGTTTTATACGATGGAAAAACTGTTGTATTTATATTGTATTTTATGCTTCTGGCGTTGACTTTTAATGCACTAACTACTCGATCTGGTGGAGCAACGCCCTAGAGTGAAGCCTAGGTTGCTCGGAAAGTGGAAATGACCATAAGTTTCATACTGGTTGCAATTATTCGTTTTATACGATGGAAAAACTGTTGTATTTATATTGTATTTTATGCTTCTGGCGTTGACTTCTAAGGCACTAACTATTCGATCTGGTGGAGCAACGCCCTAGAGTGAAGCCTAGGTTGCCCGGACCGTAGAATTGGCCATCTCTTTCAAACTGGTTGCTATTATTCCTGATATATGATGGAAACACTGTTGTATTTTTTTTGCATTTTATGGTTCGGGCGTTGACTTCTAAGGCCCTAACCGTTTGATCTGGTGGAGCAACGCCCTAGAGTGAAGCCTAGGTTGCCCGGTACGTAGAAATAACCATAACTTTCAAACTGGTTGCAATTATTCCGGTTATATGATGGAAAAACTGTTGTATCTTTATTGCATTTTATGCTTCGGGCATTCACTTCTAAGGCCCAAACTATTCAATCTGTTGGAGCAACGCCCTAGGGTGTAGCCTAGGTTGCCCGGAAAGTAGAAATGACCACAACTTTCATACTGGTTGCAATTACTCGTTTTATATGATGGAAAAACTGTTGTATTTATATTGTATTTTATGCTGCTGGCGTTCACTTCTTAGGCCCTAACAATTCGATCTGGTGGAGCAACGCCCTAGAGTGATGCCTAGGTTGCCCGGAACGTAGAAATGACCATCACTTTCAAACTGGTTGCAGTTAATCCTTTTATACGATGGAAAAACTGTTGTATTTTTATTGCATTTTATGCTTCCGGCGTTGACTTCTAAGGCCCTAACTATTCAATCTGTAGAGCAACGCCCAAGGGTGAAGCCTAGGTTGCCCGGAAAGAAGAAATGACGTTAACTTTCATACTGGTTGCAATTATTCGTTTTATACGATGGAAAAACTGTTGTATTTATATTGTATTTTATGCTTCTGGCGTTTACTTCTAAGGACCTAACTATTCGATCTGGTAGAGCAACGCCCTAGAGTGAATCCTAGGTTGCTCGGAATGTAGAAATGACCATCACTTTCAAACTGGTTGCAATTATTCCTTTTATATGATGGAAACACTGTTGTATTTTTTTGCATTTTATGGTTCGGGCGTTGACTTCTAAGGTCCTAACTATTCAATCTGTTGGAGCAACGCCCTAGGGTGAAGCCTAGGTTGCTCGGTAAGTAGAAATGACCATAAGTTTCATACTGGTTGCAATTATTCGTTTTATACGATGGAAAAACTGTTGTATTTATATTGTATTTTATGCTTCTGGCGTTGACTTCTAAGGCACTAACAATTCGATCTGGTGGAGCAACGCCCTAGAGTGAAGCCTACGTTGTCCGGAACGTAGAATTGGCCATCACTTTCAAACTGGTTGCAATTATTCCTGTTATATGATGGATACACTGTTGTATTGTTATTGCATTTTATGCTTCGGGCGTTGACTTCTAAGGCCCTAACTATTCAATCTGTTGGACGAACGCCCTAGGGTGAAGCCTAGGTTGCCCGGAAGGTAGAATTGGCCATCACTTTCAAACTGGTTGCAATTATTCGTTTTATACGATGGAAAAACTGTTGTATTTATATTGTATTTTATGCTTCTGACGCGACTTCTAAGGCACTAACTATTCGATCTGGTGGAGCGACGCCCTAGAGTGAAGCCTAGGTTGCCCGGAACGTAGGATTGGCCATCACTTTCAAACTGGTTGCAATTATTCCTGTTATATGATGGAAACACTGTTGTATTTTTATTGCATTTTATGCTTCGGGCGTTGACTTCTATGGCCCTAACTATTCAATCTGTTGGAGCAACGCCCTAGGGTGAAGCCTAGCTTGCTCGGAAAGTAGAAATGACCATAAGTTTCATACTGGTAGCAATTATTCGTTTTATACGATGGAAAAACTGTTGTATTTATATTGTATTTTATGCTTCTGGCGTTGACTTTTAATGCACTAACTACTCGATCTGGTGGAGCAACGCCCTAGAGTGAAGCCTAGGTTGCTCGGAATGTAGAAATGACCATAACTTTCACACTGGTTGCAATTATTCGTTTTATACGATGCAAACGCTGTTGTATTTATATCGTATTTTATGCTTCTGGCGTTTACTTCTAAGGACCTAACTATTCGATCTGGTGGAGCAACGCCCTAGAGTGAATCCTAGGTTGCTCGGAATGTAGAAATGACCATCACTTTCAAACTGGTTGCAATTATTCCTTTTATATGATGGAAACACTGTTGTATTTTTTTGCATTTTATGGTTCGGGCGTTGACTTCTAAGGTCCTAACTATTCAATCTGTTGGAGCAACGCCCTAGGGTGAAGCCTAGGTTGCTCGGTAAGTAGAAATGACCATAAGTTTCATACTGGTTGCAATTATTCGTTTTATACGATGGAAAAACTGTTGTATTTATATTGTATTTTATGCTTCTGGCGTTGACTTCTAAGGCACTAACAATTCGATCTGGTGGAGCAACGCCCTAGAGTGAAGCCTACGTTGTCCGGAACGTAGAATTGGCCATCACTTTCAAACTGGTTGCAATTATTCCTGTTATATGATGGATACACTGTTGTATTGTTATTGCATTTTATGCTTCGGGCGTTGACTTCTAAGGCCCTAACTATTCAATCTGTTGGACGAACGCCCTAGGGTGAAGCCTAGGTTGCCCGGAAGGTAGAATTGGCCATCACTTTCAAACTGGTTGCAATTATTCGTTTTATACGATGGAAAAACTGTTGTATTTATATTGTATTTTATGCTTCTGGCGCGACTTCTAAGGCACTAACTATTCGATCTGGTGGAGCGACGCCCTAGAGTGAAGCCTAGGTTGCCCGGAACGTAGGATTGGCCATCACTTTCAAACTGGTTGCAATTATTCCTGTTATATGATGGAAACACTGTTGTATTTTTATTGCATTTTATGCTTCGGGCGTTGACTTCTATGGCCCTAACTATTCAATCTGTTGGAGCAACGCCCTAGGGTGAAGCCTAGCTTGCTCGGAAAGTAGAAATGTCCATGAGTTTCATACTGGTTGCAATTATTCGTTTTATACGATGGAAAAACTGTTGTATTTATATTGTATTTTATGCTTCTGGCGTTGACTTCTTAGGCCGTAGCTATTCGGTCTGGCGGAGCAACGCCCTGGAGTGAAACCTAGGTTGCCCGGAACGTAGAATTGGCCATCACTTTCAAACTGGTTGCAATTATTCCTGTTATATGATGGAAACACTGTTGTATTTTTTTTGCATTTTATGGTTCGGGCGTTGACTTCTAAGGCCCTAACTATTCAATCTGTTGGAGCAGCGACCTAGGGTGATGCCTAGGTTGCTCGGAAAGTAGAAATGACCATTACTTTCACACTGTTTGCAATTATTCCTTTCATACGGTGGAAAAGCTGTTTTATTTATATTGTATTTTATGCTTCTGGCGTTGACTTCTAAGGCCCTAGCTATTCGATCTAGAGGAGCAACGCCCTAGAGTGAAGCCTAGGTTGCTCGGAAAGTAGAAATGACCATAAGTTTCATACTGGTTGCAATTATTCGTTTTATACGATGGAAAAGCTGTTGTATTTATATTGTATTTTATGCATCTGGCGTTGACTTCTAAGGCACTAACTACTCGATCTGGTGGAACAACGCCCTAGAGTGAAGCCTAGGTTGCCCGGAACGTAGAATTGGCCATCACTTTCAAACTGGTTGCAATTATTCCTGTTATATGATGGAAACACTGCTGTATTTTTTTTGCATTTTATGGTTCGGACGTTGACTTCTAAGGCCCTAACTATTCAATCCGTTGGAGCAACGCCCTAGGGTGAAGCCTAGGTTGCTCGGAAAGTAGAAATGACCATAAGTTTCATACTGGTTGCAATTATTCGTTTTATACGATGGAAAACTGCTGTATTTTTATTGCATTTTATGCTTCGGGCGTTAACTTCTAAGGCCCTAACTATTCAATCTGTTGGAGCAACGCCCTAGGGTGAAGCCTAGCTTGCTCGGAAAGTAGAAATGACCATAAGTTTCATACTGGTTGCAATTATTCGTTTTATACGATGGAAAAGCTGTTGTATTTATATCGTATTTTATGCTTCTGGCGTTGACTTCTTAGGCCGTAACTATTCGGTCTGGTGGAGCAACGCCATGGAGTGAAACCTTGGTTGCCCGGAACGTAGAATTGGCCATCACTTTCAAACTGGTTGCAATTATTCCTTTTATATGATGGAAACACTGTTGTATTTTTTTGCATTTTATGGTTCGGGCGTTGACTTCTAAGGTCCTAACTATTCAATCTGTTGGAGCAACGCCCTAGGGTGATGCCTAGGTTGCTCGGTAAGTAGAAATGACCATAAGTTTCATACTGGTTGCAATTATTCGTTTTATACGATGGAAAAACTGTTGTATTTATATTGTATTTTATGCTTCTGGCGTTGACTTCTAAGGCACTAACAATTCGATCTGGTGGAGCAACGCCCTAGAGTGAAGCCTACGTTGTCCGGAACGTAGAATTGGCCATCACTTTCAAACTGGTTGCAATTATTCCTGTTATATGATGGATACACTGTTGTATTGTTATTGCATTTTATGCTTCGGGCGTTGACTTCTAAGGCCCTAACTATTCAATCTGTTGGACGAACGCCCTAGGGTGAAGCCTAGGTTGCCCGGAAGGTAGAATTGGCCATCACTTTCAAACTGGTTGCAATTATTCGTTTTATACGATGGAAAAACTGTTGTATTTATATTGTATTTTATGCTTCTGACGCGACTTCTAAGGCACTAACTATTCGATCTGGTGGAGCGACGCCCTAGAGTGAAGCCTAGGTTGCCCGGAACGTAGGATTGGCCATCACTTTCAAACTGGTTGCAATTATTCCTGTTATATGATGGAAACACTGTTGTATTTTTATTGCATTTTATGCTTCGGGCGTTGACTTCTATGGCCCTAACTATTCAATCTGTTGGAGCAACGCCCTAGGGTGAAGCCTAGCTTGCTCGGAAAGTAGAAATGACCATAAGTTTCATACTGGTAGCAATTATTCGTTTTATACGATGGAAAAACTGTTGTATTTATATTGTATTTTATGCTTCTGGCGTTGACTTTTAATGCACTAACTACTCGATCTGGTGGAGCAACGCCCTAGAGTGAAGCCTAGGTTGCTCGGAATGTAGAAATGACCATAACTTTCACACTGGTTGCAATTATTCGTTTTATACGATGCAAACGCTGTTGTATTTATATCGTATTTTATGCTTCTGGCGTTTACTTCTAAGGACCTAACTATTCGATCTGGTGGAGCAACGCCCTAGAGTGAATCCTAGGTTGCTCGGAATGTAGAAATGACCATCACTTTCAAACTGGTTGCAATTATTCCTTTTATATGATGGAAACACTGTTGTATTTTTTTGCATTTTATGGTTCGGGCGTTGACTTCTAAGGTCCTAACTATTCAATCTGTTGGAGCAACGCCCTAGGGTGAAGCCTAGGTTGCTCGGTAAGTAGAAATGACCATAAGTTTCATACTGGTTGCAATTATTCGTTTTATACGATGGAAAAACTGTTGTATTTATATTGTATTTTATGCTTCTGGCGTTGACTTCTAAGGCACTAACAATTCGATCTGGTGGAGCAACGCCCTAGAGTGAAGCCTAGGTTGCCCGGAACGTAGGATTGGCCATCACTTTCAAACTGGTTGCAATTATTCCTGTTATATGATGGAAACACTGTTGTATTTTTATTGCATTTTATGCTTCGGGCGTTGACTTCTATGGCCCTAACTATTCAATCTGTTGGAGCAACGCCCTAGGGTGAAGCCTAGCTTGCTCGGAAAGTAGAAATGTCCATCACTTTCAAACTGGTTGCAATTATTCGTTTTATACGATGGAAAAACTGTTGTATTTATATTGTATTTTATGCTTCTGACGCGACTTCTAAGGCACTAACTATTCGATCTGGTGGAGCGACGCCCTAGAGTGAAGCCTAGGTTGCCCGGAACGTAGGATTGGCCATCACTTTCAAACTGGTTGCAATTATTCCTGTTATATGATGGAAACACTGTTGTATTTTTATTGCATTTTATGCTTCGGGCGTTGACTTCTATGGCCCTAACTATTCAACCTGTTGGAGCAACGCCCTAGGGTGAAGCCTAGCTTGCTCGGAAAGTAGAAATGACCATAAGTTTCATACTGGTAGCAATTATTCGTTTTATACGATGGAAAAACTGTTGTATTTATATTGTATTTTATGCTTCTGGCGTTGACTTTTAATGCACTAACTACTCGATCTGGTGGAGCAACGCCCTAGAGTGAAGTCTAGGTTGCTCGGAATGTAGAAATGACCATAACTTTCACACTGGTTGCAATTATTCGTTTTATACGATGCAAACGCTGTTGTATTTATATCGTATTTTATGCTTCTGGCGTTGACTTCTTAGGCCGTAACCATTCGGTCTGGTGGAGGAACGCCCTGGAGTGAAACCTAGGTTGCCCGGAACGTAGAATTGGCCATCACTTTCAAACTGGTTGCAAATTATTCCTGATATATGATGGAAACACTGTTGTATTTTTTTTGCATTTTATGGTCCGGGTGTTGACTTCTAAGGCCTTAACTATTCAATCTGTTGGAGCAACGCCCTAGGGTGAAGCCTATGTTGCTCGGAAAGTAGAAATGTCCATAAGTTTCATACTGGTTGCAATTATTCGTTTTATACGATGGAAAAACTGTTGTATTTATACTGTATTTTATGCTTCTGGCGTTGACTTCTAAGGCACTAACTATTCGATCTGGTGGAGCAACGCCCTAGAGTGAAGCCTAGGTTGCCCGGAACGTAGAATTGGCCATCACTTTCAAACTGGTTGCAATTATTCCTAATATATGATGGAAACACTGTTGTATTTTTTTTGCATTTTATGGTTCGGCCGTTGACTTCTAAGGCCCTAACTATTCAATCTGTTGGAGCAACGCCCTAGGGTGTAGCCTAGGTTGCTCGGAAAGTAGAAATGTCCATAAGTTTCATACTGGTTGCAATTATTCGTTTTATACGATGGAAAAACTGTTGTATTTATATTGTATTTTATGCTTCTGGCGTTGACTTCTAAGGCACTAACTAATCGATCTTTTGGAGCAACGCAATAGAGTGATGCCTAGGTTGCCCGGAACGTAGAATTGGCCATCAATTTCAAACTGGTTGCAATTATACCTGTTATATGATGGATACACTGTTGTATTTTTATTGCATTTTATGCTTCGGGCGTTGACTTCTAAGGCCCTAGCTATTCAATCTGTTGGACCAACGCCCTAGGGTGAAGCCTAGGTTGCTCGGAAAGTAGAAATGACCATATGTTTCATACTGGTTGCAATTATTCGTTTTATACGATGGAAAAGCTGTTGTATTTATATTGTATTTTATGCTTCTGGCGTTGACTTCTTAGGCCGTAACCATTCGGTCTGGTGGAGGAACGCCCTGGAGTGAAACCTAGGTTGCCCGGAACGTAGAATTGGCCATCACTTTCAAACTGGTTGCAAATTATTCCTGATATATGATGGAAACACTGTTGTATTTTTTTTGCATTTTATGGTCCGGGTGTTGACTTCTAAGGCCTTAACTATTCAATCTGTTGGAGCAACGCCCTAGGGTGAAGCCTATGTTGCTCGGAAAGTAGAAATGTCCATAAGTTTCATACTGGTTGCAATTATTCGTTTTATACGATGGAAAAACTGTTGTATTTATACTGTATTTTATGCTTCTGGCGTTGACTTCTAAGGCACTAACTATTCGATCTGGTGGAGCAACGCCCTAGAGTGAAGCCTAGGTTGCCCGGAACGTAGAATTGGCCATCACTTTCAAACTGGTTGCAATTATTCCTAATATATGATGGAAACACTGTTGTATTTTTTTTGCATTTTATGGTTCGGCCGTTGACTTCTAAGGCCCTAACTATTCAATCTGTTGGAGCAACGCCCTAGGGTGTAGCCTAGGTTGCTCGGAAAGTAGAAATGTCCATAAGTTTCATACTGGTTGCAATTATTCGTTTTATACGATGGAAAAACTGTTGTATTTATATTGCATTTTATGCTTCTGGCGTTGACTTCTAAGGCACTAACTAATCGATCTGGTGGAGCAACGCAATAGAGTGATGCCTAGGTTGCCCGGAACGTAGAATTGGCCATCAATTTCAAACTGGTTGCAATTATACCTGTTATATGATGGAAACACTGCTGTATTTTTTTTGCATTTTATGGTTCGGGCTTTGACTTCTAAGGCCCTAACTATTCAATCTGTTGGAGCAACGCCCTAGGGTGAAGCCTAGGTTGCTCGGAAAGTAGAAATGACCATATGTTTCATACTGGTTGCAATTATTCGTTTTATACGATGGAAAAGCTGTTGTATTTATATTGTATTTTATGCTTCTGGCGTTGACTTCTAGGGCACTAACTATTCAATCTGTTGGAGCAACGCCCTAGGGTGAAGCCTAGGTTGCTCGGAAAGTAGAAGTGACCATAGGTTTCATACTGGTTGCAATTATTCGTTTTATACGATGGAAAAACTGTTGTATTTACATTGTATTTTATGCTTTTGGCGTTGACTTCTGAGGCACTAACTATTCGATCTGGTGGAGCAACGCCCTAGAGCGAAGCCTAGGTTGCTCGGAACGTAGAATTGGCCATCACTTTCAAACTGGTTGCAATCATTCCTGTTATATGATGGAAACACTGTTGTATTTTTTTTTGGATTTTATGGTTCGGGCGTTGACTTCTAAGGTCCAAACTACTCAATCTGTTGGAGCAACGCCCTAGGGTGAAGCCTAGGTTGCTCGGAAAGTAGAAATGACCATAAGTTTCATACTGGTTGCAAATATTCGTTTTATACGATAGAAAAGCTGTTGTATTTATACCGTATTTTATGCTTCTGGCGTTGACATCTTAGGCCGTAACTATTCGGTCTGGTGGAGCAACGCCCTGGAGTGAAACCTAGGTTGCTCGGAACGTAGAATTGGCCATCACTTTCAAACTGGTTGCAATCATTCCTGTTATATGATGGAAACACTGTTGTATTTTTTTTTGGATTTTATGGTTCGGGCGTTGACTTCTAAGGTCCAAACTACTCAATCTGTTGGAGCAACGCCCTAGGGTGAAGCCTAGGTTGCTCGGAAAGTAGAAATGACCATAAGTTTCATACTGGTTGCAATTATTCGTTTTATACGATGGAAAATCTGTTGTATTTATATTGTATTTTATGCTTTTGGCGTTGACTTCTGAGGCACTAACTATTCGATCTGGTGGAGCAACGCCCTAGAGCGAAGCCTAGGTTGCCCGGAACGTAGAATTGGCCATCACTTTCAAACTGGTTGCAATCATTCCTGTTATATGATGGAAACACTGTTGTATTTTTTTTTGGATTTTATGGTTCGGGCGTTGACTTCTAAGGTCCAAACTACTCAATCTGTTGGAGCAACGCCCTAGGGTGAAGCCCAGGTTGCTCGGAAAGTAGGAATGACCATAAGTTTCATACTGGTTGCAAATATTCGTTTTATACGATGGAAAAGCTGTTGTATTTATACCGTATTTTATGCTTCTGGCGTTGACATCTTAGGCCGTAACTATTCGGTCTGGTGGAGCAACGCCCTGGAGTGAAACCTAGGTTGCCCGGAACGTAGAATTGGCCATCACTTTCAAACTGGTTGCAATTATTCCTGATATATGATGGAAACACTGTTGTATTTTTTTTGCATTTTATGGTTCGGGCGTTGACTTCTAAGGCCCTAACTATTCAATCTGTTGGAGCAACGCCCTAGTATGAAGCCTAGGTTGCTCGGAAAGTAGAAATGACCATAAGTTTCATACTGGTTGCAATTATTCGTTTTATACGATGGAAAAACTGTTGTATTTATATTGTATTTTATGCTTCTGGCGTTGACTTCTAAGGCACTAACTATTCGATCCGGTGGAGCAACGCCCTAGAGTGAAGCCTAGGTTGCCCGGATGGTAGAATTGGCCATCACTTTCAAACTGGTTGCAATTATTCGTTTTATACGATGGAAAAACTGTTGTATTTATATTGTATTTTATGCTTCTGGCGCTGACTTCTAAGGCACTAACTATTCGATATGGTGGAGCAACGCCCTAGAGTGAAGCCTAGGTTGCCCGGAACGTAGAATTGGCCATCACTTTCAAACTAGTTGCAATTATTCCTGTTATATGATGGAAACACTGTTGTGTTTTTATTGCATTTTATGCTTCGGGCGTTGACTTCTAAGGCCCTAACTATTCAATCTGTTGGAGCAACGCCCTAGGGTGAATCCTAGGTTGCTGGGAAAGTAGAAATGACCATAAGTTTCATACTGGTTGCAATTATTCGTTTTATACGATGGAAAAGCTGTTGTACTTATATTGTATTTTATGCTTTTGGCGTTGACTTCTGAGGCTCTAACTGTTCGATCTGGTGGAGCAACGCCCTAGAGCGAAGCCTAGGTTGCCCGGAACGTAGAATTGGCCATCACTTTCAAACTGGTTGCAATTATTCCTGTTATATGATGGATACACTGTTGTATTTTTATTGCATTTTATGCTTCGGGCGTTGACTTCTAAGGCCCTAACTATTCAATCTGTTGGACCAACGCCCTAGGGTGAAGCCTAGCTTTCTCGGAAAGTAGAAATGACCATATGTTTCATACTGTTTGCAATTATTCGTTTCATACGATGGAAAAGCTGTTGCATTTATATTGTATGTTATGCTTCTGGCGTTGACTTCTAGGGCACTAACTATTCGATCTGTTTGGAGCAACGCCCTAGTGTGAAGCCTAGGTTGCTCGGAAAGTAGAAATGACCATATGTTTCATACTGGTTGCAATTATTCGTTTTATACGATGGAAAAACTGTTGTATTTATATTGTATTTTATGCTTCTGGCGTTGACTTCTAAGGCCCTAGCTATTCGATCTAGTGGAGCAACGCCCTCGAGTGAAGCCTATGATGCCCGGAACGTAGAAATGACCATCACTTTCAAACTGGTTGCAATTATTCCTGTTATATGATTGAAAAACTGTTGTATTTTTGTTGCATTTTATGCTTCGGGCATTGACTTCTAAGGCCCTAACTATTCAATCTGTTGGAGCAACGCCCTAGGGTGAAGCCTAGGTTGCCCGGAAAGTAGAAATGACCATAACTTTCAGACTGGTTGCAATTATTCGTTTTATATGATGGAAAAACTGTTGTATTTATATTGTATTTTATGCTTATGGCGTTCCCTTCTTAGGCCCTAACTATTCGATCTGGTGGAACAACGGCCTATGGTGAAGCCTAGGTTGCCCGGAACGTAGAAATAACCATAACTTTTACACTGGTAGCAATTATTCGTTTTATACTATGGAAAAACTGTTCTATTCATTTTGTATTTAATGCTTCGGGCGTTGGCTTCTAAGGCCCTAACTGTTTGATCTGGTGGAGCAACGCCCTAGAGTGAAACCTAGGTTGCCCGGGACGTAGAAATGACCATAGCTTTTACACTGGTTGCTATTATTCGTTTTATACGATGGAAAAGCTGTTGCATTTATATCGTATTTTATGCTTCTGGCGTTGACTTCTTAGGCCGTAACCATTCGGTCTGGTGGAGGAACGCCCTGGAGTGAAACCTGGGTTGCCCGGAACGTAGAATTGGCCATCACTTTCAAACTGGTTGCAAATTATTCCTGATACATGATGGAAACACTGTTGTATTTTTTTTGCATTTTATGGTCCGGGTGTTGACTTCTAAGGCCTTAACTATTCAATCTGTTGGAGCAACGCCCTAGGGTGAAGCCTATGTTGCTCGGAAAGTAGAAATGTCCATAAGTTTCATACTGGTTGCAATTATTCGTTTTATACGATGGAAAAACTGTTGTATTTATATTGTATTTTATGCTTCTGGCGTTGACTTCTAAGGCACTAACTATTCGATCTGGTGGAGCAACGCAACAGAGTGATGCCTAGGTTGCCCGGAACGTAGAATTGGCCATCAATTTCAAACTGGTTGCAATTATACCTGTTATATGATGGAAACACTGCTGTATTTCTTTTGCATTTTATGGTTCGGGTGTTGAGTACTAAGGCACTAACTATTCAATCCGTTGGAGCAACGCCCTACGGTGAAGCCTAGGTTGCTCGGAAAGTGGAAATGACTATAAGTTTCATACTGGTTGCAATTATTCGTTTTATACGATGGAAAAACTGTTGTATTTATATTGTATTTTATGCTTCTGGCGTTGACTTCTAAGGCACTAACTATTCGATCTGGTGGAGCAACGCCCTAGAGTGAAGCCTAGGTTGCCCGGAACGTAGAATTGGCCATCACTTTCAAACTGGTTGCAATTATTCCTGATATATGATGGAAACACTGTTGTATTTTTTTTGCATTTTATGGTTCGGGCGTTGACTTCTAAGGCCCTAACTATTCAATCTGTTGGAGCAACGCCCTAGGGTGTAGCCTAGGTTGCTCGGAAAGTAGAAATGTCCATAAGTTTCATACTGGTTGCAATTATTCGTTTTATACGATGGAAAAACTGTTGTATTTATATTGTATTTTATGCTTCTGGCGTTGACTTCTAAGGCACTAACTATTCGATCTGGTGGAGCAACGCAATAGAGTGATGCCTAGGTTGCCCGGAACGTAGAATTGGCCATCAATTTCAAACTGGTTGCAATTATACCTGTTATATGATGGAAACACTGCTGTATTTTTTTTGCATTTTATGGTTCGGGCTTTGACTTCTGAGGCCCTAACTATTCAATCTGTTGGAGCAACGCCCTAGGGTGAAGCCTAGGTTGCTCGGAAAGTAGAAATGACCATATGTTTCATACTGGTTGCAATTATTCGTTTTATACGATGGAAAAACTGTTGTATTTATATGGTATTTTATGCTTCTGGCGTCGACTTCTAAGGCACTAACTATTCGATCTGGTGGAGCAACGCCCTAGAGTGAAGCCTAGGTTGCCCGGAAGGTAGAATTGGCCATCACTTTCAAACTGGTTGCAATTATTCGTTTTATACGATGGAAAAACTGTTGTATTTATAATGTATTATATGCTTCTGACGTTGACTTCTAAGGCACTAACTATTCGATCTGGTGCAGCGACGCCCTAGAGTGAAGCCTAGGTTGCCCGGAACATAGGATTGGCCATCACTTTCAAACTGGTTGCAATTATTCCTGTTATATGATGGAAACACTGTTGTATTTTTATGGCATTTTATGCTTCGGGCGTTGACTTCTATGGCCCTAACTATTCAATCTGTTGGAGCAACGCCCTAGGGTGAAGCCTAGCTTGCTCGGAAAGTAGAAATGTCCATAAGTTTCATACTGGTTGCAATTATTCGTTTTATACGATGGAAAAACTGTTGTATTTTTGTTGCATTTTATGCTTCGGGCATTGACTTCTAAGGCCCTAACTATTCAATCTGTTGGAGCAACGCCCTAGGGTGAAGCCTAGGTTGCCCGGAAAGTAGAAATGACCATAACTTTCAGACTGGTTGCAATTATTCGTTTTATATGATGGAAAAACTGTTGTATTTATATTGTATTTTATGCTTATGGCGTTCCCTTCTTAGGCCCTAACTATTCGATCTGGTGGAACAACGGCCTATGGTGAAGCCTAGGTTGCCCGGAACGTGGAAATAACCATAACTTTTACACTGGTAGCAATTATTCGTTTTATACTATGGAAAAACTGTTCTATTCATTTTGTATTTAATGCTTCGGGCGTTGGCTTCTAAGGCCCTAACTGTTTGATCTGGTGGAGCAACGCCCTAGAGTGAAACCTAGGTTGCCCGGGACGTAGAAATGACCATAGCTTTTACACTGGTTGCTATTATTCGTTTTATACGATGGAAAAGCTGTTGCATTTATATCGTATTTTATGCTTCTGGCGTTGACTTCTTAGGCGGTAACCATTCGGTCTGGTGGAGGAACGCCCTGGAGTGAAACCTAGGTTGCCCGGAACGTAGAATTGGCCATCACTTTCAAACTGGTTGCAAATTATTCCTGATACATGATGGAAACACTGTTGTATTTTTTTTGCATTTTATGGTCCGGGTGTTGACTTCTAAGGCCTTAACTATTCAATCTGTTGGAGCAACGCCCTAGGGTGAAGCCTATGTTGCTCGGAAAGTAGAAATGTCCATTAGTTTCATACTGGTTGCAATTATTCGTTTTATACGATGGAAAAACTGTTGTATTTATATTGTATTTTATGCTTCTGGCGTTGACTTCTAAGGCACTAACTATTCGATCTGGTGGAGCAACGCAATAGAGTGATGCCTAGGTTGCCCGGAACGTAGAATTGGCCATCAATTTCAAACTGGTTGCAATTATACCTGTTATATGATGGAAACACTGCTGTATTTTTTTTGCATTTTATGGTTCGGGCTTTGACTTCTGAGGCCCTAACTATTCAATCTGTTGGAGCAACGCCCTAGGGTGAAGCCTAGCTTGCTCGGAAAGTAGAAATGACCATATGTTTCATACTGGTTGCAATTATTCGTTTTATACGATTGAAAAGCTGTTGTATTTATATTGTATTTTACGCTTCGGGCGTTGACTTCTAAGGCCCTAACTATTCAATCTGTTGGACCAACGCCCTAGGGTGAAGGCTAGCTTGCTCGGAAAGTAGAAATGACCATAAGTTTCATACTGGTTGCAATTATTCGTTTTATACGATGGAAGAACTGTTGTATTTATATTGTATTTTATGCTTCTGGCGTTGACTTCTAAGGCACTAACTATTCGTTCTGGTGGAGCAACGCAATAGAGTGATGCCTAGGTTGCCCGGAACGTAGAATTGGCCATCAATTTCAAACTGGTTGCAATTATACCTGTTATATGATGGAAACACTGCTGTATTTTTTTTGCATTTTATGGTTCGGGCGTTGAGTACTAAGGCACTAACTATTCAATCCGTTGGAGCAACGCCCTAGGGTGTAGCCTAGGTTGCCCGGAAAGTAGAAATGACCGCAACTTTCATACTGGTTGCAATTACTCGTTTTATATGATGGAAAAACTGTTGTATTTATATTGTATTTTATGCTGCTGGCGTTCACTTCTTAGGCCCTAACAATTCGATCTGGTGGAGCAACGCCCTAGAGTGATGCCTAGGTTGCCCGGAACGTAGAAATGACCATCACTTTCAAACTGGTTGCAGTTAATCCTTTTATACGATGGAAAAACTGTTGTATTTTTATTGCATTTTATGCTTCTGGCGTTCACTTCTTAGGCTCTAACTATTCGATCTGGTGGAACAACGGCCTAGGGTGAAGCCTAGCTTGCCCGGAACGTAGAAATGACCATTACTTTCACACTGGTAGCAATTATTCGTTTTATACAATGGAAAAACTGTTCTGTTTATTTTGTATTTTATGCTTCGGGCGTTGACTTCTAAGGCCCTAACTGTTCGATCTAGTGGAGCAACGCCCTAGAGTGAAGCCTAGGTTGCCCGGAACGTAGAAATGACCATAACTTTCACACTGGCTGCCATTATTCGTTCTATACGATGGAGAAACTGTTATATTTATATTGTACCTTATGCTTCTGGCGTTGACTTCTTAGGCCCTAACAATTCGATATGGTGGAACAACGCCCTAGAGTGAAGCCTATGTTGCCCGGTACGTAGAAATGACCATAACTTTCACACTGGTTGCTATTATTCGTTCTATACGATGGAAAAACTGTTATATTTATATTGTACCTTATGCTTCTGGCGTTGACTTCTTATGCCCTAACAATTCGATCTGGTGGAACAACGCCCTAGAGTGAAGCCTAGGTTGCCTGGAACGTACAAATGACCATCACTTTCAAACTGGTTGCAATTATTCCGGTTATATGATGGAAAAACTGTTGTATTTTTATTGCATTTTATGCTTCGGGCATTCACTTCTAAGGCCCAAACTATTCAATCTGTTGGAGCAACGCCCTAGGGTGTAGCCTAGGTTGCCCGGAAAGTAGAAATGACCACAACTTTCATACTGGTTGCAATTACTCGTTTTATATGATGGAAAAACTGTTGTATTTATATTGTATTTTATGCTGCTGGCGTTCAGTTCTTAGGCCCTAACAATTCGATCAGGTGGAGCAACGCCCTAGAGTGATGCCTAGGTTGCCCGGAACGTAGAAATGACCATCACTTTCAAACTTTTTGCAGTTAATCCTTTTATGCGATGGAAAAGCTGTTGTATTTTTATTGCATTTTATGCTTCCGGCGTTGACTTCTAAGGCCCTAACCATTCAATCTGTTCGAGCAATGCCCAAGGGTGAAGCCTAGGTTGCCCGGAAAGAAGAAATGACGTTAACTTTCATACTGGTTGCAATGAATCGTTTTATACGATGGAAAAACTGTTGTATTTATATTGTATTTTATGCTTCTGGCGTTGACTTTTAATGCACTAACTACTCGATCTGGTGGAGCAACGCCCTAGAGTGAAGCCTAGGTTGCTCGGAATGTAGAAATGACCATAACTTTCACACTGGTTGCAATTATTCGTTTTATACGATGCAAACGCTGTTGTATTTATATCGTATTTTATGCTTCTGGCGTTTACTTCTTAGGCCCTAACTATTCGATCTGGTGGAACAACGGCCTAGGGTGAAGCCTAGGTTGCCCGGACCGTAGAAATGACCATAACTTTTACACTGGTAGCAATTATTCGTTTTATACAATGGAAAAACTGTTCTATTTATTTGGTATTTAATGCTTCGGGCGTTGACTTCCAAGGACCTAACTGTTTGATCTGGTGGAGCAACGCCCTAGAGTGAAGCCTAGGTTGCTCGGAAAGTAGAAATGACCATAAGTTTCATACTGGTTGCAATTATTCGTTTTATACGATGGAAAGACTGTTGTATTTTTATTGCATTTTATGCTTCTGGCGTTGACTTCTGAGGCCGTTGCTATTCGATGCGGTGGAAGAACGACATAGAGTGAAGCCTAGGTAGCCCGGAACGTAGAAATGACCACTACTATCACACTGGGTGCAAATTATTCCTGCCATACGATGGAAAAACTGTTGTATTTTTATTGCATTTTATGCTTCTGGCGTTCACTTCTTAGGCCCTAACTATTCGATCTGGTGGAAGAGCAGCCTAGGGTGAAGCCTAGGTTGCCCGGAACGTAGAAATGACCATCACTTTCACACTGGTTGCTATTATTCGTTTTATACGAAGGAAAAACTGTTGTATTTATATTGTATTATATGCTTCTGGCGTTGACTTTTAATGCACTAACTATTCGATCTGGCGGAGCAACACCCTAGTGTGAAGCCGAGGTTTCCCGTACCGTAGAAATGACCATCACTTTCAAACTGGTTGCAATTATTCGTTTTATATGATGGCAAAACAGTTATATTTATATTGTATTTTATGCTTCTGGCGTTCACTTCTTAGGCCCTAGCTATTCGATCTGGTGGAACAACGCCCTATGGTGAAGCCTAGGTTGCCCGGAACGTAGAAATGACCATAACTTTCACACTGGTTGCTATTATTCGTTCTATACGATGGAAAAACTGTTGTATTTATATTGTATTTTAAGCTTCTGGCGTTGACTTCTAAGGCACTAACTATTCGATCTGGTGGAGCAACACCCTAGAGTGAACCCTAGGTTGCTCGGAATGTAAAAATGACCATAACATTCACACTGGTTGCAATTATTCCGGTTATATGATGGAAAAACTGTTGTATCTTTATTGCATTTTATGCTTCGGGCATTCACTTCTAAGGCCCAAACTATTCAATCTGTTGGAGCAACGCCCTAGGGTGTAGCCTAGGTTGCCCGGAAAGTAGAAACGACCATAACTTTCATACTGGTTGCAATTATTCGTTTTATATCATGGAAAAACTGTTGTATACATATTGTATTTTATGCTGCTGGCATTCACTTCTTAGGCCCTAACTATTCGATCTGGTGGAACAACGCCCTGTGGTGAAGCCTAGGTTGCCCGGAACGTAGAAATGACCATAACTTTCACACTGGTTGCTATTATTCGCTTTATACGATTGAAAAACTGTTATATTTATATTGTATTTTATGCTTCTGGCGTTCACTTCTTAGGCCCTAGCTATTCGATCTGGTGGAACAACGCCCTATGGTGAAGCCTAGGTTGCCCGGAACGTAGAACTGACCATAACTTTTACACTGGTAGCAATTATTCGTTTTATACAATGGAAAAACTGTTCTATTTATTTTGTATTTTATGCTTCGGGCGTTGACTTCTAAGGCCCTAGCTGTTTGATCTGGTGGAGCAACGCCCTAGAGTGAAGCCTAGGTTGCCCGGAACGTAGAAATGACCATAACTTTCACACTGGTTGCAATTATTCGTTTTATACGATGCAAACGCTGTTGTATTTATATCGTATTTTATGCTTCTGGCGTTTACTTCTAAGGTCCTAACTATTCAATCTGTTGGAGCAAGGCCCAAGGGTGAAGCCTAGCTTGCTCGGAAAGTAGAAATGACCATAAGTTTCATACTGCTTGCAATTATTCGTTTTATACGATGGAAACACTGTAGTATTTTTATTGCATTTTATGCTTCGGGCGTTGACTTCTTAGGACCTAACTATTCAATCTGTTGGAGCAACGCCCTAGGGTGAAGCCTAGGTTGCTCGGAAAGTAGAAATGACCATCAGTTTCATACTGGTTGCAATTATTCGTTTTATACGATGGAAAAATTGTTGTATTTATAGTGTATTTTATGCTTCTGGCGTTGACTTCTAAGGCCCTAGCTATTCGATCTAGTGGGGCAACGCCCTAGAGTGAAGCCTAGGTTGCCCGGAAAGGAGAAATGACCATCACTTTCAAACTGGTTGCAATTAATCCTGTTATACGATGGAAAAACTGTTGTATTTTTATTGCATTTTATGCTTCTGGCGTTCACTTCTTAGGCTCTAACTATTCGATCTGGTGGAACAACGGCCTAGGGTGAAGCCTAGCTTGCCCGGAACGTAGAAATGACCATTACTTGCACACTGGTAGCAATTATTCGTTTTATACAATGGAAAAACTGTTCTGTTTATTTTGTATTTTATGCTTCGGTCGTTGACTTCTAAGGCCCTAACTGTTCGATCTAGTGGAGCAACGCCCTAGAGTGAAGCCTAGGTTGCCCGGAACGTAGAAATGACCATAACTTTCACACTGGTTGCTATTATTCGTTCTATACGATGGAAAAACTGTTGTATTTTTATTGCATTTTATGCTTCTGGCGTTCACTTCTTAGGCCCTAACTATTCGATCTGGTGGAAGAGCGGCCTAGGGTGAAGCCTAGGTTGCCCGGAACGTAGAAATGACCATCACTTTCACACTGGTTGCTATTATTCGTTTTATACGAAGGAAAAACTGTTGTATTTATATTGTATTATATGCTTCTGGCGTTGACTTTTAATGCACTAACTATTCGATCTGGCGGAGCAACACCCTAGTGTGAAGCCGAGGTTTCCCGGAACGTAGAAATGACCATCACTTTCAAACTGGTTGCAATTATTCGTTTTATATGATGGCAAAACTGTTATATTTATATTGTATTTTATGCTTCTGGCGTTCACTTCTTAGGCCCTAGCTATTCGATCTGGTGGAACAACGCCCTATGGTGAAGCCTAGGTTGCCCGGAACGTAGAAATGACCATAACTTTCACACTGGTTGCTATTATTCGTTCTATACGATGGAAAAACTGTTGTATTTATATTGCATTTTAAGCTTCTGGCGTTGACTTCTAAGGCACTAACTATTCGATCTGGTGGAGCAACGCCCTAGAGTGAACCCTAGGTTGCTCGGAATGTAAAAATGACCATAACATTCACACTGGTTGCTATTATTCGTTCTGTACGATGGAAAAACTGTTATATGTATATTGTATCTTATGCTTCTGGCGTTGACTTCTTAGGCCCTAACTATTCAGTATGGTGGAACAACACCCTAGAGTGAGGCCTAGGTTGCCGGGAACGTAGAAATGACCATAACTTTCACACTGGTAGCAATTATTCGTTTTATACAATGGAAAAACTGTTCTGCTTATTTTGTATTTTATGCTTCGGGCGTTGACTTCTAAGGCCCTAACCGTTTGATCTGGTGGATCAACGCCCTAGAGTGAAGCCTAGGTTGCCCGGTACGTAGAAATGACCATAACTTTCAAACTGTTTGCAATTATTCCTGTTATATGATGGAAAAACTGTTGTATCTTTATTGCATTTTATGCTTCGGGCATTCACTTCTAAGGCCCAAACTATTCAATCTGTTGGAGCAACGCCCTAGGGTGTAGCCTAGGTTACCCGGAAAGTAGAAATGACCACAACTTTCATACTGGTTGCAATTACTCGTTTTATATGATGGAAAAACTGTTGTATTTATATTGTATTTTATGCTGCTGGCGTTCACTTCTTAGGCCCTAACAATTCGATCTGGTGGAGCAACGCCCTAGAGTGATGCCTAGGTTGCCCGGAACGTAGAAATGACCATCACTTTCAAACTGGTTGCAGTTAATCCTTTTATACGATGGAAAAACTGTTGTATTTTTATTGCATTTTATGCTTCCGGCGTTGACTTCTAAGGCCCTAACTATTCAATCTGTGGAGCAACGCCCAAGGGTGAAGCCTAGGTTGCCCGGAAAGAAGAAATGACGTTAACTTTCATACTGGTTGCAATTATTCGTTTTATACGATGGAAAAACTGTTGTATTTATATTGTATTTTATGCTTCTGGCGTTGACTTTTAATGCACTAACTACTCGATCTGGCGGAGCAACGCCCTAGAGTGAAGCCGAGGTTTCCCGGAACGTAGAAATGACCATCACTTTCAAACTGGTTGCAATTATTCCTGTTATGTGCTGGAAAAACTGTTGTATTTTTAATGCATTTTATGCTTCGGGCATTGACTTCTAAGGCCCTAACTATTCAATCTGTTGGAGCAACGCCCTAGGGAGTAGACTAGGTTGCCCGGAAAGTAGAAACGACCATAACTTTCATACTGGTTGCAATTATTCGTTTTATATCATGGAAAAACTGTTGTATACATATTGTATTTTATGCTGCTGGCATTCACTTCTTAGGCCCTAACTATTCGATCTGGTGGAACAACGCCCTGTGGTGAAGCCTAGGTTGCCCGGAACGTAGAAATGACCATAACTTTCACACTGGTTGCTATTATTCGCTTTATACGATTGAAAAACTGTTATATTTATATTGTATTTTATGCTTCTGGCGTTCACTTCTTAGGCCCTAGCTATTCGATCTGGTGGAACAACGCCCTATGGTGAAGCCTAGGTTGCCCGGAACGTAGAACTGACCATAACTTTTACACTGGTAGCAATTATTCGTTTTATACAATGGAAAAACTGTTCTATTTATTTTGTATTTTATGCTTCGGGCGTTGACTTCTAAGGCCCTAGCTGTTTGATCTGGTGGAGCAACGCCCTAGAGTGGAGCCTAGGTTGACCGGAACGTAGAAATGACCATAACTTTCACACTGGTTGCTATTATTCGTTCTATACGATGGAAAAACTGTTGTATTTATATTGTATTTTAAGCTTCTGGCGTTGACTTCTAAGGCACTAACTATTCGATCTGGTGGAGCAACGCCCTAGAGTGATCCCTAGGTTGCTCGGAATGTAAAAATGACCATAACATTCACACTGGTTGCTATTATTCGTTCTATACGATGGAAGAACTGTTATATTTATATTGTATCTTATGCTTCTGGCGTTGACTTCTAAGGCCCTAGCTGTTTGATCTGGTGGAGCAACGCCCTAGAGTGAAGCCTAGGTTGCCCGGAACGTAGAAATGACCATAACTTTCACACTGGTTGCAATTATTCGTTTTATACGATGCAAACGCTGTTGTATTTATATCGTATTTTATGCTTCTGGCGTTTACTTCTAAGGTCCTAACTATTCAATCTGTTGGAGCAAGGCCCAAGGGTGAAGCCTAGCTTGCTCGGAAAGTAGAAATGACCATAAGTTTCATACTGGTTGCAATTATTCGTTTTATACGATGGAAACACTGTTGTATTTTTATTGCATTTTATGCTTCTGGCGTTGACTTCTGAGGCCGTTGCTATTCGATGTGGTGAAAGAACGACATAGAGTGAAGCCTAGGTAGCCCGGAACGTAGAAATGACCACTACTATCACACTGGTTGCAAATTATTCCTGCCATACGATGGAAAAAGTGTTGTATTTTTATTGCATTTTATGCTTCTGGCGTTCACTTCTTAGGCCCTAACTATTCGATCTGGTGGAAGAGCGGCCTAGGGTGAAGCCTAGGTTGCCCGGAACGTAGAAAGGAACATCACTTTCAAACTGGTTGCTATTATTCGTTTTATACGAAGGAAAAACTGTTGTATTTATATTGTATTATATGCTTCTGTCGTTGACTTTTAATGCACTAACTATTCGATCTGGCGGAGCAACACCCTAGTGTGAAGCCGAGGTTTCCCGGAACGTAGAAATGACCATCACTTTCAAACTGGTTGCAATTATTCGTTTTATATGATGGCAAAACTGTTATATTTATATTGTATTTTATGCTTCTGGCGTTCACTTCTTAGGCCCTAGCTATTCGATCTGGTGGAACAACGCCCTATGGTGAAGCCTAGGTTGCCCGGAACGTAGAAATGACCATAACTTTCACACTGGTTGCTATTATTCGTTCTATACGATGGAAAAACTGTTGTATTTATATTGTATTTTAAGCTTCTGGCGTTGACTTCTAAGGCACTAACTATTCGATCTGGTGGAGCAACACCCTAGAGTGAGGCCTAGGTTGCCGGGAACGTAGAAATGACCATAACTTTCACACTGGTAGCAATTATTCGTTTTATACAATGGAAAAACTGTTCCGCTTGTTTTGTATTTTATGCTTCGGGCGTTGACTTCTAAGGCCCTAACCGTTTGATCTGGTGGAGCAACGCCCTAGAGTGAAGCCTAGGTTGCCCGGTACGTAGAAATGACCATAACTTTCAAACTGGTTGCAATTATTCCGGTTATATGATGGAAAAACTGTTGTACCTTTATTGCATTTTATGCTTCGGGCATTCACTTCTAAGGCCCAAACTATTCGATCTGGTGGAACAACGCCCTGTGGTGAAGCCTAGGTTGCCCGGAACGTAGAAATGACCATAACTTTCACACTGGTTGCTATTATTCGCTTTAAACGATTGAAAAACTGTTATATTTATATTGTATTTTATGCTTCGGGCGTTGACTTCTAAGGCCCTAACTATTCAGTATGGTGGAACAACACCCTAGAGTGAGGCCTAGGTTGCCGGGAACGTAGAAATGACCATAACTTTCACACTGGTAGCAATTATTCGTTTTATACAATGGAAAAACTGTTCTGCTTATTTTGTATTTTATGCTTCGGGCGTTGACTTCTAAGGCCCTAACCGTTTGATCTGGTGGATCAACGCCCTAGAGTGAAGCCTAGGTTGCCCGGTACGTAGAAATGACCATAACTTTCAAACTGTTTGCAATTATTCCTGTTATATGATGGAAAAACTGTTGTATCTTTATTGCATTTTATGCTTCGGGCATTCACTTCTAAGGCCCAAACTATTCAATCTGTTGGAGCAACGCCCTAGGGTGTAGCCTAGGTTACCCGGAAAGTAGAAATGACCACAACTTTCATACTGGTTGCAATTACTCGTTTTATATGATGGAAAAACTGTTGTATTTATATTGTATTTTATGCTGCTGGCGTTCACTTCTTAGGCCCTAACAATTCGATCTGGTGGAGCAACGCCCTAGAGTGATGCCTAGGTTGCCCGGAACGTAGAAATGACCATCACTTTCAAACTGGTTGCAGTTAATCCTTTTATACGATGGAAAAACTGTTGTATTTTTATTGCATTTTATGCTTCCGGCGTTGACTTCTAAGGCCCTAACTATTCAATCTGTGGAGCAACGCCCAAGGGTGAAGCCTAGGTTGCCCGGAAAGAAGAAATGACGTTAACTTTCATACTGGTTGCAATTATTCGTTTTATACGATGGAAAAACTGTTGTATTTATATTGTATTTTATGCTTCTGGCGTTGACTTTTAATGCACTAACTACTCGATCTGGCGGAGCAACGCCCTAGAGTGAAGCCGAGGTTTCGCGGAACGTAGAAATGACCATCACTTTCAAACTGGTTGCAATTATTCCTGTTATGTGCTGGAAAAACTGTTGTATTTTTAATGCATTTTATGCTTCGGGCATTGACTTCTAAGGCCCTAACTATTCAATCTGTTGGAGCAACGCCCTAGGGAGTAGACTAGGTTGCCCGGAAAGTAGAAACGACCATAACTTTCATACTGGTTGCAATTATTCGTTTTATATCATGGAAAAACTGTTGTATACATATTGTATTTTATGCTGCTGGCATTCACTTCTTAGGCCCTAACTATTCGATCTGGTGGAACAACGCCCTGTGGTGAAGCCTAGGTTGCCCGGAACGTAGAAATGACCATAACTTTCACACTGGTTGCTATTATTCGCTTTATACGATTGAAAAACTGTTATATTTATATTGTATTTTATGCTTCTGGCGTTCACTTCTTAGGCCCTAGCTATTCGATCTGGTGGAACAACGCCCTATGGTGAAGCCTAGGTTGCCCGGAACGTAGAACTGACCATAACTTTTACACTGGTAGCAATTATTCGTTTTATACAATGGAAAAACTGTTCTATTTATTTTGTATTTTATGCTTCGGGCGTTGACTTCTAAGGCCCTAGCTGTTTGATCTGGTGGAGCCACGCCCTAGAGTGGAGCCTAGGTTGCCCGGAACGTAGAAATGACCATAACTTTCACACTGGTTGCTATTATTCGTTCTATACGATGGAAAAACTGTTGTATTTATATTGTATTTTAAGCTTCTGGCGTTGACTTCTAAGGCACTAACTATTCGATCTGGTGGAGCAACGCCCTAGAGTGAACCCTAGGTTGCTCGGAATGTAAAAATGACCATAACATTCACACTGGTTGCTATTATTCGTTCTATACGATGGAAGAACTGTTATATTTATATTGTATCTTATGCTTCTGGCGTTGACTTCTAAGGCCCTAGCTGTTTGATCTGGTGGAGCAACGCCCTAGAGTGAAGCCTAGGTTGCCCGGAACGTAGAAATGGCCATAACTTTCACACTGGTTGCAATTATTCGTTTTATACGATGCAAACGCTGTTGTATTTATATCGTATTTTATGCTTCTGGCGTTTACTTCTAAGGTCCTAACTATTCAATCTGTTGGAGCAAGGCCCAAGGGTGAAGCCTAGCTTGCTCGGAAAGTAGAAATGACCATAAGTTTCATACTGGTTGCAATTATTCGTTTTATACGATGGAAACACTGTTGTATTTTTATTGCATTTTATGCTTCTGGCGTTGACTTCTGAGGCCGTTGCTATTCGATGTGGTGAAAGAACGACATAGAGTGAAGCCTAGGTAGCCCGGAACGTAGAAATGACCACTACTATCACACTGGTTGCAAATTATTCCTGCCATACGATGGAAAAAGTGTTGTATTTTTATTGCATTTTATGCTTCTGGCGTTCACTTCTTAGGCCCTAACTATTCGATCTGGTGGAAGAGCGGCCTAGGGTGAAGCCTAGGTTGCCCGGAACGTAGAAATGAACATCACTTTCAAACTGGTTGCTATTATTCGTTTTATACGAAGGAAAAACTGTTGTATTTATATTGTATTATATGCTTCTGTCGTTGACTTTTAATGCACTAACTATTCGATCTGGCGGAGCAACACCCTAGTGTGAAGCCGAGGTTTCCCGGAACGTAGAAATGACCATCACTTTCAAACTGGTTGCAATTATTCGTTTTATATGATGGCAAAACTGTTATATTTATATTGTATTTTATGCTTCTGGCGTTCACTTCTTAGGCCCTAGCTATTCGATCTGGTGGAACAACGCCCTATGGTGAAGCCTAGGTTGCCCGGAACGTAGAAATGACCATAACTTTCACACTGGTTGCTATTATTCGTTCTATACGATGGAAAAACTGTTGTATTTATATTGTATTTTAAGCTTCTGGCGTTGACTTCTAAGGCACTAACTATTCGATCTGGTGGAGCAACGCCCTAGAGTGAGGCCTAGGTTGCCGGGAACGTAGAAATGACCATAACTTTCACACTGGTAGCAATTATTCGTTTTATACAATGGAAAAACTGTTCCGCTTGTTTTGTATTTTATGCTTCGGGCGTTGACTTCTAAGGCCCTAACCGTTTGATCTGGTGGAGCAACGCCCTAGAGTGAAGCCTAGGTTGCCCGGTACGTAGAAATGACCATAACTTTCAAACTGGTTGCAATTACTCCGGTTATATGATGGAAAAACTGTTGTACCTTTATTGCATTTTATGCTTCGGGCATTCACTTCTAAGGCCCAAACTATTCGATCTGGTGGAACAACGCCCTGTGGTGAAGCCTAGGTTGCCCGGAACGTAGAAATGACCATAACTTTCACACTGGTTGCTATTATTCGCTTTAAACGATTGAAAAACTGTTATATTTATATTGCATTTTATGCTTCGGGCTTTGACTTCTAAGGCCCTAGCTATTCGATCTGGTGGAGCAACGCCCTAGAGTGAAGCCTAGGTTGCCCGGAACGTAGAAATGACCATAACTTTCACACTGGTTGCTATTATTCGTTCTATACGATGGAAAAACTGTTGTATTTATATAGTATTTTATGCTTCTGGCCTTGACTTCTTAGGCCGTAACTATTCGGTCTGGTGGAGCAACGCCCTGGAGTGAAACCTAGGTTGCCCGGAACGTAGAATTGGCCATCACTTTCAAACTGGTTGCAATTATTCCTGTTATATGAGGGAAACACTGTTGTATTTTTTTTGCATTTTATGGTTCGGGCGTTGACTTCCAAGGCCCTAACTATTCAATCCGTTGGAGCAACGCCATACGGTGAAGCCCAGGTTGCTCGGAAAGTAGAAATGACCATAAGTTTCATACTGGTTGCAATTATTTGTTTCATACGATGGAAAAACTGTTGTATTTATATTGTATTTTATGCTTCTGGCGTTGACTTCTAAGGCACTAACTATTCGATCTGGTGGAGCAACGCCCTAGAGTGAAGCCGAGGTTGCCCGGAACGTAGAATTGGCCATCACTTTCAAACTGGTCGCAATTATTCCTGTTATATGGTTGAAACACTGTTGTATTTTTTTTGCATTTTATGGTTCGGTCGTAGACTTCAAAGGCCCTAACTATTCAATCTGTTGGAGCAACGCCCTAGGGTGAAGCCTAGGTTGCTTGGAAAGTAGAAATGACCATAAGTTTCATACTGGTTGCAATTATTCGTTTTATACGATGGAAAAACTGTTGTATTTATATTGTATTTTATGCTTCTGGCGTTGACTTCTAAGGCACTAACTATTCGATCTGGTGGAGCAACGCCCTAGAGTGTAGCCTAGGTTGCCCGGAACGTAGAATTGACCATCGCTTTCAAACTGGTTGCAATTATTCCTGTTATATGATGGATACACTGTTGTATTTTTATTGCATTTTATGCTTCGGGCGTTGACTTCTAAGGCCCTACCTATTCAATCTGTTGGACCAACGCCCTAGGGTGAAGCCCAGCTTGCTCGGAAAGTAGAAATGACCATAAGTTTCATACTGGTTGCAATTATTCGTTTTATACGATGGAAAAGCTGTTGTATTTATATTGTATTTTATGCTTCTGGCGTTGACTTCTGAGGCACTAACTATTCGATCTGGTAGAGCAACGCCCTAGAGTGAAGCCTAGGTTGCTCGGAACGTAGAATTGGCCATCACTTTCAAACTGGTTGCAATTATTCCTGATATATGATGGAAACACTGTTGTATTTTTTTTGCATTTTATGGTTCGGGCGTTGACTTCTAAGGCCCTAACTATTCAATCTGTTGGAGTAACGCCCTAGGGTGAAGCCTAGGTTGCTCGGAAAGTAGAAATGACCATAAGTTTCATACTGGTTGCAATTATTCGTTTTATACAATGGAAAAACTGTTGTATTTATATTGTATTTTATGCTTCTGGCGCTGACTTCTAGGGCACTAACTATTCAATCTGTTGCAGCAACGCCCTAGGGTGAAGCCTAGGTTGCTCGGAAAGTAGAAGTGACCATAGCTTTCATACTGGTTGCAATTATTCGTTTTATACGATGGAATAACTGTTGTATTTATATTGTATTTTATACTTCTGGCGTTGACTTCTAAGGCCCTAGCTGTTCGATCTAGTGGAGCAACGCCCTAGAGTGAAGCCGAGGTTGCCCGGAAAGGAGAAATGACCATCACTTTCAAACTGGTTGCAATTGATCCTTTTATACGATGGAAAAGCTGTTGTATTTATATCGTATTTTATGCTTCCGGCGTTTACTTCTAAGGACGTAACTATTCGATCTGGTGGAGCAACGCCCTAGAGCGAAGCCTAGGTTGCCCGGAACGTAGAATTGGCCATCACTTTCAAACTGGTTGCAATTATTCCTGTTATATGATGGATACACTGTTGTATTTTTATTGCATTTTATGCTTCGGGCGTTGACTTCCAAGGCCCTAACTATTCAATCTGTTAGCCCAACGACCTAAGGCGAAGCCTAGCTTGCTCGGAAAGTAGAAGTGACCATAAGTTTCATACTGGTTGCAATTATTCGTTTTATACGATGGAAAAGCTGTTGTATTTATATCGTATTTTATGCTTCTGGCGTTGACTTCTTAGGCCGTAACTGTTCGGTCTGGTGGAGCAACGCCCTGGAGTGAAAGCTAGGTTGCCCGGAACGTAGAATTGGCCATCACTTTCAAACTGGTTGCAATTATTCCTGATATATGATGGAAACACTGTTGTATTTTTTTTGAATTTTATGGTTCGGGCGTTGACTTCTAAGGCCCTAACTATTCAATCTGTTGGAGCAACGCCCTAGGGTGAAGCCTAGGTTGCTCGGAAAGTAGAAATGACCATAAGTTTCATACTGGTTGCAATTATTCGTTTTATACGATGGAAAAACTGTTGGATTTATATCGTATTTTATGCTTCTGGCGTTGACTTCTAAGGCACTAACTATTCGATCTGGTGGAGCGACGCCCTAGAGTGAAGCCTAGGTTGCCCGGAACGTAGGATTGGCCATCACTTTCAAACTGGTTGCAATTATTCCTGTTATATGATGGAAAAACTGTTGTATTTTTGTTGCATTTTATGCTTCGGGCATTGACTTCTTAGGCCCTAACTATTCAATCTGTTGGAGCAACGCCCTAGGGTGAAGCCTAGGTTGCCCGGAAAGTAGAAATGACCATAACTTTCAGACTGGTAGCAATTATTCGTTTTATACTATGGAAAAACTGTTCTATTTATTTTGTATTTAATGCTTCGGGCGTTGGCTTCTAAGGCCCTAACTGTTTGATCTGGTGGAACAACGCCCTAGAGTGAAACCTAGGTTGCCCCGGACGTAGAAATGACCATAGCTTTCACACTGGTTGCTATTATTCGTTTTATACGATGGAAGAGCTGTTGCACTTATATCGTATTTTACGCTTCTGGCGTTGACTTCTTAGTCCGTAACAATTCGATCTGGTGGAGCAATGCCCTAGAGTGAAGCCTATGTTGCCCGGTACGTAGAAATGACCATAACTTTCACACTGGTTGCTATTATTCGTTCTATACGATGGAAAAACTGTTATATTTATATTGTACCTTATGCTTCTGGCGTTGACTTCTTATGCCCTGACAATTCGATCTGGTGGAACAACGCCCTAGAGTGAAGCCTAGGTTGCCTGGAACGTACAAATGACCATCACTTTCAAACTGGTTGCAATTATTCCGGTTATATGATGGAAAAACTGTTGTATTTTTATTGCATTTTATGCTTCGGGCATTCACTTCTAAGGCCCAAACTATTCAATCTGTTGGAGCAACGCCCTAGGGTGTAGCCTAGGTTGCCCGGAAAGTAGAAATGACGTTAACTTTCATACTGGTTGCAATTATTCGTTTTATACGATGGAAAAACTGTTGTATTTATATTGTATTTTATGCTTCTGGCGTTGACTTTTAATGCACTAACTACTCGATCTGGTGGAGCAACGCCCTAGAGTGAAGCCTAGGTTGCTCGGAATGTAGAAATGACCATAACTTTCACACTGGTTGCAATTATTCGTTTTATACGATGCAAACGCTGTTGTATTTATATCGTATTTTATGCTTCTGGCGTTTACTTCTAAGGACCTAACTATTCGATCTGGTGGAGCAACGCCCTAGCGTGAATCCTAGGTTGCTCGGAATGTAGAAATGACCATCAGTTTCATACTGGTTGCAATTATTCGTTTTATACGATGGAAAAACTGTTGTATTTATAGTGTATTTTATGGTTCTGGCGTTGACTTCTAAGGCCCTAGCTATTCGATCTAGTGGAGCAACGCCCTAGAGTGAAGCCTAGGTTGCCCGGAAAGGAGAAATGACCTTCACTTTCAAACTGGTTGCAATTAATCCTGTTATACGATGGAAAAACTGTTGGATTTATATCGTATTTTATGCTTCTGGCCTTGACTTCTAAGGCACTAACTATTCGATCTGGTGGAGCGACGCCCTAGAGTGAAGCCTAGGTTGCCCGGAACGTAGGATTGGCCATCACTTTCAAACTGGTTGCAATTATTCCTGTTATATGATGGAAAAACTGTTGTATTTTTGTTGCATTTTATGCTTCGGGCATTGACTTCTTAGGCCCTAACTATTCAATCTGTTGGAGCAACGCCCTAGGGTGAAGCCTAGGTTGCCCGGAAAGTAGAAATGACCATAACTTTCAGACTGGTAGCAATTATTCGTTTTATACTATGGAAAAACTGTTCTATTTATTTTGTATTTAATGCTTCGGGCGTTGGCTTCTAAGGCCCTAACTGTTTGATCTGGTGGAACAACGCCCTAGAGTGAAACCTAGGTTGCCCCGGACGTAGAAATGACCATAGCTTTCACACTGGTTGCTATTATTCGTTTTATACGATGGAAGAGCTGTTGCACTTATATCGTATTTTACGCTTCTGGCGTTGACTTCTTAGTCCGTAACAATTCGATCTGGTGGAGCAATGCCCTAGAGTGAAGCCTATGTTGCCCGGAACGTAGAAATGACCATAACTTTCACACTGGTTGCTACTATTCGCTTTAAACGATTGAAAAACTGTTATATTTATATTGTATTTTATGCTTCGGGCGTTGACTTCTAAGGCCCTAGCTATTCGATCTGGTGGAGCAACGCCCTAGAGTGAAGCCTAGGTTGCCCGGAACGTAGAAATGACCATAACTTTCACACTGGTTGCTATTATTCGTTCTATACGATGGAAAAGCTGTTGTATTTATATAGTATTTTATGCTTCTGGCCTTGACTTCTTAGGCCGTAACTATTCGGTCTGGTGGAGCAACGCCCTGGAGTGAAACCTAGGTTGCCCGGAACGTAGAATTGGCCATCACTTTCAAACTGGTTGCAATTATTCCTGTTATATGAGGGAAACACTGTTGTATTTTTTTTGCATTTTATGGTTCGGGCGTTGACTTCCAAGGCCCTAACTATTCAATCCGTTGGAGCAACGCCATACGGTGAAGCCCAGGTTGCTCGGAAAGTAGAAATGACCATAAGTTTCATACTGGTTGCAATTATTTGTTTCATACGATGGAAAAACTGTTGTATTTATATTGTATTTTATGCTTCTGGCGTTGACTTCTAAGGCACTAACTATTCGATCTGGTGGAGCAACGCCCTAGAGTGAAGCCGAGGTTGCCCGGAACGTAGAATTGGCCATCACTTTCAAACTGGTCGCAATTATTCCTGTTATATGGTTGAAACACTGTTGTATTTTTTTTGCATTTTATGGTTCGGTCGTAGACTTCAAAGGCCCTAACTATTCAATCTGTTGGAGCAACGCCCTAGGGTGATGCCTAGGTTGCTCGGAAAGTAGAAATGACCATAAGTTTCATACTGGTTGCAATTATTCGTTTTATACGATGGAAAGGCTGTTGTATTTATATTGTATTTTATGCTTCTGGCGTTGACTTCTGAGGCACTAACTATTCGATCTGGTGGAGCAACGCCCTAGAGTGAAGCCTAGGTTGCCCGGGACGTAGAATTGGCCATCACTTTCAAACTGGTTGCAACTATTCCTGTTATATTATGGAAACACTGTTGTATTTTTATTGTATTTTATGCTTCGGGCGATGACTTCTAAGGCCCTAACTATTCAATCTGTTGGAGCAACGCCCTAGGGTGATGCCTAGGTTGCTCGGAAAGTAGAAACGACCATAAGTTTCATACTGGTTGCAATTATTCGTTTTATACGATCGAAAAACTGTTGTATTTATATTGTATTTTATGCTTCTGGCGTTGACTTCTAACGCCCTAGCTGTTCGATCTAGTGGAGCAACGCCCTAGAGTGAAGCCTAGGTTGCCCGGAAAGGAGAAATGACCATCACGTTCAAACTGGTTGCAATTAATCCTTTTATACGATGGAAAAGCTGTTGTATTTATATCGTATTTTATGCTTCTAGCGTTGACTTCTAAGGCACTATTTATTCGATCTGGTGGAGCAACGCCCTAGAGCGAAGCCTAGGTTGCCCGGAACGTAGAATTGGCCATCACTTTCAAACTGGTTGCAATTATTCCTGTTATATGATGGAAACACTGTGGTATTTTTTTTGCATGTTATGGTTCGGGCGTTGACTTCTAAGGTCCTAACTATTCAATCTGTTGGAGCAACGCCCTAGGGTGAAGCCTAGGTTGCTTGGAAAGTAGAAATGACCATAAGTTTCATACTGGTTGCAATTATTCGTTTTATACGATGGAAAAACTGTTGTATTTATATTGTATTTTATGCTTCTGGCGTTGACTTCTAAGGCACTAACTATTCGATCTGGTGGAGCAACGCCCTAGAGTGTAGCCTAGGTTGCCCGGAACGTAGAATTGACCATCGCTTTCAAACTGGTTGCAATTATTCCTGATATATGATGGAAAAACTGTTGTATCTTTATTGCATTTTATGCTTCGGGCATTCACTTCTAAGGCCCAAACTATTCAATCTGTTGGAGCAACGCCCTAGGGTGTAGCCTAGGTTGCCCGGAAAGTAGAAACGACCATAACTTTCATACTGGTTGCAATTATTCGTTTTATATCATGGAAAAACTGTTGTATACATATTGTATTTTATGCTGCTGGCATTCACTTCTTAGGCCCTAACTATTCGATCTGGTGGAACAACGCCCTGTGGTGAAGCCTAGGTTGCCCGGAACGTAGAAATGACCATAACTTTCACACTGGTTGCTATTATTCGCTTTATACGATTGAAAAACTGTTATATTTATATTGTATTTTATGCTTCTGGCGTTCACTTCTTAGGCCCTAGCTATTCGATCTGGTGGAACAACGCCCTATGGTGAAGCCTAGGTTGCCCGGAACGTAGAACTGACCATAACTTTTACACTGGTAGCAATTATTCGTTTTATACAATGGAAAAACTGTTCTATTTATTTTGTATTTTATGCTTCGGGCGTTGACTTCTAAGGCCCTAGCTGTTTGATCTGGTGGAGCAACGCCCTAGAGTGAAGCCTAGGTTGCCCGGAACGTAGAAATGACCATAACTTTCACACTGGTTGCAATTATTCGTTTTATACGATGCAAACGCTGTTGTATTTATATCGTATTTTATGCTTCTGGCGTTTACTTCTAAGGTCCTAACTATTCAATCTGTTGGAGCAAGGCCCAAGGGTGAAGCCTAGCTTGCTCTGAAAGTAGAAATGACCATAAGTTTCATACTGCTTGCAATTATTCGTTTTATACGATGGAAACACTGTAGTATTTTTATTGCATTTTATGCTTCGGGCGTTGACTTCTTAGGACCTAACTATTCAATCTGTTGGAGCAACGCCCTAGGGTGAAGCCTAGGTTGCTCGGAAAGTAGAAATGACCATCAGTTTCATACTGGTTGCAATTATTCGTTTTATACGATGGAAAAATTGTTGTATTTATAGTGTATTTTATGCTTCTGGCGTTGACTTCTAAGGCCCTAGCTATTCGATCTAGTGGGGCAACGCCCTAGAGTGAAGCCTAGGTTGCCCGGAAAGGAGAAATGACCATCACTTTCAAACTGGTTGCAATTAATCCTGTTATACGATGGAAAAACTGTTGTATTTTTATTTCATTTTATGCTTCTGGCGTTCACTTCTTAGGCTCTAACTATTCGATCTGGTGGAACAACGGCCTAGGGTGAAGCCTAGCTTGCCCGGAACGTAGAAATGACCATTACTTTCACACTGGTAGCAATTATTCGTTTTATACAATGGAAAAACTGTTCTGTTTATTTTGTATTTTATGCTTCGGTCGTTGACTTCTAAGGCCCTAACTGTTCGATCTAGTGGAGCAACGCCCTAGAGTGAAGCCTAGGTTGCCCGGAACGTAGAAATGACCATAACTTTCACACTGGTTGCTATTATTCGTTCTATACGATGGAAAAACTGTTGTATTTTTATTGCATTTTATGCTTCTGGCGTTCACTTCTTAGGCCCTAACTATTCGATCTGGTGGAAGAGCGGCCTAGGGTGAAGCCTAGGTTGCCCGGAACGTAGAAATGACCATCACTTTCACACTGGTTGCTATTATTCGTTTTATACGAAGGAAAAACTGTTGTATTTATATTGTATTATATGCTTCTGGCGTTGACTTTTAATGCACTAACTATTCGATCTGGCGGAGCAACACCCTAGTGTGAAGCCGAGGTTTCCCGGAACGTAGAAATGACCATCACTTTCAAACTGGTTGCAATTATTCGTTTTATATGATGGCAAAACTGTTATATTTATATTGTATTTTATGCTTCTGGCGTTCACTTCTTAGGCCCTAGCTATTCGATCTGGTGGAACAACGCCCTATGGTGAAGCCTAGGTTGCCCGGAACGTAGAAATGACCATAACTTTCACACTGGTTGCTATTATTCGTTCTATACGATGGAAAAACTGTTGTATTTATATTGCATTTTAAGCTTCTGGCGTTGACTTCTAAGGCACTAACTATTCGATCTGGTGGAGCAACGCCCTAGAGTGAACCCTAGGTTGCTCGGAATGTAAAAATGACCATAACATTCACACTGGTTGCTATTATTCGTTCTGTACGATGGAAAAACTGTTATATGTATATTGTATCTTATGCTTCTGGCGTTGACTTCTTAGGCCCTAACTATTCAGTATGGTGGAACAACACCCTAGAGTGAGGCCTAGGTTGCCGGGAACGTAGAAATGACCATAACTTTCACACTGGTAGCAATTATTCGTTTTATACAATGGAAAAACTGTTCTGCTTATTTTGTATTTTATGCTTCGGGCGTTGACTTCTAAGGCCCTAACCGTTTGATCTGGTGGATCAACGCCCTAGAGTGAAGCCTAGGTTGCCCGGTACGTAGAAATGACCATAACTTTCAAACTGTTTGCAATTATTCCTGTTATATGATGGAAAAACTGTTGTATCTTTATTGCATTTTATGCTTCGGGCATTCACTTCTAAGGCCCAAACTATTCAATCTGTTGGAGCAACGCCCTAGGGTGTAGCCTAGGTTACCCGGAAAGTAGAAATGACCACAACTTTCATACTGGTTGCAATTACTCGTTTTATATGATGGAAAAACTGTTGTATTTATATTGTATTTTATGCTGCTGGCGTTCACTTCTTAGGCCCTAACAATTCGATCTGGTGGAGCAACGCCCTAGAGTGATGCCTAGGTTGCCCGGAACGTAGAAATGACCATCACTTTCAAACTGGTTGCAGTTAATCCTTTTATACGATGGAAAAACTGTTGTATTTTTATTGCATTTTATGCTTCCGGCGTTGACTTCTAAGGCCCTAACTATTCAATCTGTGGAGCAACGCCCAAGGGTGAAGCCTAGGTTGCCCGGAAAGAAGAAATGACGTTAACTTTCATACTGGTTGCAATTATTCGTTTTATACGATGGAAAAACTGTTGTATTTATATTGTATTTTATGCTTCTGGCGTTGACTTTTAATGCACTAACTACTCGATCTGGCGGAGCAACGCCCTAGAGTGAAGCCGAGGTTTCCCGGAACGTAGAAATGACCATCACTTTCAAACTGGTTGCAATTATTCCTGTTATGTGCTGGAAAAACTGTTGTATTTTTAATGCATTTTATGCTTCGGGCATTGACTTCTAAGGCCCTAACTATTCAATCTGTTGGAGCAACGCCCTAGGGAGTAGACTAGGTTGCCCGGAAAGTAGAAACGACCATAACTTTCATACTGGTTGCAATTATTCGTTTTATATCATGGAAAAACTGTTGTATACATATTGTATTTTATGCTGCTGGCATTCACTTCTTAGGCCCTAACTATTCGATCTGGTGGAACAACGCCCTGTGGTGAAGCCTAGGTTGCCCGGAACGGAGAAATGACCATAACTTTCACACTGGTTGCTATTATTCGCTTTATACGATTGAAAAACTGTTATATTTATATTGTATTTTATGCTTCTGGCGTTCACTTCTTAGGCCCTAGCTATTCGATCTGGTGGAACAACGCCCTATGGTGAAGCCTAGGTTGCCCGGAACGTAGAACTGACCATAACTTTTACACTGGTAGCAATTATTCGTTTTATACAATGGAAAAACTGTTCTATTTATTTTGTATTTTATGCTTCGGGCGTTGACTTCTAAGGCCCTAGCTGTTTGATCTGGTGGAGCAACGCCCTAGAGTGGAGCCTAGGTTGACCGGAACGTAGAAATGACCATAACTTTCACACTGGTTGCTATTATTCGTTCTATACGATGGAAAAACTGTTGTATTTATATTGTATTTTAAGCTTCTGGCGTTGACTTCTAAGGCACTAACTATTCGATCTGGTGGAGCAACGCCCTAGAGTGAACCCTAGGTTGCTCGGAATGTAAAAATGACCATAACATTCACACTGGTTGCTATTATTCGTTCTATACGATGGAAGAACTGTTATATTTATATTGTATCTTATGCTTCTGGCGTTGACTTCTAAGGCCCTAGCTGTTTGATCTGGTCGAGCAACGCCCTAGAGTGAAGCCTAGGTTGCCCGGAACGTAGAAATGACCATAACTTTCACACTGGTTGCAATTATTCGTTTTATACGATGCAAACGCTGTTGTATTTATATCGTATTTTATGCTTCTGGCGTTTACTTCTAAGGTCCTAACTATTCAATCTGTTGGAGCAAGGCCCAAGGGTGAAGCCTAGCTTGCTCGGAAAGTAGAAATGACCATAAGTTTCATACTGGTTGCAATTATTCGTTTTATACGATGGAAACACTGTTGTATTTTTATTGCATTTTATGCTTCTGGCGTTGACTTCTGAGGCCGTTGCTATTCGATGTGGTGAAAGAACGACATAGAGTGAAGCCTAGGTAGCCCGGAACGTAGAAATGACCACTACTATCACACTGGTTGCAAATTATTCCTGCCATACGATGGAAAAAGTGTTGTATTTTTATTGCATTTTATGCTTCTGGCGTTCACTTCTTAGGCCCTAACTATTCGATCTGGTGGAAGAGCGGCCTAGGGTGAAGCCTAGGTTGCCCGGAACGTAGAAATGAACATCACTTTCAAACTGGTTGCTATTATTCGTTTTATACGAAGGAAAAACTGTTGTATTTATATTGTATTATATGCTTCTGTCGTTGACTTTTAATGCACTAACTATTCGATCTGGCGGAGCAACACCCTAGTGTGAAGCCGAGGTTTCCTGGAACGTAGAAATGACCATCACTTTCAAACTGGTTGCAATTATTCGTTTTATATGATGGCAAAACTGTTATATTTATATTGTATTTTATGCTTCTGGCGTTCACTTCTTAGGCCCTAGCTATTCGATCTGGTGGAACAACGCCCTATGGTGAAGCCTAGGTTGCCCGGAACGTAGAAATGACCATAACTTTCACACTGGTTGCTATTATTCGTTCTATACGATGGAAAAACTGTTGTATTTATATTGTATTTTAAGCTTCTGGCGTTGACTTCTAAGGCACTAACTATTCGATCTGGTGGAGCAACGCCCTAGAGTGAGGCCTAGGTTGCCGGGAACGTAGAAATGACCATAACTTTCACACTGGTAGCAATTATTCGTTTTATACAATGGAAAAACTGTTCCGCTTGTTTTGTATTTTATGCTTCGGGCGTTGACTTCTAAGGCCCTAACCGTTTGATCTGGTGGAGCAACGCCCTAGAGTGAAGCCTAGGTTGCCCGGTACGTAGAAATGACCATAACTTTCAAACTGGTTGCAATTACTCCGGTTATATGATGGAAAAACTGTTGTACCTTTATTGCATTTTATGCTTCGGGCATTCACTTCTAAGGCCCAAACTATTCGATCTGGTGGAACAACGCCCTGTGGTGAAGCCTAGGTTGCCCGGAACGTAGAAATGACCATAACTTTCACACTGGTTGCTATTATTCGCTTTAAACGATTGAAAAACTGTTATATTTATATTGTATTTTATGCTTCGGGCGTTGACTTCTAAGGCCCTAGCTATTCGATCTGGTGGAGCAATGCCCTAGAGTGAAGCCTAGGTTGCCCGGAACGTAGAAATGACCATAACTTTCACACTGGTTGCTATTATTCGTTCTATACGATGGAAAAACTGTTGTATTTATATAGTATTTTATGCTTCTGGCCTTGACTTCTTAGGCCGTAACTATTCGGTCTGGTGGAGCAACGCCCTGGAGTGAAACCTAGGTTGCCCGGAACGTAGAATTGGCCATCACTTTCAAACTGGTTGCAATTATTCCTGTTATATGAGGGAAACACTGTTGTATTTTTTTTGCATTTTATGGTTCGGGCGTTGACTTCCAAGGCCCTAACTATTCAATCCGTTGGAGCAACGCCATACGGTGAAGCCCAGGTTGCTCGGAAAGTAGAAATGACCATAAGTTTCATACTGGTTGCAATTATTTGTTTCATACGATGGAAAAACTGTTGTATTTATATTGTATTTTATGCTTCTGGCGTTGACTTCTAACGCCCTAGCTGTTCGATCTAGTGGAGCAACGCCCTAGAGTGAAGCCTAGGTTGCCCGGAACGTAGAATTGGCCATCACTTTCAAACTGGTCGCAATTATTCCTGTTATATGGTTGAAACACTGTTGTATTTTTTTTGCATTTTATGGTTCGGTCGTAGACTTCAAAGGCCCTAACTATTCAATCTGTTGGAGCAACGCCCTAGGGTGATGCCTAGGTTGCTCGGAAAGTAGAAATGACCATAAGTTTCATACTGGTTGCAATTATTCGTTTTATACGATGGAAAAGCTGTTGTATTTATATTGTATTTTATGCTTCTGGCGTTGACTTCTGAGGCACTAACTATTCGATCTGGTGGAGCAACGCCCTAGAGTGAAGCCTAGGTTGCCCGGGACGTAGAATTGGCCATCACTTTCAAACTGGTTGCAACTATTCCTGTTATATTATGGAAACACTGTTGTATTTTTATTGTATTTTATGCTTCGGGCGATGACTTCTAAGGCCCTAACTATTCAATCTGTTGGAGCAACGCCCTAGGGTGATGCCTAGGTTGCTCGGAAAGTAGAAACGACCATAAGTTTCATACTGGTTGCAATTATTCGTTTTATACGATGGAAAAACTGTTGTATTTATATTGTATTTTATGCTTCTGGCGTTGACTTCTAACGCCCTAGCTGTTCGATCTAGTGGAGCAACGCCCTAGAGTGAAGCCTAGGTTGCCCGGAAAGGAGAAATGACCATCACGTTCAAACTGGTTGCAATTAATCCTTTTATACGATGGAAAAGCTGTTGTATTTATATCGTATTTTATGCTTCTAGCGTTGACTTCTAAGGCACTATTTATTCGATCTGGTGGAGCAACGCCCTAGAGCGAAGCCTAGGTTGCCCGGAACGTAGAATTGGCCATCACTTTCAAACTGGTTGCAATTATTCCTGTTATATGATGGAAACACTGTGGTATTTTTTTTGCATGTTATGGTTCGGGCGTTGACTTCTAAGGTCCTAACTATTCAATCTGTTGGAGCAACGCCCTAGGGTGAAGCCTAGGTTGCTTGGAAAGTAGAAATGACCATAAGTTTCATACTGGTTGCAATTATTCGTTTTATACGATGGAAAAACTGTTGTATTTATATTGTATTTTATGCTTCTGGCGTTGACTTCTAAGGCACTAACTATTCGATCTGGTGGAGCAACGCCCTAGAGTGTAGCCTAGGTTGCCCGGAACGTAGAATTGGCCATCACTTTCAAACTGGTTGCAATTATTCCTGTTATATGATGGAAACACTGTGGTATTTTTTTTGCATGTTATGGTTCGGGCGTTGACTTCTAAGGTCCTAACTATTCAATCTGTTGGAGCAACGCCCTAGGGTGAAGCCTAGGTTGCTTGGAAAGTAGAAATGACCATAAGTTTCATACTGGTTGCAATTATTCGTTTTATACGATGGAAAAACTGTTGTATTTATATTGTATTTTATGCTTCTGGCGTTGACTTCTAAGGCACTAACTATTCGATCTGGTGGAGCAACGCCCTAGAGTGTAGCCTAGGTTGCCCGGAACGTAGAATTGACCATCGCTTTCAAACTGGTTGCAATTATTCCTGTTATATGATGGATACACTGTTGTATTTTTATTGCATTTTATGCTTCGGGCGTTGACTTCTAAGGCCCTACCTATTCAATCTGTTGGACCAACGCCCTAGGGTGAAGCCCAGCTTGCTCGGAAAGTAGAAATGACCATAAGTTTCATACTGGTTGCAATTATTCGTTTTATACGATGGAAAAGCTGTTGTATTTATATTGTATTTTATGCTTCTGGCGTTGACTTCTGAGGCACTAACTATTCGATCTGGTGCAGCAACGCCCTAGAGTGAAGCCTAGGTTGCTCGGAACGTAGAATTGGCCATCACTTTCAAACTGGTTGCAATTATTCCTGATATATGATGGAAACACTGTTGTATTTTTTTTGCATTTTATGGTTCGGGCGTTGACTTCTAAGGCCCTAACTATTCAATCTGTTGGAGTAACGCCCTAGGGTGAAGCCTAGGTTGCTCGGAAAGTAGAAATGACCATAAGTTTCATACTGGTTGCAATTATTCGTTTTATACAATGGAAAAACTGTTGTATTTATATTGTATTTTATGCTTCTGGCGCTGACTTCTAGGGCACTAACTATTCAATCTGTTGCAGCAACGCCCTAGGGTGAAGCCTAGGTTGCTCGGAAAGTAGAAGTGACCATAGCTTTCATACTGGTTGCAATTATTCGTTTTATACGATGGAATAACTGTTGTATTTATATTGTATTTTATACTTCTGGCGTTGACTTCTAAGGCCCTAGCTGTTCGATCTAGTGGAGCAACGCCCTAGAGTGAAGCCGAGGTTGCCCGGAAAGGAGAAATGACCATCACTTTCAAACTGGTTGCAATTGATCCTTTTATACGATGGAAAAGCTGTTGTATTTATATCGTATTTTATGCTTCCGGCGTTTACTTCTAAGGACGTAACTATTCGATCTGGTGGAGCAACGCCCTAGAGCGAAGCCTAGGTTGCCCGGAACGTAGAATTGGCCATCACTTTCAAACTGGTTGCAATTATTCCTGTTATATGATGGATACACTGTTGTATTTTTATTGCATTTTATGCTTCGGGCGTTGACTTCCAAGGCCCTAACTATTCAATCTGTTAGCCCAACGACCTAAGGCGAAGCCTAGCTTGCTCGGAAAGTAGAAGTGACCATAAGTTTCATACTGGTTGCAATTATTCGTTTTATACGATGGAAAAGCTGTTGTATTTATATCGTATTTTATGCTTCTGGCGTTGACTTCTTAGGCCGTAACTGTTCGGTCTGGTGGAGCAACGCCCTGGAGTGAAAGCTAGGTTGCCCGGAACGTAGAATTGGCCATCACTTTCAAACTGGTTGCAATTATTCCTGATATATGATGGAAACACTGTTGTATTTTTTTTTGAATTTTATGGTTCGGGCGTTGACTTCTAAGGCCCTAACTATTCAATCTGTTGGAGCAACGCCCTAGGGTGAAGCCTAGGTTGCTCGGAAAGTAGAAATGACCATAAGTTTCATACTGGTTGCAATTATTCGTTTTATACGATGGAAAAACTGTTGGATTTATATCGTATTTTATGCTTCTGGCGTTGACTTCTAAGGCACTAACTATTCGATCTGGTGGAGCGACGCCCTAGAGTGAAGCCTAGGTTGCCCGGAACGTAGGATTGGCCATCACTTTCAAACTGGTTGCAATTATTCCTGTTATATGATGGAAAAACTGTTGTATTTTTGTTGCATTTTATGCTTCGGGCATTGACTTCTTAGGCCCTAACTATTCAATCTGTTGGAGCAACGCCCTAGGGTGAAGCCTAGGTTGCCCGGAAAGTAGAAATGACCATAACTTTCAGACTGGTAGCAATTATTCGTTTTATACTATGGAAAAACTGTTCTATTTATTTTGTATTTAATGCTTCGGGCGTTGGCTTCTAAGGCCCTAACTGTTTGATCTGGTGGAACAACGCCCTAGAGTGAAACCTAGGTTGCCCCGGACGTAGAAATGACCATAGCTTTCACACTGGTTGCTATTATTCGTTTTATACGATGGAAGAGCTGTTGCACTTATATCGTATTTTACGCTTCTGGCGTTGACTTCTTAGTCCGTAACAATTCGATCTGGTGGAGCAATGCCCTAGAGTGAAGCCTATGTTGCCCGGTACGTAGAAATGACCATAACTTTCACACTGGTTGCTATTATTCGTTCTATACGATGGAAAAACTGTTATATTTATATTGTACCTTATGCTTCTGGCGTTGACTTCTTATGCCCTAACAATTCGATCTGGTGGAACAACGCCCTAGAGTGAAGCCTAGGTTGCCTGGAACGTACAAATGACCATCACTTTCAAACTGGTTGCAATTATTCCGGTTATATGATGGAAAAACTGTTGTATTTTTATTGCATTTTATGCTTCGGGCATTCACTTCTAAGGCCCAAACTATTCAATCTGTTGGAGCAACGCCCTAGGGTGTAGCCTAGGTTGCCCGGAAAGTAGAAATGACGTTAACTTTCATACTGGTTGCAATTATTCGTTTTATACGATGGAAAAACTGTTGTATTTATATTGTATTTTATGCTTCTGGCGTTGACTTTTAATGCACTAACTACTCGATCTGGTGGAGCAACGCCCTAGAGTGAAGCCTAGGTTGCTCGGAATGTAGAAATGACCATAACTTTCACACTGGTTGCAATTATTCGTTTTATACGATGCAAACGCTGTTGTATTTATATCGTATTTTATGCTTCTGGCGTTTACTTCTAAGGACCTAACTATTCGATCTGGTGGAGCAACGCCCTAGCGTGAATCCTAGGTTGCTCGGAATGTAGAAATGACCATCAGTTTCATACTGGTTGCAATTATTCGTTTTATACGATGGAAAAACTGTTGTATTTATAGTGTATTTTATGGTTCTGGCGTTGACTTCTAAGGCCCTAGCTATTCGATCTAGTGGAGCAACGCCCTAGAGTGAAGCCTAGGTTGCCCGGAAAGGAGAAATGACCTTCACTTTCAAACTGGTTGCAATTAATCCTGTTATACGATGGAAAAACTGTTGGATTTATATCGTATTTTATGCTTCTGGCGTTGACTTCTAAGGCACTAACTATTCGATCTGGTGGAGCGACGCCCTAGAGTGAAGCCTAGGTTGCCCGGAACGTAGGATTGGCCATCACTTTCAAACTGGTTGCAATTATTCCTGTTATATGATGGAAAAACTGTTGTATTTTTGTTGCATTTTATGCTTCGGGCATTGACTTCTTAGGCCCTAACTATTCAATCTGTTGGAGCAACGCCCTAGGGTGAAGCCTAGGTTGCCCGGAAAGTAGAAATGACCATAACTTTCAGACTGGTAGCAATTATTCGTTTTATACTATGGAAAAACTGTTCTATTTATTTTGTATTTAATGCTTCGGGCGTTGGCTTCTAAGGCCCTAACTGTTTGATCTGGTGGAACAACGCCCTAGAGTGAAACCTAGGTTGCCCCGGACGTAGAAATGACCATAGCTTTCACACTGGTTGCTATTATTCGTTTTATACGATGGAAGAGCTGTTGCACTTATATCGTATTTTACGCTTCTGGCGTTGACTTCTTAGTCCGTAACAATTCGATCTGGTGGAGCAATGCCCTAGAGTGAAGCCTATGTTGCCCGGAACGTAGAAATGACCATAACTTTCACACTGGTTGCTATTATTCGCTTTAAACGATTGAAAAACTGTTATATTTATATTGTATTTTATGCTTCGGGCGTTGACTTCTAAGGCCCTAGCTATTCGATCTGGTGGAGCAACGCCCTAGAGTGAAGCCTAGGTTGCCCGGAACGTAGAAATGACCATAACTTTCACACTGGTTGCTATTATTCGTTCTATACGATGGAAAAACTGTTGTATTTATATAGTATTTTATGCTTCTGGCCTTGACTTCTTAGGCCGTAACTATTCGGTCTGGTGGAGCAACGCCCTGGAGTGAAACCTAGGTTGCCCGGAACGTAGAATTGGCCATCACTTTCAAACTGGTTGCAATTATTCCTGTTATATGAGGGAAACACTGTTGTATTTTTTTTGCATTTTATGGTTCGGGCGTTGACTTCCAAGGCCCTAACTATTCAATCCGTTGGAGCAACGCCATACGGTGAAGCCCAGGTTGCTCGGAAAGTAGAAATGACCATAAGTTTCATACTGGTTGCAATTATTTGTTTCATACGATGGAAAAACTGTTGTATTTATATTGTATTTTATGCTTCTGGCGTTGACTTCTAAGGCACTAACTATTCGATCTGGTGGAGCAACGCCCTAGAGTGAAGCCGAGGTTGCCCGGAACGTAGAATTGGCCATCACTTTCAAACTGGTCGCAATTATTCCTGTTATATGGTTGAAACACTGTTGTATTTTTTTTGCATTTTATGGTTCGGTCGTAGACTTCAAAGGCCCTAACTATTCAATCTGTTGGAGCAACGCCCTAGGGTGATGCCTAGGTTGCTCGGAAAGTAGAAATGACCATAAGTTTCATACTGGTTGCAATTATTCGTTTTATACGATGGAAAGGCTGTTGTATTTATATTGTATTTTATGCTTCTGGCGTTGACTTCTGAGGCACTAACTATTCGATCTGGTGGAGCAACGCCCTAGAGTGAAGCCTAGGTTGCCCGGGACGTAGAATTGGCCATCACTTTCAAACTGGTTGCAACTATTCCTGTTATATTATGGAAACACTGTTGTATTTTTATTGTATTTTATGCTTCGGGCGATGACTTCTAAGGCCCTAACTATTCAATCTGTTGGAGCAACGCCCTAGGGTGATGCCTAGGTTGCTCGGAAAGTAGAAACGACCATAAGTTTCATACTGGTTGCAATTATTCGTTTTATACGATCGAAAAACTGTTGTATTTATATTGTATTTTATGCTTCTGGCGTTGACTTCTAACGCCCTAGCTGTTCGATCTAGTGGAGCAACGCCCTAGAGTGAAGCCTAGGTTGCCCGGAAAGGAGAAATGACCATCACGTTCAAACTGGTTGCAATTAATCCTTTTATACGATGGAAAAGCTGTTGTATTTATATCGTATTTTATGCTTCTAGCGTTGACTTCTAAGGCACTATTTATTCGATCTGGTGGAGCAACGCCCTAGAGCGAAGCCTAGGTTGCCCGGAACGTAGAATTGGCCATCACTTTCAAACTGGTTGCAATTATTCCTGTTATATGATGGAAACACTGTGGTATTTTTTTTGCATGTTATGGTTCGGGCGTTGACTTCTAAGGTCCTAACTATTCAATCTGTTGGAGCAACGCCCTAGGGTGAAGCCTAGGTTGCTTGGAAAGTAGAAATGACCATAAGTTTCATACTGGTTGCAATTATTCGTTTTATACGATGGAAAAACTGTTGTATTTATATTGTATTTTATGCTTCTGGCGTTGACTTCTAAGGCACTAACTATTCGATCTGGTGGAGCAACGCCCTAGAGTGTAGCCTAGGTTGCCCGGAACGTAGAATTGACCATCGCTTTCAAACTGGTTGCAATTATTCCTGTTATATGATGGATACACTGTTGTATTTTTATTGCATTTTATGCTTCGGGCGTTGACTTCTAAGGCCCTACCTATTCAATCTGTTGGACCAACGCCCTAGGGTGAAGCCTAGCTTGCTCGGAAAGTAGAAATGACCATAAGTTTCATACTGGTTGCAATTATTCGTTTTATACGATGGAAAAGCTGTTGTATTTATATTGTATTTTATGCTTCTGGCGTTGACTTCTGAGGCACTAACTATTCGATCTGGTGCAGCAACGCCCTAGAGTGAAGCCTAGGTTGCTCGGAACGTAGAATTGGCCATCACTATCAAACTGGTTGCAATTATTCCTGATATATGATGGAAACACTGTTGTATTTTTTTTGCATTTTATGGTTCGGGCGTTGACTTCTAAGGCCCTAACTATTCAATCTGTTGGAGTAACGCCCTAGGGTGAAGCCTAGGTTGCTCGGAAAGTAGAAATGACCATAAGTTTCATACTGGTTGCAATTATTCGTTTTATACAATGGAAAAACTGTTGTATTTATATTGTATTTTATGCTTCTGGCGTTGACTTCTAAGGCACTAACTATTCGATCTGATGGAGCAACGCCCTAGAGTGAAGCCTAGGTTGCCCGGAACGTAGAATTGGCCATCGCTTTCAAACTGGTTGCAATTATTCCTGTTATATGATGGATACACTGTTGTATTTTTATTGCATTTTATGCTTCGGGCGTTGACTTCTAAGGCCCTACCTATTCAATCTGTTGGACCAACGCCCTAGGGTGGAGCCTAGCTTGCTCGGAAAGTAGAAATGACCATAAGTTTCATACTGGTTGCAATTATTCGTTTTATACGATGGAAAAGCTGTTGTTTTTATATCGTATTTTATGCTTCTGGCGTTGACTTCTTAGGCCGTAACTATTCGGTCTGGTGGAGCAACGCCCTGGAGAGAAACCTAGGTTGCCCGGAACGTAGAATTGGCCATCGCTTTCAAACTGGTTGCAATTATTCCTGATATATGATGGAAACACTGTTGTATTTTTCTTGCATTTTATGGTTCGGGCGTGGAATTCTAAGGCCCTAACTATTCAATCTGTTGGAGCAGCGCCCTAGGGTGAAGCCTAGGTTGCTCGGAATGTAGAAATGTCCATAAGTTTCATACTGGTTGCAATTATACCTGTTATATGATGGAAACACTGCTGTATTTTTTTTGCATTTTATGGTTCGGGCTTTGACTTCTAAGGCCCTAACTATTCAATCTGTTGGAGCAACGCCCTAGGGTGAAGCGTAGGTTGCTCGGAAAGTAGAAATGACCATATGTTTCATACTGGTTGCAATTATTCGTTTTATACGATGGAAAAGCTGTTGTATTTATATTGTATTTTATGCTTCTGGCGCTGACTTCTAGGGCACTAACTATTCAATCTGTTGCAGCAACGCCCTAGGGTGAAGCCTAGGTTGCTCGGAAAGTAGAAGTGACCATAGCTTTCATACTGGTTGCAATTATTCGTTTTATACGATGGAATAACTGTTGTATTTATATTGTATTTTATACGTCTGGCGTTGACTTCTAAGGCCCTAGCTGTTCGATCTAGTGGAGCAACGCCCTAGAGTGAAGCCGAGGTTGCCCGGAAAGGAGAAATGACCATCACTTTCAAACTGGTTGCAATTGATCCTTTTATACGATGGAAAAGCTGTTGTATTTATATCGTATTTTATGCTTCCGGCGTTTACTTCTAAGGACGTAACTATTCGATCTGGTGGAGCAACGCCCTAGAGCGAAGCCTAGGTTGCCCGGAACGTAGAATTGGCCATCACTTTCAAACTGGTTGCAATTATTCCTGTTATATGATGGATACACTGTTGTATTTTTATTGCATTTTATGCTTCGGGCGTTGACTTCCAAGGCCCTAACTATTCAATCTGTTAGCCCAACGACCTAAGGTGAAGCCTAGCTTGCTCGGAAAGTAGAAGTGACCATAAGTTTCATACTGGTTGCAATTATTCGTTTTATACGATGGAAAAGCTGTTGTATTTATATCGTATTTTATGCTTCTGGCGTTGACTTCTTAGGCCGTAACTGTTCGGTCTGGTGGAGCAACGCCCTGGAGTGAAAGCTAGGTTGCCCGGAACGTAGGATTGGCCATCACTTTCAAACTGGTTGCAATTATTCCTGTTATATGATGGAAAAACTGTTGTATTTTTGTTGCATTTTATGATTCGGGCATTGACTTCTTAGGCCCTAACTATTCAATCTGTTGGAGCAACGCCCTAGGGTGAAGCCTAGGTTGCCCGGAAAGTAGAAATGACCATAACTTTCAGACTGGTAGCAATTATTCGTTTTATACTATGGAAAAACTGTTCTATTTATTTTGTATTTAATGCTTCGGGCGTTGGCTTCTAAGGCCCTAACTGTTTGATCTGGTGGAACAACGCCCTAGAGTGAAACCTAGGTTGCCCCGGACGTAGAAATGACCATAGCTTTCACACTGGTTGCTATTATTCGTTTTATACGATGGAAGAGCTGTTGCACTTATATCGTATTTTACGCTTCTGGCGTTGACTTCTTAGTCCGTAACAATTCGATCTGGTGGAGCAATGCCCTAGAGTGAAGCCTATGTTGCCCGGTACGTAGAAATGACCATAACTTTCACACTGGTTGCTATTATTCGTTCTATACGATGGAAAAACTGTTATATTTATATTGTACCTTATGCTTCTGGCGTTGACTTCTTATGCCCTAACAATTCGATCTGGTGGAACAACGCCCTAGAGTGAAGCCTAGGTTGCCTGGAACGTACAAATGACCATCACTTTCAAACTGGTTGCAATTATTCCGGTTATATGATGGAAAAACTGTTGTATTTATATTGTATTTTATGCTGCTGGCGTTCACTTCTTAGCCACTAACAATTCGATCTGGTGGAGCAACGCCCTAGAGTGAGGCCTAGGTTGCCGGGAACGTAGAAATGACCATAACTTTCACACTGGTAGCAATTATTCGTTTTATACAATGGAAAAACTGTTCTGCTTATTTTGTATTTTATGCTTCGGGCGTTGACTTCTAAGGCCCTAACCGTTTGATCTGGTGGATCAACGCCCTAGAGTGAAGCCTAGGTTGCCCGGTACGTAGAAATGACCATAACTTTCAAACTGGTTGCAATTATTCCGGTTATATGATGGAAAAACTGTTGTATCTTTATTGCATTTTATGCTTCGGGCATTCACTTCTAAGGCCCAAACTATTCAATCTGTTGGAGCAACGCCCTAGGGTGTAGCCTAGGTTACCCGGAAAGTAGAAATGACCACAACTTTCATACTGGTTGCAATTACTCGTTTTATATGATGGAAAAACTGTTGTATTTATATTGTATTTTATGCTGCTGGCGTTCACTTCTTAGCCACTAACAATTCGATCTGGTGGAGCAACGCCCTAGAGTGATGCCCCTGTTGCCCGGAACGTAGAAATGACCATCACTTTCAAACTGGTTGCAGTTAATCCTTTTATACGATGGAAAAACTGTTGTATTTTTATTGCATTTTATGCTTCCGGCGTTGACTTCTAAGGCCCTAACTATTCAATCTGTGGAGCAACGCCCAAGGGTGAAGCCTAGGTTGCCCGGAAAGAAGAAATGACGTTAACTTTCATACTGGTTGCAATTATTCGTTTTATACGATGGAAAAACTGTTGTATTTATATTGTATTTTATGCTTCTGGCGTTGACTTTTAATGCACTAACTACTCGATCTGGCGGAGCAACGCCCTAGAGTGAAGCCGAGGTTTCCCGGAACGTAGAAATGACCATCACTTTCAAACTGGTCGCAATTATTCCTGTTATGTGATGGAAAAACTGTTGTATTTTTAATGCATTTTATGCTTCGGGCATTGACTTCTAAGGCCCTAACTATTCAATCTGTTGGAGCAACGCACTAGGGAGTAGACTAGGTTGCCCGGAAAGTAGGAACGACCATAACTTTCATACTGGTTGCTATTATTCGCTTTATACGATTGAAAAACTGTTATATTTATATTGTATTTTATGCTTCTGGCGTTCACTTCTTAGGCCCTAGCTATTCGATCTGGTGGAACAACGCCCTATGGTGAAGCCTAGGTTGCCCGGAACGTAGAACTGACCATAACTTTTACACTGGTAGCAATTATTCGTTTTATACAATGGAAAAACTATTCTATTTATTTTGTATTTTATGCTTCGGGCGTTGACTTCTAAGGCCCTAGCTGTTTGATCTGGTGGAGCAACGCCCTAGAGCGAAGCCTAGGTTGCCCGGAACGTAGAATTGGCCATCACTTTCAAACTGGTTGCAATTATTCCTGTTATATGATGGATACACTATTGTATTTTTATTGCATTTTATGCTTCGGACGTTGACTTCCAAGGCCCTAACTATTCAATCTGTTGGCCCAACGACCTAAGGTGAAGCCTAGCTTGCTCGGAAAGTAGAAGTGACCATAAGTTTCATACTGGTTGCAATTATTCGTTTTATACGATGGAAAAGCTGTTGTATTTATATCGTATTTTATGCTTCTGGCGTTGACTTCTTAGGCCGTAACTGTTCGGTCTGGTGGAGCAACGCCCTGGAGTGAAAGCTAGGTTGCCCGGAACGTAGAATTGGCCATCACTTTCAAACTGGTTGCAATTATTCCTGATATATGATGGAAACACTGTTGTATTTTTTTTGAATTTTATGGTTCCGGCGTTGACTTCTAAGGCCATAACTATTCAATCTGTTGGAGCAACGCCCTAGGGTGAAGCCTAGGTTGCTCGGAAAGTAGAAATGACCATAAGTTTCATACTGGTTGCAATTATTCGTTTTATACGATGGAAAAACTGTTGGATTTATATCGTATTTTATGCTTCTGGCGTTGACTTCTAAGGCACTAACTATTCGATCTGGTGGAGCGACGCCCTAGAGTGAAGCCTAGGTTGCCCGGAACGTAGGATTGGCCATCACTTTCAAACTGGTTGCAATTATTCCTGTTATATGATGGAAAAACTGTTGTATTTTTGTTGCATTTTATGCTTCGGGCATAGACTTCTTAGGCCCTAACTATTCAATCCGTTGGAGCAACGCCATACAGTGAAGCCTAGGTTGCTTGGAAAGTAGAAATGTCCATAAGTTTCATACTGGTTGCAATTATTTGTTTCATACGATGGAAAAGCTGTTGTATCTATATTGTATTTTATGCTTCTGGCGTTGACTTCTAAGGCACTAACTATTCGATCTGGTGGAGCAACGCCCTGGAGTGAAACCTAGGTTGCCCGGAACGTAGAAATGACCATAACTTTCACACTGGTAGCAATTTTTCGTTTTATACGATGGAAAAACTGTTCTATTTATTTTGTATTTTATGCTTCGGGCGTTGACTTCTAAGGCCCTAACTGTTTGATCTGGTGGAGCAACGCCCTAGAGTGAAGCCTAGGTTGCCCGGAACGTAGAAATGACCATAACATTCACACTGGTTGCTATTATTCGTTCTATACGATGGAAAAACTGTTGTATTTATATTGCATTTTAAGCTTCTGGCGTTGACTTCTAAGGCACTAACTATTTGATCTGGTGGAGCAACGCCCTAGAGTGAACCCTAGGTTGCTCGGAATGTAAAAATGACCATAACATTCACACTGGTTGCTATTATTCGTTCTATACGATGGAAAAACTGTTATATGTATATTGTATCTTATGCTTCTGGCGTTGACTTCTTAGGCCCTAACTATTCAATCTGGTGGAACAACACCCTAGAGTGAGGCCTAGGTTGCCGGGAACGTAGAAATGACCATAACTATCACACTGGTAGCAATTATTCGTTTTATACAATGGAAAAACTGTTCTGCTTATTTTGTATTTTATGCTTCGGGCGTTGACTTCTAAGGCCCTAACCGTTTGATCTGGTGGATCAACGCCCTAGAGTGAAGCCTAGGTTGCCCGGTACGTAGAAATGACCATAACTTTCAAACTGGTTGCAATTATTCCGGTTATATGATGGAAAAACTGTTGTATCTTTATTGCATTTTATGCTTCGAGCATTCACTTCTAAGGCCCAAACTATTCAATCTGTTGGAGCAACGCCCTAGGGTGTAGCCTAGGTTACCCGGAAAGTAGAAATGACCACAACTTTCATACTGGTTGCAATTACTCGTTTTATATGATGGAAAAACTGTTGTATTTATATTGTATTTTATGCTGCTGGCGTTCACTTCTTAGCCACTAACAATTCGATCTGGTGGAGCAACGCCCTAGAGAGATGCCCCTGTTGCCCGGATCGTAGAAATGACCATCACTTTCAAACTGGTTGCAGTTAATCCTTTTATACGATGGAAAAACTGTTGTATTTTTATTGCATTTTATGCTTCCGGCGTTGACTTCTAAGGCCCTAACTATTCAATCTGTGGAGCAACGCCCAAGGGTGAAGCCTAGGTTGCCCGGAAAGAAGAAATGACGTTAACTTTCATACTGGTTGCAATTATTCGTTTTATACGATGGAAAAACTGTTGTATTTATATTGTATTTTATGCTTCTGGCGTTGACTTTTAATGCACTAACTACTCGATCTGGTGGAGCAACGCCCTAGAGTGAAGCCTAGGTTGCTCGGAATGTAGAAATGACCATAACTTTCACACTGGTTGCAATTATTCGTTTTATACGATGCAAACGCTGTTGTATTTATATCGTATTTTATGCTTCTGGCGTTTACTTCTAAGGACCTAACTATTCGATCTGGTGGAGCAACGCCCTTGAGTGAATCCTAGGTTGCTCGGAATGTAGAAATGACCATCAGTTTCATACTGGTTGCAATTATTCGTTTTATACGATGGAAAAACTGTTCTATTTATTTTGTATTTAATGCTTCGGGCGTTGGCTTCTAAGGCCCTAACTGTTTGATCTGGTGGAGCAACGCCCTAGAGTGAAACCTAGGTTGCCCCGGACGTAGAAATGACCATAGCTTTCACACTGGTTGCTATTATTCGTTTTATACGATGGAAAAGCTGTTGCATTTATATCGTATTTTACGCTTCTGGCGTTGACTTCTTAGGCCGTAACAATTCGATCTGGTGGAGCAACGCCCTAGAGTGAAGCCTATGTTGCCCGGTACGTAGAAATGACCATAACTTTCACACTGGTTGCTATTATTCGTTCTATACGATGGAAGAACTGTTATATTTATATTGTACCTTATGCTTCTGGCGTTGACTTCTTATGCCCTAACAATTCGATCTGGTGGAACAACGCCCTAGAGTGAAGCCTAGGTAGCCTGGAACGTACAAATGACCATCACTTTCAAACTGGTTGCAATTATTCCGGTTATATGATGGAAAAACTGTTGTATTTTTATTGCATTTTATGCTTCGGGCATTCACTTCTAAGGCCCAAACTATTCAATCTGTTGGAGCAACGCCCTAGGGTGTAGCCTAGGTTGCCCGGAAAGTAGAAATGACCACAACTTTCATACTGGTTGCAATTACTCGTTTTATATGATGGAAAAACTGTTGTATTTATATTGTATTTTATGCTGCTGGCGTTCAGTTCTTAGGCCCTAACAATTCGATCTGGTGGAGCAACGCCCTAGAGTGATGCCTAGGTTGCCCGGAACGTAGAAATGACCATCACTTTCAAACTGGTTGCAGTTAATCCTTTTATACGATGGAAAAACTGTTGTATTTTTATTGCATTTTATGCTTCCGGCGTTGACTTCTAAGGCCCTAACCATTCAATCTGTTCGAGCAATGCCCAAGGGTGAAGCCTAGGTTGCACGGAAAGAAGAAATGACGTTAACTTTCATACTGGTTGCAATTATTCGTTTTATACGATGGAAAAACTGTTGTATTTATATTGTATTTTATGCTTCTGGCGTTGACTTTTAATGCACTAACTACTCGATCTGGTGGAGCAACGCCCTAGAGTGAAGCCTAGGTTGCTCGGAATGTAGAAATGACCATAACTTTCACACTGGTTGCAATTATTCGTTTTATACGATGCAAACGCTGTTGTATTTATATCGTATTTTATGCTTCTGGCGTTTACTTCTAAGGACCTAACTATTCGATCTGGTGGAGCAACGCCCTAGAGTGAATCCTAGGTTGCTCGGAATGTAGAAATGACCATCAGTTTCATACTGGTTGCAATTATTCGTTTTATACGATGGAAAAACTGTTGTATTTATAGTGTATTTTATGCTTCTGGCGTTGACTTCTAAGGCCCTAGCTATTCGATCTAGTGGAGCAACGCCCTAGAGTGAAGCCTAGGTTGCCCGGAAAGGAGAAATGACCTTCACTTTCAAACTGGTTGCAATTAATCCTGTTATACGATGGAAAAGCTGTTGTATTTATATAGTATTTTATGATTCTGGCGTTTACTTCTAAGGACCTAACTATTCGATCTGGTGGAGCAACGCCCTAGAGTGATTCCTAGGTTGCTCGGAATGTAGAAATGACCATAACTTTCACACTGGTTGCAATTATTCGTTTTATACGATGGAAACGCTGTTGTATTTATATCGTATTTTATGCTTCTGGCCTTGACTTCTTAGGCCGTGACTATTCGGTCTGGTGGAGCAACGCCCTGGAGTTAAACCTAGGTTGCCCGGAACGTAGAATTGGCCATCACTTTCAAACTGGTTGCAATTATTCCTGTTATATGAGGGAAACACTGTTGTATTTTTTTTGCATTTTATGGTTCGGGCGTTGACTTCCAAGGCCCTAACTATTCAATCCGTTGGAGCAACGCCATACGGTGAAGCCTAGGTTGCTCGGAAAGTAGAAATGTCCATAAGTTTCATACTGGTTGCAATTATTTGTTTCATACGATGGAAAAGCTGTTGTATCTATATTGTATTTTATGCTTCTGGCGTTGACTTCTAAGGCACTAACTATTCGATCTGGTGGAGCAACGCCCTGGAGTGAAGCCTAGGTTGCCCGGAACGTAGAAATGACCATAACTTTCACACTGGTAGCAATTTTTCGTTTTATACGATGGAAAAACTGTTCTATTTATTTTGTATTTTATGCTTCGGGCGTTGACTTCTAAGGCCCTAACTGTCTGATCTGGTGGAGCAACGCCCTAGAGTGAAGCCTAGGTTGCCCGGAACGTAGAAATGACCATACAATTCACACTGGTTGCTATTATTCGTTCTATACGATGGAAAAACTGTTATATTTATATTGTACCTTATGCTTCTGGCGTTGACTTCTTAGGCCCTAACAATTCGATCTGGTGGAACAACGCCCTAGAGTGAAGCCTAGGTTGCCCGGAAGGTAGAAATGACCATAACTTCCACACTGGTTGCAATTATTCGTTTTATACAATGGAAAAGCTGTTGTATTTATATCGTTTTTTATGCTTCTGGCGTTGACTTCTTAGGCCCTAACTATTCCATCTGGTGGAACAACGCCCTAGGGTAAAGCCCAGATTGCGCTGAACGTAGAAATGACCATAACTTTCACACTGGTAGCAATTTTTCGTTTTATACGATGGAAAAACTGTTCTATTTATTTTGTATTTAATGCTTCGGGCGTTGACTTCTAAGGCCCTAACTGTTTGATCTGGTGGAGCAACGCCCTGGAGTGAAGCCTAGGTTGCCTGGAACGTAGAAATGACCATCACTTTCACACGGGTTGCAATTATTCCTGTTATAGGATGGAAAGACTGTTGTATTTTTATTGTATTTTATACTTCAGGCGTTGACTTGTGAGGCCGTAGCTATTCGATGTGGTGGAAGAACGCCATACAGTGAAGCCTAGGTTGCCCGGAACGTACAAATGACCATAACTTTTACATTGGTAGCAATTATTCGTTTTATGCGATGGAAAAGCTGTTATATTTATATTGTACTTTATGCTTCTGGCGTTGACTTCTGAGGCCGTTGCTATTCGATGTGGTGGAAGAACGACATAGAGTGAAGCCTAGGTAGCCCGGAACGTAGAAATGACCACTACTATCACACTGGTTGCAAATTATTCCTGCCATACGATGGAAAAACTGTTGTATTTTTATTGCATTTTATGCTTCTGGCGTTCACTTCTTAGGCCCTAACTATTCGATCTGGTGGAAGAGCGGCCTAGGGTGAAGCCTAGGTTGCCCGGAACGTAGAAATGACAATCACTTTCACACTGGTTGCTATTATTCGTTTTATACGAAGGAAAAACTGTTGTATTTATATTGTATTATATGCTTCTGGCGTTGACTTTTAATGCACTAACTATTCGATCTGGCGGAGCAACACCCTAGTGTGAAGCCGAGGTTTCCCGGAACGTAGAAATGACCATCACTTTCAAACTGGTTGCAATTATTCGTTTTATATGATGGCAAAACTGTTATATTTATATTGTATTTTATGCTTCTGGCGTTCACTTCTTAGGCCCTAGCTATTCGATCTGGTGGAACAACGCCCTATGGTGAAGCCTAGGTTGCCCGGAACGTAGAAATGACCATAACTTTCACACTGGTTGCTATTATTCGTTCTATACGATGGAAAAACTGTTGTATTTATATTGCATTTTAAGCTTCTGGCGTTGACTTCTAAGGCACTAACTATTCGATCTGGTGGAGCAACGCCCTAGAGTGAACCCTAGGTTGCTCGGAATGTAAAAATGACCATAACATTCACACTGGTTGCTATCATTCGTTCTATACGATGGAAAAACTGTTATATGTATATTGTATCTTATGCTTCTGGCGTTGACTTCTTAGGCCCTAACTATTCAATCTGGTGGAACAACACCCTAGAGTGAGGCCTAGGTTGCCGGGAACGTAGAAATGACCATAACTTTCACACTGGTAGCAATTATTCGTTTTATACAATGGAAAAACTGTTCTGCTTATTTTGTATTTTATGCTTCGGGCGTTGACTTCTAAGGCCCTAACCGTTTGATCTGGTGGATCAACGCCCTAGAGTGAAGCCTAGGTTGCCCGGTACGTAGAAATGACCATAACTTTCAAACTGGTTGCAATTATTCGGGTTATATGATGGAAAAACTGTTGTATCTTTATTGCATTTTATGCTGCTGGCGTTCACTTCTTAGGCCCTAACAATTCGATCTGGTGGAGCAACGCCCTAGAGTGATGCCTAGGTTGCCCGGAACGTAGAAATGACCATCACTTTCAAACTGGTTGCAGTTAATCCTTTTATACGATGGAAAAACTGTTGTATTTTTATTGCATTTTATGCTTCCGGCGTTGACTTCTAAGGCCCTAACTATTCAATCTGTGGAGCAACGCCCAAGGGTGAAGCCTAGGTTGCCCGGAAAGAAGAAATGACGTTAACTTTCATACTGGTTGCAATTATTCGTTTTATACGATGGAAAAACTGTTGTATTTATATTGTATTTTATGCTTCTGGCGTTGACTTTTAATGCACTAACTACTCGATCTGGCGGAGCAACGCCCTAGAGTGAAGCCGAGGTTTCCCGGAACGTAGAAATGACCATCACTTTCAAACTGGTTGCAATTATTCCTGTTATGTGATGGAAAAACTGTTGTATTTTTAATGCATTTTATGCTTCGGGCATTGACTTCTAAGGCCCTAACTATTCAATCTGTTGGAGCAACGCCCTAGGGAGTAGACTAGGTTGCCCGGAAAGTAGAAACGACCATAACTTTCATACTGGTTGCAATTATTCGTTTTATATCATGGAAAAACTGTTGTATACATATTGTATTTTATGCTGCTGGCATTCACTTCTTAGGCCCTAACTATTCGATCTGGTGGAACAACGCCCTGTGGTGAAGCCTAGGTTGCCCGGAACGTAGAAATGACCATAACTTTCACACTGGTTGCTATTATTCGCTTTATACGATTGAAAAACTGTTATATTTATATTGTATTTTATGCTTCTGGCGTTCACTTCTTAGGCCCTAGCTATTCGATCTGGTGGAACAACGCCCTATGGTGAAGCCTAGGTTGCCCGGAACGTAGAACTGACCATAACTTTTACACTGGTAACAATTATTCGTTTTATACAATGGAAAAACTGTTCTATTTATTTTGTATTTTATGCTTCGGGCGTTGACTTCTAAGGCCCTAGCTGTTTGATCTGGTGGAGCAACGCCCTAGAGTGGAGCCTAGGTTGCCCGGAACGTAGAAATGACCATAACATTCACACTGGTTGCTATTATTCGTTCTATACGATGGAAGAACTGTTATATTTATATTGTATCTTATGCTTCTGGCGTTGACTTCTAAGGCCCTAGCTGTTTGATCTGGTGGAGCAACGCCCTAGAGTGAAGTCTAGGTTGCCCGGAACGTAGAAATGACCATAACTTTCACACTGGTTGCAATTATTCGTTTTATACGATGCAAACGCTGTTGTATTTATATCGTATTTTATGCTTCTGGCGTTTACTTCTAAGGTCCTAACTATTCAATCTGTTGGAGCAAGGCCCAAGGGTGAAGCCTAGCTTGCTCGGAAAGTAGAAATGACCATAAGTTTCATACTGGTTGCAATTATTCGTTTTATACGATGGAAACACTGTTGTATTTTTATTGCATTTTATGCTTCTGGCGTTGACTTCTGAGGCCGTTGCTATTGGATGTGGTGAAAGAACGACATAGAGTGAAGCCTAGGTAGCCCGGAACGTAGAAATGACCACTACTATCACACTGGTTGCAAATTATTCCTGCCATACGATGGAAAAAGTGTTGTATTTTTATTGCATTTTATGCTTCTGGCGTTCACTTCTTAGGCCCTAACTATTCGATCTGGTGGAAGAGCGGCCTAGGGTGAAGATTAGGTTGCCCGGAACGTAGAAATGAACATCACTTTCACACTGGTTGCTATTATTCGTTTTATACGAAGGAAAAACTGTTGTATTTATATTGTATTATATGCTTCTGGCGTTGACTTTTAATGCACTAACTATTCGATCTGGCGGAGCAACACCCTAGTGTGAAGCCGATGTTTCCCGGAACGTAGAAATGACCATCACTTTCAAACTGGTTGCAATTATTCGTTTTATATGATGGCAAAACTGTTATATTTATATTGTATTTTATGCTTCTGGCGTTCACTTCTTAGGCCCTAGCTATTCGATCTGGTGGAACAACGCCCTATGGTGAAGCCTAGGTTGCCCGGAACGTAGAAATGACCATAACTTTCACACTGGTTGCTATTATTCGTTCTATACGATGGAAAAACTGTTGTATTTATATTGTATTTTAAGCTTCTGGCGTTGACTTCTAAGGCACTAACTATTCGATCTGGTGGAGCAGCGCCCTAGAGTGAACCCTAGGTTGGTCGGAATGTAAAAATGACCATAACATTCACACTGGTTGCTATTATTCGTTCTATACGATGGAAGAACTGTTATATTTATATTGTATCTTATGCTTCTGGCGTTGACTTCTAAGGCCCTAGCTGTTTGATCTGGTGGAGCAACGCCCTAGAGTGGAGCCTAGGTTGCCCGGAACGTAGAAATGACCATAACTTTCACACTGGTTGCAATTATTCGTTTTATACGATGCAAACGCTGTTGTATTTATATCGTATTTTATGCTTCTGGCGTTTACTTCTAAGGTCCTAACTATTCAATCTGTTGGAGCAAGGCCCAAGGGTGAAGCCTAGCTTGCTCGGAAAGTAGAAATGACCATAAGTTTCATACTGGTTGCAATTATTCGTTTTATACGATGGAAACACTGTTGTATTTTTATTGCATTTTATGCTTCTGGCGTTGACTTCTGAGGCCGTTGCTATTCGATGTGGTGAAAGAACGACATAGAGTGAAGCCTAGGTAGCCCGGAACGTAGAAATGACCACTACTATCACACTGGTTGCAAATTATTCCTGCCATACGATGGAAAAGGTGTTGTATTTTTATTGCATTTTATGCTTCTGGCGTTCACTTCCTAGGCCCTAACTATTCGATCTGGCGGAGCAACACCCTAGTGTGAAGCCGAGGTTTCCCGGAACGTAGAAATGACCATCACTTTCAAACTGGTTGCAATTATTCGTTTTATATGATGGCAAAACTGTTATATTTATATTGTATTTTATGCTTCTGGCGTTCACTTCTTAGGCCCTAGCTATTCGATCTGGTGGAACAACGCCCTATGGTGAAGCCTAGGTTGCCCGGAACGTAGAAATGACCATAACTTTCACACTGGTTGCTATTATTCGTTCTATACGATGGAAAAACTGTTGTATTTATATTGCATTTTAAGCTTCTGGCGTTGACTTCTAAGGCACTAACTATTCGATCTGGTGGAGCAACGCCCTAGAGTGAACCCTAGGTTGCTCGGAATGTAAAAATGACCATAACATTCACACTGGTTGCTATCATTCGTTCTATACGATGGAAAAACTGTTATATGTATATTGTATCTTATGCTTCTGGCGTTGACTTCTTAGGCCCTAACTATTCAATCTGGTGGAACAACACCCTAGAGTGAGGCCTAGGTTGCCGGGAACGTAGAAATGACCATAACTTTCACACTGGTAGCAATTATTCGTTTTATACAATGGAAAAACTGTTCTGCTTATTTTGTATTTTATGCTTCGGGCGTTGACTTCTAAGGCCCTAACCGTTTGATCTGGTGGATCAACGCCCTAGAGTGAAGCCTAGGTTGCCCGGTACGTAGAAATGACCATAACTTTCAAACTGGTTGCAATTATTCGGGTTATATGATGGAAAAACTGTTGTATCTTTATTGCATTTTATGCTGCTGGCGTTCACTTCTTAGGCCCTAACAATTCGATCTGGTGGAGCAACGCCCTAGAGTGATGCCTAGGTTGCCCGGAACGTAGAAATGACCATCACTTTCAAACTGGTTGCAGTTAATCCTTTTATACGATGGAAAAACTGTTGTATTTTTATTGCATTTTATGCTTCCGGCGTTGACTTCTAAGGCCCTAACTATTCAATCTGTGGAGCAACGCCCAAGGGTGAAGCCTAGGTTGCCCGGAAAGAAGAAATGACGTTAACTTTCATACTGGTTGCAATTATTCGTTTTATACGATGGAAAAACTGTTGTATTTATATTGTATTTTATGCTTCTGGCGTTGACTTTTAATGCACTAACTACTCGATCTGGCGGAGCAACGCCCTAGAGTGAAGCCGAGGTTTCCCGGAACGTAGAAATGACCATCACTTTCAAACTGGTTGCAATTATTCCTGTTATGTGATGGAAAAACTGTTGTATTTTTAATGCATTTTATGCTTCGGGCATTGACTTCTAAGGCCCTAACTATTCAATCTGTTGGAGCAACGCCCTAGGGAGTAGACTAGGTTGCCCGGAAAGTAGAAACGACCATAACTTTCATACTGGTTGCAATTATTCGTTTTATATCATGGAAAAACTGTTGTATACATATTGTATTTTATGCTGCTGGCATTCACTTCTTAGGCCCTAACTATTCGATCTGGTGGAACAACGCCCTGTGGTGAAGCCTAGGTTGCCCGGAACGTAGAAATGACCATAACTTTCACACTGGTTGCTATTATTCGCTTTATACGATTGAAAAACTGTTATATTTATATTGTATTTTATGCTTCTGGCGTTCACTTCTTAGGCCCTAGCTATTCGATCTGGTGGAACAACGCCCTATGGTGAAGCCTAGGTTGCCCGGAACGTAGAACTGACCATAACTTTTACACTGGTAACAATTATTCGTTTTATACAATGGAAAAACTGTTCTATTTATTTTGTATTTTATGCTTCGGGCGTTGACTTCTAAGGCCCTAGCTGTTTGATCTGGTGGAGCAACGCCCTAGAGTGGAGCCTAGGTTGCCCGGAACGTAGAAATGACCATAACATTCACACTGGTTGCTATTATTCGTTCTATACGATGGAAGAACTGTTATATTTATATTGTATCTTATGCTTCTGGCGTTGACTTCTAAGGCCCTAGCTGTTTGATCTGGTGGAGCAACGCCCTAGAGTGAAGTCTAGGTTGCCCGGAACGTAGAAATGACCATAACTTTCACACTGGTTGCAATTATTCGTTTTATACGATGCAAACGCTGTTGTATTTATATCGTATTTTATGCTTCTGGCGTTTACTTCTAAGGTCCTAACTATTCAATCTGTTGGAGCAAGGCCCAAGGGTGAAGCCTAGCTTGCTCGGAAAGTAGAAATGACCATAAGTTTCATACTGGTTGCAATTATTCGTTTTATACGATGGAAACACTGTTGTATTTTTATTGCATTTTATGCTTCTGGCGTTGACTTCTGAGGCCGTTGCTATTGGATGTGGTGAAAGAACGACATAGAGTGAAGCCTAGGTAGCCCGGAACGTAGAAATGACCACTACTATCACACTGGTTGCAAATTATTCCTGCCATACGATGGAAAAAGTGTTGTATTTTTATTGCATTTTATGCTTCTGGCGTTCACTTCTTAGGCCCTAACTATTCGATCTGGTGGAAGAGCGGCCTAGGGTGAAGATTAGGTTGCCCGGAACGTAGAAATGAACATCACTTTCACACTGGTTGCTATTATTCGTTTTATACGAAGGAAAAACTGTTGTATTTATATTGTATTATATGCTTCTGGCGTTGACTTTTAATGCACTAACTATTCGATCTGGCGGAGCAACACCCTAGTGTGAAGCCGATGTTTCCCGGAACGTAGAAATGACCATCACTTTCAAACTGGTTGCAATTATTCGTTTTATATGATGGCAAAACTGTTATATTTATATTGTATTTTATGCTTCTGGCGTTCACTTCTTAGGCCCTAGCTATTCGATCTGGTGGAACAACGCCCTATGGTGAAGCCTAGGTTGCCCGGAACGTAGAAATGACCATAACTTTCACACTGGTTGCTATTATTCGTTCTATACGATGGAAAAACTGTTGTATTTATATTGTATTTTAAGCTTCTGGCGTTGACTTCTAAGGCACTAACTATTCGATCTGGTGGAGCAGCGCCCTAGAGTGAACCCTAGGTTGGTCGGAATGTAAAAATGACCATAACATTCACACTGGTTGCTATTATTCGTTCTATACGATGGAAGAACTGTTATATTTATATTGTATCTTATGCTTCTGGCGTTGACTTCTAAGGCCCTAGCTGTTTGATCTGGTGGAGCAACGCCCTAGAGTGGAGCCTAGGTTGCCCGGAACGTAGAAATGACCATAACTTTCACACTGGTTGCAATTATTCGTTTTATACGATGCAAACGCTGTTGTATTTATATCGTATTTTATGCTTCTGGCGTTTACTTCTAAGGTCCTAACTATTCAATCTGTTGGAGCAAGGCCCAAGGGTGAAGCCTAGCTTGCTCGGAAAGTAGAAATGACCATAAGTTTCATACTGGTTGCAATTATTCGTTTTATACGATGGAAACACTGTTGTATTTTTATTGCATTTTATGCTTCTGGCGTTGACTTCTGAGGCCGTTGCTATTCGATGTGGTGAAAGAACGACATAGAGTGAAGCCTAGGTAGCCCGGAACGTAGAAATGACCACTACTATCACACTGGTTGCAAATTATTCCTGCCATACGATGGAAAAGGTGTTGTATTTTTATTGCATTTTATGCTTCTGGCGTTCACTTCTTAGGCCCTAACTATTCGATCTGGTGGAAGAGCGGCCTAGGGTGAAGCCTAGGTTGCCCGGAACGTAGAAATGACCATCACTTTCACACTGGTTGCTATTATTCGTTTTATACGAAGGAAAAACTGTTGTATTTATATTGTATCTTATGCTTCTGGCGTTGACTTCTAAGGCCCTAACTATTCAATCTGGTGGAGCAACGCCCTAGAGTGAAGCCGAGGTTGCCCGGAACGTAGAATGGGCCATCACTTTCAAACTGGTCGCAATTATTCCTGTTATATGATTGAAACACTGTTGTATTTTTTTTGCATTTTATGGTTCGGTCGTAGACTTCAAAGGCCCTAACTATTCAATCTGTTGGAGCAACGCCCTAGGGTGATGCCTAGGTTGCTCGGAAAGTAGAAATGACCATAAGTTTCATACTGGTTGCAATTATTCGTTTTATACGATGGAAAAGCTGTTGTATTTATATTGTATTTTATGCTTCTGGCGTTGACTTCTGAGGCACTAACTATTCGATCTGGTGGAGCAACGCCCTGGAGAGAAACCTAGGTTGCCCGGAACGTAGAATTGGCCATCGCTTTCAAACTGGTTGCAATTATTCCGGTTATATGATGGAAAAACTGTTGTATCTTTATTGCATTTTATGCTTCGGGCATTCACTTCTAAGGCCCAAGCTATTCAATCTGTTGGAGCAACGCCCTAGGGTGTAGCCTAGGTTACCCGGAAAGTAGAAATGACCACAACTTTCATACTGGTTGCAATTACTCGTTTTATATGATGGAAAAACTGTTGTATTTATATTGTATTTTATGCTGCTGGCGTTCACTTCTTAGCCACTAACAATTCGATCTGGTGGAGCAACGCCCTAGAGTGATGCCCCTGTTGCCCGGATCGTAGAAATGACCATCACTTTCAAACTGGTTGCAGTTAATCCTTTTATACGATGGAAAAACTGTTGTATTTTTATTGCATTTTATGCTTCCGGCGTTGACTTCTAAGGCCCTAACTATTCAATCTGTGGAGCAACGCCCAAGGGTGAAGCCTAGGTTGCCCGGAAAGAAGAAATGACGTTAACTTTCATACTGGTTGCAATTATTCGTTTTATACGATGGAAAAACTGTTGTATTTATATTGTATTTTATGCTTCTGGCGTTGACTTTTAATGCACTAACTACTCGATCTGGTGGAGCAACGCCCTAGAGTGAAGCCTAGGTTGCTCGGAATGTAGAAATGACCATAACTTTCACACTGGTTGCAATTATTCGTTTTATACGATGCAAACGCTGCTGTATTTATATCGTTTTTTATGCTTCTGGCGTTGACTTCTTAGGCCCTAACTATTCCATCTGGTGGAACAACGCCCTAGGGTAAAGCCCAGATTGCGCTGAACGTAGAAATGACCATAACTTTCACACTGGTAGCAATTTTTCGTTTTATACGATGGAAAAACTGTTCTATTTATTTTGTATTTAATGCTTCGGGCGTTGACTTCTAAGGCCCTAACTGTTTGATCTGGTGGAGCAACGCCCTGGAGTGAAGCCTAGGTTGCCTGGAACGTAGAAATGACCATCACTTTCACACGGGTTGCAATTATTCCTGTTATAGGATGGAAAGACTGTTGTATTTTTATTGTATTTTATACTTCAGGCGTTGACTTGTGAGGCCGTAGCTATTCGATGTGGTGGAAGAACGCCATACAGTGAAGCCTAGGTTGCCCGGAACGTACAAATGACCATAACTTTTACATTGGTAGCAATTATTCGTTTTATGCGATGGAAAAGCTGTTATATTTATATTGTACTTTATGCTTCTGGCGTTGACTTCTGAGGCCGTTGCTATTCGATGTGGTGGAAGAACGACATAGAGTGAAGCCTAGGTAGCCCGGAACGTAGAAATGACCACTACTATCACACTGGTTGCAAATTATTCCTGCCATACGATGTAAAAACTGTTGTATTTTTATTGCATTTTATGCTTCTGGCGTTCACTTCTTAGGCCCTAACTATTCGATCTGGTGGAAGAGCGGCCTAGGGTGAAGCCTAGGTTGCCCGGAACGTAGAAATGACAATCACTTTCACACTGGTTGCTATTATTCGTTTTATACGAAGGAAAAACTGTTGTATTTATATTGTATTATATGCTTCTGGCGTTGACTTTTAATGCACTAACTATTCGATCTGGCGGAGCAACACCCTAGTGTGAAGCCGAGGTTTCCCGGAACGTAGAAATGACCATCACTTTCAAACTGGTTGCAATTATTCGTTTTATATGATGGCAAAACTGTTATATTTATATTGTATTTTATGCTTCTGGCGTTCACTTCTTAGGCCCTAGCTATTCGATCTGGTGGAACAACGCCCTATGGTGAAGCCTAGGTTGCCCGGAACGTAGAAATGACCATAACTTTCACACTGGTTGCTATTATTCGTTCTATACGATGGAAAAACTGTTGTATTTATATTGCATTTTAAGCTTCTGGCGTTGACTTCTAAGGCACTAACTATTCGATCTGGTGGAGCAACGCCCTAGAGTGAACCCTAGGTTGCTCGGAATGTAAAAATGACCATAACATTCACACTGGTTGCTATCATTCGTTCTATACGATGGAAAAACTGTTATATGTATATTGTATCTTATGCTTCTGGCGTTGACTTCTTAGGCCCTAACTATTCAATCTGGTGGAACAACACCCTAGAGTGAGGCCTAGGTTGCCGGGAACGTAGAAATGACCATAACTTTCACACTGGTAGCAATTATTCGTTTTATACAATGGAAAAACTGTTCTGCTTATTTTGTATTTTATGCTTCGGGCGTTGACTTCTAAGGCCCTAACCGTTTGATCTGGTGGATCAACGCCCTAGAGTGAAGCCTAGGTTGCCCGGTACGTAGAAATGACCATAACTTTCAAACTGGTTGCAATTATTCCGGTTATATGATGGAAAAACTGTTGTATCTTTATTGCATTTTATGCTGCTGGCGTTCACTTCTTAGGCCCTAACAATTCGATCTGGTGGAGCAACGCCCTAGAGTGATGCCTAGGTTGCCCGGAACGTAGAAATGACCATCACTTTCAAACTGGTTGCAGTTAATCCTTTTATACGATGGAAAAACTGTTGTATTTTTATTGCATTTTATGCTTCCGGCGTTGACTTCTAAGGCCCTAACTATTCAATCTGTGGAGCAACGCCCAAGGGTGAAGCCTAGGTTGCCCGGAAAGAAGAAATGACGTTAACTTTCATACTGGTTGCAATTATTCGTTTTATACGATGGAAAAACTGTTGTATTTATATTGTATTTTATGCTTCTGGCGTTGACTTTTAATGCACTAACTACTCGATCTGGCGGAGCAACGCCCTAGAGTGAAGCCGAGGTTTCCCGGAACGTAGAAATGACCATCACTTTCAAACTGGTTGCAATTATTCCTGTTATGTGATGGAAAAACTGTTGTATTTTTAATGCATTTTATGCTTCGGGCATTGACTTCTAAGGCCCTAACTATTCAATCTGTTGGAGCAACGCCCTAGGGAGTAGACTAGGTTGCCCGGAAAGTAGAAACGACCATAACTTTCATACTGGTTGCAATTATTCGTTTTATATCATGGAAAAACTGTTGTATACATATTGTATTTTATGCTGCTGGCATTCACTTCTTAGGCCCTAACTATTCGATCTGGTGGAACAACGCCCTGTGGTGAAGCCTAGGTTGCCCGGAACGTAGAAATGACCATAACTTTCACACTGGTTGCTATTATTCGCTTTATACGATTGAAAAACTGTTATATTTATATTGTATTTTATGCTTCTGGCGTTCACTTCTTAGGCCCTAGCTATTCGATCTGGTGGAACAACGCCCTATCGTGAAGCCTACGTTGCCCGGAACGTAGAACTGACCATAACTTTTACACTGGTAACAATTATTCGTTTTATACAATGGAAAAACTGTTCTATTTATTTTGTATTTTATGCTTCGGGCGTTGACTTCTAAGGCCCTAGCTGTTTGATCTGGTGGAGCAACGCCCTAGAGTGGAGCCTAGGTTGCCCGGAACGTAGAAATGACCATAACATTCACACTGGTTGCTATTATTCGTTCTATACGATGGAAGAACTGTTATATTTATATTGTATCTTATGCTTCTGGCGTTGACTTCTAAGGCCCTAGCTGTTTGATCTGGTGGAGCAACGCCCTAGAGTGAAGTCTAGGTTGCCCGGAACGTAGAAATGACCATAACTTTCACACTGGTTGCAATTATTCGTTTTATACGATGCAAACGCTGTTGTATTTATATCGTATTTTATGCTTCTGGCGTTTACTTCTAAGGTCCTAACTATTCAATCTGTTGGAGCAAGGCCCAAGGGTGAAGCCTAGCTTGCTCGGAAAGTAGAAATGACCATAAGTTTCATACTGGTTGCAATTATTCGTTTTATACGATGGAAACACTGTTGTATTTTTATTGCATTTTATGCTTCTGGCGTTGACTTCTGAGGCCGTTGCTATTGGATGTGGTGAAAGAACGACATAGAGTGAAGCCTAGGTAGCCCGGAACGTAGAAATGACCACTACTATCACACTGGTTGCAAATTATTCCTGCCATACGATGGAAAAAGTGTTGTATTTTTATTGCATTTTATGCTTCTGGCGTTCACTTCTTAGGCCCTAACTATTCGATCTGGTGGAAGAGCGGCCTAGGGTGAAGATTAGGTTGCCCGGAACGTAGAAATGAACATCACTTTCACACTGGTTGCTATTATTCGTTTTATACGAAGGAAAAACTGTTGTATTTATATTGTATTATATGCTTCTGGCGTTGACTTTTAATGCACTAACTATTCGATCTGGCGGAGCAACACCCTAGTGTGAAGCCGATGTTTCCCGGAACGTAGAAATGACCATCACTTTCAAACTGGTTGCAATTATTCGTTTTATATGATGGCAAAACTGTTATATTTATATTGTATTTTATGCTTCTGGCGTTCACTTCTTAGGCCCTAGCTATTCGATCTGGTGGAACAACGCCCTATGGTGAAGCCTAGGTTGCCCGGAACGTAGAAATGACCATAACTTTCACACTGGTTGCTATTATTCGTTCTATACGATGGAAAAACTGTTGTATTTATATTGTATTTTAAGCTTCTGGCGTTGACTTCTAAGGCACTAACTATTCGATCTGGTGGAGCAGCGCCCTAGAGTGAACCCTAGGTTGGTCGGAATGTAAAAATGACCATAACATTCACACTGGTTGCTATTATTCGTTCTATACGATGGAAGAACTGTTATATTTATATTGTATCTTATGCTTCTGGCGTTGACTTCTAAGGCCCTAGCTGTTTGATCTGGTGGAGCAACGCCCTAGAGTGGAGCCTAGGTTGCCCGGAACGTAGAAATGACCATAACTTTCACACTGGTTGCAATTATTCGTTTTATACGATGCAAACGCTGTTGTATTTATATCGTATTTTATGCTTCTGGCGTTTACTTCTAAGGTCCTAACTATTCAATCTGTTGGAGCAAGGCCCAAGGGTGAAGCCTAGCTTGCTCGGAAAGTAGAAATGACCATAAGTTTCATACTGGTTGCAATTATTCGTTTTATACGATGGAAACACTGTTGTATTTTTATTGCATTTTATGCTTCTGGCGTTGACTTCTGAGGCCGTTGCTATTGGATGTGGTGAAAGAACGACATAGAGTGAAGCCTAGGTAGCCCGGAACGTAGAAATGACCACTAGTATCACACTGGTTGCAAATTATTCCTGCCATACGATGGAAAAAGTGTTGTATTTTTATTGCATTTTATGCTTCTGGCGTTCACTTCTTAGGCCCTAACTATTCGATCTGGTGGAAGAGCGGCCTAGGGTGAAGCCTAGGTTGCCCGGAACGTAGAAATGACCATCACTTTCACACTGGTTGCTATTATTCGTTTTATACGAAGGAAAAACTGTTGTATTTATATTGTATCTTATGCTTCTGGCGTTGACTTCTAAGGCCCTAACTATTCAATCTGGTGGAGCAACGCCCTAGAGTGAAGCCGAGGTTGCCCGGAACGTAGAATTGGCCATCACTTTCAAACTGGTCGCAATTATTCCTGTTATATGATTGAAACACTGTTGTATTTTTTTTGCATTTTATGGTTCGGTCGTAGACTTCAAAAGGGCCTAACTATTCAATCTGTTGGAGCAACGCCCTAGGGTGATGCCTAGGTTGCTCGGAAAGTAGAAATGACCATAAGTTTCATACTGGTTGCAATTATTCGTTTTATACGATGGAAAAGCTGTTGTATTTATATTGTATTTTATGCTTCTGGCGTTGACTTCTGAGGCACTAACTATTCGATCTGGTGGAGCAACGCCCTGGAGAGAAACCTAGGTTGCCCGGAACGTAGAATTGGCCATCGCTTTCAAACTGGTTGCAATTATTCCTGATATATGATGGAAACACTGTTGTATTTTTCTTGCATTTTATGGTTCGGGCGTGGAATTCTAAGGCCCTAACTATTCAATCTGTTGGAGCAACGCCCTAGGGTGAAGCCTAGGTTGCTCGGAATGTAGAAATGTCCATAAGTTTCATACTGGTTGCAATTATACCTGTTATATGATGGAAACACTGCTGTATTTTTTTTGCATTTTATGGTTCGGGCTTTGACTTCTAAGGCCCTAACTATTCAATCTGTTGGAGCAACGCCCTAGGGTGAAGCCTAGGTTGCTCGGAAAGTAGAAATGACCATATGTTTCATACTGGTTGCAATTATTCGTTTTATACGATGCAAACGCTGTTGTATTTATATCGTATTTTATGCTTCTGGCGTTTACTTCTAAGGTCCTAACTATTCAATCTGTTGGAGCAAGGCCCAAGGGTGAAGCCTAGCTTGCTCGGAAAGTAGAAATGACCATAAGTTTCATACTGGTTGCAATTATTCGTTTTATACGATGGAAACACTGTTGTATTTTTATTGCATTTTATGCTTCTGGCGTTGACTTCTGAGGCCGTTGCTATTCGATGTGGTGAAAGAACGACATAGAGTGAAGCCTAGGTAGCCCGGAACGTAGAAATGACCACTACTATCACACTGGTTGCAAATTATTCCTGCCATACGATGGAAAAAGTGTTGTATTTTTATTGCATTTTATGCTTCTGGCGTTCACTTCTTAGGCCCTAACTATTCGATCTGGTGGAAGAGCGGCCTAGGGTGAAGCCTAGGTTGCCCGCAACGTAGAAATGAACATCACTTTCAAACTGGTTGCTATTATTCGTTTTATACGAAGGAAAAACTGTTGTATTTATATTGTATTATATGCTTCTGTCGTTGACTTTTAATGCACTAACTATTCGATCTGGCGGAGCAACACCCTAGTGTGAAGCCGAGGTTTCCCGGAACGTAGAAATGACCATCACTTTCAAACTGGTTGCAATTATTCGTTTTATATGATGGCAAAACTGTTATATTTATATTGTATTTTATGCTTCTGGCGTTCACTTCTTAGGCCCTAGCTATTCGATCTGGTGGAACAACGCCCTATGGTGAAGCCTAGGTTGCCCGGAACGTAGAAATGACCATAACTTTCACACTGGTTGCTATTATTCGTTCTATACGATGGAAAAACTGTTGTATTTATATTGTATTTTAAGCTTCTGGCGTTGACTTCTAAGGCACTAACTATTCGATCTGGTGGAGCAACGCCCTAGAGTGAGGCCTAGGTTGCCGGGAACGTAGAAATGACCATAACTTTCACACTGGTAGCAATTATTCGTTTTATACAATGGAAAAACTGTTCCGCTTGTTTTGTATTTTATGCTTCGGGCGTTGACTTCTAAGGCCCTAACCGTTTGATCTGGTGGAGCAACGCCCTAGAGTGAAGCCTAGGTTGCCCGGTACGTAGAAATGACCATAACTTTCAAACTGGTTGCAATTATTCCGGTTATATGATGGAAAAACTGTTGTACCTTTATTGCATTTTATGCTTCGGGCATTCACTTCTAAGGCCCAAACTATTCGATCTGGTGGAACAACGCCCTGTGGTGAAGCCTAGGTTGCCCGGAACGTAGAAATGACCATAACTTTCACACTGGTTGCTATTATTCGCTTTAAACGATTGAAAAACTGTTATATTTATATTGTATTTTATGCTTCGGGCGTTGACTTCTAAGGCCCTAACTATTCAGTATGGTGGAACAACACCCTAGAGTGAGGCCTAGGTTGCCGGGAACGTAGAAATGACCATAACTTTCACACTGGTAGCAATTATTCGTTTTATACAATGGAAAAACTGTTCTGCTTATTTTGTATTTTATGCTTCGGGCGTTGACTTCTAAGGCCCTAACCGTTTGATCTGGTGGATCAACGCCCTAGAGTGAAGCCTAGGTTGCCCGGTACGTAGAAATGACCATAACTTTCAAACTGTTTGCAATTATTCCTGTTATATGATGGAAAAACTGTTGTACCTTTATTGCATTTTATGCTTCGGGCATTCACTTCTAAGGCCCAAACTATTCAATCTGTTGGAGCAACGCCCTAGGGTGTAGCCTAGGTTACCCGGAAAGTAGAAATGACCACAACTTTCATACTGGTTGCAATTACTCGTTTTATATGATGGAAAAACTGTTGTATTTATATTGTATTTTATGCTGCTGGCGTTCACTTCTTAGGCCCTAACAATTCGATCTGGTGGAGCAACGCCCTAGAGTGATGCCTAGGTTGCCCGGAACGTAGAAATGACCATCACTTTCAAACTGGTTGCAGTTAATCCTTTTATACGATGGAAAAACTGTTGTATTTTTATTGCATTTTATGCTTCCGGCGTTGACTTCTAAGGCCCTAACTATTCAATCTGTGGAGCAACGCCCAAGGGTGAAGCCTAGGTTGCCCGGAAAGAAGAAATGACGTTAACTTTCATACTGGTTGCAATTATTCGTTTTATACGATGGAAAAACTGTTGTATTTATATTGTATTTTATGCTTCTGGCGTTGACTTTTAATGCACTAACTACTCGATCTGGCGGAGCAACGCCCTAGAGTGAAGCCGAGGTTTCCCGGAACGTAGAAATGACCATCACTTTCAAACTGGTTGCAATTATTCCTGTTATGTGCTGGAAAAACTGTTGTATTTTTAATGCATTTTATGCTTCGGGCATTGACTTCTAAGGCCCTAACTATTCAATCTGTTGGAGCAACGCCCTAGGGAGTAGACTAGGTTGCCCGGAAAGTAGAAACGACCATAACTTTCATACTGGTTGCAATTATTCGTTTTATATCATGGAAAAACTGTTGTATACATATTGTATTTTATGCTGCTGGCATTCACTTCTTAGGCCCTAACTATTCGATCTGGTGGAACAACGCCCTGTGGTGAAGCCTAGGTTGCCCGGAACGTAGAAATGACCATAACTTTCACACTGGTTGCTATTATTCGCTTTATACGATTGAAAAACTGTTATATTTATATTGTATTTTATGCTTCTGGCGTTCACTTCTTGGGCCCTAGCTATTCGATCTGGTGGAACAACGCCCTATGGTGAAGCCTAGGTTGCCCGGAACGTAGAACTGACCATAACTTTTACACTGGTAGCAATTATTCGTTTTATACAATGGAAAAACTGTTCTATTTATTTTGTATTTTATGCTTCGGGCGTTGACTTCTAAGGCCCTAGCTGTTTGATCTGGTGGAGCCACGCCCTAGAGTGGAGCCTAGGTTGCCCGGAACGTAGAAATGACCATAACTTTCACACTGGTTGCTATTATTCGTTCTATACGATGGAAAAACTGTTGTATTTATATTGTATTTTAAGCTTCTGGCGTTGACTTCTAAGGCACTAACTATTCGATCTGGTGGAGCAACGCCCTAGAGTGAACCCTAGGTTGCTCGGAATGTAAAAATGACCATAACATTCACACTGGTTGCTATTATTCGTTCTATACGATGGAAGAACTGTTATATTTATATTGTATCTTATGCTTCTGGCGTTGACTTCTAAGGCCCTAGCTGTTTGATCTGGTGGAGCAACGCCCTAGAGTGAAGCCTAGGTTGCCCGGAACGTAGAAATGACCATAACTTTCACACTGGTTGCAATTATTCGTTTTATACGATGCAAACGCTGTTGTATTTATATCGTATTTTATGCTTCTGGCGTTTACTTCTAAGGTCCTAACTATTCAATCTGTTGGAGCAAGGCCCAAGGGTGAAGCCTAGCTTGCTCGGAAAGTAGAAATGACCATAAGTTTCATACTGGTTGCAATTATTCGTTTTATACGATGGAAACACTGTTGTATTTTTATTGCATTTTATGCTTCTGGCGTTGACTTCTGAGGCCGTTGCTATTCGATGTGGTGAAAGAACGACATAGAGTGAAGCCTAGGTAGCCCGGAACGTAGAAATGACCACTACTATCACACTGGTTGCAAATTATTCCTGCCATACGATGGAAAAAGTGTTGTATTTTTATTGCATTTTATGCTTCTGGCGTTCACTTCTTAGGCCCTAACTATTCGATCTGGTGGAAGAGCGGCCTAGGGTGAAGCCTAGGTTGCCCGGAACGTAGAAATGAACATCACTTTCAAACTTGTTGCTATTATTCGTTTTATACGAAGGAAAAACTGTTGTATTTATATTGTATTATATGCTTCTGTCGTTGACTTTTAATGCACTAACTATTCGATCTGGCGGAGCAACACCCTAGTGTGAAGCCGAGGTTTCCCGGAACGTAGAAATGACCATCACTTTCAAACTGGTTGCAATTATTCGTTTTATATGATGGCAAAACTGTTATATTTATATTGTATTTTATGCTTCTGGCGTTCACTTCTTAGGCCCTAGCTATTCGATCTGGTGGAACAACGCCCTATGGTGAAGCCTAGGTTGCCCGGAACGTAGAAATGACCATAACTTTCACACTGGTTGCTATTATTCGTTCTATACGATGGAAAAACTGTTGTATTTATATTGTATTTTAAGCTTCTGGCGTTGACTTCTAAGGCCCAAACTATTCGATCTGGTGGAACAACGCCCTGTGGTGAAGCCTAGGTTGCCCGGAACGTAGAAATGACCATAACTTTCACACTGGTTGCTATTATTCGCTTTAAACGATTGAAAAACTGTTATATTTATATTGTATTTTATGCTTCGGGCGTTGACTTCTAAGGCCCTAGCTATTCGATCTGGTGGAGCAACGCCCTAGAGTGAAGCCTAGGTTGCCCGGAACGTAGAAATGACCATAACTTTCACACTGGTTGCTATTATTCGTTCTATACGATGGAAAAACTGTTGTATTTATATAGTATTTTATGCTTCTGGCCTTGACTTCTTAGGCCGTAACTATTCGGTCTGGTGGAGCAACGCCCTGGAGTGAAACCTAGGTTGCCCGGAACGTAGAATTGGCCATCACTTTCAAACTGGTTGCAATTATTCCTGTTATATGAGGGAAACACTGTTGTATTTTTTTTGCATTTTATGGTTCGGGCGTTGACTTCCAAGGCCCTAACTATTCAATCCGTTGGAGCAACGCCATACGGTGAAGCCCAGGTTGCTCGGAAAGTAGAAATGACCATAAGTTTCATACTGGTTGCAATTATTTGTTTCATACGATGGAAAAACTGTTGTATTTATATTGTATTTTATGCTTCTGGCGTTGACTTCTAAGGCACTAACTATTCGATCTGGTGGAGCAACGCCCTAGAGTGAAGCCGAGGTTGCCCGGAACGTAGAATTGGCCATCACTTTCAAACTGGTCGCAATTATTCCTGTTATATGGTTGAAACACTGTTGTATTTTTTTTGCATTTTATGGTTCGGTCGTAGACTTCAAAGGCCCTAACTATTCAATCTGTTGGAGCAACGCCCTAGGCTGATGCCTAGGTTGCTCGGAAAGTAGAAATGACCATAAGTTTCATACTGGTTGCAATTATTCGTTTTATACGATGGAAAAGCTGTTGTATTTATATTGTATTTTATGCTTCTGGCGTTGACTTCTGAGGCACTAACTATTCGATCTGGTGGAGCAACGCCCTAGAGTGAAGCCTAGGTTGCCCGGGACGTAGAATTGGCCATCACTTTCAAACTGGTTGCAACTATTCCTGTTATATTATGGAAACACTGTTGTATTTTTATTGTATTTTATGCTTCGGGCGATGACTTCTAAGGCCCTAACTATTCAATCTGTTGGAGCAACGCCCTAGGGTGATGCCTAGGTTGCTCGGAAAGTAGAAACGACCATAAGTTTCATACTGGTTGCAATTATTCGTTTTATACGATGGAAAAACTGTTGTATTTATATTGTATTTTATGCTTCTGGCGTTGACTTCTAACGCCCTAGCTGTTCGATCTAGTGGAGCAACGCCCTAGAGTGAAGCCTAGGTTGCCCGGAAAGGAGAAATGACCATCACGTTCAAACTGGTTGCAATTAATCCTTTTATACGATGGAAAAGCTGTTGTATTTATATCGTATTTTATGCTTCTAGCGTTGACTTCTAAGGCACTATTTATTCGATCTGGTGGAGCAACGCCCTAGAGCGAAGCCTAGGTTGCCCGGAACGTAGAATTGGCCATCACTTTCAAACTGGTTGCAATTATTCCTGTTATATGATGGAAACACTGTGGTATTTTTTTTGCATGTTATGGTTCGGGCGTTGACTTCTAAGGTCCTAACTATTCAATCTGTTGGAGCAACGCCCTAGGGTGAAGCCTAGGTTGCTTGGAAAGTAGAAATGACCATAAGTTTCATACTGGTTGCAATTATTTGTTTCATACGATGGAAAAACTGTTGTATTTATATTGTATTTTATGCTTCTGGCGTTGACTTCTAAGGCACTAACTATTCGATCTGGTGGAGCAACGCCCTAGAGTGAAGCCGAGGTTGCCCGGAACGTAGAATTGGCCATCACTTTCAAACTGGTCGCAATTATTCCTGTTATATGGTTGAAACACTGTTGTATTTTTTTTGCATTTTATGGTTCGGTCGTAGACTTCAAAGGCCCTAACTATTCAATCTGTTGGAGCAACGCCCTAGGGTGATGCCTAGGTTGCTCGGAAAGTAGAAATGACCATAAGTTTCATACTGGTTGCAATTATTCGTTTTATACGATGGAAAAGCTGTTGTATTTATATTGTATTTTATGCTTCTGGCGTTGACTTCTGAGGCACTAACTATTCGATCTGGTGGAGCAACGCCCTAGAGTGAAGCCTAGGTTGCCCGGGACGTAGAATTGGCCATCACTTTCAAACTGGTTGCAACTATTCCTGTTATATTATGGAAACACTGTTGTATTTTTATTGTATTTTATGCTTCGGGCGATGACTTCTAAGGCCCTAACTATTCAATCTGTTGGAGCAACGCCCTAGGGTGATGCCTAGGTTGCTCGGAAAGTAGAAACGACCATAAGTTTCATACTGGTTGCAATTATTCGTTTTATACGATGGAAAAACTGTTGTATTTATATTGTATTTTATGCTTCTGGCGTTGACTTCTAACGCCCTAGCTGTTCGATCTAGTGGAGCAACGCCCTAGAGTGAAGCCTAGGTTGCCCGGAAAGGAGAAATGACCATCACGTTCAAACTGGTTGCAATTAATCCTTTTATACGATGGAAAAGCTGTTGTATTTATATCGTATTTTATGCTTCTAGCGTTGACTTCTAAGGCACTATTTATTCGATCTGGTGGAGCAACGCCCTAGAGCGAAGCCTAGGTTGCCCGGAACGTAGAATTGGCCATCACTTTCAAACTGGTTGCAATTATTCCTGTTATATGATGGAAACACTGTGGTATTTTTTTTGCATGTTATGGTTCGGGCGTTGACTTCTAAGGTCCTAACTATTCAATCTGTTGGAGCAACGCCCTAGGGTGAAGCCTAGGTTGCTTGGAAAGTAGAAATGACCATAAGTTTCATACTGGTTGCAATTATTCGTTTTATACGATGGAAAAACTGTTGTATTTATATTGTATTTTATGCTTCTGGCGTTGACTTCTAAGGCACTAACTATTCGATCTGGTGGAGCAACGCCCTAGAGTGTAGCCTAGGTTGCCCGGAACGTAGAATTGACCATCGCTTTCAAACTGGTTGCAATTATTCCTGTTATATGATGGATACACTGTTGTATTTTTATTGCATTTTATGCTTCGGGCGTTGACTTCTAAGGCCCTACCTATTCAATCTGTTGGACCAACGCCCTAGGGTGAAGGCCAGCTTGCTCGGAAAGTAGAAATGACCATAAGTTTCATACTGGTTGCAATTATTCGTTTTATACGATGGAAAAACTGTTTTATTTATTTTGTATTTTATGCTTCTGGCGTTGACTTCTGAGGCACTAACTATTCGATCTGGTGCAGCAACGCCCTAGAGTGAAGCCTAGGTTGCTCGGAACGTAGAATTGGCCATCACTTTCAAACTGGTTGCAATTATTCCTGATATATGATGGAAACACTGTTGTATTTTTTTTGCATTTTATGGTTCCGGCGTTGACTTCTAAGGCCCTAACTATTCAATCTGTTGGAGTAACGCCCTAGGGTGAAGCCTAGGTTGCTCGGAAAGTAGAAATGACCATAAGTTTCATACTGGTTGCAATTATTCGTTTTATACAATGGAAAAACTGTTGTATTTATATTGTATTTTATGCTTCTGGCGTTGACTTCTAAGGCACTAACTATTCGATCTGATGGAGCAACGCCCTAGAGTGAAGCCTAGGTTGCCCGGAACGTAGAATTGGCCATCGCTTTCAAACTGGTTGCAATTATTCCTGTTATATGATGGATACACTGTTGTATTTTTATTGCATTTTATGCTTCGGGCGTTGACTTCTAAGGCCCTACCTATTCAATCTATTGGACCAACGCCCTAGGGTGGAGCCTAGCTTGCTCGGAAAGTAGAAATGACCATAAGTTTCATACTGGTTGCAATTATTCGTTTTATACGATGGAAAAGCTGTTGTTTTTATATCGTATTTTATGCTTCTGGCGTTGACTTCTTAGGCCGTAACTATTCGGTCTGGTGGAGCAACGCCCTGGAGAGAAACCTAGGTTGCCCGGAACGTAGAATTGGCCATCGCTTTCAAACTGGTTGCAATTATTCCTGATATATGATGGAAACACTGTTGTATTTTTCTTGCATTTTATGGTTCGGGCGTGGAATTCTAAGGCCCTAACTATTCAATCTGTTGGAGCAGCGCCCTAGGGTGAAGCCTAGGTTGCTCGGAATGTAGAAATGTCCATAAGTTTCATACTGGTTGCAATTATACCTGTTATATGATGGAAACACTGCTGTATTTTTTTTGCATTTTATGGTTCGGGCTTTGACTTCTAAGGCCCTAACTATTCAATCTGTTGGAGCAACGCCCTAGGGTGAAGCGTAGGTTGCTCGGAAAGTAGAAATGACCATATGGTTCATACTGGTTGCAATTATTCGTTTTATACGATGGAAAAGCTGTTGTATTTATATTGTATTTTATGCTTCTGGCGCTGACTTCTAGGGCACTAACTATTCAATCTGTTGCAGCAACGCCCTAGGGTGAAGCCTAGGTTGCTCGGAAAGTAGAAGTGACCATAGCTTTCATACTGGTTGCAATTATTCGTTTTATACGATGGAATAACTGTTGTATTTATATTGTATTTTATACTTCTGGCGTTGACTTCTAAGGCCCTAGCTGTTCGATCTAGTGGAGCAACGCCCTAGAGTGAAGCCGAGGTTGCCCGGAAAGGAGAAATGACCATCACTTTCAAACTGGTTGCAATTGATCCTTTTATACGATGGAAAAGCTGTTGTATTTATATCGTATTTTATGCTTCCGGCGTTTACTTCTAAGGACGTAACTATTCGATCTGGTGGAGCAACGCCCTAGAGCGAAGCCTAGGTTGCCCGGAACGTAGAATTGGCCATCATTTTCAAACTGGTTGCAATTATTCCTGTTATATGATGGATACACTGTTGTATTTTTATTGCATTTTATGCTTCGGGCGTTGACTTCCAAGGCCCTAACTATTCAATCTGTTAGCCCAACGACCTAAGGCGAAGCCTAGCTTGCTCGGAAAGTAGAAGTGACCATAAGTTTCATACTGGTTGCAATTATTCGTTTTATACGATGGAAAAGCTGTTGTATTTATATCGTATTTTATGCTTCTGGCGTTGACTTCTTAGGCCGTAACTGTTCGGTCTGGTGGAGCAACGCCCTGGAGTGAAAGCTAGGTTGCCCGGAACGTAGAATTGGCCATCACTTTCAAACTGGTTGCAATTATTCCTGATATATGATGGAAACACTGTTGTATTTTTTTTGAATTTTATGGTTCGGGCGTTGACTTCTAAGGCCCTAACTATTCAATCTGTTGGAGCAACGCCCTAGGGTGAAGCCTAGGTTGCTCGGAAAGTAGAAATGACCATAAGTTTCATACTGGTTGCAATTATTCGTTTTATACGATGGAAAAACTGTTGGATTTATATCGTATTTTATGCTTCTGGCGTTGACTTCTAAGGCACTAACTATTCGATCTGGTGGAGCGACGCCCTAGAGTGAAGCCTAGGTTGCCCGGAACGTAGGATTGGCCATCACTTTCAAACTGGTTGCAATTATTCCTGTTATATGATGGAAAAACTGTTGTATTTTTGTTGCATTTTATGCTTCGGGCATTGACTTCTTAGGCCCTAACTATTCAATCTGTTGGAGCAACGCCCTAGGGTGAAGCCTAGGTTGCCCGGAAAGTAGAAATGACCATAACTTTCAGACTGGTAGCAATTATTCGTTTTATACTATGGAAAAACTGTTCTATTTATTTTGTATTTAATGCTTCGGGCGTTGGCTTCTAAGGCCCTAACTGTTTGATCTGGTGGAACAACGCCCTAGAGTGAAACCTAGGTTGCCCCGGACGTAGAAATGACCATAGCTTTCACACTGGTTGCTATTATTCGTTTTATACGATGGAAGAGCTGTTGCACTTATATCGTATTTTACGCTTCTGGCGTTGACTTCTTAGTCCGTAACAATTCGATCTGGTGGAGCAATGCCCTAGAGTGAAGCCTATGTTGCCCGGTACGTAGAAATGACCATAACTTTCACACTGGTTGCTATTATTCGTTCTATACGATGGAAAAACTGTTATATTTATATTGTACCTTATGCTTCTGGCGTTGACTTCTTATGCCCTAACAATTCGATCTGGTGGAACAACGCCCTAGAGTGAAGCCTAGGTTGCCTGGAACGTACAAATGACCATCACTTTCAAACTGGTTGCAATTATTCCGGTTATATGATGGAAAAACTGTTGTATTTTTATTGCATTTTATGCTTCGGGCATTCACTTCTAAGGCCCAAACTATTCAATCTGTTGGAGCAACGCCCTAGGGTGTAGCCTAGGTTGCCCGGAAAGTAGAAATGACGTTAACTTTCATACTGGTTGCAATTATTCGTTTTATACGATGGAAAAACTGTTGTATTTATATTGTATTTTATGCTTCTGGCGTTGACTTTTAATGCACTAACTACTCGATCTGGTGGAGCAACGCCCTAGAGTGAAGCCTAGGTTGCTCGGAATGTAGAAATGACCATAACTTTCACACTGGTTGCAATTATTCGTTTTATACGATGCAAACGCTGTTGTATTTATATCGTATTTTATGCTTCTGGCGTTTACTTCTAAGGACCTAACTATTCGATCTGGTGGAGCAACGCCCTAGCGTGAATCCTAGGTTGCTCGGAATGTAGAAATGACCATCAGTTTCATACTGGTTGCAATTATTCGTTTTATACGATGGAAAAACTGTTGTATTTATAGTGTATTTTATGGTTCTGGCGTTGACTTCTAAGGCCCTAGCTATTCGATCTAGTGGAGCAACGCCCTAGAGTGAAGCCTAGGTTGCCCGGAAAGGAGAAATGACCTTCACTTTCAAACTGGTTGCAATTAATCCTGTTATACGATGGAAAAACTGTTGGATTTATATCGTATTTTATGCTTCTGGCGTTGACTTCTAAGGCACTAACTATTCGATCTGGTGGAGCGACGCCCTAGAGTGAAGCCTAGGTTGCCCGGAACGTAGGATTGGCCATCACTTTCAAACTGGTTGCAATTATTCCTGTTATATGATGGAAAAACTGTTGTATTTTTGTTGCATTTTATGCTTCGGGCATTGACTTCTTAGGCCCTAACTATTCAATCTGTTGGAGCAACGCCCTAGGGTGAAGCCTAGGTTGCCCGGAAAGTAGAAATGACCATAACTTTCAGACTGGTAGCAATTATTCGTTTTATACTATGGAAAAACTGTTCTATTTATTTTGTATTTAATGCTTCGGGCGTTGGCTTCTAAGGCCCTAACTGTTTGATCTGGTGGAACAACGCCCTAGAGTGAAACCTAGGTTGCCCCGGACGTAGAAATGACCATAGCTTTCACACTGGTTGCTATTATTCGTTTTTTACGATGGAAGAGCTGTTGCACTTATATCGTATTTTACGCTTCTGGCGTTGACTTCTTAGTCCGTAACAATTCGATCTGGTGGAGCAATGCCCTAGAGTGAAGCCTATGTTGCCCGGAACGTAGAAATGACCATAACTTTCACACTGGTTGCTATTATTCGCTTTAAACGATTGAAAAACTGTTATATTTATATTGTATTTTATGCTTCGGGCGTTGACTTCTAAGGCCCTAGCTATTCGATCTGGTGGAGCAACGCCCTAGAGTGAAGCCTAGGTTGCCCGGAACGTAGAAATGACCATAACTTTCACACTGGTTGCTATTATTCGTTCTATACGATGGAAAAACTGTTGTATTTATATAGTATTTTATGCTTCTGGCCTTGACTTCTTAGGCCGTAACTATTCGGTCTGGTGGAGCAACGCCCTGGAGTGAAACCTAGGTTGCCCGGAACGTAGAATTGGCCATCACTTTCAAACTGGTTGCAATTATTCCTGTTATATGAGGGAAACACTGTTGTATTTTTTTTGCATTTTATGGTTCGGGCGTTGACTTCCAAGGCCCTAACTATTCAATCCGTTGGAGCAACGCCATACGGTGAAGCCCAGGTTGCTCGGAAAGTAGAAATGACCATAAGTTTCATACTGGTTGCAATTATTTGTTTCATACGATGGAAAAACTGTTGTATTTATATTGTATTTTATGCTTCTGGCGTTGACTTCTAAGGCACTAACTATTCGATCTGGTGGAGCAACGCCCTAGAGTGAAGCCGAGGTTGCCCGGAACGTAGAATTGGCCATCACTTTCAAACTGGTCGCAATTATTCCTGTTATATGGTTGAAACACTGTTGTATTTTTTTTGCATTTTATGGTTCGGTCGTAGACTTCAAAGGCCCTAACTATTCAATCTGTTGGAGCAACGCCCTAGGGTGATGCCTAGGTTGCTCGGAAAGTAGAAATGACCATAAGTTTCATACTGGTTGCAATTATTCGTTTTATACGATGGAAAAGCTGTTGTATTTATATTGTATTTTATGCTTCTGGCGTTGACTTCTGAGGCACTAACTATTCGATCTGGTGGAGCAACGCCCTAGAGTGAAGCCTAGGTTGCCCGGGACGTAGAATTGGCCATCACTTTCAAACTGGTTGCAACTATTCCTGTTATATTATGGAAACACTGTTGTATTTTTATTGTATTTTATGCTTCGGGCGATGACTTCTAAGGCCCTAACTATTCAATCTGTTGGAGCAACGCCCTAGGGTGATGCCTAGGTTGCTCGGAAAGTAGAAACGACCATAAGTTTCATACTGGTTGCAATTATTCGTTTTATACGATGGAAAAACTGTTGTATTTATATTGTATTTTATGCTTCTGGCGTTGACTTCTAACGCCCTAGCTGTTCGATCTAGTGGAGCAACGCCCTAGAGTGAAGCCTAGGTTGCCCGGAAAGGAGAAATGACCATCACGTTCAAACTGGTTGCAATTAATCCTTTTATACGATGGAAAAGCTGTTGTATTTATATCGTATTTTATGCTTCTAGCGTTGACTTCTAAGGCACTATTTATTCGATCTGGTGGAGCAACGCCCTAGAGCGAAGCCTAGGTTGCCCGGAACGTAGAATTGGCCATCACTTTCAAACTGGTTGCAATTATTCCTGTTATATGATGGAAACACTGTGGTATTTTTTTTGCATGTTATGGTTCGGGCGTTGACTTCTAAGGTCCTAACTATTCAATCTGTTGGAGCAACGCCCTAGGGTGAAGCCTAGGTTGCTTGGAAAGTAGAAATGACCATAAGTTTCATACTGGTTGCAGTTATTCGTTTTATACGATGGAAAAACTGTTGTATTTATATTGTATTTTATGCTTCTGGCGTTGACTTCTAAGGCACTAACTATTCGATCTGGTGGAGCAACGCCCTAGAGTGTAGCCTAGGTTGCCCGGAACGTAGAATTGACCATCGCTTTCAAACTGGTTGCAATTATTCCTGTTATATGATGGATACACTGTTGTATTTTTATTGCATTTTATGCTTCGGGCGTTGACTTCTAAGGCCCTACCTATTCAATCTGTTGGACCAACGCCCTAGGGTGAAGCCTAGCTTGCTCGGAAAGTAGAAATGACCATAAGTTTCATACTGGTTGCAATTATTCGTTTTATACGATGGAAAAGCTGTTGTATTTATATTGTATTTTATGCTTCTGGCGTTGACTTCTGAGGCACTAACTATTCGATCTGATGCAGCAACGCCCTAGAGTGAAGCCTAGGTTGCTCGGAACGTAGAATTGGCCATCACTTTCAAACTGGTTGCAATTATTCCTGATATATGATGGAAACACTGTTGTATTTTTTTTGCATTTTATGGTTCGGGCGTTGACTTCTAAGGCCCTAACTATTCAATCTGTTGGAGTAACGCCCTAGGGTGAAGCCTAGGTTGCTCGGAAAGTAGAAATGACCATAAGTTTCATACTGGTTGCAATTATTCGTTTTATACAATGGAAAAACTGTTGTATTTATATTGTATTTTATGCTTCTGGCGTTGACTTCTAAGGCACTAACTATTCGATCTGATGGAGCAACGCCCTAGAGTGAAGCCTAGGTTGCCCGGAACTTAGAATTGGCCATCGCTTTCAAACTGGTTGCAATTATTCCTGTTATATGATGGATACACTGTTGTATTTTTATTGCATTTTATGCTTCGGGCGTTGACTTCTAAGGCCCTACCTATTCAATCTGTTGGACCAACGCCCTAGGGTGGAGCCTAGCTTGCTCGGAAAGTAGAAATGACCATAAGTTTCATACTGGTTGCAATTATTCGTTTTATACGATGGAAAAGCTGTTGTTTTTATATCGTATTTTATGCTTCTGGCGTTGACTTCTTAGGCCGTAACTATTCGGTCTGGTGGAGCAACGCCCTGGAGAGAAACCTAGGTTGCCCGGAACGTAGAATTGGCCATCGCTTTCAAACTGGTTGCAATTATTCCTGATATATGATGGAAACACTGTTGTATTTTTCTTGCATTTTATGGTTCGGGCGTGGAATTCTAAGGCCCTAACTATTCAATCTGTTGGAGCAGCGCCCTAGGGTGAAGCCTAGGTTGCTCGGAATGTAGAAATGTCCATAAGTTTCATACTGGTTGCAATTATACCTGTTATATGATGGAAACACTGCTGTATTTTTTTTGCATTTTATGGTTCGGGCTTTGACTTCTAAGGCCCTAACTATTCAATCTGTTGGAGCAACGCCCTAGGGTGAAGCGTAGGTTGCTCGGAAAGTAGAAATGACCATATGTTTCATACTGGTTGCAATTATTCGTTTTACACGATGGAAAAGCTGTTGTATTTATATTGTATTTTATGCTTCTGGCGCTGACTTCTAGGGCACTAACTATTCAATCTGTTGCAGCAACGCCCTAGGGTGAAGCCTAGGTTGCTCGGAAAGTAGAAGTGACCATAGCTTTCATACTGGTTGCAATTATTCGTTTTATACGATGGAATAACTGTTGTATTTATATTGTATTTTATACTTCTGGCGTTGACTTCTAAGGCCCTAGCTGTTCGATCTAGTGGAGCAACGCCCTAGAGTGAAGCCGAGGTTGCCGGGAAAGGAGAAATGACCATCACTTTCAAACTGGTTGCAATTGATCCTTTTATACGATGGAAAAGCTGTTGTATTTATATCGTATTTTATGCTTCCGGCGTTTACTTCTAAGGACGTAACTATTCGATCTGGTGGAGCAACGCCCTAGAGCGAAGCCTAGGTTGCCCGGAACGTAGAATTGGCCATCACTTTCAAACTGGTTGCAATTATTCCTGTTATATGATGGATACACTGTTGTATTTTTATTGCATTTTATGCTTCGGGCGTTGACTTCCAAGGCCCTAACTATTCAATCTGTTAGCCCAACGACCTAAGGTGAAGCCTAGCTTGCTCGGAAAGTAGAAGTGACCATAAGTTTCATACTGGTTGCAATTATTCGTTTTATACGATGGAAAAGCTGTTGTATTTATATCGTATTTTATGCTTCTGGCGTTGACTTCTTAGGCCGTAACTGTTCGGTCTGGTGGAGCAACGCCCTGGAGTGAAAGCTAGGTTGCCCGGAACGTAGGATTGGCCATCACTTTCAAACTGGTTGCAATTATTCCTGTTATATGATGGAAAAACTGTTGTATTTTTGTTGCATTTTATGATTCGGGCATTGACTTCTTAGGCCCTAACTATTCAATCTGTTGGAGCAACGCCCTAGGGTGAAGCCTAGGTTGCCCGGAAAGTAGAAATGACCATAACTTTCAGACTGGTAGCAATTATTCGTTTTATACTATGGAAAAACTGTTCTATTTATTTTGTATTTAATGCTTCGGGCGTTGGCTTCTAAGGCCCTAACTGTTTGATCTGGTGGAACAACGCCCTAGAGTGAAACCTAGGTTGCCCCGGACGTAGAAATGACCATAGCTTTCACACTGGTTGCTATTATTCGTTTTATACGATGGAAGAGCTGTTGCACTTATATCGTATTTTACGCTTCTGGCGTTGACTTCTTAGTGCGTAACAATTCGATCTGGTGGAGCAATGCCCTAGAGTGAAGCCTATGTTGCCCGGTACGTAGAAATGACCATAACTTTCACACTGGTTGCTATTATTCGTTCTATACGATGGAAAAACTGTTATATTTATATTGTACCTTATGCTTCTGGCGTTGACTTCTTATGCCCTAACAATTCGATCTGGTGGAACAACGCCCTAGAGTGAAGCCTAGGTTGCCTGGAACGTACAAATGACCATCACTTTCAAACTGGTTGCAATTATTCCGGTTATATGATGGAAAAACTGTTGTATTTTTATTGCATTTTATGCTTCGGGCATTCACTTCTAAGGCCCAAACTATTCAATCTGTTGGAGCAACGCCCTAGGGTGTAGCCTAGGTTGCCCGGAAAGTAGAAATGACGTTAACTTTCATACTGGTTGCAATTATTCGTTTTATACGATGGAAAAACTGTTGTATTTATATTGTAGTTTATGCTTCTGGCGTTGACTTTTAATGCACTAACTACTCGATCTGGTGGAGCAACGCCCTAGAGTGAAGCCTAGGTTGCTCGGAATGTAGAAATGACCATAACTTTCACACTGGTTGCAATTATTCGTTTTATACGATGCAAACGCTGTTGTATTTATATCGTATTTTATGCTTCTGGCGTTTACTTCTAAGGACCTAACTATTCGATCTGGTGGAGCAACGCCGTAGCGTGAATCCTAGGTTGCTCGGAATGTAGAAATGACCATCAGTTTCATACTGGTTGCAATTATTCGTTTTATACGATGGAAAAACTGTTGTATTTATAGTGTATTTTATGGTTCTGGCGTTGACTTCTAAGGCCCTAGCTATTCGATCTAGTGGAGCAACGCCCTAGAGTGAAGCCTAGGTTGCCCGGAAAGGAGAAATGACCTTCACTTTCAAACTGGTTGCAATTAATCCTGTTATACGATGGAAAAGCTGTTGTATTTATATAGTATTTTATGATTCTGGCGTTTACTTCTAAGGACCTAACTATTCGATCTGGTGGAGCAACGCCCTAGAGTGATTCCTAGGTTGCTCGGAATGTAGAAATGACCATAACTTTCACACTGGTTGCAATTATTCGTTTTATTCGATGGAAACGCTGTTGTATTTATATCGTATTTTATGCTTCTGGCCTTGACTTCTTAGGCCGTAACTATTCGGTCTGGTGGAGCAACGCCCTGGAGTTAAACCTAGGTTGCCCGGAACGTAGAATTGGCCATCACTTTCAAACTGGTTGCAATTATTCCTGTTATATGAGGGAAACACTGTTGTATTTTTTTTGCATTTTATGGTTCGGGCGTTGACTTCCAAGGCCCTAACTATTCAATCCGTTGGAGCAACGCCATACGGTGAAGCCTAGGTTGCTCGGAAAGTAGAAATGTCCATAAGTTTCATACTGGTTGCAATTATTTGTTTCATACGATGGAAAAGCTGTTGTATCTATATTGTATTTTATGCTTCTGGCGTTGACTTCTAAGGCACTAACTATTCGATCTGGTGGAGCAACGCCCTGGAGTGAAGCCTAGGTTGCCCGGAACGTAGAAATGACCATAACTTTCACACTGGTAGCAATTTTTCGTTTTATACGATGGAAAAACTGTTCTATTTATTTTGTATTTTATGCTTCGGGCGTTGACTTCTAAGGCCCTAACTGTTTGATCTGGTGGAGCAACGCCCTAGAGTGAAGCCTAGGTTGCCCGGTACGTAGAAATGACCATAACTTTCAAACTGGTTGCAATTATTCCGGTTATATGATGGAAAAACTGTTGTATCTTTATTGCATTTTATGCTTCGGGCATTCACTTCTAAGGCCCAAACTATTCAATCTGTTGGAGCAACGCCCTAGGGTGTAGCCTAGGTTACCCGGAAAGTAGAAATGACCACAACTTTCATACTGGTTGCAATTACTCGTTTTATATGATGGAAAAACTGTTGTATTTATATTGTATTTTATGCTGCTGGCGTTCACTTCTTAGCCACTAACAATTCGATCTGGTGGAGCAACGCCCTAGAGTGATGCCCCTGTTGCCCGGAACGTAGAAATGACCATCACTTTCAAACTGGTTGCAGTTAATCCTTTTATACGATGGAAAAACTGTTGTATTTTTATTGCATTTTATGCTTCCGGCGTTGACTTCTAAGGCCCTAACTATTCAATCTGTGGAGCAACGCCCAAGGGTGAAGCCTAGGTTGCCCGGAAAGAAGAAATGACGTTAACTTTCATACTGGTTGCAATTATTCGTTTTATACGATGGAAAAACTGTTGTATTTATATTGTATTTTATGCTTCTGGCGTTGACTTTTAATGCACTAACTACTCGATCTGGCGGAGCAACGCCCTAGAGTGAAGCCGAGGTTTCCCGGAACGTAGAAATGACCATCACTTTCAAACTGGTTGCAATTATTCCTGTTATGTGATGGAAAAACTGTTGTATTTTTAATGCATTTTATGCTTCGGGCATTGACTTCTAAGGCCCTAACTATTCAATCTGTTGGAGCAACGCCCTAGGGAGTAGACTAGGTTGCCCGGAAAGTAGAAACGACCATAACTTTCATACTGGTTGCTATTATTCGCTTTATACGATTGAAAAACTGTTATATTTATATTGTATTTTATGCTTCTGGCGTTCACTTCTTAGGCCCTAGCTATTCGATCTGGTGGAACAACGCCCTATGGTGAAGCCTAGGTTGCCCGGAACGTAGAACTGACCATAACTTTTACACTGGTAGCAATTATTCGTTTTATACAATGGAAAAACTATTCTATTTATTTTGTATTTTATGCTTCGGGCGTTGACTTCTAAGGCACTAACTATTCGATCTGGTGGAGCAACGCCCTAGAGTGTAGCCTAGGTTGCCCGGAACGTAGAATTGACCATCGCTTTCAAACTGGTTGCAATTATTCCTGTTATATGATGGATACACTGTTGTATTTTTATTGCATTTTATGCTTCGGGCGTTGACTTCTAAGGCCCTACCTATTCAATCTGTTGGACCAACGCCCTAGGGTGAAGCCTAGCTTGCTCGGAAAGTAGAAATGACCATAAGTTTCATACTGGTTGCAATTATTCGTTTTATACGATGGAAAAGCTGTTGTATTTATATTGTATTTTATGCTTCTGGCGTTGACTTCTGAGGCACTAACTATTCGATCTGATGCAGCAACGCCCTAGAGTGAAGCCTAGGTTGCTCGGAACGTAGAATTGGCCATCACTTTCAAACTGGTTGCAATTATTCCTGTTATATGATGGATACACTGTTGTATTTTTATTGCATTTTATGCTTCGGGCGTTGACTTCCAAGGCCCTAACTATTCAATCTGTTAGCCCAACGACCTAAGGTGAAGCCTAGCTTGCTCGGAAAGTAGAAGTGACCATAAGTTTCATACTGGTTGCAATTATTCGTTTTATACGATGGAAAAGCTGTTGTATTTATATCGTATTTTATGCTTCTGGCGTTGACTTCTTAGGCCGTAACTGTTCGGTCTGGTGGAGCAACGCCCTGGAGTGAAAGCTAGGTTGCCCGGAACGTAGGATTGGCCATCACTTTCAAACTGGTTGCAATTATTCCTGTTATATGATGGAAAAACTGTTGTATTTTTGTTGCATTTTATGATTCGGGCATTGACTTCTTAGGCCCTAACTATTCAATCTGTTGGAGCAACGCCCTAGGGTGAAGCCTAGGTTGCCCGGAAAGTAGAAATGACCATAACTTTCAGACTGGTAGCAATTATTCGTTTTATACTATGGAAAAACTGTTCTATTTATTTTGTATTTAATGCTTCGGGCGTTGGCTTCTAAGGCCCTAACTGTTTGATCTGGTGGAACAACGCCCTAGAGTGAAACCTAGGTTGCCCCGGACGTAGAAATGACCATAGCTTTCACACTGGTTGCTATTATTCGTTTTATACGATGGAAGAGCTGTTGCACTTATATCGTATTTTACGCTTCTGGCGTTGACTTCTTAGTGCGTAACAATTCGATCTGGTGGAGCAATGCCCTAGAGTGAAGCCTATGTTGCCCGGTACGTAGAAATGACCATAACTTTCACACTGGTTGCTATTATTCGTTCTATACGATGGAAAAACTGTTATATTTATATTGTACCTTATGCTTCTGGCGTTGACTTCTTATGCCCTAACAATTCGATCTGGTGGAACAACGCCCTAGAGTGAAGCCTAGGTTGCCTGGAACGTACAAATGACCATCACTTTCAAACTGGTTGCAATTATTCCGGTTATATGATGGAAAAACTGTTGTATTTTTATTGCATTTTATGCTTCGGGCATTCACTTCTAAGGCCCAAACTATTCAATCTGTTGGAGCAACGCCCTAGGGTGTAGCCTAGGTTGCCCGGAAAGTAGAAATGACGTTAACTTTCATACTGGTTGCAATTATTCGTTTTATACGATGGAAAAACTGTTGTATTTATATTGTAGTTTATGCTTCTGGCGTTGACTTTTAATGCACTAACTACTCGATCTGGTGGAGCAACGCCCTAGAGTGAAGCCTAGGTTGCTCGGAATGTAGAAATGACCATAACTTTCACACTGGTTGCAATTATTCGTTTTATACGATGCAAACGCTGTTGTATTTATATCGTATTTTATGCTTCTGGCGTTTACTTCTAAGGACCTAACTATTCGATCTGGTGGAGCAACGCCGTAGCGTGAATCCTAGGTTGCTCGGAATGTAGAAATGACCATCAGTTTCATACTGGTTGCAATTATTCGTTTTATACGATGGAAAAACTGTTGTATTTATAGTGTATTTTATGGTTCTGGCGTTGACTTCTAAGGCCCTAGCTATTCGATCTAGTGGAGCAACGCCCTAGAGTGAAGCCTAGGTTGCCCGGAAAGGAGAAATGACCTTCACTTTCAAACTGGTTGCAATTAATCCTGTTATACGATGGAAAAGCTGTTGTATTTATATAGTATTTTATGATTCTGGCGTTTACTTCTAAGGACCTAACTATTCGATCTGGTGGAGCAACGCCCTAGAGTGATTCCTAGGTTGCTCGGAATGTAGAAATGACCATAACTTTCACACTGGTTGCAATTATTCGTTTTATTCGATGGAAACGCTGTTGTATTTATATCGTATTTTATGCTTCTGGCCTTGACTTCTTAGGCCGTAACTATTCGGTCTGGTGGAGCAACGCCCTGGAGTTAAACCTAGGTTGCCCGGAACGTAGAATTGGCCATCACTTTCAAACTGGTTGCAATTATTCCTGTTATATGAGGGAAACACTGTTGTATTTTTTTTGCATTTTATGGTTCGGGCGTTGACTTCCAAGGCCCTAACTATTCAATCCGTTGGAGCAACGCCATACGGTGAAGCCTAGGTTGCTCGGAAAGTAGAAATGTCCATAAGTTTCATACTGGTTGCAATTATTTGTTTCATACGATGGAAAAGCTGTTGTATCTATATTGTATTTTATGCTTCTGGCGTTGACTTCTAAGGCACTAACTATTCGATCTGGTGGAGCAACGCCCTGGAGTGAAGCCTAGGTTGCCCGGAACGTAGAAATGACCATAACTTTCACACTGGTAGCAATTTTTCGTTTTATACGATGGAAAAACTGTTCTATTTATTTTGTATTTTATGCTTCGGGCGTTGACTTCTAAGGCCCTAACTGTTTGATCTGGTGGAGCAACGCCCTAGAGTGAAGCCTAGGTTGCCCGGAACGTAGAAATGACCATAACATTCACACTGGTTGCTATTATTCGTTCTATACGATGGAAAAACTGTTGTATTTATATTGCATTTTAAGCTTCTGGCGTTGACTTCTAAGGCACTAACTATTCGATCTGGTGGAGCAACGCCCTAGAGTGAACCCTAGGTTGCTCGGAATGTAAAAATGACCATAACATTCACACTGGTTGCTATTATTCGTTCTATACGATGGAAAAACTGTTATATGTATATTGTATCTTATGCTTCTGGCGTTGACTTCTTAGGCCCTAACTATTCAATCTGGTGGAACAACACCCTAGAGTGAGGCCTAGGTTGCCGGGAACGTAGAAATGACCATAACTTTCACACTGGTAGCAATTATTCGTTTTATACAATGGAAAAACTGTTCTGCTTATTTTGTATTTTATGCTTCGGGCGTTGACTTCTAAGGCCCTAACCGTTTGATCTGGTGGATCAACGCCCTAGAGTGAAGCCTAGGTTGCCCGGTACGTAGAAATGACCATAACTTTCAAACTGGTTGCAATTATTCCGGTTATATGATGGAAAAACTGTTGTATCTTTATTGCATTTTATGCTTCGGGCATTCACTTCTAAGGCCCAAACTATTCAATCTGTTGGAGCAACGCCCTAGGGTGTAGCCTAGGTTACCCGGAAAGTAGAAATGACCACAACTTTCATACTGGTTGCAATTACTCGTTTTATATGATGGAAAAACTGTTGTATTTATATTGTATTTTATGCTGCTGGCGTTCACTTCTTAGCCACTAACAATTCGATCTGGTGGAGCAACGCCCTAGAGTGATGCCCCTGTTGCCCGGAACGTAGAAATGACCATCACTTTCAAACTGGTTGCAGTTAATCCTTTTATACGATGGAAAAACTGTTGTATTTTTATTGCATTTTATGCTTCCGGCGTTGACTTCTAAGGCCCTAACTATTCAATCTGTGGAGCAACGCCCAAGGGTGAAGCCTAGGTTGCCCGGAAAGAAGAAATGACGTTAACTTTCATACTGGTTGCAATTATTCGTTTTATACGATGGAAAAACTGTTGTATTTATATTGTATTTTATGCTTCTGGCGTTGACTTTTAATGCACTAACTACTCGATCTGGCGGAGCAACGCCCTAGAGTGAAGCCGAGGTTTCCCGGAACGTAGAAATGACCATCACTTTCAAACTGGTTGCAATTATTCCTGTTATGTGATGGAAAAACTGTTGTATTTTTAATGCATTTTATGCTTCGGGCATTGACTTCTAAGGCCCTAACTATTCAATCTGTTGGAGCAACGCCCTAGGGAGTAGACTAGGTTGCCCGGAAAGTAGAAACGACCATAACTTTCATACTGGTTGCTATTATTCGCTTTATACGATTGAAAAACTGTTATATTTATATTGTATTTTATGCTTCTGGCGTTCACTTCTTAGGCCCTAGCTATTCGATCTGGTGGAACAACGCCCTATGGTGAAGCCTAGGTTGCCCGGAACGTAGAACTGACCATAACTTTTACACTGGTAGCAATTATTCGTTTTATACAATGGAAAAACTATTCTATTTATTTTGTATTTTATGCTTCGGGCGTTGACTTCTAAGGCCCTAGCTGTTTGATCTGGTGGAGCAACGCCCTAGAGTGGAGCCTAGGTTGCCCGGAACGTAGAAATGACCATAACTTTCACACTGGTTGCTATTATTCGTTCTATACGATGGAAAAACTGTTGTATTTATATTGTATTTTAAGCTTCTGGCGTTGACTTCTAAGGCACTAACTATTCGATCTGGTGGAGCAACGCCCTAGAGTGAACCCTAGGTTGCTCGGAATGTAAAAATGACCATAACATTCACACTGGTTGCTATTATTCGTTCTATACGATGGAAGAACTGTTATATTTATATTGTATCTTATGCTTCTGGCGTTGACTTCTAAGGCCCTAGCTGTTTGATCTGGTGGAGCAACGCCCTAGAGTGAAGCCTAGGTTGCCCGGAACGTAGAAATGACCATAACTTTCACACTGGTTGCAATTATTCGTTTTATACGATGCAAACGCTGTTGTATTTATATCGTATTTTATGCTTCTGGCGTTTACTTCTAAGGTCCTAACTATTCGATCTGGTGGAGCAACGCCCTAGAGCGAAGCCTAGGTTGCCCGGAACGTAGAATTGGCCATCACTTTCAAACTGGTTGCAATTATTCCTGTTATATGATGGATACACTATTGTATTTTTATTGCATTTTATGCTTCGGACGTTGACTTCCAAGGCCCTAACTATTCAATCTGTTGGCCCAACGACCTAAGGTGAAGCCTAGCTTGCTCGGAAAGTAGAAGTGACCATAAGTTTCATACTGGTTGCAATTATTCGTTTTATACGATGGAAAAGCTGTTGTATTTATATCGTATTTTATGCTTCTGGCGTTGACTTCTTAGGCCGTAACTGTTCGGTCTGGTGGAGCAACGCCCTGGAGTGAAAGCTAGGTTGCCCGGAACGTAGAATTGGCCATCACTTTCAAACTGGTTGCAATTATTCCTGATATATGATGGAAACACTGTTGTATTTTTTTTGAATTTTATGGTTCCGGCGTTGACTTCTAAGGCCATAACTATTCAATCTGTTGGAGCAACGCCCTAGGGTGAAGCCTAGGTTGCTCGGAAAGTAGAAATGACCATAAGTTTCATACTGGTTGCAATTATTCGTTTTATACGATGGAAAAACTGTTGGATTTATATCGTATTTTATGCTTCTGGCGTTGACTTCTAAGGCACTAACTATTCGATCTGGTGGAGCGACGCCCTAGAGTGAAGCCTAGGTTGCCCGGAACGTAGGATTGGCCATCACTTTCAAACTGGTTGCAATTATTCCTGTTATATGATGGAAAAACTGTTGTATTTTTGTTGCATTTTATGCTTCGGGCATAGACTTCTTAGGCCCTAACTATTCAATCCGTTGGAGCAACGCCATACAGTGAAGCCTAGGTTGCTCGGAAAGTAGAAATGTCCATAAGTTTCATACTGGTTGCAATTATTTGTTTCATACGATGGAAAAGCTGTTGTATCTATATTGTATTTTATGCTTCTGGCGTTGACTTCTAAGGCACTAACTATTCGATCTGGTGGAGCAACGCCCTGGAGTGAAACCTAGGTTGCCCGGAACGTAGAAATGACCATAACTTTCACACTGGTAGCAATTTTTCGTTTTATACGATGGAAAAACTGTTCTATTTATTTTGTATTTTATGCTTCGGGCGTTGACTTCTAAGGCCCTAACTGTTTGATCTGGTGGAGCAACGCCCTAGAGTGAAGCCTAGGTTGCCCGGAACGTAGAAATGACCATAACATTCACACTGGTTGCTATTATTCGTTCTATACGATGGAAAAACTGTTGTATTTATATTGCATTTTAAGCTTCTGGCGTTGACTTCTAAGGCACTAACTATTTGATCTGGTGGAGCAACGCCCTAGAGTGAACCCTAGGTTGCTCGGAATGTAAAAATGACCATAACATTCACACTGGTTGCTATTATTCGTTCTATACGATGGAAAAACTGTTATATGTATATTGTATCTTATGCTTCTGGCGTTGACTTCTTAGGCCCTAACTATTCAATCTGGTGGAACAACACCCTAGAGTGAGGCCTAGGTTGCCGGGAACGTAGAAATGACCATAACTATCACACTGGTAGCAATTATTCGTTTTATACAATGGAAAAACTGTTCTGCTTATTTTGTATTTTATGCTTCTGGCGTTTACTTCTAAGGACCTAACTATTCGATCTGGTGGAGCAACGCCGTAGCGTGAATCCTAGGTTGCTCGGAATGTAGAAATGACCATCAGTTTCATACTGGTTGCAATTATTCGTTTTATACGATGGAAAAACTGTTGTATTTATAGTGTATTTTATGGTTCTGGCGTTGACTTCTAAGGCCCTAGCTATTCGATCTAGTGGAGCAATGCCCTAGAGTGAAGCCTAGGTTGCCCGGAAAGGAGAAATGACCTTCACTTTCAAACTGGTTGCAATTAATCCTGTTATACGATGGAAAAGCTGTTGTATTTATATAGTATTTTATGATTCTGGCGTTTACTTCTAAGGACCTAACTATTCGATCTGGTGGAGCAACGCCCTAGAGTGATTCCTAGGTTGCTCGGAATGTAGAAATGACCATAACTTTCACACTGGTTGCAATTATTCGTTTTATACGATGGAAACGCTGTTGTATTTATATCGTATTTTATGCTTCTGGCCTTGACTTCTTAGGCCGTAACTATTCGGTCTGGTGGAGCAACGCCCTGGAGTTAAACCTAGGTTGCCCGGAACGTAGAATTGGCCATCACTTTCAAACTGGTTGCAATTATTCCTGTTATATGAGGGAAACACTGTTGTATTTTTTTTGCATTTTATGGTTCGGGCGTTGACTTCCAAGGCCCTAACTATTCAATCCGTTGGAGCAACGCCATACGGTGAAGCCTAGGTTGCTCGGAAAGTAGAAATGTCCATAAGTTTCATACTGGTTGCAATTATTTGTTTCATACGATGGAAAAGCTGTTGTATCTATATTGTATTTTATGCTTCTGGCGTTGACTTCTAAGGCACTAACTATTCGATCTGGTGGAGCAACGCCCTGGAGTGAAGCCTAGGTTGCCCGGAACGTAGAAATGACCATAACTTTCACACTGGTAGCAATTTTTCGTTTTATACGATGGAAAAACTGTTCTATTTATTTTGTATTTTATGCTTCGGGCGTTGACTTCTAAGGCCCTAACTGTTTGATCTGGTGGAGCAACGCCCTAGAGTGAAGCCTAGGTTGCCCGGAACGTAGAAATGACCATAACATTCACACTGGTTGCTATTATTCGTTCTATACGATGGAAAAACTGTTGTATTTATATTGCATTTTAAGCTTCTGGCGTTGACTTCTAAGGCACTAACTATTCGATCTGGTGGAGCAACGCCCTAGAGTGAACCCTAGGTTGCTCGGAATGTAAAAATGACCATAACATTCACACTGGTTGCTATTATTCGTTCTATACGATGGAAAAACTGTTATATGTATATTGTATCTTATGCTTCTGGCGTTGACTTCTTAGGCCCTAACTATTCAATCTGGTGGAACAACACCCTAGAGTGAGGCCTAGGTTGCCGGGAACGTAGAAATGACCATAACTTTCACACTGGTAGCAATTATTCGTTTTATACAATGGAAAAACTGTTCTGCTTATTTTGTATTTTATGCTTCGGGCGTTGACTTCTAAGGCCCTAACCGTTTGATCTGGTGGATCAACGCCCTAGAGTGAAGCCTAGGTTGCCCGGTACGTAGAAATGACCATAACTTTCAAACTGGTTGCAATTATTCCGGTTATATGATGGAAAAACTGTTGTATCTTTATTGCATTTTATGCTTCGGGCATTCACTTCTAAGGCCCAAACTATTCAATCTGTTGGAGGAACGCCCTAGGGTGTAGCCTAGGTTACCCGGAAAGTAGAAATGACCACAACTTTCATACTGGTTGCAATTACTCGTTTTATATGATGGAAAAACTGTTGTATTTATATTGTATTTTATGCTGCTGGCGTTCACTTCTTAGCCACTAACAATTCGATCTGGTGGAGCAACGCCCTAGAGTGATGCCCCTGTTGCCCGGAACGTAGAAATGACCATCACTTTCAAACTGGTTGCAGTTAATCCTTTTATACGATGGAAAAACTGTTGTATTTTTATTGCATTTTATGCTTCCGGCGTTGACTTCTAAGGCCCTAACTATTCAATCTGTGGAGCAACGCCCAAGGGTGAAGCCTAGGTTGCCCGGAAAGAAGAAATGACGTTAACTTTCATACTGGTTGCAATTATTCGTTTTATACGATGGAAAAACTGTTGTATTTATATTGTATTTTATGCTTCTGGCGTTGACTTTTAATGCACTAACTACTCGATCTGGCGGAGCAACGCCCTAGAGTGAAGCCGAGGTTTCCCGGAACGTAGAAATGACCATCACTTTCAAACTGGTTGCAATTATTCCTGTTATGTGATGGAAAAACTGTTGTATTTTTAATGCATTTTATGCTTCGGGCATTGACTTCTAAGGCCCTAACTATTCAATCTGTTGGAGCAACGCCCTAGGGAGTAGACTAGGTTGCCCGGAAAGTAGAAACGACCATAACTTTCATACTGGTTGCTATTATTCGCTTTATACGATTGAAAAACTGTTATATTTATATTGTATTTTATGCTTCTGGCGTTCACTTCTTAGGCCCTAGCTATTCGATCTGGTGGAACAACGCCCTATGGTGAAGCCTAGGTTGCCCGGAACGTAGAACTGACCATAACTTTTACACTGGTAGCAATTATTCGTTTTATACAATGGAAAAACTATTCTATTTATTTTGTATTTTATGCTTCGGGCGTTGACTTCTAAGGCCCTAGCTGTTTGATCTGGTGGAGCAACGCCCTAGAGTGGAGCCTAGGTTGCCCGGAACGTAGAAATGACCATAACTTTCACACTGGTTGCTATTATTCGTTCTATACGATGGAAAAACTGTTGTATTTATATTGTATTTTAAGCTTCTGGCGTTGACTTCTAAGGCACTAACTATTCGATCTGGTGGAGCAACGCCCTAGAGTGAACCCTAGGTTGCTCGGAATGTAAAAATGACCATAACATTCACACTGGTTGCTATTATTCGTTCTATACGATGGAAGAACTGTTATATTTATATTGTATCTTATGCTTCTGGCGTTGACTTCTAAGGCCCTAGCTGTTTGATCTGGTGGAGCAACGCCCTAGAGTGAAGCCTAGGTTGCCCGGAACGTAGAAATGACCATAACTTTCACACTGGTTGCAATTATTCGTTATACGATGCAAACGCTGTTGTATTTATATCGTATTTTATGCTTCTGGCGTTTACTTCTAAGGTCCTAACTATTCGATCTGGTGGAGCAACGCCCTAGAGCGAAGCCTAGGTTGCCCGGAACGTAGAATTGGCCATCACTTTCAAACTGGTTGCAATTATTCCTGTTATATGATGGATACACTATTGTATTTTTATTGCATTTTATGCTTCGGACGTTGACTTCCAAGGCCCTAACTATTCAATCTGTTGGCCCAACGACCTAAGGTGAAGCCTAGCTTGCTCGGAAAGTAGAAGTGACCATAAGTTTCATACTGGTTGCAATTATTCGTTTTATACGATGGAAAAGCTGATGTATTTATATCGTATTTTATGCTTCTGGCGTTGACTTCTTAGGCCGTAACTGTTCGGTCTGGTGGAGCAACGCCCTGGAGTGAAAGCTAGGTTGCCCGGAACGTAGAATTGGCCATCACTTTCAAACTGGTTGCAATTATTCCTGATATATGATGGAAACACTGTTGTATTTTTTTTGAATTTTATGGTTCCGGCGTTGACTTCTAAGGCCATAACTATTCAATCTGTTGGAGCAACGCCCTAGGGTGAAGCCTAGGTTGCTCGGAAAGTAGAAATGACCATAAGTTTCATACTGGTTGCAATTATTCGTTTTATACGATGGAAAAACTGTTGGATTTATATCGTATTTTATGCTTCTGGCGTTGACTTCTAAGGCACTAACTATTCGATCTGGTGGAGCGACGCCCTAGAGTGAAGCCTAGGTTGCCCGGAACGTAGGATTGGCCATCACTTTCAAACTGGTTGCAATTATTCCTGTTATATGATGGAAAAACTGTTGTATTTTTGTTGCATTTTATGCTTCGGGCATAGACTTCTTAGGCCCTAACTATTCAATCCGTTGGAGCAACGCCATACAGTGAAGCCTAGGTTGCTCGGAAAGTAGAAATGTCCATAAGTTTCATACTGGTTGCAATTATTTGTTTCATACGATGGAAAAGCTGTTGTATCTATATTGTATTTTATGCTTCTGGCGTTGACTTCTAAGGCACTAACTATTCGATCTGGTGGAGCAACGCCCTGGAGTGAAACCTAGGTTGCCCGGAACGTAGAAATGACCATAACTTTCACACTGGTAGCAATTTTTCGTTTTATACGATGGAAAAACTGTTCTATTTATTTTGTATTTTATGCTTCGGGCGTTGACTTCTAAGGCCCTAACTGTTTGATCTGGTGGAGCAACGCCCTAGAGTGAAGCCTAGGTTGCCCGGAACGTAGAAATGACCATAACATTCACACTGGTTGCTATTATTCGTTCTATACGATGGAAAAACTGTTGTATTTATATTGCATTTTAAGCTTCTGGCGTTGACTTCTAAGGCACTAACTATTTGATCTGGTGGAGCAACGCCCTAGAGTGAACCCTAGGTTGCTCGGAATGTAAAAATGACCATAACATTCACACTGGTTGCTATTATTCGTTCTATACGATGGAAAAACTGTTATATGTATATTGTATCTTATGCTTCTGGCGTTGACTTCTTAGGCCCTAACTATTCAATCTGGTGGAACAACACCCTAGAGTGAGGCCTAGGTTGCCGGGAACGTAGAAATGACCATAACTATCACACTGGTAGCAATTATTCGTTTTATACAATGGAAAAACTGTTCTGCTTATTTTGTATTTTATGCTTCGGGCGTTGACTTCTAAGGCCCTAACCGTTTGATCTGGTGGATCAACGCCCTAGAGTGAAGCCTAGGTTGCCCGGTACGTAGAAATGACCATAACTTTCAAACTGGTTGCAATTATTCCGGTTATATGATGGAAAAACTGTTGTATCTTTATTGCATTTTATGCTTCGGGCATTCACTTCTAAGGCCCAAACTATTCAATCTGTTGGAGCAACGCCCTAGGGTGTAGCCTAGGTTACCCGGAAAGTAGAAATGACCACAACTTTCATACTGGTTGCAATTACTCGTTTTATATGATGGAAAAACTGTTGTATTTATATTGTATTTTATGCTGCTGGCGTTCACTTCTTAGCCACTAACAATTCGATCTGGTGGAGCAACGCCCTAGAGTGATGCCCCTGTTGCCCGGATCGTAGAAATGACCATCACTTTCAAACTGGTTGCAGTTAATCCTTTTATACGATGGAAAAACTGTTGTATTTTTATTGCATTTTATGCTTCCGGCGTTGACTTCTAAGGCCCTAACTATTCAATCTGTGGAGCAACGCCCAAGGGTGAAGCCTAGGTTGCCCGGAAAGAAGAAATGACGTTAACTTTCATACTGGTTGCAATTATTCGTTTTATACGATGGAAAAACTGTTGTATTTATATTGTATTTTATGCTTCTGGCGTTGACTTTTAATGCACTAACTACTCGATCTGGTGGAGCAACGCCCTAGAGTGAAGCCTAGGTTGCCCGGAATGTAGAAATGACCATAACTTTCACACTGGTTGCAATTATTCGTTTTATACAATGCAAACGCTGTTGTATTTATATCGTATTTTATGCTTCTGGCGTTTACTTCTAAGGACCTAACTATTCGATCTGGTGGAGCAACGCCCTTGAGTCAATCCTAGGTTGCTCGGAATGTAGAAATGACCATCAGTTTCATACTGGTTGCAATTATTCGTTTTATACGATGGAAAAACTGTTCTATTTATTTTGTATTTAATGCTTCGGGCGTTGGCTTCTAAGGCCCTAACTGTTTGATCTGGTGGAGCAACGCCCTAGAGTGAAACCTAGGTTGCCCCGGACGTAGAAATGACCATAGCTTTCACACTGGTTGCTATTATTCGTTTTATACGATGGAAAAGCTGTTGCATTTATATCGTATTTTACGCTTCTGGCGTTGACTTCTTAGGCCGTAACAATTCGATCTGGTGGAGCAACGCTCTAGAGTGAAGCCTATGTTGCCCGGTACGTAGAAATGACCATAACTTTCACACTGGTTGCTATTATTCGTTCTATACGATGGAAGAACTGTTATATTTATATTGTACCTTATGCTTCTGGCGTTGACTTCTTATGCCCTAACAATTCGATCTGGTGGAACAACGCCCTAGAGTGAAGCCTAGGTTGCCTGGAACGTACAAATGACCATCACTTTCAAACTGGTTGCAATTATTCCGGTTATATGATGGAAAAACTGTTGTATTTTTATTGCATTTTATGCTTCGGGCATTCACTTCTAAGGCCCAAACTATTCAATCTGTTGGAGCAACGCCCTAGGGTGTAGCCTAGGTTGCCCGGAAAGTAGAAATGACCACAACTTTCATACTGGTTGCAATTACTCGTTTTATATGATGGAAAAACTGTTGTATTTATATTGTATTTTATGCTGCTGGCGTTCAGTTCTTAGGCCCTAACAATTCGATCTGGTGGAGCAACGCCCTAGAGTGATGCCTAGGTTGCCCGGAACGTAGAAATGACCATCACTTTCAAACTGGTTGCAGTTAATCCTTTTATACGATGGAAAAACTGTTGTATTTTTATTGCATTTTATGCTTCCGGCGTTGACTTCTAAGGCCCTAACCATTCAATCTGTTCGAGCAATGCCCAAGGGTGAAGCCTAGGTTGCACGGAAAGAAGAAATGACGTTAACTTTCATACTGGTTGCAATTATTCGTTTTATACGATGGAAAAACTGTTGTATTTATATTGTATTTTATGCTTCTGGCGTTGACCTTTAATGCACTAACTACTCGATCTGGTGGAGCAACGCCCTAGAGTGAAGCCTAGGTTGCCCGGAATGTAGAAATGACCATAACTTTCACACTGGTTGCAATTATTCGTTTTATACGATGCAAACGCTGTTGTATTTATATCGTATTTTATGCTTCTGGCGTTTACTTCTAAGGACCTAACTATTCGATCTGGTGGAGCAACGCCCTAGAGTGAATCCTAGGTTGCTCGGAATGTAGAAATGACCATCAGTTTCATACTGGTTGCAATTATTCGTTTTATACGATGGAAAAACTGTTGTATTTATAGTGTATTTTATGCTTCTGGCGTTGACTTCTAAGGCCCTAGCTATTCGATCTAGTGGAGCAACGCCCTAGAGTGAAGCCTAGGTTGCCCGGAAAGGAGAAATGACCTTCACTTTCAAACTGGTTGCAATTAATCCTGTTATACGATGGAAAAGCTGTTGTATTTATATAGTATTTTATGATTCTGGCGTTTACTTCTAAGGACCTAACTATTCGATCTGGTGGAGCAACGCCCTAGAGTGATTCCTAGGTTGCTCGGAATGTAGAAATGACCATAACTTTCACACTGGTTGCAATTATTCGTTTTATACGATGGAAACGCTGTTGTATTTATATCGTATTTTATGCTTCTGGCCTTGACTTCTTAGGCCGTGACTATTCGGTCTGGTGGAGCAACGCCCTGGAGTTAAACCTAGGTTGCCCGGAACGTAGAATTGGCCATCACTTTCAAACTGGTTGCAATTATTCCTGTTATATGAGGGAAACACTGTTGTATTTTTTTTGCATTTTATGGTTCGGGCGTTGACTTCCAAGGCCCTAACTATTCAATCCGTTGGAGCAACGCCATACGGTGAAGCCTAGGTTGCTCGGAAAGTAGAAATGTCCATAAGTTTCATACTGGTTGCAATTATTTGTTTCATACGATGGAAAAGCTGTTGTATCTATATTGTATTTTATGCTTCTGGCGTTGACTTCTAAGGCACTAACTATTCGATCTGGTGGAGCAACGCCCTGGAGTGAAGCCTAGGTTGCCCGGAACGTAGAAATGACCATAACTTTCACACTGGTAGCAATTTTTCGTTTTATACGATGGAAAAACTGTTCTATTTATTTTGTATTTTATGCTTCGGGCGTTGACTTCTAAGGCCCTAACTGTCTGATCTGGTGGAGCAACGCCCTAGAGTGAAGCCTAGGTTGCCCGGAACGTAGAAATGACCATACAATTCACACTGGTTGCTATTATTCGTTCTATACGATGGAAAAACTGTTATATTTATATTGTACCTTATGCTTCTGGCGTTGACTTCTTAGGCCCTAACAATTCGATCTGGTGGAACAACGCCCTAGAGTGAAGCCTAGGTTGCCCGGAAGGTAGAAATGACCATAACTTCCACACTGGTTGCAATTATTCGTTTTATACAATGGAAAAGCTGTTGTATTTATATCGTTTTTTATGCTTCTGGCGTTGACTTCTTAGGCCCTAACTATTCCATCTGGTGGAACAACGCCCTAGGGTAAAGCCCAGATTGCGCTCAACGTAGAAATGACCATAACTTTCACACTGGTAGCAATTTTTCGTTTTATACGATGGAAAAACTGTTCTATTTATTTTGTATTTTATGCTTCTGGCGTTGACTTCTTAGGCCCTAACAATTCGATCTGGTGGAACAACGCCCTAGAGTGAAGCCTAGGTTGCCCGGAAGGTAGAAATGACCATAACTTCCACACTGGTTGCAATTATTCGTTTTATACAATGGAAAAGCTGTTGTATTTATATCGTTTTTTATGCTTCTGGCGTTGACTTCTTAGGCCCTAACTATTCCATCTGGTGGAACAACGCCCTAGGGTAAAGCCCAGATTGCGCTCAACGTAGAAATGACCATAACTTTCACACTGGTAGCAATTTTTCGTTTTATACGATGGAAAAACTGTTCTATTTATTTTGTATTTAATGCTTCGGGCGTTGACTTCTAAGGCCCTAACTGTTTGATCTGGTGGAGCAACGCCCTGGAGTGAAGCCTAGGTTGCCTGGAACGTAGAAATGACCATCACTTTCACACGGGTTGCAATTATTCCTGTTATAGGATGGAAAGACTGTTGTATTTTTATTGTATTTTATACTTCAGGCGTTGACTTGTGAGGCCGTAGCTATTCGATGTGGTGGAAGAACGCCATACAGTGAAGCCTAGGTTGCCCGGAACGTACAAATGACCATAACTTTTACATTGGTAGCAATTATTCGTTTTATGCGATGGAAAAGCTGTTATATTTATATTGTACTTTATGCTTCTGGCGTTGACTTCTGAGGCCGTTGCTATTCGATGTGGTGGAAGAACGACATAGAGTGAAGCCTAGGTAGCCCGGAACGTAGAAATGACCACTACTATCACACTGGTTGCAAATTATTCCTGCCATACGATGGAAAAACTGTTGTATTTTTATTGCATTTTATGCTTCTGGCGTTCACTTCTTAGGCCCTAACTATTCGATCTGGTGGAAGAGCGGCCTAGGGTGAAGCCTAGGTTGCCCGGAACGTAGAAATGACAATCACTTTCACACTGGTTGCTATTATTCGTTTTATACGAAGGAAAAACTGTTGTATTTATATTGTATTATATGCTTCTGGCGTTGACTTTTAATGCACTAACTATTCGATCTGGCGGAGCAACACCCTAGTGTGAAGCCGAGGTTTCCCGGAACGTAGAAATGACCATCACTTTCAAACTGGTTGCAATTATTCGTTTTATATGATGGCAAAACTGTTATATTTATATTGTATTTTATGCTTCTGGCGTTCACTTCTTAGGCCCTAGCTATTCGATCTGGTGGAACAACGCCCTATGGTGAAGCCTAGGTTGCCCGGAACGTAGAAATGACCATAACTTTCACACTGGTTGCTATTATTCGTTCTATACGATGGAAAAACTGTTGTATTCATATTGCATTTTAAGCTTCTGGCGTTGACTTCTAAGGCACTAACTATTCGATCTGGTGGAGCAACGCCCTAGAGTGAACCCTAGGTTGCTCGGAATGTAAAAATGACCATAACATTCACACTGGTTGCTATCATTCGTTCTATACGATGGAAAAACTGTTATATGTATATTGTATCTTATGCTTCTGGCGTTGACTTCTTAGGCCCTAACTATTCAATCTGGTGGAACAACACCCTAGAGTGAGGCCTAGGTTGCCGGGAACGTAGAAATGACCATAACTTTCACACTGGTAGCAATTATTCGTTTTATACAATGGAAAAACTGTTCTGCTTATTTTGTATTTTATGCTTCGGGCGTTGACTTCTAAGGCCCTAACCGTTTGATCTGGTGGATCAACGCCCTAGAGTGAAGCCTAGGTTGCCCGGTACGTAGAAATGACCATAACTTTCAAACTGGTTGCAATTATTCCGGTTATATGATGGAAAAACTGTTGTATCTTTATTGCATTTTATGCTGCTGGCGTTCTCTTCTTAGGCCCTAACAATTCGATCTGGTGGACCAACGCCCTAGAGTGATGCCTAGGTTGCCCGGAACGTAGAAATGACCATCACTTTCAAACTGGTTGCAGTTAATCCTTTTATACGATGGAAAAACTGTTGTATTTTTATTGCATTTTATGCTTCCGGCGTTGACTTCTAAGGCCCTAACTATTCAATCTGTGGAGCAACGCCCAAGGGTGAAGCCTAGGTTGCCCGGAAAGAAGAAATGACGTTAACTTTCATACTGGTTGCAATTATTCGTTTTATACGATGGAAAAACTGTTGTATTTATATTGTATTTTATGCTTCTGGCGTTGACTTTTAATGCACTAACTACTCGATCTGGCGGAGCAACGCCCTAGAGTGATCCGAGGTTTCCCGGAACGTAGAAATGACCATCACTTTCAAACTGGTTGCAATTATTCCTGTTATGTGATGGAAAAACTGTTGTATTTTTAATGCATTTTATGCTTCGGGCATTGACTTCTAAGGCCCTAACTATTCAATCTGTTGGAGCAACGCCCTAGGGAGTAGACTAGGTTGCCCGGAAAGTAGAAACGACCATAACTTTCATACTGGTTGCAATTATTCGTTTTATATCATGGAAAAACTGTTGTATACATATTGTATTTTATGCTGCTGGCATTCACTTCTTAGGCCCTAACTATTCGATCTGGTGGAACAACGCCCTGTGGTGAAGCCTAGGTTGCCCGGAACGTAGAAATGACCATAACTTTCACACTGGTTGCTATTATTCGCTTTATACGATTGAAAAACTGTTATATTTATATTGTATTTTATGCTTCTGGCGTTCACTTCTTAGGCCCTAGCTATTCGATCTGGTGGAACAACGCCCTATGGTGAAGCCTAGGTTGCCCGGAACGTAGAACTGACCATAACTTTTACACTGGTAACAATTATTCGTTTTATACAATGGAAAAACTGTTCTATTTATTTTGTATTTTATGCTTCGGGCGTTGACTTCTAAGGCCCTAGCTGTTTGATCTGGTGGAGCAACGCCCTAGAGTGGAGCCTAGGTTGCCCGGAACGTAGAAATGACCATAACATTCACACTGGTTGCTATTATTCGTTCTATACGATGGAAGAACTGTTATATTTATATTGTATCTTATGCTTCTGGCGTTGACTTCTAAGGCCCTAGCTGTTTGATCTGGTGGAGCAACGCCCTAGAGTGAAGTCTAGGTTGCCCGGAACGTAGAAATGACCATAACTTTCACACTGGTTGCAATTATTCGTTTTATACGATGCAAACGCTGTTGTATTTATATCGTATTTTATGCTTCTGGCGTTTACTTCTAAGGTCCTAACTATTCAATCTGTTGGAGCAAGGCCCAAGGGTGAAGCCTAGCTTGCTCGGAAAGTAGAAATGACCATAAGTTTCATACTGGTTGCAATTATTCGTTTTATACGATGGAAACACTGTTGTATTTTTATTGCATTTTATGCTTCTGGCGTTGACTTCTGAGGCCGTTGCTATTGGATGTGGTGAAAGAACGACATAGAGTGAAGCCTAGGTAGCCCGGAACGTAGAAATGACCACTACTATCACACTGGTTGCAAATTATTCCTGCCATACGATGGAAAAAGTGTTGTATTTTTATTGCATTTTATGCTTCTGGCGTTCACTTCTTAGGCCCTAACTATTCGATCTGGTGGAAGAGCGGCCTAGGGTGAAGATTAGGTTGCCCGGAACGTAGAAATGAACATCACTTTCACACTGGTTGCTATTATTCGTTTTATACGAAGGAAAAACTGTTGTATTTATATTGTATTATATGCTTCTGGCGTTGACTTTTAATGCACTAACTATTCGATCTGGCGGAGCAACACCCTAGTGTGAAGCCGATGTTTCCCGGAACGTAGAAATGACCATCACTTTCAAACTGGTTGCAATTATTCGTTTTATATGATGGCAAAACTGTTATATTTATATTGTATTTTATGCTTCTGGCGTTCACTTCTTAGGCCCTAGCTATTCGATCTGGTGGAACAACGCCCTATGGTGAAGCCTAGGTTGCCCGGAACGTAGAAATGACCATAACTTTCACACTGGTTGCTATTATTCGTTCTATACGATGGAAAAACTGTTGTATTTATATTGTATTTTAAGCTTCTGGCGTTGACTTCTAAGGCCCTAACTATTCAATCTGGTGGAGCAACGCCCTAGAGTGAAGCCGAGGTTGCCCGGAACGTAGAATTGGCCATCACTTTCAAACTGGTCGCAATTATTCCTGTTATATGATTGAAACACTGTTGTATTTTTTTTGCATTTTATGGTTCGGTCGTAGACTTCAAAGGCCCAAACTATTCAATCTGTTGGAGCAACGCCCTAGGGTGATGCCTAGGTTGCTCGGAAAGTAGAAATGACCATAAGTTTCATACTGGTTGCAATTATTCGTTTTATACGATGGAAAAGCTGTTGTATTTATATTGTATTTTATGCTTCTGGCGTTGACTTCTGAGGCACTAACTATTCGATCTGGTGGAGCAACGCCCTGGAGAGAAACCTAGGTTGCCCGGAACGTAGAATTGGCCATCGCTTTCAAACTGGTTGCAATTATTCCTGATATATGATGGAAACACTGTTGTATTTTTCTTGCATTTTATGGTTCGGGCGTGGAATTCTAAGGCCCTAACTATTCAATCTGTTGGAGCAACGCCCTAGGGTGAAGCCTAGGTTGCTCGGAATGTAGAAATGTCCATAAGTTTCATACTGGTTGCAATTATACCTGTTATATGATGGAAACACTGCTGTATTTTTTTTGCATTTTATGGTTCGGGCTTTGACTTCTAAGGCCCTAACTATTCAATCTGTTGGAGCAACGCCCTAGGGTGAAGCCTAGGTTGCTCGGAAAGTAGAAACGACCATATGTTTCATACTGGTTGCAATTATTCGTTTTATACGATGGAAAAGCTGTTGTATTTATATTGTATTTTATGCTTCTGGCGTTGACTTGTAGGGCACTAACTATTCAATCTGTTGCAGCAACGCCCTAGGGTGAAGCCTAGGTTGCTCGGAAAGTAGAAGTGACCATAGGTTTCATACTGGTTGCAATTATTCGTTTTATACGATGGAATAACTGTTGTATTTATATTGTATTTTATGCTTCTGGCGTTGACTTCTAAGGCCCTAGCTGTTCGATGTAGTGGAGCAACGCCCTAGAGTGAAGCCGAGGTTGCCCGGAAAGGAGAAATGACCATCACTTTCAAACTGGTTGCAATTGATCCTTTTATACGATGGAAAAGCTGTTGTATTTATATCGTATTTTATGCTTCCGGCGTTTACTTCTAAGGACGTAACTATTCGATCTGGTGGAGAAACGCCCTAGAGCGAAGCCTAGGTTGCCCGGAACGTAGAATTGGCCATCACTTTCAAACTGGTTGCAATCATTCCTGTTATATGATGGAAACACTGTTGTATTTTTTTTTGGATTTTATGGTTCGGGCGTTGACTTCTAAGGTCCAAACTACTCACTCTGTTGGAGCAACGCCCTAGGGTGAAGCCTAGGTTGCTCGGAAAGTAGAAATGACCATAAGTTTCATACTGGTTGCAAATATTCGTTTTATACGATGGAAAAGCTGTTGTATTTATACTGTATTTTATGCTTCTGGCGTTGACATCTTAGGCCGTAACTATTCGGTCTGGTGGAGCAACGCCCTGGAGTGAAACCTAGGTTGCCGGAACGTAGAATTGGCCATCACTTTCAAACTGGTTGCAATTATTCCTGATATATGATGGAAACACTGTTGTATTTTTTTTGCATTTTATGGTTCGGGCGTTGACTTCTAAGGCCCTAACTATTCAATCTGTTGGAGCAACGCCCTAGTGTGAAGCCTAGGTTGCTCGGAAAGTAGAAATGACCATAAGTTTCATACTGGTTGCAATTATTCGTTTTATACGATGGAAAAACTGTTGTATTTATATTGTATTTTATGCTTCTGGCGTTGACTTCTAAGGCACTAACTAGTCGATCCGGTGGAGCAACGCCCTAGAGTGAAGCCTAGGTTGCCCGGAAGGTAGAATTGGCCATCACTTTCAAGCTGGTTGCAATTATTCGTTTTATACGATGGAAAAACTGTTGTATTTATATTGTATTTTATGCTTCTGGCGTTGTCTTCTAAGGCACTAACTATTCGATCTGGTGGAGCAACGCAATAGAGTGATGCCTAGGTTGCCCGGAACGTAGAATTGGCCATCAATTTCAAACTGGTTGCAATTATACCTGTTATATGATGGAAACACTGCTGTATTTTTTTTGCATTTTATGGTTCGGGCTTTGACTTCTGAGGCCCTAACTATTCAATCTGTTGGAGCAACGCCCTAGGGTGAAGCCTAGCTTGCTCGGAAAGTAGAAATGTCCATAAGTTTCATACTGGTTGCAATTATTCGTTTTATACGATGGAAAAACTGTTGTATTTATATTGTATTTTATGCTTCTGGCGTTGACTTCTAAGGCCCTAGCTATTCGATCTAGTGGAGCAACGGCCTATGGTGAAGCCTAGGTTGCCCGGAACGTAGAAATAACCATAACTTTTACACTGGTAGCAATTATTCGTTTTATACTATGGAAAAACTGTTCTATATATTTTGTATTTAATGCTTCGGGCGTTGGCTTCTAAGGCCCTAACTGTTTGATCTGGTGGTGCAACGCCCTAGAGTGAAACCTAGGTTGCCCGGAACGTAGAAATGACCATAGCTTTCACACTGGTTGCTATTATTCGTTTTATACGATGGAAAAACTGTTATATTTATATTGTATTTTATGCTTCTGGCGTTGACTTCTTAGGCCCTAACTATTCGATCTGGTGGAACAACGCCCTAGAGTGAAGCCTAGGTTGCCTGGAACGTAGAATTGGCCATCACTTTCAAACTGATTGCAATTATTCCTGATATATGATGGAAACACTGTTGTATTTTTTTTGCATTTTATGGTTCGGGCGATGACTTCTAAGGCCCTAACTATTCAATCTGTTGGACCAACGCCCTAGGGTGATGCCTAGGTTGCTCGGAAAGTAGAAACGACCATAAGTTTCATACTGGTTGCAATTATTCGTTTTATACGATGGAAAAACTGTTGTATTTATATTGTATTTTATGCTTCTGGCGTTGACTTCTAACGCCCTAGCTGTTCGATCTAGTGGAGCAACGCCCTAGAGTGAAGCCTAGGTTGCCCGGAAAGGAGAAATGACCATCACGTTCAAACTGGTTGCAATTAATCCTTTTATACGATGGAAAAGCTGTTGTATTTATATCGTATTTTATGCTTCTAGCGTTGACTTCTAAGGCACTATTTATTCGATCTGGTGGAGCAACGCCCTAGAGCGAAGCCTAGGTTGCCCGGAACGTAGAATTGGCCATCACTTTCAAACTGGTTGCAATTATTCCTGTTATATGATGGAAACACTGTGGTATTTTTTTTGCATGTCATGGTTCGGGCGTTGACTTCTAAGGTCCTAACTATTCAATATGTTGGAGCAACGCCCTAGGGTGAAGCCTAGGTTGCTTGGAAAGTAGAAACGACCATAAGTTTCATGCTGGTTGCAATTATTCGTTTTATACGATGGAAAAGCTGTTGCATTTATATTGTATTTTATGCTTCTGGCGTTGACTTCTAAGGCACTAACTATTCGATCTGGTGGAGCAACGCCCTAGAGGGAAGCCTAGGTTGCCCGGAACGTAGAATTGGCCATCACTTTCAAACTGGTTGCAATTATTCCTGATATATGATGGAAACACTGTTGTATTTTTTTTGCATTTTATGGTTCGGGCGTTGACTTCTAAGTTCCTAACTATTCAATCTGTTGGAGCAACGCCCTAGGGTGTAGCCTAGGTTGCTCGGAAAGTAGAAATGTCCATAAGTTTCATACTGGTTGCAATTATTCGTTTTATACGATGGAAAAACTGTTGTATTTATATTGTATTTTATGCTTCTGGCGTTGACTTCTAAGGCACTAACTAATCGATCTGGTGGAGTAACGCAATAGAGTGATGCCTAGGTTGCCCGGAACGTAGAATTGGCCATCAATTTCAAACTGGTTGCAATTATACCTGTTATATGATGGATACACTGTTGTATTTTTATTGCATTTTATGCTTCGGGCGTTGACTTCTAAGGCCCTAACTATTCAATCTGTTGGACCAACGCCCTAGGGTGAAGCCTAGGTTGCTCGGAAAGTAGAAATGACCATATGTTTCATACTGGTTGCAATTATTCGTTTTATACGATGGAAAAGCTGTTGTATTTATATTGTATTTTATGCTTCTGGCGTTGACTTCTTAGGCCGTAACCATTCGGTCTGGTGGAGGAACGCCCTGGAGTGAAACCTAGGTTGTCCGGAACGTAGAATTGGCCATCACTTTCAAACTGGTTGCAAATTATTCCTGATATATGATGGAAACACTGTTGTATTTTTTTTGCATTTTATGGTCCGGGTGTTGACTTCTAAGGCCTTAACTATTCAATCTGTTGGAGCAACGCCCTAGGGTGAAGCCTATGTTGCTCGGAAAGTAGAAATGTCCATAAGTTTCATACTGGTTGCAATTATTCGTTTTATACGATGGAAAAACTGTTGTATTTATATTGTATTTTATGCTTCTGGCGTTGACTTCTAAGGCACTAACTATTCGATCTGGTGGAGCAACGCCCTAGAGGGAAGCCTAGGTTGCCCGGAACGTAGAATTGGCCATCACTTTCAAACTGGTAGCAATTATTCCTGATATATGATGGAAACACTGTTGTATTTTTTTTGCATTTTATGGTTCGGGCGTTGACTTCTAAGGCCCTAACTATTCAATCTGTTGGAGCAACGCCCTAGGGTGTAGCCTAGGTTGCTCGGAAAGTAGAAATGTCCATAAATTTCATACTGGTTGCAATTATTCGTTTTATACGATGGAAAAACTGTTGTATTTATATTGTATTTTATGCTTCTGGCGTTGACTTCTAAGGCACTAACTAATCGATCTGGTGGAGCAACGCAATAGAGTGATGCCTAGGTTGCCCGGAACGTAGAATTGGCCATCAATTTCAAACTTGTTGCAATTATACCTGTTATATGATGGAAACACTGCTGTATTTTTTTTGCATTTTATGGTTCGGGCTTTGACTTCTAAGGCCCTAACTATTCAATCTGTTGGAGCAACGCCCTAGGGTGAAGCCTAGGTTGCTCGGAAAGTAGAAGTGACCATAGGTTTCATACTGGTTGCAATTATTCGTTTTATACGATGGAATAACTGTTGTATTTATATTGTATTTTATGCTTCTGGCGTTGACTTCTAAGGCCCTAGCTGTTCGATCTAGTGGAGCAACGCCCTAGAGTGAGGCCGAGGTTGCCCGGAACGTAGAAATAACCATAACTTTTACACTGGTAGCAATTATTCGTTTTATACTATGGAAAAACTGTTCTATATATTTTGTATTTAATGCTTCGGGCGTTGGCTTCTAAGGCCCTAACTGTTTGATCTGGTGGTGCAACGCCCTAGAGTGAAACCTAGGTTGCCCGGAACGTAGAAATGACCATCACGTTCAAACTGGTTGCAATTAATCCTTTTATACGATGGAAAAGCTGTTGTATTTATATCGTATTTTATGCTTCTAGCATTGACTTCTAAGGCACTATTTATTCGATCTGGTGGAGCAACGCCCTAGAGCGAAGCCTAGGTTGCCCGGAACGTAGAATTGGCCATCACTTTCAAACTGGTTGCAATTATTCCTGTTATATGATGGAAACACTGTGGTATTTTTTTTGCATGTCATGGTTCGGGCGTTGACTTCTAAGGTCCTAACTATTCAATCTGTTGGAGCAACGCCCTAGGGTGAAGCCTAGGTTGCTTGGAAAGTAGAAATGACCATAAGTTTCATACTGGTTGCAATTATTCGTTTTATACGATGGAAAAACTGTTGTATTTATATTGTATTTTATGCTTCTGGCGTTGACATCTAAGGCACTAACTATTCGATCTGGTGGAGCAACGCCCTAGAGGGAAGCCTAGGTTGCCCGGAACGTAGAATTGGCCATCACTTTCAAACTGGTTGCAATTATTCCTGATATATGATGGAAACACTGTTGTATTTTTTTTGCATTTTATGGTTCGGGCGTTGACTTCTAAGGCCCTAACTATTCAATCTGTTGGAGCAACGCCCTAGGGTGTAGCCTAGGTTGCTCGGAAAGTAGAAATGTCCATAAGTTTCATACTGGTTGCAATTATTCGTTTTATACGATGGAAAAACTGTTGTATTTATATTGTATTTTATGCTTCTGGCGTTGACTTCTAAGGCACTAACTAATCGATCTGGTGGAGCAACGCAATAGAGTGATGCCTAGGTTGCCCGGAACGTAGAATTGGCCATCAATTTCAAACTGGTTGCAATTATACCTGTTATATGATGGATACACTCTTGTATTTTTATTGCATTTTATGCTTCGGGCGTTGACTTCTAAGGCCCTAACTATTCAATCTGTTGGACCAACGCCCTAGGGTGAAGCCTAGGTTGCTCGGAAAGTAGAAATGACCATATGTTTCATACTGGTTGCAATTATTCGTTTTATACGATGGAAAAGCTGTTGTATTTATATTGTATTTTATGCTTCTGGCGTTGACTTCTTAGGCGGTAACCATTCGGTCTGGTGGAGGAACGCCCTGGAGTGAAACCTAGGTTGCCCGGAACGTAGAATTGGCCATCACTTTCAAACTGGTTGCAAATTATTCCTGATATATGATGGAAACACTGTTGTATTTTTTTTGCATTTTATGGTCCGGGTGTTGACTTCTAAGGCCTTAACTATTCAATCTGTTGGAGCAACGCCCTAGGGTGAAGCCTATGTTGCTCGGAAAGTAGAAATGTCCATAAGTTTCATACTGGTTGCAATTATTCGTTTTATACGATGGAAAAACTGTTGTATTTATATTGTCTTTTATGCTTCTGGCGTTGACTTCTAAGGCACTAACTATTCGATCTGGTGGAGCAACGCCCTAGAGGGAAGCCTAGGTTGCCCGGAACGTAGAATTGGCCATCACTTTCAAACTGGTTGCAATTATTCCTGATATATGATGGAAACACTGTTGTATTTTTTTTGCATTTTATGGTTCGGGCGTTGACTTCTAAGGCCCTAACTATTCAATCTGTTGGAGCAACGCCCTAGGGTGTAGCCTAGGTTGCTCGGAAAGTAGAAATGTCCATAAGTTTCATACTGGTTGCAATTATTCGTTTTATACGATGGAAAAACTGTTGTATTTATATTGTATTTTATGCTTCTGGCGTTGACTTCTAAGGCACTAACTAATCGATCTGGTGGAGCAACGCAATAGAGTGATGCCTAGGTTGCCCGGAACGTAGAATTGGCCATCAATTTCAAACTGGTTGCAATTATACCTGTTATATGATGGAAACACTGCTGTATTTTTTTTGCATTTTATGGTTCGGGCTTTGACTTCTAAGGCCCTAACTATTCAATCTGTTGGAGCAACGCCCTAGGGTGAAGCCTAGGTTGCTCGGAACGTAGAATTGGCCATCAATTTCAAACTGGTTGCAATTATACCTGTTATATGATGGAAACACTGCTGTATTTTTTTTGCATTTTATGGTTCGGGCTTTGACTTCTAAGGCCCTAACTATTCAATCTGTTGGAGCAACGCCCTAGGGTGAAGCCTAGGTTGCTCGGAAAGTAGAAGTGACCATAGGTTTCATACTGGTTGCAATTATTCGTTTTATACGATGGAATAACTGTTGTATTTATATTGTATTTTATGCTTCTGGCGTTGACTTCTAAGGCCCTAGCTGTTCGATCTAGTGGAGCAACGCCCTAGAGTGAGGCCGAGGTTGCCCGGAAAGGAGAAATGACCATCACTTTCAAACTGGTTGCAATTGATCCTTTTATACGATGGAACAGCTGTTGTATTTATATCGTATTTTATGCTTCCGGCGTTTACTTCTAAGGACGTAACTATTCGATCTGGTGGAGCAACGCCCTAGAGCGAAGCCTAGGCTGCCCGGAACGTAGAATTGGCCATCACTTTCAAACTGGTTGCAATCATTCCTGTTATATGATGGAAACACTGTTGTATTTTTTTTTGGATTTTATGGTTCGGGCGTTGACTTCTAAGGTCCAAACTACTCAATCTGTTGGAGCAACGCCCTAGGGTGAAGCCTAGGTTGCTCGGAAAGTAGAAATGACCATAAGTTTCATACTGGTTGCAATTATTCGTTTTATACGATGGAAAATCTGTTGTATTTATATTGTATTTTATGCTTTTGGCGTTGACTTCTGAGGCACTAACTATTCGATCTGGAGGAGCAACGCCCTAGAGCGAAGCCTAGGTTGCCCGGAACGTAGAATTGGCCATCACTTTCAAACTGGTTGCAATCATTCCTGTTATATGATGGAAACACTGTTGTATTTTTTTTTGGATTTTATGGTTCGGGCGTTGACTTCTAAGGTCCAAACTACTCAATCTGTTGGAGCAACGCCCTAGGGTGAAGCCTAGGTTGCTCGGAAAGTAGAAATGACCATAAGTTTCATACTGGTTGCAAATATTCGTTTTATACGATGGAAATGCTGTTGTATTTATACCGTATTTTATGCTTCTGGCGTTGACATCTTAGGCCGTAACTATTCGGTCTGGTGGAGCAACGCCCTGGAGTGAAACCTAGGTTGCCCGGAACGTAGAATTGGCCATCACTTTCAAACTGGTTGCAATCATTCCTGTTATATGATGGAAACACTGTTGTATTTTTTTTTGGATTTTATGGTTCGGGCGTTGACTTCTAAGGTCCAAACTACTCAATCTGTTGGAGCAACGCCCTAGGGTGAAGCCTAGGTTGCTCGGAAAGTAGAAATGACCATAAGTTTCATACTGGTTGCAATTATTCGTTTTATACGATGGAAAATCTGTTGTATTTATATTGTATTTTATGCTTTTGGCGTTGACTTCTGAGGCACTAACTATTCGATCTGGTGGAGCAACGCCCTAGAGCGAAGCCTAGGTTGCCCGGAACGTAGAATTGGCCATCACTTTCAAACTGGTTGCAATCATTCCTGTTATATGATGGAAACACTGTTGTATTTTTTTTTGGATTTTATGGTTCGGGCGTTGACTTCTAAGGTCCAAACTACTCAATCTGTTGGAGCAACGCCCTAGGGTGAAGCCTAGGTTGCTGGGAAAGTAGAAATGACCATAAGTTTCATACTGGTTGCAATTATTCGTTTTATACGATGGAAAAGCTGTTGTATTTATATTGTATTTTATGCTTTTGGCGTTGACTTCTGAGGCACTAACTGTTCGCTCTGGTGGAGCAACGCCCTAGAGCGAAGCCTAGGTTGCCCGGAACGTAGAATTGGCCATCACTTTCAAACTGGTTGCAATTATTCCTGTTACATGATGGATACACTGTTGTATTTTTATTGCACTTTATGCTTCGGGCGTTGACTTCTAAGGCCCTAACTATTCAATCTGTTGGACCAACGCCCTAGGGTGAAGCCTAGGTTGCTCGGAAAGTAGAAGTGACCATAAGTTTCATACTGGTTACAATTATTCGTTTTATACGATGGAATAACTGTTGTATTTATATTGTATTTTATGCTTCTGGCGTTGACTTCTAAGGCCCTAGCTGTTCGATCTAGTGGAGCAACGCCCCAGAGTGAAGCCGAGGTTGCCCGGAAAGGAGAAATGACCATCACTTTCAAACTGGTTGCAATTGATCCTATTATACGATGGAAAAGCTGTTGTATTTATATCGTATTTTATGCTTCCGGCGTTTACTTCTAAGGACGTAACTATTCGATCTGGTGGAGCAACGCCCTAGAGTGAAGCCTAGGTTGCTCGGAATGTAGAAAGGACAACAGCTATCATACTGCTTGCAATTATTCGTTTTATACGATGGAAACGCTGTTGTATTTATATTGTATTTTACGCATCTGGCGTTGACTTCTAAGGCCGTAGCTATTCGGTCTGGTGGAGCAACGCCCTGGAGTGAAACCTAGGTTGCCCGGAACGTAGAATTGGCCATCACTTTCAAACTGGTTGCAATTATTCCTGTTATATGATGGAAACACTGTTGTATTTTTTTTGCATTTTATGGTTCGGGCGTTGCCTTCTAAGGCCCTAACTATTCAATCTGTTGGAGCAACGCCCTAGGGTGAAGCCTAGGTTGCTCGGAAAGTAGAAATGACCATAAGTTTCATACTGGTTGCAAATATTCGTTTTATACGATGGAAAAGCTGTTGTATTTATACCGTATTTTATGCTTCTGGCGTTGACATCTTAGGCCGTAACTATTCGGTCTGGTGGAGCAACGCCCTGGAGTGAAACCTAGGTTGCCCGGAACGTAGAATTGGCCATCACTTTCAAACTGGTTGCAATTATTCCTGATATATGATGGAAACACTGTTGTATTTTTTTTGCATTTTATGGTTCGGGCGTTGACTTCTAAGGCCCTAACTATTCAATCTGTTGGAGCAACGCCCTAGTGTGAAGCCTAGGTTGCTCGGAAAGTAGAAATGACCATAAGTTTCATACTGGTTGCAATTATTCGTTTTATACGATGGAAAAACTGTTGTATTTATATTGTATTTTATGCTTCTGGCGTTGACTTCTAAGGCACTAACTATTCGATCCGGTGGAGCAACGCCCTAGAGTGAAGCCTAGGTTGCCCGGAAGGTAGAATTGGCCATCACTTTCAAACTGGTTGCAATTATTCGTTTTATACGATGGAAAAGCTGTTGTATTTATATCGTATTTTATGCTTCCGGCGTTTACTTCTAAGGACGTAACTATTCGATCTGGTGGAGCAACGCCCTAGAGTGAAGCCTAGGTTGCTCGGAATGTAGAAAGGACAACAGCTATCATACTGCTTGCAATTATTCGTTTTATACGATGGAAACGCTGTTGTATTTATATTGAATTTTACGCATCTGGCGTTGACTTCTAAGGCCGTAGCTATTCGGTCTGGTGGAGCAACGCCCTGGAGTGAAACCTAGGTTGCCCGGAACGTAGAATTGGCCATCACTTTCAAACTGGTTGCAATTATTCCTGTTATATGATGGAAACACTGTTGTATTTTTTTTGCATTTTATGGTTCGGGCGTTGCCTTCTAAGGCCCTAACTATTCAATCTGTTGGAGCAACGCCCTAGGGTGAAGCCTAGCTTGCTCGGAAAGTAGAAATGTCCATAAGTTTCATACTGGTTGCAATTATTCGTTTTATACGATGGAAAAACTGTTGTATTTATATTGTATTTTATGCTTCTGACGTTGACTTCTAAGGCACTAACTAATCGATCTGGTGCAGCGACGCCCTAGAGTGAAGCCTAGGTTGCCCGGAACGTAGGATTGGCCATCACTTTCAAACTGGTTGCAATTATTCCTGTTATATGATGGAAACACTGTTGTATTTTTATGGCATTTTATGCTTCGGGCGTTGACTTCTATGGCCCTAACTATTCAATCTGTTGGAGCAACGCCCTAGGGTGAAGCCTAGCTTGCTCGGAAAGTAGAAATGTCCATAAGTTTCATACTGGTTGCAATTATTCGTTTTATACGATGGAAAAACTGTTGTATTTATATTGTATTTTATGCTTCTGGCGTTGACTTCTAAGGCCCTAGCTATTCGATCTAGTGGAGCAACGGCCTATGGTGAAGCCTAGGTTGCCCGGAACGTAGAAATAACCATAACTTTTACACTGGTAGCAATTATTCGTTTTACACTATGGAAAAACTGTTCTATATATTTTGTATTTAATGCTTCGGGCGTTGGCTTCTAAGGCCCTAACTGTTTGATCTGGTGGTGCAACGCCCTAGAGTGAAACCTAGGTTGCCCGGAACGTAGAAATGACCATAGCTTTCACACTGGTTGCTATTATTCGTTTTATACGATGGAAAAACTGTTATTTTTATATTGTATTTTATGCTTCTGGCGTTGACTTCTTAGGCCCTAACTATTCGATCTGGTGGAACAACGCCCTAGAGTGAAGCCTAGGTTGCCTGGAACGTAGAATTGGCCATCACTTTCAAACTGATTGCAGTTATTCCTGATATATGATGGAAACACTGTTGTATTTTTTTTGCATTTTATGGTTCGGGCGATGACTTCTAAGGCCCTAACTATTCAATCTGTTGGACCAACGCCCTAGGGTGAAGCCTATGTTGCTCGGAAAGTAGAAATGTCCATAAGTTTTATACTGGTTGCAATTATTCGTTTTATACGATGGAAAAACTGTTGTATTTATATTGTATTTTATGCTTCTGGCGTTGACTTCTAAGGCACTAACTATTCGATCTGGTGGAGCAACGCAATAGAGTGATGCCTAGGTTGCCCGGAACGCAGAATTGGCCATCAATTTCAAACTGGTTGCAATTATACCTGTTATATGATGGAAACACTGCTGTATTTTTTTTGCATTTTATGGTTCGGGCTTTGACTTCTAAGGCCCTAGCTATTCAATCTGTTGGAGCAACGCCCTAGGGTGAAGCCTAGGTTGCTCGGAAAGTAGAAATGACCATAAGTTTCATACTGGTTGCAATTATTCGTTTTACACGATGGAAAAACTGTTGTATTTATATCGTATTTTATGCTTCCGGCGTTTACTTCTAAGGACGTAACTATTCGATCTGGTGGAGCAACGCCCTAGAGCGAAGCCTAGGCTGCCCGGAACGTAGAATTGGCCATCACTTTCAAACTGGTTGCAATCATTCCTGTTATATGATGGAAACACTGTTGTATTTTTTTTTGGATTTTATGGTTCGGGCGTTGACTTCTAAGGTCCAAACTACTCAATCTGTTGGAGCAACGCCCTAGGGTGAAGCCTAGGTTGCTCGGAAAGTAGAAATGACCATAAGTTTCATACTGGTTGCAATTATTCGTTTTATACGATGGAAAATCTGTTGTATTTATATTGTATTTTATGCTTTTGGCGTTGACTTCTGAGGCACTAACTATTCGATCTGGAGGAGCAACGCCCTAGAGCGAAGCCTAGGTTGCCCGGAACGTAGAATTGGCCATCACTTTCAAACTGGTTGCAATCATTCCTGTTATATGATGGAAACACTGTTGTATTTTTTTTTGGATTTTATGGTTCGGGCGTTGACTTCTAAGGTCCAAACTACTCAATCTGTTGGAGCAACGCCCTAGGGTGAAGCCTAGGTTGCTCGGAAAGTAGAAATGACCATAAGTTTCATACTGGTTGCAAATATTCGTTTTATACGATGGAAATGCTGTTGTATTTATACCGTATTTTATGCTTCTGGCGTTGACATCTTAGGCCGTAACTATTCGGTCTGGTGGAGCAACGCCCTGGAGTGAAACCTAGGTTGCCCGGAACGTAGAATTGGCCATCACTTTCAAACTGGTTGCAATCATTCCTGTTATATGATGGAAACACTGTTGTATTTTTTTTTGGATTTTATGGTTCGGGCGTTGACTTCTAAGGTCCAAACTACTCAATCTGTTGGAGCAACGCCCTAGGGTGAAGCCTAGGTTGCTCGGAAAGTAGAAATGTCCATAAATTTCATACTGGTTGCAATTATTCGTTTTATACGATGGAAAAACTGTTGTATTTATATTGTATTTTATGCTTCTGGCGTTGACTTCTAAGGCACTAACTAATCGATCTGGTGGAGCAACGCAATAGAGTGATGCCTAGGTTGCCCGGAACGTAGAATTGGCCATCAATTTCAAACTGGTTGCAATTATACCTGTTATATGATGGAAACACTGCTGTATTTTTTTTGCATTTTATGGTTCGGGCTTTGACTTCTAAGGCCCTAACTATTCAATCTGTTGGAGCAACGCCCTAGGGTGAAGCCTAGGTTGCTCGGAAAGTAGAAGTGACCATAGGTTTCATACTGGTTGCAATTATTCGTTTTATACGATGGAATAACTGTTGTATTTATATTGTATTTTATGCTTCTGGCGTTGACTTCTAAGGCCCTAGCTGTTCGATCTAGTGGAGCAACGCCCTAGAGTGAGGCCGAGGTTGCCCGGAACGTAGAAATAACCATAACTTTTACACTGGTAGCAATTATTCGTTTTATACTATGGAAAAACTGTTCTATATATTTTGTATTTAATGCTTCGGGCGTTGGCTTCTAAGGCCCTAACTGTTTGATCTGGTGGTGCAACGCCCTAGAGTGAAACCTAGGTTGCCCGGAACGTAGAAATGACCATCACGTTCAAACTGGTTGCAATTAATCCTTTTATACGATGGAAAAGCTGTTGTATTTATATCGTATTTTATGCTTCTAGCATTGACTTCTAAGGCACTATTTATTCGATCTGGTGGAGCAACGCCCTAGAGCGAAGCCTAGGTTGCCCGGAACGTAGAATTGGCCATCACTTTCAAACTGGTTGCAATTATTCCTGTTATATGATGGAAACACTGTGGTATTTTTTTTGCATGTCATGGTTCGGGCGTTGACTTCTAAGGTCCTAACTATTCAATCTGTTGGAGCAACGCCATAGGGTGAAGCCTAGGTTGCTTGGAAAGTAGAAATGACCATAAGTTTCATACTGGTTGCAATTATTCGTTTTATACGATGGAAAAACTGTTGTATTTATATTGTATTTTATGCTTCTGGCGTTGACATCTAAGGCACTAACTATTCGATCTGGTGGAGCAACGCCCTAGAGGGAAGCCTAGGTTGCCCGGAACGTAGAATTGGCCATCACTTTCAAACTGGTTGCAATTATTCCTGATATATGATGGAAACACTGTTGTATTTTTTTTGCATTTTATGGTTCGGGCGTTGACTTCTAAGGCCCTAACTATTCAATCTGTTGGAGCAACGCCCTAGGGTGTAGCCTAGGTTGCTCGGAAAGTAGAAATGTCCATAAGTTTCATACTGGTTGCAATTATTCGTTTTATACGATGGAAAAACTGTTGTATTTATATTGTATTTTATGCTTCTGGCGTTGACTTCTAAGGCACTAACTAATCGATCTGGTGGAGCAACGCAATAGAGTGATGCCTAGGTTGCCCGGAACGTAGAATTGGCCATCAATTTCAAACTGGTTGCAATTATACCTGTTATATGATGGATACACTCTTGTATTTTTATTGCATTTTATGCTTCGGGCGTTGACTTCTAAGGCCCTAACTATTCAATCTGTTGGACCAACGCCCTAGGGTGAAGCCTAGGTTGCTCGGAAAGTAGAAATGACCATATGTTTCATACTGGTTGCAATTATTCGTTTTATACGATGGAAAAGCTGTTGTATTTATATTGTATTTTATGCTTCTGGCGTTGACTTCTTAGGCGGTAACCATTCGGTCTGGTGGAGGAACGCCCTGGAGTGAAACCTAGGTTGCCCGGAACGTAGAATTGGCCATCACTTTCAAACTGGTTGCAAATTATTCCTGATATATGATGGAAACTCTGTTGTATTTTTTTTGCATTTTATGGTCCGGGTGTTGACTTCTAAGGCCTTAACTATTCAATCTGTTGGAGCAACGCCCTAGGGTGAAGCCTATGTTGCTCGGAAAGTAGAAATGTCCATAAGTTTCATACTGGTTGCAATTATTCGTTTTATACGATGGAAAAACTGTTGTATTTATATTGTCTTTTATGCTTCTGGCGTTGACTTCTAAGGCACTAACTATTCGATCTGGTGGAGCAACGCCCTAGAGGGAAGCCTAGGTTGCCCGGAACGTAGAATTGGCCATCACTTTCAAACTGGTTGCAATTATTCCTGATATATGATGGAAACACTGTTGTATTTTTTTTGCATTTTATGGTTCGGGCGTTGACTTCTAAGGCCCTAACTATTCAATCTGTTGGAGCAACGCCCTAGGGTGTAGCCTAGGTTGCTCGGAAAGTAGAAATGTCCATAAGTTTCATACTGGTTGCAATTATTCGTTTTATACGATGGAAAAACTGTTGTATTTATATTGTATTTTATGCTTCTGGCGTTGACTTCTAAGGCACTAACTAATCGATCTGGTGGAGCAACGCAATAGAGTGATGCCTAGGTTGCCCGGAACGTAGAATTGGCCATCAATTTCAAACTGGTTGCAATTATACCTGTTATATGATGGAAACACTGCTGTATTTTTTTTGCATTTTATGGTTCGGGCTTTGACTTCTAAGGCCCTAACTATTCAATCTGTTGGAGCAACGCCCTAGGGTGAAGCCTAGGTTGCTCGGAACGTAGAATTGGCCATCAATTTCAAACTGGTTGCAATTATACCTGTTATATGATGGAAACACTGCTGTATTTTTTTTGCATTTTATGGTTCGGGCTTTGACTTCTAAGGCCCTAACTATTCAATCTGTTGGAGCAACGCCCTAGGGTGAAGCCTAGGTTGCTCGGAAAGTAGAAGTGACCATAGGTTTCATACTGGTTGCAATTATTCGTTTTATACGATGGAATAACTGTTGTATTTATATTGTATTTTATGCTTCTGGCGTTGACTTCTAAGGCCCTAGCTGTTCGATCTAGTGGAGCAACGCCCTAGAGTGAGGCCGAGGTTGCCCGGAAAGGAGAAATGACCATCACTTTCAAACTGGTTGCAATTGATCCTTTTATACGATGGAACAGCTGTTGTATTTATATCGTATTTTATGCTTCCGGCGTTTACTTCTAAGGACGTAACTATTCGATCTGGTGGAGCAACGCCCTAGAGCGAAGCCTAGGCTGCCCGGAACGTAGAATTGGCCATCACTTTCAAACTGGTTGCAATCATTCCTGTTATATGATGGAAACACTGTTGTATTTTTTTTTGGATTTTATGGTTCGGGCGTTGACTTCTAAGGTCCAAACTACTCAATCTGTTGGAGCAACGCCCTAGGGTGAAGCCTAGGTTGCTCGGAAAGTAGAAATGACCATAAGTTTCATACTGGTTGCAATTATTCGTTTTATACGATGGAAAATCTGTTGTATTTATATTGTATTTTATGCTTTTGGCGTTGACTTCTGAGGCACTAACTATTCGATCTGGAGGAGCAACGCCCTAGAGCGAAGCCTAGGTTGCCCGGAACGTAGAATTGGCCATCACTTTCAAACTGGTTGCAATCATTCCTGTTATATGATGGAAACACTGTTGTATTTTTTTTTGGATTTTATGGTTCGGGCGTTGACTTCTAAGGTCCAAACTACTCAATCTGTTGGAGCAACGCCCTAGGGTGAAGCCTAGGTTGCTCGGAAAGTAGAAATGACCATAAGTTTCATACTGGTTGCAAATATTCGTTTTATACGATGGAAATGCTGTTGTATTTATACCGTATTTTATGCTTCTGGCGTTGACATCTTAGGCCGTAACTATTCGGTCTGGTGGAGCAACGCCCTGGAGTGAAACCTAGGTTGCCCGGAACGTAGAATTGGCCATCACTTTCAAACTGGTTGCAATCATTCCTGTTATATGATGGAAACACTGTTGTATTTTTTTTTGGATTTTATGGTTCGGGCGTTGACTTCTAAGGTCCAAACTACTCAATCTGTTGGAGCAACGCCCTAGGGTGAAGCCTAGGTTGCTCGGAAAGTAGAAATGACCATAAGTTTCATACTGGTTGCAATTATTCGTTTTATACGATGGAAAATCTGTTGTATTTATATTGTATTTTATGCTTTTGGCGTTGACTTCTGAGGCACTAACTATTCGATCTGGTGGAGCAACGCCCTAGAGCGAAGCCTAGGTTGCCCGGAACGTAGAATTGGCCATCACTTTCAAACTGGTTGCAATCATTCCTGTTATATGATGGAAACACTGTTGTATTTTTTTTTGGATTTTATGGTTCGGGCGTTGACTTCTAAGGTCCAAACTACTCAATCTGTTGGAGCAACGCCCTAGGGTGAAGCCTAGGTTGCTGGGAAAGTAGAAATGACCATAAATTTCATACTGGTTGCAATTATTCGTTTTATACGATGGAAAAGCTGTTGTATTTATATTGTAGTTTATGCTTTTGGCGTTGACTTCTGAGGCACTAACTGTTCGCTCTGGTGGAGCAACGCCCTAGAGCGAAGCCTAGGTTGCCCGGAACGTAGAATTGGCCATCACTTTCAAACTGGTTGCAATTATTCCTGTTACATGATGGATACACTGTTGTATTTTTATTGCACTTTATGCTTCGGGCGTTGACTTCTAAGGCCCTAACTATTCAATCTGTTGGACCAACGCCCTAGGGTGAAGCCTAGGTTGCTCGGAAAGTAGAAGTGACCATAAGTTTCATACTGGTTACAATTATTCGTTTTATACGATGGAATAACTGTTGTATTTATATTGTATTTTATGCTTCTGGCGTTGACTTCTAAGGCCCTAGCTGTTCGATCTAGTGGAGCAACGCCCCAGAGTGAAGCCGAGGTTGCCCGGAAAGGAGAAATGACCATCACTTTCAAACTGGTTGCAATTGATCCTTTTATACGATGGAAAAGCTGTTGTATTTATATCGTATTTTATGCTTCCGGCGTTTACTTCTAAGGACGTAACTATTCGATCTGGTGGAGCAACGCCCTAGAGTGAAGCCTAGGTTGCTCGGAATGTAGAAAGGACAACAGCTATCATACTGCTTGCAATTATTCGTTTTATACGATGGAAACGCTGTTGTATTTATATTGTATTTTACGCATCTGGCGTTGACTTCTAAGGCCGTAGCTATTCGGTCTGGTGGAGCAACGCCCTGGAGTGAAACCTAGGTTGCCCGGAACGTAGAATTGGCCATCACTTTCAAACTGGTTGCAATTATTCCTGTTATATGATGGAAACACTGTTGTATTTTTTTTGCATTTTATGGTTCGGGCGTTGCCTTCTAAGGCCCTAACTATTCCATCTGTTGGAGCAGCGCCCTAGGGTGTAGCCTAGGTTGCTCGGAAAGTAGAGATGACAATAAGTTTCATACTGGTTGCAATTATTCGTTTTATACGATGGAAAACCTATTGTATTTATATGGTATTTTATGCTTCTGGCGTCGACGTCTAAGGCACTAACTATTCGATCTGGCGGAGCAACGCCCTAGAGTGAAGCCTAGGTTGCCCGGAAGGTAGAATTGGCCATCACTTTCAAACTGGTTGCAATTATTCGTTTTATACGATGGAAAAACTGTTGTATTTATATTGTATTATATGCTTCTGACGTTGACTTCTAAGGCACTAACTATTCGATCTGGTGCAGCGACGCCCTAGAGTGAAGCCTAGGTTGCCCGGAACGTAGGATTGGCCATCACTTTCAAACTGGTTGCAATTATTCCTGTTATATGATGGAAACACTGTTGTATTTTTATGGCATTTTATGCTTCGGGCGTTGACTTCTATGGCCCTAACTATTCAATCTGTTGGAGCAACGCCCTAGGGTGAAGCCTAGCTTGCTCGGAAAGTAGAAATGTCCATAAGTTTCATACTGGTTGCAATTATTCGTTTTATACGATGGAAAAACTGTTGTATTTATATTTTATTTTATGCTTCTGGCGTTGACTTCTAAGGCCCTAGCTATTCGATCTAGTGGAGCAACGGCCTATGGTGAAGCCTAGGTTGCCCGGAACGTAGAAATAACCATAACTTTTACACTGGTAGCAATTATTCGTTTTATACTATGGAAAAACTGTTCTATATATTTTGTATTTAATGCTTCGGGCGTTGGCTTCTAAGGCCCTAACTGTTTGATCTGGTGGTGCAACGCCCTAGAGTGAAACCTAGGTTGCCCGGAACGTAGAAATGACCATAGCTTTCACACTGGTTGCTATTATTCGTTTTATGCGATGGAAAAACTGTTATTTTTATATTGTATTTTATGCTTCTGGCGTTGACTTCTAAGGCACTAACTATTCGATCTGGTAGAGCAACGCCCTAGGGTGAAGCCTAGGTTGCTGGGAAAGTAGAAATGACCATAAGTTTAATACTGGTTGCAATCATTCCTGTTATATGATGGAAACACTGTTGTATTTTTTTTTGGATATTATGGTTCGGGCGTTGACTTCTAAGGTCCAAACTACTCAATCTGTTGGAGCAACGCCCTAGGGTGAAGCCTAGGTTGCTCGGAAAGTAGAAATGACCATAAGTTTCATACTGGTTGCAAATATTCGTTTTATACGATGGAAAAGCTGTTGTATTTATACCGTATTTTATGCTTCTGGCGTTGACATCTTAGGCCGTAACTATTCGGTCTGGTGGAGCAACGCCCTGGAGTGAAACCTAGGTTGCCCGGAACGTAGAATTGGCCATCACTTTCAAACTGGTTGCAATTATTCCTGATATATGATGGAAACACTGTTGTATTTTATTTGCATTTTATGGTTCGGGCGTTGACTTCTAAGGCCCTAACTATTCAATCTGTTGGAGCAACGCCCTAGTGTGAAGCCTAGGTTGCTCGGAAAGTAGAAATGACCATAAGTTTCATACTGGTTGCAATTATTCGTTTTATACGATGGAAAAACTGTTGTATTTATATTGTATTTTATGCTTCTGGCGTTGACTTCTAAGGCACTAACTATTCGATCCGGTGGAGCAACGCCCTAGAGTGAAGCCTAGGTTGCCCGGAAGGTAGAATTGGCCATCACTTTCAAACTGGTTGCAATTATTCGTTTTATACGATGGAAAAGCTGTTGTATTTATATCGTATTTTATGCTTCCGGCGTTTACTTCTAAGGACGTAACTATTCGATCTGGTGGAGCAACGCCCTAGAGTGAAGCCTAGGTTGCTCGGAATGTAGAAAGGACAACAGCTATCATACTGCTTGCAATTATTCGTTTTATACGATGGAAACGCTGTTGTATTTATATTGAATTTTACGCATCTGGCGTTGACTTCTAAGGCCGTAGCTATTCGGTCTGGTGGAGCAACGCCCTGGAGTGAAACCTAGGTTGCCCGGAACGTAGAATTGGCCATCACTTTCAAACTGGTTGCAATTATTCCTGTTATATGATGGAAACACTGTTGTATTTTTTTTGCATTTTATGGTTCGGGCGTTGCCTTCTAAGGCCCTAACTATTCAATCTGTTGGAGCAACGCCCTAGGGTGAAGCCTAGCTTGCTCGGAAAGTAGAAATGTCCATAAGTTTCATACTGGTTGCAATTATTCGTTTTATACGATGGAAAAACTGTTGTATTTATATTGTATTTTATGCTTCTGACGTTGACTTCTAAGGCACTAACTAATCGATCTGGTGCAGCGACGCCCTAGAGTGAAGCCTAGGTTGCCCGGAACGTAGGATTGGCCATCACTTTCAAACTGGTTGCAATTATTCCTGTTATATGATGGAAACACTGTTGTATTTTTATGGCATTTTATGCTTCGGGCGTTGACTTCTATGGCCCTAACTATTCAATCTGTTGGAGCAACGCCCTAGGGTGAAGCCTAGCTTGCTCGGAAAGTAGAAATGTCCATAAGTTTCATACTGGTTGCAATTATTCGTTTTATACGATGGAAAAACTGTTGTATTTATATTGTATTTTATGCTTCTGGCGTTGACTTCTAAGGCCCTAGCTATTCGATCTAGTGGAGCAACGGCCTATGGTGAAGCCTAGGTTGCCCGGAACGTAGAAATAACCATAACTTTTACACTGGTAGCAATTATTCGTTTTACACTATGGAAAAACTGTTCTATATATTTTGTATTTAATGCTTCGGGCGTTGGCTTCTAAGGCCCTAACTGTTTGATCTGGTGGTGCAACGCCCTAGAGTGAAACCTAGGTTGCCCGGAACGTAGAAATGACCATAGCTTTCACACTGGTTGCTATTATTCGTTTTATACGATGGAAAAACTGTTATTTTTATATTGTATTTTATGCTTCTGGCGTTGACTTCTTAGGCCCTAACTATTCGATCTGGTGGAACAACGCCCTAGAGTGAAGCCTAGGTTGCCTGGAACGTAGAATTGGCCATCACTTTCAAACTGATTGCAGTTATTCCTGATATATGATGGAAACACTGTTGTATTTTTTTTGCATTTTATGGTTCGGGCGATGACTTCTAAGGCCCTAACTATTCAATCTGTTGGACCAACGCCCTAGGGTGAAGCCTATGTTGCTCGGAAAGTAGAAATGTCCATAAGTTTTATACTGGTTGCAATTATTCGTTTTATACGATGGAAAAACTGTTGTATTTATATTGTATTTTATGCTTCTGGCGTTGACTTCTAAGGCACTAACTATTCGATCTGGTGGAGCAACGCAATAGAGTGATGCCTAGGTTGCCCGGAACGCAGAATTGGCCATCAATTTCAAACTGGTTGCAATTATACCTGTTATATGATGGAAACACTGCTGTATTTTTTTTGCATTTTATGGTTCGGGCTTTGACTTCTAAGGCCCTAGCTATTCAATCTGTTGGAGCAACGCCCTAGGGTGAAGCCTAGGTTGCTCGGAAAGTAGAAATGACCATAAGTTTCATACTGGTTGCAATTATTCGTTTTACACGATGGAAAAACTGTTGTATTTATATCGTATTTTATGCTTCCGGCGTTTACTTCTAAGGACGTAACTATTCGATCTGGTGGAGCAACGCCCTAGAGCGAAGCCTAGGCTGCCCGGAACGTAGAATTGGCCATCACTTTCAAACTGGTTGCAATCATTCCTGTTATATGATGGAAACACTGTTGTATTTTTTTTTGGATTTTATGGTTCGGGCGTTGACTTCTAAGGTCCAAACTACTCAATCTGTTGGAGCAACGCCCTAGGGTGAAGCCTAGGTTGCTCGGAAAGTAGAAATGACCATAAGTTTCATACTGGTTGCAATTATTCGTTTTATACGATGGAAAATCTGTTGTATTTATATTGTATTTTATGCTTTTGGCGTTGACTTCTGAGGCACTAACTATTCGATCTGGAGGAGCAACGCCCTAGAGCGAAGCCTAGGTTGCCCGGAACGTAGAATTGGCCATCACTTTCAAACTGGTTGCAATCATTCCTGTTATATGATGGAAACACTGTTGTATTTTTTTTTGGATTTTATGGTTCGGGCGTTGACTTCTAAGGTCCAAACTACTCAATCTGTTGGAGCAACGCCCTAGGGTGAAGCCTAGGTTGCTCGGAAAGTAGAAATGACCATAAGTTTCATACTGGTTGCAAATATTCGTTTTATACGATGGAAATGCTGTTGTATTTATACCGTATTTTATGCTTCTGGCGTTGACATCTTAGGCCGTAACTATTCGGTCTGGTGGAGCAACGCCCTGGAGTGAAACCTAGGTTGCCCGGAACGTAGAATTGGCCATCACTTTCAAACTGGTTGCAATCATTCCTGTTATATGATGGAAACACTGTTGTATTTTTTTTTGGATTTTATGGTTCGGGCGTTGACTTCTAAGGTCCAAACTACTCAATCTGTTGGAGCAACGCCCTAGGGTGAAGCCTAGGTTGCTCGGAAAGTAGAAATGACCATAAGTTTCATACTGGTTGCAATTATTCGTTTTATACGATGGAAAATCTGTTGTATTTATATTGTATTTTATGCTTTTGGCGTTGACTTCTGAGGCACTAACTATTCGATCTGGTGGAGCAACGCCCTAGAGCGAAGCCTAGGTTGCCCGGAACGTAGAATTGGCCATCACTTTCAAACTGGTTGCAATCATTCCTGTTATATGATGGAAACACTGTTGTATTTTTTTTTGGATATTATGGTTCGGGCGTTGACTTCTAAGGTCCAAACTACTCAATCTGTTGGAGCAACGCCCTAGGGTGAAGCCTAGGTTGCTCGGAAAGTAGAAATGACCATAAGTTTCATACTGGTTGCAAATATTCGTTTTATACGATGGAAAAGCTGTTGTATTTATACCGTATTTTATGCTTCTGGCGTTGACATCTTAGGCCGTAACTATTCGGTCTGGTGGAGCAACGCCCTGGAGTGAAACCTAGGTTGCCCGGAACGTAGAATTGGCCATCACTTTCAAACTGGTTGCAATTATTCCTGATATATGATGGAAACACTGTTGTATTTTTTTTGCATTTTATGGTTCGGGCGTTGACTTCTAAGGCCCTAACTATTCAATCTGTTGGAGCAACGCCCTAGTGTGAAGCCTAGGTTGCTCGGAAAGTAGAAATGACCATAAGTTTCATACTGGTTGCAATTATTCGTTTTATACGATGGAAAAACTGTTGTATTTATATTGTATTTTATGCTTCTGGCGTTGACTTCTAAGGCACTAACTATTCGATCCGGTGGAGCAACGCCCTAGAGTGAAGCCTAGGTTGCCCGGAAGGTAGAATTGGCCATCACTTTCAAACTGGTTGCAATTATTCGTTTTATACGATGGAAAAACTGTTGTATTTATATTGTATTTTATGCTTCTGGCGTTGACTTCTAAGGCACTAACTATTCGATCTGGTGGAGCAACGCCCTAGAGTGAAGCCTAGGTTGCCCGGAACGTAGAATTGGCCATCACTTTCAAACTAGTTGCAATTATTCCTGTTATATGATGGAAACACTGTTGTGTTTTTATTGCATTTTATGCTTCGGGCGTTGACTTCTAAGGCCCTAACTATTCAATCTGTTGGAGCAACGCCCTAGGGTGAAGCCTAGGTTGCTGGGAAAGTAGAAATGACCATAAGTTTCATACTGGTTGCAATTATTCGTTTTATACGATGGAAAAGCTGTTGTATTTATATTGTATTTTATGCTTTTGGCGTTGACTTCTGAGGCACTAACTGTTCGCTCTGGTGGAGCAACGCCCTAGAGCGAAGCCTAGGTTGCTCGGAACGTAGAATTGGCCATCACTTTCAAACTGGTTGCAATTATTCCTGTTATATGATGGATACACTGTTGTATTTTTATTGCATTTTATGCTTCGGGCGTTGACTTCTAAGGCCCTAACTATTTAATCTGTTGGACCAACGCCCTAGGGTGAAGCCTAGGTTGCTCGGAAAGTAGAAGTGACCATAAGTTTCATACTGGTTACAATTATTCGTTTTATACGATGGAATAACTGTTGTATTTATATTGTATTTTATGCTTCTGGCGTTGACTTCTAAGGCCCTAGCTGTTCGATCTAGTGGAGCAACGCCCCAGAGTGAAGCCGAGGTTGCCCGGAAAGGAGAAATGACCATCACTTTCAAACTGGTTGCAATTGATCCTTTTATACGATGGAAAAGCTGTTGTATTTATATCGTATTTTATGCTTCTGGCGTTGACTTCTAAGGCCCTAGCTATTCGATCTAGTGGAGCAACGCCCTCGAGTGAAGCCTATGATGCCCGGAACGTAGAAATGACCATCACTTTCAAACTGGTTGCAATTATTCCTGTTATATGATTGAAAAACTGTTGTATTTTTGTTGCATTTTATGCTTCGGGCATTGACTTCTAAGGCCCTAACTATTCAATCTGTTGGAGCAACGCCCTAGGGTGAAGCCTAGGTTGCCCGGAAAGTAGAAATGACCATAACTTTCAGACTGGTTGCAATTATTCGTTTTATATGATGGAAAAACTGTTGTATTTATATTGTATTTTATGCTTATGGCGTTCCCTTCTTAGGCCCTAACTATTCGATCTGGTGGAACAACGGCCTATGGTGAAGCCTAGGTTGCCCGGAACGTAGAAATAACCATAACTTTTACACTGGTAGCAATTATTCGTTTTATACTATGGAAAAACTGTTCTATTCATTTTGTATTTAATGCTTCGGGCGTTGGCTTCTAAGGCCCTAACTGTTTGATCTGGTGGAGCAACGCCCTAGAGTGAAACCTAGGTTGCCCGGGACGTAGAAATGACCATAGCTTTTACACTGGTTGCTATTATTCGTTTTATACGATGGAAAAGCTGTTGCATTTATATCGTATTTTATGCTTCTGGCGTTGACTTCTTATTCCGTAACCATTCGGTCTGGTGGAGGAACGCCCTGGAGTGAAACCTAGGTTGCCCGGAACGTAGAATTGGCCATCACTATCAAACTGGTTGCAAATTATTCCTGATACATGATGGAAACACTGATGTATTTTTTTTGCATTTTATGGTCCGGGTGTTGACTTCTAAGGCCTTAACTATTCAATCTGTTGGAGCAACGCCCTAGGGTGAAGCCTATGTTGCTCGGAAAGTAGAAATGTCCATAAGTTTCATACTGGTTGCAATTATTCGTTTTATACGATGGAAAAACTGTTGTATTTATATTGTATTTTATGCTTCTGGCGTTGACTTCTAAGGCACTATCTATTCGACCTGGTGGAGCAACGCCCTAGAGCGAAGCCTAGGTTGCCCGGAACGTAGAATTGGCCATCACTTTCAAACTGGTTGCAATTATTCCTGTTATATGATGGAAACACTGTTGTATTTTTTTTGCATTTTATGGTTCGGGCGTTGACTTCTAAGGTCCTAACTATTCAATCTGTTGGAGCAACGCCCTAGGGTGAAGCCTAGGTTGCTCGGTAAGTAGAAATGTCCATAAGTTTCATACTGGTTGCAATTATTCGTTTTATACGATGGAAAAACTGTTGTATTTATATTGTATTTTATGCTTCGGGCGTTGACTTCTAAGGCCCTAACTATTCAATCTGTTGGACCAACGCCCTAGGGTGAAGCCTAGCTTTCTCGGAAAGTAGAAATGACCATATGTTTCATACTGTTTGCAATTATTCGTTTCATACGATGGAAAAGCTGTTGTATTTATATTGTATGTTATGCTTCTGGCGTTAACTTCTAAGGCACTAACTATTCAATCTGTTGGAGCAACGCCCTAGTGTGAAGCCTAGGTTGCTCGGAAAGTAGAAATGACCATAAGTTTCATACTGGTTGCAATTATTCGTTTTATACGATGGAAAAACTGTTGTATTTAAATTGTATTTTATGCTTCTGGCGTTGACTTCTAAGGCCCTAGCTATTCGATCTAGTGGAGCAACGCCCTCGAGTGAAGCCTATGATGCCCGGAACGTAGAAATGACCATCACTTTCAAACTGGTTGCAATTATTCCTGTTATATGATTGAAAAACTGTTGTATTTTTGTTGCATTTTATGCTTCGGGCATTGACTTCTAAGGCCCTAACTATTCAATCTGTTGGAGCAACGCCCTAGGGTGAAGCCTAGGTTGCCCGGAAAGTAGAAATGACCATAACTTTCAGACTGGTTGCAATTATTCGTTTTATATGATGGAAAAACTGTTGTATTTATATTGTATTTTATGCTTATGGCGTTCCCTTCTTAGGCCCTAACTATTCGATCTGGTGGAACAACGGCCTATGGTGAAGCCTAGGTTGCCCGGAACGTAGAAATAACCATAACTTTTACACTGGTAGCAATTATTCGTTTTATACTATGGAAAAACTGTTCTATTCATTTTGTATTTAATGCTTCGGGCGTTGGCTTCTAAGGCCCTAACTGTTTGATCTGGTGGAGCAACGCCCTAGAGTGAAACCTAGGTTGCCCGGGACGTAGAAATGACCATAGCTTTTACACTGGTTGCTATTATTCGTTTTATACGATGGAAAAGCTGTTGCATTTATATCGTATTTTATGCTTCTGGCGTTGACTTCTTATTCCGTAACCATTCGGTCTGGTGGAGGAACGCCCTGGAGTGAAACCTAGGTTGCCCGGAACGTAGAATTGGCCATCACTATCAAACTGGTTGCAAATTATTCCTGATACATGATGGAAACACTGTTGTATTTTTTTTGCATTTTATGGTCCGGGTGTTGACTTCTAAGGCCTTAACTATTCAATCTGTTGGAGCAACGCCCTAGGGTGAAGCCTATGTTGCTCGGAAAGTAGAAATGTCCATAAGTTTCATACTGGTTGCAATTATTCGTTTTATACGATGGAAAAACTGTTGTATTTATATTGTATTTTATGCTTCTGGCGTTGACTTCTAAGGCACTATCTATTCGACCTGGTGGAGCAACGCCCTAGAGCGAAGCCTAGGTTGCCCGGAACGTAGAATTGGCCATCACTTTCAAACTGGTTGCAATTATTCCTGTTATATGATGGAAACACTGTTGTATTTTTTTTGCATTTTATGGTACGGGCGTTGACTTCTAAGGTCCTAACTATTCAATCTGTTGGAGCAACGCCCTAGGGTGAAGCCTAGGTTGCTCGGTAAGTAGAAATGTCCATAAGTTTCATACTGGTTGCAATTATTCGTTTTATACGATGGAAAAACTGTTGTATTTATATTGTATTTTATGCTTCTGGCGTTGACTTCTAAGGCACTAACAATTCGATCTGGTGGAGCAACGCCCTAGAGTGAAGCCTACGTTGCCCGGAACGTAGAATTGGCCATCACTTTCAAACTGGTTGCAATTATTCCTGTTATATGATGGATACACTGTTGTATTGTTATTGCATTTTATGCTTCGGGCGTTGACTTCTAAGGCCCTAACTATTCAATCTGTTGGACCAACGCCCTAGGGTGAAGCCTAGCTTGCTCGGAAAGTAGAAATGACCATATGTTTCATACTGGTTGCAATTATTCGTTTTATACGATTGAAAAGCTGTTGTATTTATATTGTATTTTATGCTTCGGGCGTTGACTTCTAAGGCCCTAACTATTCAATCTGTTGGACCAACGCCCTAGGGTGAAGGCCAGCTTGCTCGGAAAGTAGAAATGACCATAAGTTTCATACTGGTTGCAATTATTCGTTTTATACGATGGAAGAACTGTTGTATTTATATTGTATTTTATGCTTCTGGCGTTGACTTCTAAGGCACTAACTATTCGATCTGGTGGAGCAACGCAATAGAGTGATGCCTAGGTTGCCCGGAACGTAGAATTGGCCATCAATTTCAAACTGGTTGCAATTATACCTGTTATATGATGGAAACACTGCTGTATTTTTTTTGCATTTTATGGTTCGGGCTTTGACTTCTAAGGCCCTAACTATTCAATCTGTTGGAGCAACGCCCTAGGGTGAAGCCTAGGTTGCACGGAAAGTAGAAATGACCATATGTTTCATACTGGTTGCAATTATTCGTTTTATACGATGGAAAAGCTGTTGTATTTATATTGTATTTTATGCTTCTGGCGTTGACTTCTAAGGCACTAACTATTCAATCTGTTGCAGCAACGCCCTAGGGTGAAGCCTAGGTTGCTCGGAAAGTAGAAGTGACCATAAGTTTCATACTGGTTACAATTATTCGTTTTATACGATGGAATAACTGTTGTATTTATATTGTATTTTATGCTTCTGGCGTTGACTGCTAAGGCCCTAGCTGTTCAATCTGTTGGAGCAACGCCCTAGGGTGAAGCCTAGGTTGCTCGGTAAGTAGAAATGTCCATAAGTTTCATACTGGTTGCAATTATTCGTTTTATACGATGGAAAAACTGTTGTATTTATATTGTATTTTATGCTTCTGGCGTTGACTTCTAAGGCACTATCTATTCGACCTGGTGGAGCAACGCCCTAGAGCGAAGCCTAGGTTGCCCGGAACGTAGAATTGGCCATCACTTTCAAACTGGTTGCAATTATTCCTGTTATATGATGGAAACACTGTTGTATTTTTTTTGCATTTTATGGTACGGGCGTTGACTTCTAAGGTCCTAACTATTCAATCTGTTGGAGCAACGCCCTAGGGTGAAGCCTAGGTTGCTCGGTAAGTAGAAATGTCCATAAGTTTCATACTGGTTGCAATTATTCGTTTTATACGATGGAAAAACTGTTGTATTTATATTGTATTTTATGCTTCTGGCGTTGACTTCTAAGGCACTAACAATTCGATCTGGTGGAGCAACGCCCTAGAGTGAAGCCTACGTTGCCCGGAACGTAGAATTGGCCATCACTTTCAAACTGGTTGCAATTATTCCTGTTATATGATGGATACACTGTTGTATTGTTATTGCATTTTATGCTTCGGGCGTTGACTTCTAAGGCCCTAACTATTCAATCTGTTGGACCAACGCCCTAGGGTGAAGCCTAGCTTGCTCGGAAAGTAGAAATGACCATATGTTTCATACTGGTTGCAATTATTCGTTTTATACGATTGAAAAGCTGTTGTATTTATATTGTATTTTATGCTTCGGGCGTTGACTTCTAAGGCCCTAACTATTCAATCTGTTGGACCAACGCCCTAGGGTGAAGGCTAGCTTGCTCGGAAAGTAGAAATGACCATAAGTTTCATACTGGTTGCAATTATTCGTTTTATACGATGGAAGAACTGTTGTATTTATATTGTATTTTATGCTTCTGGCGTTGACTTCTAAGGCACTAGCTATTCGATCTGGTGGAGCAACGCAATAGAGTGATGCCTAGGTTGCCCGGAACGTAGAATTGGCCATCAATTTCAAACTGGTTGCAATTATACCTGTTATATGATGGAAACACTGCTGTATTTTTTTTGCATTTTATGGTTCGGGCTATGACTTCTAAGGCCCTAACTATTCAATCTGTTGGAGCAACGCCCTAGGGTGAAGCCTAGGTTGCACGGAAAGTAGAAATGACCATATGTTTCATACTGGTTGCAATTATTCGTTTTATACGATGGAAAAGCTGTTGTATTTATATTGTATTTTATGCTTCTGGCGTTGACTTCTAAGGCACTAACTATTCAATCTGTTGCAGCAACGCCCTAGGGTGAAGCCTAGGTTGCTCGGAAAGTAGAAGTGACCATAAGTTTCATACTGGTTACAATTATTCGTTTTATACGATGGAATAACTGTTGTATTTATATTGTATTTTATGCTTCTGGCGTTGACTTCTAAGGCCCTAGCTGTTCGATCTAGAGGAGCAACGCCCTAGAGTGAAGCCGAGGTTGCCCGGAAAGGAGAAATGACCATCACTTTCAAACTGGTTGCAATTGATCCTTTTATACGATGGAAAAGCTGTTGTATTTATATCGTATTTTATGCTTCCGGCGTTTACTTCTAAGGACGTAACTATTCGATCTGGTGGAGCAACGCAATAGAGTGATGCCTAGGTTGCCCGGAACGTAGAATTGGCCATCAATTTCAAACTGGTTGCAATTATACCTGTTATATGATGGAAACACTGCTGTATTTTTTTTGCATTTTATGGTTCGGGCGTTGAGTACTAAGGCACTAACTATTCAATCCGTTGGAGCAACACCCTAGGGTGAAGCCTAGGTTGCTCGGAAAGTGGAAATGACCATAAGTTTCATACTGGTTGCAATTATTCGTTTTATACGATGGAAAAACTGTTGTATTTATATTGTATTTTATGCTTCTGGCGTTGACTTCTAAGGCACTAACTATTCGATCTGGTGGAGCAACGCCCTAGAGTGAAGCCTAGGTTGCACGGACCGTAGAATTGGCCATCACTTTCAAACTGGTTGCAATTATTCCTGATATATGATGGAAACACTGTTGTATTTTTTTTGCATTTTATGGTTCGGGCGTTGACTGCTAAGGCCCTAACCGTTTGATCTGGTGGAGCAACGCCCTAGAGTGAAGCCTAGGTTGCCCGGTACGTAGAAATGACCATAACTTTCAAACTGGTTGCAATTATTCCGGTTATATGATGGAAAAACTGTTGTATCTTTATTGCATTTTATGCTCCGGGCATTCACTTCTAAGGCCCAAACTATTCAATCTGTTGGAGCAACGCCCTAGGGTGTAGCCTAGGTTGCCCGGAAAGTAGAAATGACCACAACTTTCATACTGGTTGCAATTACTCGTTTTATATGATGGAAAAACTGTTGTATTTATATTGTATTTTATGCTTCCGGCGTTGACTTCTAAGGCCCTAACTATTCAATCTGTGGAGCAAGGCCCAAGGGTGAAGCCTAGGTTGCCCGGAAAGAAGAAATGACGATAACTTTCATACTGGTTGCAATTATTCGTTTTATACGATGGAAAAACTGTTGTATTTATATTGTATTTTATGCTTCTGGCGTTGACTTTTAATGCACTAACTACTCGATCTGGCGGAGCAACGCCCTAGAGTGAAGCCGAGGTTTCCCGGAACGTAGAAATGACCATCACTTTCAAACTGGTTGCAATTATTCCTGTTATGTGATGGAAAAACTGTTGTATTTTTAATGCATTTTATGCTTCGGGCATTGACTTCTAAGGCCCTAACTATTCAATCTGTTGGAGCAACGCCCTAGGGTGTAGCCTGGGTTGCCCGGAAAGTAGAAACGACCATAACTTTCATACTGGTTGCAATTATTCGTTTTATATCATGGAAAAACTGTTGTATACATATTGTATTTTATGCTGCTGGCATTCACTTCTTAGGCCCTAACTATTCGATCTGGTGGAACAACGCCCTGTGGTGAAGCCTTGGTTGCCCGGAACGTAGAAATGACCATAACTTTCACACTGGTTGCTATTATTCGCTTTATACGATTGAAAAACTGTTATATTTATATTGTATTTTATGCTTCTGGCGTTCACTTCTTAGGCCCTAGCTATTCGATCTGGTGGAACAACGCCCTATGGTGAAGCCTAGGTTGCCCGGAACGTAGAACTGACCATAACTTTTACACTGGTAGCAATTATTCGTTTTATACAATGGAAAAACTGTTCTATTTATTTTGTATTTTATGCTTCGGGCGTTGACTTCTAAGGCCCTAGCTGTTTGATCTGGTGGAGCAACGCCCTAGAGTGAAGCCTAGGTTGCCCGGAACGTAGAAATGACCATAACTTTCACACTGGTTGCAATTATTCGTTTTATACGATGCAAACGCTGTTGTATTTATATCGCATTTTATGCCTCTGGCGTTTACTTCTAAGGTCCTAACTATTCAATCTGTTGGAGCAAGGCCCAAGGGTGAAGCCTAGCTTGCTCGGAAAGTAGAAATGACCATAAGTTTCATACTGGTTGCAATTATTCGTTTTATACGATGGAAACACTGTTGTATTTTTATTGCATTTTATGCTTCGGGCGTTGACTTCTTAGGCCCTAACTATTCAATCTGTTGGAGCAACGCCCTAGGGTGAAGCCTAGGTTGCTCGGAAAGTAGAAATGACCATCAGTTTCATACTGGTGGCAATTATTCGTTTTATACGATGGAAAAACTGTTGTATTTATATTGTATTTTATGCTTCTGGCGTTGACTTCTAAGGCACTAACTAATCGATCTGGTGGAGCAACGCAATAGAGTGATGCCTAGGTTGCCCGGAACGTGGAATTGGCCATCAATTTCAAACTGGTTGCAATTATACCTGTTATATGATGGAAACACTGCTGTATTTTTTTTGCATTTTATGGTTCGGGCTTTGACTTCTAAGGCCCTAACTATTCAATCTGTTGGAGCAACGCCCTAGGGTGAAGCCTAGGTTGCTCGGAAAGTAGAAATGACCATATGTTTCATACTGGTTGCAATTATTCGTTTTATACGATGGAAAAGCTGTTGTATTTATATTGTATTTTATGCTTCTGGCGTTGACTTCTAGGGCACTAGCTATTCAATCTGTTGGAGCAACGCCCTAGGGTGAAGCCTAGGTTGCTCGGAAAGTAGAAGTGACCATAGGTTTCATACTGGTTGCAATTATTCGTTTTATACGATGGAATAACTGTTGTATTTATATTGTATTTTATGCTTCTGGCGTTGACTTCTAAGGCCCTAGCTGTTCGATCTAGTGGAGCAACGCCCTAGAGTGAGGCCGAGGTTGCCCGGAAAGGAGAAATGACCATCACTTTCAAACTGGTTGCAATTGATCCTTTTATACGATGGAACAGCTGTTGTATTTATATCGTATTTTATGCTTCCGGCGTTTACTTCTAAGGACGTAACTATTCGATCTGGTGGAGCAACGCCCTAGAGCGAAGCCTAGGTTGCCCGGAACGTAGAATTGGCCATCACTTTCAAACTGGTTGCAATCATTCCTGTTATATGATGGAAACACTGTTGTATTTTTTTTTGGATTTTATGGTTCGGGCGTTGACTTCTAAGGTCCAAACTACTCAATCTGTTGGAGCAACGCCCTAGGGTGAAGCCTAGGTTGCTCGGAAAGTAGAAATGACCATAAGTTTCATACTGGTTGCAATTATTCGTTTTATACGATGGAAAATCTGTTGTATTTATATTGTATTTTATGCTTTTGGCGTTGACTTCTGAGGCACTAACTATTCGATCTGGTGGAGCAACGCCCTAGAGCGAAGCCTAGGTTGCCCGGAACGTAGAATTGGCCATCACTTTCAAACTGGTTGCAATCATTCCTGTTATATGATGGAAACACTGTTGTATTTTTTTTTGGATTTTATGGTTCGGGCGTTGACTTCTAAGGTCCAAACTACACAATCTGTTGGAGCAACGCCCTAGGGTGAAGCCTAGGTTGCTCGGAAAGTAGAAATGACCATAAGTTTCATACTGGTTGCAAATATTCGTTTTATACGATGGAAAAGCTGTTGTATTTATACCGTATTTTATGCTTCTGGCGTTGACATCTTAGGCCGTAACTATTCGGTCTGGTGGAGCAACGCCCTGGAGTGAAACCTAGGTTGCCCGGAACGTAGAATTGGCCATCACTTTCAAACTGGTTGCAATTATTCCTGATATATGATGGAAACACTGTTGTATTTTTTTTGCATTTTATGGTTCGAGCGTTGACTTCTAAGGCCCTAACTATTCAATCTGTTGGAGCAACGCCCTAGTGTGAAGCCTAGGTTGCTCGGAAAGTAGAAATGACCATAAGTTTCATACTGGTTGCAATTATTCGTTTTATACGATGGAAAAACTGTTGTATTTATATTGTATTTTATGCTTCTGGCGTTGACTTCTAAGGCACTAACTATTCGATCCGGTGGAGCAACGCCCTAGAGTGAAGCCTAGGTTGCCCGGAAGGTAGAATTGGCCATCACTTTCAAACTGGTTGCAATTATTCGTTTTATACGATGGAAAAACTGTTGTATTTATATTGTATTTTATGCTTCTGGCGTTGACTTCTAAGGCACTAACTATTCGATCTGGTGGAGCAACGCCCTAGAGTGAAGCCTAGGTTGCCCGGAACGTAGAATTGGCCATCACTTTCAAACTAGTTGCAATTATTCCTGTTATATGATGGAAACACTGTTGTGTTTTTATTGCATTTTATGCTTCGGGCGTTGACTTCTAAGGCCCTAACTATTCAATCTGTTGGAGCAAAGCCCTAGGGTGAAGCCTAGGTTGCTGGGAAAGTAGAAATGACCATAAGTTTCATACTGGTTGCAATTATTCGTTTTATACGATGGAAAAGCTGTTGTATTTATATTGTATTGTATGCTTTTGGCGTTTACTTCTGAGGCACTAACTGTTCGATCTGGTGGAGCAACGCCCTAGAGCGAAGCCTAGGTTGCCCGGAACGTAGAATTGGCCATCACTTTCAAACTGGTTGCAATTATTCCTGTTATATGATGGATACACTGTTGTATTTTTATTGCATTTTATGCTTCGGGCGTTGACTTCTAAGGCCCTAACTATTCAATCTGTTGGACCAACGCCCTAGGGTGAAGCCTAGCTTTCTCGGAAAGTAGAAATGACCATATGTTTCATACTGTTTGCAATTATTCGTTTCATACGATGGAAAAGCTGTTGTATTTATATTGTATGTTATGCTTCTGGCGTTGACTTCTAAGGCACTAACTATTCAATCTGTTGGAGCAACGCCCTAGTGTGAAGCCTAGGTTGCTCGGAAAGTAGAAATGACCATAAGTTTCATACTGGTTGCAATTATTCGTTTTATACGATGGAAAAACTGTTGTATTTATATTGTATTTTATGCTTCTGGCGTTGACTTCTAAGGCCCTAGCTATTCGATCTAGTGGAGCAACGCCCTCGAGTGAAGCCTATGATGCCCGGAACGTAGAAATGACCATCACTTTCAAACTCGTTGCAATTATTCTTGTTATATGATTGAAAAGCTGTTGTATTTTTGTTGCATTTTATGCTTCGGGCATTGACTTCTAAGGCCCTAACTATTCAATCTGTTGGAGCAACGCCCTAGGGTAAAGCCTAGGTTGCCCGGAAAGTAGAAATGACCATAACTTTCAGACTGGTTGCAATTATTCGTTTTATATGATGGAAAAACTGTTGTATTTATATTGTATTTTATGCTTATGGCGTTCCCTTCTTAGGCCCTAACTATTCGATCTGGTGGAACAACGGCCTATGGTGAAGCCTAGGTTGCCCGGAACGTAGAAATAACCATAACTTTTACACTGGTAGCAATTATTCGTTTTATACTATGGAAAAACTGTTCTATTCATTTTGTATTTAATGCTTCGGGCGTTGGCTTCTAAGGCCCTAACTGTTTGATCTGGTGGAGCAACGCCCTAGAGTGAAACCTAGGTTGCCCGGGACGTAGAAATGACCATAGCTTTCACACTGGTTGCTATTATTCGTTTTATACGATGGAAAAACTGTTATATTTATATTGTATTTAATGCTTCTGGCGTTGACTTCTTAGGCCCTAACTATTCGATCTGGTGGAACAACGCCCTAGAGTGAAGCCTAGGTTGCCTGGAACGTAGAATTGGCCATCACTTTCAAACTGATTGCAATTATTCCTGATATATGATGGAAACACTGTTGTATTTTTTTTGCATTTTATGGTTCGGGCGATGACTTCTAAGGCCCTAACTATTCAATCTGTTGGACCAACGCCCTAGGGTGAAGCCTATGTTGCTCGGAAAGTAGAAATGTCCATAAGTTTTATACTGGTTGCAATTATTCGTTTTATACGATGGAAAAACTGTTGTATTTATATTGTATTTTATGCTTCTGGCGTTGACTTCTAAGGCACTAACTATTCGATCTGGTGGAGCAACGCAATAGAGTGATGCCTAGGTTGCCCGGAACGCAGAATTGGCCATCAATTTCAAACTGGTTGCAATTATACCTGTTATATGATGGAAACACTGCTGTATTTTTTTTGCATTTTATGGTTCGGGCTTTGACTTCTAAGGCCCTAACTATTCAATCTGTTGGAGCAACGCCCTAGGGTGAAGCCTAGGTTGCTCGGAAAGTAGAAATGACCATAAGTTTCATACTGGTTGCAATTATTCGTTTTACACGATGGAAAAACTGTTGTATTTATATCGTATTTTATGCTTCTGGCGTTGACTTCTAAGGCACTATCTATTCGACCTGGTGGAGCAACGCCCTAGAGCGAAGCCTAGGTTGCCCGGAACGTAGAATTGGCCATCACTTTCAAACTGGTTGCAATTATTCCTGTTATATGATGGAAACACTGTTGTATTTTTTTTGCATTTTATGGTTCGGGCGTTGACTTCTAAGGCCCTAACCGTTTGATCTGGTGGAGCAACGCCCTAGAGTGAAGCCTAGGTTTCCCGGAACGTAGAAATGACCATCACTTTCAAACTGGTTGCAATTATTCCTGTTATGTGATGGAAAAACTGTTGTATTTTTAATGCATTTTATGCTTCGGGCATTGACTTCTAAGGCCCTAACTATTCAATCTGTTGGAGCAACGCCCTAGGGTGTAGCCTGGGTTGCCCGGAAAGTAGAAACGACCATAACTTTCATACTGGTTGCAATTATTCGTTTTATATCATGGAAAAACTGTTGTATACATATTGTATTTTATGCTGCTGGCATTCACTTCTTAGGCCCTAACTATTCGATCTGGTGGAACAACGCCCTGTGGTGAAGCCTAGGTTGCCCGGAACGTAGAAATGACCATAACTTTCACACTGGTTGCTATTATTCGCTTTATACGATTGAAAAACTGTTATATTTATATTGTATTTTATGCTTCTGGCGTTCACTTCTTAGGCCCTAGCTATTCGATCTGGTGGAACAACGCCCTATGGTGAAGCCTAGGTTGCCCGGAACGTAGAACTGACCATAACTTTTACACTGGTAGCAATTATTCCGGTTATATGATGGAAAAACTGTTGTATCTTTATTGCATTTTATGCTTCGGGCATTCACTTCTAAGGCCCAAACTATTCAATCTGTTGGAGCAACGCCCTAGGGTGTAGCCTAGGTTGCCCGGAAAGTAGAAATGACCACAACTTTCATACTGGTTGCAATTACTCGTTTTATATGATGGAAAAACTGTTGTATTTATATTGTATTTTATGCTGCTGGCGTTCACTTCCTAGGCCCTAACAATTCGATCTGGTGGAGCAACGCCCTAGAGTGATGCCTAGGTTGCCCGGAACGTAGAAATGACCATCACTTTCAAACTGGTTGCAGTTAATCCTTTTATACGATGGAAAAACTGTTGTATTTTTATTGCATTTTATGCTTCCGGCGTTGACTTCTAAGGCCCTAACTATTCAATCTGTGGAGCAACGCCCAAGGGTGAAGCCTAGGTTGCCCGGAAAGAAGAAATGACGTTAACTTTCATACTGGTTGCAATTATTCGTTTTATACGATGGAAAAACTGTTGTATTTATATTCTTTTTACGCTTCTGGCGTTGACTTTTAATGCACTAACTACTCGATCTGGCGGAGCAACGCCCTAGAGTGAAGCCGAGGTTTCCCGGAACGTAGAAATGACCATCACTTTCAAACTGGTTGCAATTATTCCTGTTATGTGATGGAAAAACTGTTGTATTTTTAATGCATTTTATGCTTCGGGCATTGACTTCTAAGGCCCTAACTATTCAATCTGTTGGAGCAACGCCCTAGGGTGTAGCCTGGGTTGCCCGGAAAGTAGAAACGACCATAACTTTCATACTGGTTGCAATTATTCGTTTTATATCATGGAAAAACTGTTGTATACATATTGTATTTTATGCTGCTGGCATTCACTTCTTAGGCCCTAACTATTCGATCTGGTGGAACAACGCCCTGTGGTGAAGCCTAGGTTGCCCGGAACGTAGAAATGACCATAACTTTCACACTGGTTGCTATTATTCGCTTTATACGATTGAAAAACTGTTATATTTATATTGTATTTTATGCTTCTGGCGTTCACTTCTTAGGCCCTAGCTATTCGATCTGGTGGAACAACGCCCTATGGTGAAGCCTAGGTTGCCCGGAACGTAGAACTGACCATAACTTTTACAATGGTAGCAATTATTCGTTTTATACAATGGAAAAACTGTTCTATTTATTTTGTATTTTATGCTTCGGGCGTTGACTTCTAAGGCCCTAGCTGTTTGATCTGGTGGAGCAACGCCCTAGAGTGAAGCCTAGGTTGCCCGGAACGTAGAAATGACCATAACTTTCACACTGGTTGCAATTATTCGTTTTATACGATGCAAACGCTGTTGTATTTATATCGTATTTTATGCTTCTGGCGTTTACTTCTAAGGTCCTAACTATTCAATCTGTTGGAGCAAGGCCCAAGGGTGAAGCCTAGCTTGCTCGGAAAGTAGAAATGACCATAAGTTTCATACTGGTTGCAATTATTCGTTTTATACGATGGAAACACTGTTGTATTTTTATTGCATTTTATGCTTCGGGCGTTGACTTCTTAGGCCCTAACTATTCAATCTGTTGGAGCAACGCCCTAGGGTGAAGCCTAGGTTTCTCGGAAAGTAGAAATGACCATCAGTTTCATACTGGTTGCAATTATTCGTTTTATACGATGGAAAAACTGTTGTATTTATAGTGTATTTTATGCTTCTGGCGTTGACTTCTAAGGCCCTAGCTATTCGATCTAGTGGGGAAACGCCCTAGAGTGAAGCCTAGGTTGCCCGGAAAGGAGATATGACCATCACTTTCAAACTGGTTGCAATTAATCCTGTTATACGATGGAAAAACTGTTGTATTTTTATTGCATTTTATGCTTCTGGCGTTCACTTCTTAGGCTCTAACTATTCGATCTGGTGGAACAACGGCCTAGGGTGAAGCCTAGCTTGCCCGGAACGTAGAAATGACCATTACTTGCACACTGGTAGCAATTATTCGTTTTATACAATGGAAAAACTGTTCTGTTTATTTTGTATTTTATGCTTCGGGCGTTGACTTCTAAGGCCCTAACTGTTTGATCTAGTGGAGCAACGCCCTAGAGTGAAGCCTAGGTTGCCCGGAACGTAGAAATGACCATAACTTTCACACTGGTTGCAATTACTCGTTTTATATGATGGAAAAACTATTGTATTTATATTGTATTTTATGCTGCTGGCGTTCAGTTCTTAGGACCTAACAATTCGATCTGGTGGAGCAACGCCCTAGAGTGATGCCTAGGTTGCCCGGAACGTAGAAATGACCATCACTTTCAAACTGGTTGCAGTTAATCCTTTTATACGATGGAAAAACTGTTGTATTTTTATTGCATTTTATGCTTCCGGCGTTGACTTCTAAGGCCCTAACCATTCAATCTGTTCGAGCAATGCCCAAGGGTGAAGCCTAGATTGCCCGGAAAGAAGAAATGACGTTAACTTTCCTACTGGTTGCAATTATTCGTTTTATACGATGGAAAAACTGTTGTATTTATATTGTATTTTATGCTTCTGGCGTTGACTTTTAATGCACTAACTACTCGATCTGGTGGAGCAACGCCCTAGAGTGAAGCCTAGGTTGCTCGGAATGTAGAAATGACCATAACTTTCACACTGGTTGCAATTATTCGTTTTATACGATGCAAACGCTGTTGTATTTATATCGTATTTTATGCTTCTGGCGTTTACTTCTAAGGACCTAACTATTCGATCTGGTGGAGCAACGCCCTAGAGTGAATCCTAGGTTGCTCGGAATGTAGAAATGACCATAACTTTCACACTGGTTGCAATTATTCGTTATATACGATGGAAACGCTGTTCTATTTATATCGTATTTTATGCTTCTGGCGTTGACTTCTAAGGCACTATCTATTCGATCTGGTGGAGCAACGCACTAGAGCGAAGCCTAGGTTGCCCGGAACGTAGAATTGGCCATAACTTTCAAACTGGTTGCAATTATTCCTTTTATATGATGGAAACACTGTTGTATTTTTTTGCATTTTATGGTTCGGGCGTTGACTTCTAAGGTCCTAACTATTCAATCTGTTGGAGCAACGCCCTAGGGTGAAGGCTAGGTTGCTCGGTAAGTAGAAATGACCATAAGTTTCATACTGGTTGCAATTATTCGTTTTATACGATGGAAAAACTGTTGTATTTATATTGTATTTTATGCTTCTGGCGTTGACTTCTAAGGTACTAACAATTCGATCTGGTGGAGCAACGCCCTAGAGTGAAGCCTAGGTTGCCTGGAACGTACAAATGACCATCACTTTCAAACTGGTTGCAATTATTCCGGTTATATGATGGAAAAACTGTTGTATTTTTATTGCATTTTATGCTTCGGGCATTCACTTCTAAGGCCCAAACTATTCAATCTGTTGGAGCAACGCCCTAGGGTGTAGCCTAGGTTGCCCGGAAAGTAGAAATGACCACAACTTTCATACTGGTTGCAATTACTCGTTTTATATGATGGAAAAACTGTTGTATTTATACTGTATTTTATGCTGCTGGCGTTCAGTTCTTAGGCCCTAACAATTCGATCTGGTGGAGCAACGCCCTAGAGTGATGCCTAGGTTGCCCGGAACGTAGAAATGACCATCACTTTCAAACTGGTTGCAGTTAATCCTTTTATACGATGGAAAAACTGTTGTATTTTTATTGCATTTTATGCTTTCGGCGTTGACTTCTAAGGCCCTAACCATTCAATCTGTTCGAGCAATGCCCAAGGGTGAAGCCTAGGTTGCCCGGAAAGAAGAAATGACGTTAACTTTCATACTGGTTGCAATTATTCGTTTTATACGATGGAAAAACTGTTGTATTTATATTGTATTTTATGCTTCTGGCGTTGACTTTTAATGCACTAACTACTCGATCTGGTGGAGCAACGCCCTAGAGTGAAGCCTAGGTTGCTCGGAATGTAGAAATGACCATAACTTTCACACTGGTTGCAATTATTCGTTTTATACGATGCAATAGCTGTTGTATTTATATCGTATTTTATGCTTCTGGCGTTTACTTCTAAGGACCTAACTATTCGATCTGGTGGAGCAACGCCCTAGAGTGAATCCTAGGTTGCTCGGAATGTAGAAATGACCATCAGTTTCATACTGGTTGCAATTATTCGTTTTATACGATGGAAAAACTGTTGTATTTATAGTGTATTTTATGCTTCTGGCGTTGACTTCTAAGGCACTAACTATTCGATCTGGTGGAGCAACGCAATAGAGTGATGCCTAGGTTGCCCGGAACGCAGAATTGGCCATCAATTTCAAACTGGTTGCAATTATACCTGTTATATGATGGAAACACTGCTGTATTTTTTTTGCATTTTATGGTTCGGGCTTTGACTTCTAAGGCCCTAACTATTCAATCTGTTGGAGCAACGCCCTAGGGTGAAGCCTAGGTTGCTCGGAAAGTAGAAATGACCATAAGTTTCATACTGGTTGCAATTATTCGTTTTACACGATGGAAAAACTGTTGTATTTATATCGTATTTTATGCTTCTGGCGTTGACTTCTAAGGCACTATCTATTCGACCTGGTGGAGCAACGCCCTAGAGCGAAGCCTAGGTTGCCCGGAACGTAGAATTGGCCATCACTTTCAAACTGGTTGCAATTATTCCTGTTATATGATGGAAACACTGTTGTATTTTTTTTGCATTTTATGGTTCGGGCGTTGACTTCTAAGGCCCTAACCGTTTGATCTGGTGGAGCAACGCCCTAGAGTGAAGCCTAGGTTGCCCGGTACGTAGAAATGACCATAACTTTCAAACTGGTTGCAATTATTCCGGTTATATGATGGAAAAACTGTTGTATCTTTATTGCATTTTATGCTTCGGGCATTCACTTCTAAGGCCCAAACTATTCAATCTGTTGGAGCAACGCCATAGGGTGTAGCCTAGGTTGCCCGGAAAGTAGAAATGACCACAACTTTCATACTGGTTGCAATTACTCGTTTTATATGATGGAAAAACTGTTGTATTTATATTGTATTTTATGCTGCTGGCGTTCACTTCCTAGGCCCTAACAATTCGATCTGGTGGAGCAACGCCCTAGAGTGATGCCTAGGTTGCCCGGAACGTAGAAATGACCATCACTTTCAAACTGGTTGCAGTTAATCCTTTTATACGATGGAAAAACTGTTGTATTTTTATTGCATTTTATGCTTCCGGCGTTGACTTCTAAGGCCCTAACTATTCAATCTGTGGAGCAACGCCCAAGGGTGAAGCCTAGGTTGCCCGGAAAGAAGAAATGACGTTAACTTTCATACTGGTTGCAATTATTCGTTTTATACGATGGAAAAACTGTTGTATTTATATTCTTTTTATGCTTCTGGCGTTGACTTTTAATGCACTAACTACTCGATCTGGCGGAGCAACGCCCTAGAGTGAAGCCGAGGTTTCCCGGAACGTAGAAATGACCATCACTTTCAAACTGGTTGCAATTATTCCTGTTATGTGATGGAAAAACTGTTGTATTTTTAATGCATTTTATGCTTCGGGCATTGACTTCTAAGGCCCTAACTATTCAATCTGTTGGAGCAACGCCCTAGGGTGTAGCCTGGGTTACCCGGAAAGTAGAAACGACCATAACTTTCATACTGGTTGCAATTATTCGTTTTATATCATGGAAAAACTGTTGTATACATATTGTATTTTATGCTGCTGGCATTCACTTCTTAGGCCCTAACTATTCGATCTGGTGGAACAACGCCCTGTGGTGAAGCCTAGGTTGCCCGGAACGTAGAAATGACCATAACTTTCACACTGGTTGCTATTATTCGCTTTATACGATTGAAAAACTGTTATATTTATATTGTATTTTATGCTTCTGGCGTTCACTTCTTAGGCCCTAGCTATTCGATCTGGTGGAACAACGCCCTATGGTGAAGCCTAGGGTGCCCGGAACGTAGAACTGACCATAACTTTTACACTGGTAGCAATTATTCGTTTTATGCAATGGAAAAACTGTTCTATTTATTTTGTATTTTATGCTTCGGGCGTTGACTTCTAAGGCCCTAGCTGTTTGATCTGGTGGAGCAACGCCCTAGAGTGAAGCCTAGGTTGCCCGGAACGTAGAAATGACCATAACTTTCACACTGGTTGCAATTATTCGTTTTATACGATGCAAACGCTGTTGTATTTATATCGTATTTTATGCTTCTGGCGTTTACTTCTAAGGTCCTAACTATTCAATCTGTTGGAGCAAGGCCCAAGGGTGAAGCCTAGCTTGCTCGGAGAGTGGAAATGACCATAAGTTTCATACTGGTTGCAATTATTCGTTTTATACGATGGAAACACTGTTGTATTTTTATTGCATTTTATGCTTCGGGCGTTGACTTCTTAGGCCCTAACTATTCAATCTGTTGGAGCAACGCCCTAGGGTGAAGCCTAGGTTTCTCGGAAAGTAGAAATGACCATCAGTTTCATACTGGTTGCAATTATTCGTTTTATACGATGGAAAAACTGTTGTATTTATAGTGTATTTTATGCTTCTGGCGTTGACTTCTAAGGCCCTAGCTATTCGATCTAGTGGGGCAACGCCCTAGAGTGAAGCCTAGGTTGCCCGGAAAGGAGATATGACCATCACTTTCAAACTGGTTGCAATTAATCCTGTTATACGATGGAAAAACTGTTGTATTTTTATTGCATTTTATGCTTCTGGCGTTCACTTCTTAGGCTCTAACTATTCGATCTGGTGGAACAACGGCCTAGGGTGAAGCCTAGCTTGCCCGGAACGTAGAAATGACCATTACTTGCACACTGGTAGCAATTATTCGTTTTATACAATGGAAAAACTGTTCTGTTTATTTTGTATTTTATGCTTCGGGCGTTGACTTCTAAGGCCCTAACTGTTTGATCTAGTGGAGCAACGCCCTAGAGTGAAGCCTAGGTTGCCCGGAACGTAGAAATGACCATAACTTTCACACTGGTTGCAATTACTCGTTTTATATGATGGAAAAACTATTGTATTTATATTGTATTTTATGCTGCTGGCGTTCAGTTCTTAGGCCCTAACAATTCGATCTGGTGGAGCAACGCCCTAGAGTGATGCCTAGGTTGCCCGGAACGTAGAAATGACCATCACTTTCAAACTGGTTGCAGTTAATCCTTTTATACGATGGAAAAACTGTTGTATTTTTATTGCATTTTATGCTTCCGGCGTTGACTTCTAAGGCCCTAACCATTCAATCTGTTCGAGCAATGCCCAAGGGTGAAGCCTAGATTGCCCGGAAAGAAGAAATGACGTTAACTTTCATACTGGTTGCAATTATTCGTTTTATACGATGGAAAAACTGTTGTATTTATATTGTATTTTATGCTTCTGGCGTTGACTTTTAATGCACTAACTACTCGATCTGGTGGAGCAACGCCCTAGAGTGAAGCCTAGGTTGCTCGGAATGTAGAAATGACCATAACTTTCACACTGGTTGCAATTATTCGTTTTATACGATGCAAACGCTGTTGTATTTATATCGTATTTTATGCTTCTGGCGTTTACTTCTAAGGACCTAACTATTCGATCTGGTGGAGCAACGCCCTAGAGTGAATCCTAGGTTGCTCGGAATGTAGAAATGACCATAACTTTCACACTGGTTGCAATTATTCGTTTTATACGATGGAAACGCTGTTCTATTTATATCGTATTTTATGCTTCTGGCGTTGACTTCTAAGGCACTATCTATTCGATCTGGTGGAGCAACGCACTAGAGCGAAGCCTAGGTTGCCCGGAACGTAGAATTGGCCATCACTTTCAAACTGGTTGCAATTATTCCTTTTATATGATGGAAACACTGTTGTATTTTTTTGCATTTTATGGTTCGGGCGTTGACTTCTAAGGTCCTAACTATTCAATCTGTTGGAGCAACGCCCTAGGGTGAAGGCTAGGTTGCTCGGTAAGTAGAAATGACCATAAGTTTCATACTGGTTGCAATTATTCGTTTTATACGATGGAAAAACTGTTGTATTTATATTGTATTTTATGCTTCTGGCGTTGACTTCTAAGGTACTAACAATTCGATCTGGTGGAGCAACGCCCTAGAGTGAAGCCTAGGTTGCCTGGAACGTACAAATGACCATCACTTTCAAACTGGTTGCAATTATTCCGGTTATATGATGGAAAAACTGTTGTATTTTTATTGCATTTTATGCTTCGGGCATTCACTTCTAAGGCCCAAACTATTCAATCTGTTGGAGCAACGCCCTAGGGTGTAGCCTAGGTTGCCCGGAAAGTAGAAATGACCACAACTTTCATACTGGTTGCAATTACTCGTTTTATATGATGGAAAAACTGTTGTATTTATATTGTATTTTATGATGCTGGCGTTCAGTTCTTAGGCCCTAACAATTCGATCTGGTGGAGCAACGCCCTAGAGTGATGCCTAGGTTGCCCGGAACGTAGAAATGACCATCACTTTCAAACTGGTTGCAGTTAATCCTTTTATACGATGGAAAAACTGTTGTATTTTTATTGCATTTTATGCTTTCGGCGTTGACTTCTAAGGCCCTAACCATTCAATCTGTTCGAGCAATGCCCAAGGGAGAAGCCTAGGTTGCCCGGAAAGAAGAAATGACGTTAACTTTCATACTGGTTGCAATTATTCGTTTTATACGATGGAAAAACTGTTGTATTTATATTGTATTTTATGCTTCTGGCGTTGACTTTTAATGCACTAACTACTCGATCTGGTGGAGCAACGCCCTAGAGTGAAGCCTAGGTTGCTCGGAATGTAGAAATGACCATAACTTTCACACTGGTTGCAATTATTCGTTTTATACGATGCAATAGCTGTTGTATTTATATCGTATTTTATGCTTCTGGCGTTGACTTCTAAGGTACTAACAATTCGATCTGGTGGAGCAACGCCCTAGAGTGAAGCCTAGGTTGCCTGGAACGTACAAATGACCATCACTTTCAAACTGGTTGCAATTATTCCGGTTATATGATGGAAAAACTGTTGTATTTTTATTGCATTTTATGCTTCGGGCATTCACTTCTAAGGCCCAAACTATTCAATCTGTTGGAGCAACGCCCTAGGGTGTAGCCTAGGTTGCCCGGAAAGTAGAAATGACCACAACTTTCATACTGGTTGCAATTACTCGTTTTATATGATGGAAAAACTGTTGTATTTATATTGTATTTTATGATGCTGGCGTTCAGTTCTTAGGCCCTAACAATTCGATCTGGTGGAGCAACGCCCTAGAGTGATGCCTAGGTTGCCCGGAACGTAGAAATGACCATCACTTTCAAACTGGTTGCAGTTAATCCTTTTATACGATGGCATAACTGTTGTATTTTTATTGCATTTTATGCTTTCGGCGTTGACTTCTAAGGCCCTAACCATTCAATCTGTTCGAGCAATGCCCAAGGGTGAAGCCTAGGTTGCCCGGAAAGAAGAAATGACGTTAACTTTCATACTGGTTGCAATTATTCGTTTTATACGATGGAAAAACTGTTGTATTTATATTGTATTTTATGCTTCTGGCGTTGACTTTTAATGCACTAACTACTCGATCTGGTGGAGCAACGCCCTAGAGTGAAGCCTAGGTTGCTCGGAATGTAGAAATGACCATAACTTTCACACTGGTTGCAATTATTCGTTTTATACGATGCAATAGCTGTTGTATTTATATCGTATTTTATGCTTCTGGCGTTTACTTCTAAGGACCTAACTATTCGATCTGGTGGAGCAACGCCCTAGAGTGAATCCTAGGTTGCTCGGAATGTAGAAATGACCATCAGTTTCATACTGGTTGCAATTATTCGTTTCATACGATGGAAAAACTGTTGTATTTATAGTGTATTTTATGCTTCTGGCGTTGACTTCTAAGGCCCTAGCTATTCGATCTAGTGGAGCAACGCCCTAGAGTGAAGCCTAGGTTGCCCGGAAAGGAGAAATGACCTTCACTTTCAAACTGGTTGCAATTAATCCTGTTATACGATGGAAAAGCTGTTGTATTTATATAGTATTTTATGATTCTGGCGTTTACTTCTAAGGACCTAACTATTCGATCTGGTGGAGCAACGCCCTAGAGTGATTCCTAGGTTGCTCGGAATGTAGAAATGACCATAACTTTCACACTGGTTGCAATTATTCGTTTTATACGATGGAAACGCTGTTGTATTTATATCGTATTTTATGCTTCTGGCCTTGACTTCTTAGGCCGTAACTATTCGGTCTGGTGGAGCAACGCCCAGGAGTTAAACCTAGGTTGCCCGGAACGTAGAATTGGCCATCACTTTCAAACTGGTTGCAATTATTCCTGTTATATGAGGGAAACACTGTTGTATTTTTTTTGCATTTTATGGTTCGGGCGTTGACTTCCAAGGCCCTAACTATTCAATCCGTTGGAGCAACGCCATACGGTGAAGCCTAGGTTGCTCGGAAAGTAGAAATGACCATAAGTTTCATACTGGTTGCAATTATTTGTTTCATACGATGGAAAAGCTGTTGTATCTATATTGCATTTTATGCTTCTGGCGTTGACTTCTAAGGCACTAACTATTCGATCTGGTGGAGCAACGCCCTGGAGTGAAGCCTAGGTTGCCCGGAACGTAGAAATGACCATAACTTTCACACTGGTAGCAATTTTTCGTTTTATACGATGGAAAAACTGTTCTATTTATTTTGTATTTTATGCTTCGGGCGTTGACTTCTAAGGCCCTAACTGTTTGATCTGGTGGAGCAACGCCCTAGAGTGAAGCCTAGGTTGCCCGGAACGTAGAAATGACCATAACATTCACACTGGTTGCTATTATTCGTTCTATACGATGGAAAAACTGTTATATTTATATTGTACCTTATGCTTCTGGCGTTGACTTCTTAGGCCCTAACAATTCGATCTGGTGGAACAACGCCCTAGAGTGAAGCCTAGGTTGCCCGGAAGGTAGAAATGACCATAACTTCCACACTGGTTGCAATTATTCGTTTTATACAATGGAAAAGCTGTTGTATTTATATCGTTTTTTATGCTTCTGGCGTTGACTTCTTAGGCCCTAACTATTCCATCTGGTGGAACAACGCCCTAGGGTAAAGCCCAGATTGCGCTGAACGTAGAAATGACCATAACTTTCACACTGGTAGCAATTTTTCGTTTTATACGATGGAAAAACTGTTCTATTTATTTTGTATTTAATGCTTCGGGCGATGACTTCTAAGGCCCTAACTGTTTGATCTGGTGGAGCAACGCCCTGGAGTGAAGCCTAGGTTGCCTGGAACGTAGAAATGACCATCACTTTCACACGGGTTGCAATTATTCCTGTTATAGGATGGAATGACTGTTGTATTTTTATTGTATTTTATACTTCAGGCGTTGACTTGTGAGGCCGTAGCTATTCGATGTGGTGGAAGAACGCCATACAGTGAAGCCTAGGTTGCCCGGAATGTACAAATGACCATAACTTTTACATTGGTAGCAATTATTCGTTTTATGCGATGGAAAAGCTGTTATATTTATATTGTACTTTATGCTTCTGGCGTTGACTTCTGAGGCCGTTGCTATTCGATGTGGTGGAAGAACGACATAGAGTGAAGCCTAGGTAGCCCGGAACGTAGAAATGACCACTACTATCACACTGGTTGCAAATTATTCCTGCCATACGATGGAAAAACTGTTGTATTTTTATTGCATTTTATGCTTCTGGCGTTCACTTCTTAGGCCCTAACTATTCGATCTGGTGGAAGAGCGGCCTAGGGTGAAGCCTAGGTTGCCCGGAACGTAGAAATGACCATCACTTTCACACTGGTTGCTATTATTCGTTTTATACGAAGGAAAAACAGTTGTATTTATAGTGTATTATATGCTTCTGGCGTTGACTTTTAATGCACTAACTATTCGATCTGGCGGAGTAACACCCTAGTGTGAAGCCGAGGTTTCCCGGAACGTAGAAATGACCATCACTTTCAAACTGGTTGCAATTATTCGTTTTATATGATGGCAAAACTGTTATATTTATATTGTATTTTATGCTTCTGGCGTTCACTTCTTAGGCCCTAGCTATTCGATCTGGTGGAACAACGCCCTATGGTGAAGCCTAGGTTGCCCGGAACGTAGAAATGACCACAACTTTCATACTGGTTGCAATTACTCGTTTTATATGATGGAAAAACTGTTGTATTTATATTGTATTTTATGCTGCTGGCGTTCACTTCTTAGGCCCTAACAATTCGATCTGGTGGAGCAACGCCCTAGAGTGATGCCTAGGTTGCCCGGAACGTAGAAATGACCATCACTTTCAAACTGGTTGCAGTTAATCCTTTTATACGATGGAAAAACTGTTGTATTTTTATTGCATTTTATGCTTCCGGCGTTGACTTCTAAGGCCCTAACTATTCAATCTGTGGAGCAACGCCCAAGGGTGAAGCCTAGGTTGCCCGGAAAGAAGAAATGACGTTAACTTTCATACTGGTTGCAATTATTCGTTTTATACGATGGAAAAACTGTTGTATTTATATTGTATTTTATGCTTCTGGCGTTGACTTTTAATGCACTAACTACTCGATCTGGCGGAGCAACGCCCTAGAGTGAAGCCGAGGTTTCCCGGAACGTAGAAATGACCATCACTTTCAAACTGGTTGCAATTATTCCTGTTATGTGATGGAAAAACTGTTGTATTTTTAATGCATTTTATGCTTCGGGCATTGACTTCTAAGGCCTTAACTATTCAATCTGTTGGAGCAACGCCCTAGGGTGTAGCCTAGGTTGCCCGGAAAGTAGAAACGACCATAACTTTCATACTGGTTGCAATTATTCGTTTTATATCATGGAAAAACTGTTGTTTACATATTGTATTTATGCTGCTGGCATTCACTTCTTAGGCCCTAACTATTCGATCTGGTGGAACAACGCCCTGTGGTGAAGCCTAGGTTGCCCGGAACGTAGAAATGACCATAACTTTCACACTGGTTGCTATTATTCGCTTTAAACGATTGAAAAACTGTTATATTTATATTGTATTTTATGCTTCTGGCGTTCACTTCTTAGGCCCTAGCTATTCGATCTGGTGGAACAACGCCCTATGGTGAAGCCTAGGTTGCCCGGAACGTAGAACTGACCATAACTTTTACACTGGTAGCAATTATTCGTTTTATACAATGGAAAAACTGTTCTATTTATTTTGTATTTTATGCTTCGGGCGTTGACTTCTAAGGCCCTAGCTGTTTGATCTGGTGGAGCAACGCCCTAGAGTGAAGCCTAGGTTGCCCGGAACGTAGAAATGACCATAACTTTCACACTGGTTGCTATTATTCGTTCTATACGATGGAAAAACTGTTGTATTTATATAGTATTTTATGCTTCTGGCCTTGACTTCTTAGGCCGTAACTATTCGGTCTGGTGGAGCAACGCCCTGGAGTGAAACCTAGGTTGCCCGGAACGTAGAATTGGCCATCACTTTCAAACTGGTTGCAATTATTCCTGTTATATGAGGGAAACACTGTTGTATTTTTTTTGCATTTTATGGTTCGGGCGTTGACTTCCAAGGCCCTAACTATTCAATCCGTTGGAGCAACGCCATACGGTGAAGCCCAGGTTGCTCGGAAAGTAGAAATGACCATAAGTTTCATACTGGTTGCAATTATTTGTTTCATACGATGGAAAAACTGTTGTATTTATATTGTATTTTATGCTTCTGCCGTTGACTTCTAAGGCACTAACTATTCGATCTGGTGGAGCAACGCCCTAGTGTGAAGCCGAGGTTGCCCGGAACGTAGAATTGGCCATCACTTTCAAACTGGTCGCAATTATTCCTGTTATATGATTGAAACACTGTTGTATTTTTTTTGCATTTTATGGTTCGGTCGTAGACTTCAAAGGCCCTAACTATTCAATCTGTTGGAGCAACGCCCTAGGGTGATGCCTAGGTTGCTCGGAAAGTAGAAATGACCATAAGTTTCATACTGGTTGCAATTATTCGTTTTATACGATGGAAAAGCTGTTGTATTTATATTGTATTTTATGCTTCTGGCGTTGACTTCTGAGGCACTAGCTATTCGATCTGGTGGAGCAACGCCCTAGAGTGAAGCCTAGGTTGCCCGGGACGTAGAATTGGCCATCACTTTCAAACTGGTTGCAACTATTCCTGTTATATTATGGAAACACTGTTGTATTTTTATTGCATTTTATACTTCGGGCGATGACTTCTAAGGCCCTAACTATTCAATCTGTTGGAGCAACGCCCTAGGGTGATGCCTAGGTTGCTCGGAAAGTAGAAACGACCATAAGTTTCATACTGGTTGCAATTATTCGTTTTATACGATGGAAAAACTGTTGTATTTATATTGTATTTTATGCTTCTGGCGTTGACTGCTAACGCCCTAGCTGTTCGATCTAGTGGAGCAACGCCCTAGAGTGAAGCCTAGGTTGCCCGGAAAGGAGAAATGACCATCACGTTCAAACTGGTTGCAATTAATCCTTTTATACGATGGAAAAGCTGTTGTATTTATATCGTATTTTATGCTTCTAGCGTTGACTTGTAAGGCACTATTTATTCGATCTGGTGGAGCAACGCCCTAGAGCGAAGCCTAGGTTGCCCGGAACGTAGAATTGGCCATCACTTTCAAACTGGTTGCAATTATTCCTGTTATATGATGGATACACTGTTGTATTTTTATTGCATTTTATGCTTCGGGCGTTGACTTCTAAGGCCCTACCTATTCAATCTGTTGGACCACCGCCCTAGGGTGAAGCCTAGCTTGCTCGGAAAGTAGAAATGACCGTAAGTTTCATACTGGTTGCAATTATTCGTTTTATACGATGGAAAAGCTGTTGTATTTATATTGTATTTTATGCTTCTGGCGTTGAGTTCTGAGGCACTAACTATTCGATCTGGTGCAGCAACGCCCTAGAGTGAAGCCTAGGTTGCTCGGAACGTAGAATTGGCCATCACTTTCAAACTGGTTGCAATTATTCCTGATATATGATGGAAACACTGTTGTATTTTTTTTGCATTTTATGGTTCGGGCGTTGACTTCTAAGGCCCTAACTATTCAATCTGTTGGAGTAACGCCCTAGGGTGAAGCCTAGGTTGCTCGGAAAGTAGAAATGACCATAAGTTTCATACTGGTTGCAATTATTCGTTTTATACGATGGAAAAGCTGTTGTTTTTATATCGTATTTTATGCTTCTGGCGTTGACTTCTTAGGCCGTAACTATTCGGTCTGGTGGAGCAACGCCCTGGAGAGAAACCTAGGTTGCCCGGAACGTAGAATTGGCCATCGCTTTCAAACTGGTTGCAATTATTCCTGATATATGATGGAAACACTGTTGTATTTTTCTTGCATTTTATGGTTCGGGCGTGGAATTCTAAGGCCCTAACTATTCAATCTGTTGGAGCAACGCCCTAGGGTGAAGCCTAGGTTGCTCGGAATGTAGAAATGTCCATAAGTTTCATACTGGTTGCAATTATACCTGTTATATGATGGAAACACTGCTGTATTTTTTTTGCATTTTATGGTTCGGGCTTTGACTTCTAAGGCCCTAACTATTCAATCTGTTGGAGCAACGCCCTAGGGTGAAGCCTAGGTTGCTCGGAAAGTAGAAATGACCATAAGTTTCATACTGGTTGCAATTATTTGTTTCATACGATGGAAAAACTGTTGTATTTATATTGTATTTTATGCTTCTGGCGTTGACTTCTAAGGCACTAACTATTCGATCTGGTGGAGCAACGCCCTAGAGTGAAGCCGAGGTTGCCCGGAACGTAGAATTGGCCATCACTTTCAAACTGGTCGCAATTATTCCTGTTATATGATTGAAACACTGTTGTATTTTTTTTGCATTTTATGGTTCGGTCGTAGACTTCAAAGGCCCTAACTATTCAATCTGTTGGAGCAACGCCCTAGGGTGATGCCTAGGTTGCTCGGAAAGTAGATGTGACCATAAGTTTCATACTGGTTGCAATTATTCGTTTTATACGATGGAAAAGCTGTTGTATTTATATTGTATTTTATGCTTCTGGCGTTGACTTCTGAGGCACTAACTATTCGATCTGGTGGAGCAACGCCCTAGAGTGAAGCCTAGGTTGCCCGGGACGTAGAATTGGCCATCACTTTCAAACTGGTTGCAACTATTCCTGTTATATTATGGAAACACTGTTGTATTTTTATTGCATTTTATGCTTCGGGCGATGACTTCTAAGGCCCTAACTATTCAATCTGTTGGAGCAACGCCCTAGGGTGATGCCTAGGTTGCTCGGAAAGTAGAAACGACCATAAGTTTCATACTGGTTGCAATTATTCGTTTTATGCGATGGAAAAACTGTTGTATTTATATTGTATTTTATGCTTCTGGCGTTGACTTCTAACGCCCTAGCTGTTCGATCTTGTGGAGCAACGCCCTAGAGTGAAGCCTAGGTTGCCCGGAAAGGAGAAATGACCATCACGTTCAAACTGGTTGCAATTAATCCTTTTATACGATGGAAAAGCTGTTGTATTTATATCGTATTTTATGCTTCTAGCGTTGACTTCTAAGGCACTATTTATTCGATCTGGTGGAGCAACGCCCTAGAGCGAAGCCTAGGTTGCCCGGAACGTAGAATTGGCCATCACTTTCAAACTGGTTGCAATTATTCCTGTTATATGATGGAAACACTGTGGTATTTTTTTTGCATGTTATGGTTCGGGCGTTGACTTCTAAGGTCCTAACTATTCAATCTGTTGGAGCAACGCCCTAGGGTGAAGCCTAGGTTGCTTGGAAAGTAGAAATGACCATAAGTTTCATACTGGTTGCAATTATTCGTTTTATACGATGGAAAAACTGTTGTATTTATATTGTATTTTATGCTTCTGGCGTTGACTTCTAAGGCACTAACTATTCGATCTGATGGAGCAACGCCCTAGAGTGAAGCCTAGGTTGCCCGGAACGTAGAATTGGCCATCGCTTTCAAACTGGTTGCAATTATTCCTGTTATATGATGGATACACTGTTGTATTTTTATTGAATTTTATGCTTCGGGCGTTGACTTCTAAGGCCCTACCTATTCAATCTGTTGGACCAACGCCCTAGGGTGGAGCCTAGCTTGCTCGGAAAGTAGAAATGACCATAAGTTTCATACTGGTTGCAATTATTCGTTTTATACGATGGAAAAGCTGTTGTTTTTATATCGTATTTTATGCTTCTGGCGTTGACTTCTTAGGCCGTAACTATTCGGTCTGGTGGAGCAACGCCCTGGAGAGAAACCTAGGTTGCCCGGAACGTAGAATTGGCCATCGCTTTCAAACTGGTTGCAATTATTCCTGATATATGATGGAAACACGGTTGTATTTTTCTTGCATTTTATGGTTCGGGCGTGGAATTCTAAGGCCCTAACTATTCAATCTGTTGGAGCAACGCCCTAGGGTGAAGCCTAGGTTGCTCGGAATGTAGAAATGTCCATAAGTTTCATACTGGTTGCAATTATACCTGTTATATGATGGAAACACTGCTGTATTTTTTTTGCATTTTATGGTTCGGGCTTTGACTTCTAAGGCCCTAACTATTCAGTCTGTTGGAGCAACGCCCTAGGGTGAAGCCTAGGTTGCTCGGAAAGTAGAAATGACCATATGTTTCATACTGGTTGCAATTATTCGTTTTATACGATGGAAAAGCTGTTGTATTTATATTGTATTTTATGCTTCTGGCGTTGACTTCTAGGGCACTAACTATTCAATCTGTTGCAGCAACGCCCTAGGGTGAAGCCTAGGTTGCTCGGAAAGTAGAAGTGACCATAGGTTTCATACTGGTTGCAATTATTCGTTTTATACGATGGAATAACTGTTGTATTTATATTGTATTTTATGCTTCTGGCGTTGACTTCTAAGGCCCTAGCTGTTCGATCTAGTGGAGCAACGCCCTAGAGTGAAGCCGAGGTTGCCCGGAAAGGAGAAATGACCATCACTTTCAAACTGGTTGCAATTGATCCTTTTATACGATGGAAAAGCTGTTGTATTTATATCGTATTTTATGCTTCCGGCGTTTACTTCTAAGGACGTAACTATTCGATCTGGTGGAGCAACGCCCTAGAGCGAAGCCTAGGTTGCCCGGAACGTAGAATTGGCCATCACTTTCAAACTGGTTGCAATTACTCCTGTTATATGATGGATACACTGTTGTATTTTTATTGCATTTTATGCTTCGGGCGTTGACTTCCAAGGCCCTAACTATTCAATCTGTTGGCCCAACGACCTAAGGTGAAGCCTAGCTTGCTCGGAAAGTAGAAGTGACCATAAGTTTCATACTGGTTGCAATTATTCGTTTTATACGATGGAAAAGCTGTTGTATTTATATCGTATTTTATGCTTCTGGCGTTGACTTCTTAGGCCGTAACTGTTCGGTCTGGTGGAGGAACGCCCTGGAGTGAAACCTAGGTTGCCCGGAACGTAGAATTGGCCATCACTTTCAAACTGGTTGCAATTATTCCTGATATATGATGGAAACACTGTTGTATTTTTTTTGCATTTTATGGTTCGAGTGTTGACTTCTAAGGCCCTAACTATTCAATCTGTTGGAGCAACGCCCTAGGGTGAAGCCTATGTTGCTCGGAAAGTAGAAATGACCATAGCTTTCACACTGGTTGCTATTATTCGTTTTATACGATGGAAAAACTGTTGTATTTATATTGTATTTTATGCTTCTGGCGTTGACATCTAAGGCACTAACTATTCGATCTGGTGGAGCAACGCAATAGAGTGATGCCTAGGTTGCCCGGAACGTAGAATTGGCCATCAATTTCAAACTGGTTGCAATTATACCTGTTATATGATGGAAACACTGCTGTATTTTTTTTGCATTTTATGGTTCGGGCGTTGAGTACTAAGGCACTAACTATTCAATACGTTGGAGCAACGCCCTAGGGTGAAGCCTAGGTTGCTCGGAAAGTAGAAATGACCATAAGTTTCATACTTGTTGCAATTATTCGTTTTATACGATGGAAAAACTGTTGTATTTATATTGTACTTTATGCTGCTGGCGTTGGCTTCTAAGGCACTAACTATTCGATCTGGTGGAGCAACGCCCTAGAGGGAAGCCTAGGTTGCCCGGAACTTAGAATTGGCCATCACTTTCAAACTGGTTGCAATTATTCCTGATATATGATGGAAACACTGTTGTATTTTTTTTGCATTTTATGGTTCGGGCGTTTACTTCTAAGGCCCTAACTATTCAATCTGTTGGAGCAATGCCCTAGGGTGTAGCCTAGGTTGCTCGGAAAGTAGAAATGTCCATAAGTTTCATACTGGTTGCAATTATTCGTTTTATACGATGGAAAAACTGTTGTATTTATATTGTATTTTATGCTTCTGGCGTTGACTTCTAAGGCACTATCTAATCGATCTGGTGGAGCAACGCAATAGAGTGATGCCTAGGTTGCCCGGAACGTAGAATTGGCCATCAATTTCAAACTGGTTGCAATTATACCTGTTATATGATGGAAACACTGCTGTATTTTTTTTGCATTTTATGGTTCGGGCTTTGACTTCTAAGGCCCTAACTATTCAATCTGTTGGAGCAACGCCCTAGGGTGAAGCCTAGGTTGCTCGGAAAGTAGAAATGACCATATGTTTCATACTGGTTGCAATTATTCGTTTTATACGATGGAAAAGCTGTTGTATTTATATTGTATTTTATGCTTCTGGCGTTGACTTCTTAGGCCCTAACTATTCGATCTGGTGGAACAACGCCCTAGAGTGAAGCCTAGGTTGCCTGGAACGTAGAATTCGCCATCACTTTCAAACTGGTTGCAATTATTCCTGATATATGATGGAAACACTGTTGTATTTTTTTTTAATTTTATGGTTCGGGCGTTGACTTCTAAGGCCCTAACTATTCAATCTGTTGGAGCAACTACCTAGGGTGAAGCCTAGGTTGCTCGGAAAGTAGAAATGACCATAAGTTTCATACTGGTTGCAATTATTCGTTTTATACGATGGAAAAACTGTTGTATTTATATCGTATTTTATGCTTCTGGCGTTGACTTCTAAGGCACTATCTATTCGATCTGGTGGAGCAACGCCCTAGAGCGAAGCCTAGGTTGCCCGGAACGTAGAATTGGCCATCACTTTCAAACTGGTTGCAACTATTCCTGTTATATTATGGAAACACTGTTGTATTTTTATTGCATTTTATGCTTCGGGCGATGACTTCTAAGGCCCTAACTATTCAATCTGTTGGAGCAACGACCTAGGGTGATGCCTAGGTTGCTCGGAAAGTAGAAACGACCATAAGTATCATACTGGTTGCAATTATTCGTTTTATGCGATGGAAAAACTGTTGTATTTATATTGTATTTTATGCTTCTGGCGTTGACTTCTAACGCCCTAGCTGTTCGATCTTGTGGAGCAACGCCCTAGAGTGAAGCCTAGGTTGCCCGGAAAGGAGAAATGACCATCACGTTCAAACTGGTTGCAATTAATCCTTTTATACGATGGAAAAGCTGTTGTATTTATATCGTATTTTATGCTTCTAGCGTTGCCTTCTAAGGCACTATTTATTCGATCTGGTGGAGCAACGCCCTAGAGCGAAGCCTAGGTTGCCCGGAACGTAGAATTGGCCATCACTTTCAAACTGGTTGCAATTATTCCTGTTATATGATGGAAACACTGTGGTATTTTTTTTGCATGTTATGGTTCGGGCGTTGACTTCTAAGGTCCTAACTATTCAATCTGTTGGAGCAACGCCCTAGGGTGAAGCCTAGGTTGCTTGGAAAGTAGAAATGACCATAAGTTTCATACTGGTTGCAATTATTCGTTTTATACGATGGAAAAACTGTTGTATTTATATTGTATTTTATGCTTCTGGCGTTGACTTCTAAGGCACTAACTATTCGATCTGGTGGAGCAACGCCCCAGAGTGTAGCCTAGGTTGCCCGGAACGTAGAATTGACCATCGCTTTCAAACTGGTTGCAATTATTCCTGTTATATGATGGATACACTGTTGTATTTTTATTGCATTTTATGCTTCGGGCGTTGACTTCTAAGGCCCTACCTATTCAATCTGTTGGACCAACGCCCTAGGGTGAAGCCTAGCTTGCTCGGAAAGTAGAAATGACCATAAGTTTCATACTGGTTGCAATTATTCGTTTTATACGATGGAAAAGCTGTTGTATTTATATTGTATTTTATGCTTCTGGCGTTGACTTCTGAGGCACTAACTATTCGATCTGGTGCAGCAACGCCCTAGAGTGAAGCCTAGGTTGCTCGGAACGTAGAATTGGCCATCACTTTCAAACTGGTAGCAATTATTCCTGATATATGATGGAAACACTGTTGTATTTTTTTTGCATTTTATGGTTCGGGCGTTGACTTCTAAGGCCCTAACTATTCAATCTGTTGGAGTAACGCCCTAGGGTGAAGCCTAGGTTGCTCGGAAAGTAGAAATGACCATAAGTTTCATACTGGTTGCAATTATTCGTTTTATACAATGGAAAAACTGTTGTATTTATATTGTATTTTATGCTTCTGGCGTTGACTTCTAAGGCACTAACTATTCGATCTGATGGAGCAACGCCCTAGAGTGAAGCCTAGGTTGCCCGGAACGTAGAATTGGCCATCGCTTTCAAACTGGTTGCAATTATTCCTGTTATATGATGGATACACTGTTGTATTTTTATTGAATTTTATGCTTCGGGCGTTGACTTCTAAGGCCCTACCTATTCAATCTGTTGGACCAACGCCCTAGGGTGGAGCCTAGGTTGCTCGGAAAGTAGAAATGACCATAAGTTTCATACTGGTTGCAATTATTCGTTTTATACGATGGAAAAGCTGTTGTTTTTATATCGTATTTTATGCTTCTGGCGTTGACTTCTTAGGCCGTAACTATTCGGTCTGGTGGAGCAACGCCCTGGAGAGAAACCTAGGTTGCCCGGAACGTAGAATTGGCCATCGCTTTCAAACTGGTTGCAATTATTCCTGATATATGATGGAAACACGGTTGTATTTTTCTTGCATTTTATGGTTCGGGCGTGGAATTCTAAGGCCCTAACTATTCAATCTGTTGGAGCAACGCCCTAGGGTGAAGCCTAGGTTGCTCGGAATGTAGAAATGTCCATAAGTTTCATACTGGTTGCAATTATACCTGTTATATGATGGAAACACTGCTGTATTTTTTTTGCATTTTATGGTTCGGGCTTTGACTTCTAAGGCCCTAACTATTCAGTCTGTTGGAGCAACGCCCTAGGGTGAAGCCTAGGTTGCTCGGAAAGTAGAAATGACCATATGTTTCATACTGGTTGCAATTATTCGTTTTATACGATGGAAAAGCTGTTGTATTTATATTGTATTTTATGCTTCTGGCGTTGACTTCTAGGGCACTAACTATTCAATCTGTTGCAGCAACGCCCTAGGGTGAAGCCTAGGTTGCTCGGAAAGTAGAAGTGACCATAGGTTTCATACTGGTTGCAATTATTCGTTTTATACGATGGAATAACTGTTGTATTTATATTGTATTTTATGCTTCTGGCGTTGACTTCTAAGGCACTAGCTGTTCGATCTAGTGGAGCAACGCCCTAGAGTGAAGCCGAGGTTGCCCGGAAAGGAGAAATGACCATCACTTTCAAACTGGTTGCAATTGATCCTTTTATACGATGGAAAAGCTGTTGTATTTATATCGTATTTTATGCTTCCGGCGTTTACTTCTAAGGACGTAACTATTCGATCTGGTGGAGCAACGCCCTAGAGCGAAGCCTAGGTTGCCCGGAACGTAGAATTGGCCATCACTTTCAAACTGGTTGCAATTATTCCTGTTATATGATGGATACACTGTTGTATTTTTATTGCATTTTATGCTTCGGGCGTTGACTTCCAAGGCCCTAACTATTCAATCTGTTGGCCCAACGACCTAAGGTGAAGCCTAGCTTGCTCGGAAAGTAGAAGTGACCATAAGTTTCATACTGGTTGCAATTATTCGTTTTATACGATGGAAAAGCTGTTGTATTTATATCGTATTTTATGCTTCTGGCGTTGACTTCTTAGGCCGTAACTGTTCGGTCTGGTGGAGCAACGCCCTGGAGTGAAAGCTAGGTTGCCCGGAACGTAGAATTGGCCATCACTTTCAAACTGGTTGCAATTATTCCTGATATATGATGGAAACACTGTTGTATTTTTTTTGAATTTTATGGTTCGGGCGTTGACTTCTAAGGCCCTAACTATTCAATCTGTTGGAGCAACGCCCTAGGGTGAAGCCTGGGTTGCTCGGAAAGTAGAAATGACCATAAGTTTCATACTGGTTGCAATTATTCGTTTTATACGATGGAAAAACTGTTGGATTTATATCGTATTTTAAGCTTCTGGCGTTGACTTCTAAGGCACTAACTATTCGATCTGGTGGAGCGACGCCCTAGAGTGAAGCCTAGGTTGCCCGGAACGTAGGATTGGCCATCACTTTCAAACTGGTTGCAATTATTCCTGTTATATGATGGAAAAACTGTTGTATTTTTGTTGCATTTTATGCTTCGGGCATTGACTTCTAAGGCCCTAACTATTCAATCTGTTGGAGCAACGCCCTAGGGTGAAGCCTAGGTTGCCCCGGACGTAGAAATGACCATAGCTTTCACACTGGTTGCTATTATTCGTTTTATACGATGGAAAAGCTGTTGCATTTATATCGTATTTTACGCTTCTGGCGTTGACTTCTTAGGCCGTAACCATTCGGTCTGGTGGAGGAACGCCCTGGAGTGAAACCTAGGTTGCCCGGAACGTAGAATTGGCCATCACTTTCAAACTGGTTGCAATTATTCCTGATATATGATGGAAACACTGTTGTATTTTTTTAGCATTTTATGGTTCGAGTGTTGACTTCTAAGGCCCTAACTATTCAATCTGTTGGAGCAACGCCCTAGGGTGAAGCCTATGTTGCTCGGAAAGTAGAAATGACCATAGCTTTCACACTGGTTGCTATTATTCGTTTTATACGATGGAAAAGCTGTTGCATTTATATCGTATTTTACGCTTCTGGCGTTGACTTCTTAGGCCGTAACCATTCGGTCTGGTGGAGGAACGCCCTGGAGTGAAACCTAGGTTGCCCGGAACGTAGAATTGGCCATCACTTTCAAACTGGTTGCAATTATTCCTGATATATGATGGAAACACTGTTGTATTTTTTTTGCATTTTATGGTTCGAGTGTTGACTTCTAAGGCCCTAACTATTCAATCTGTTGGAGCAACGCCCTAGGGTGAAGCCTATGTTGCACGGAAAGTAGAAATGTCCATAAGTTTCATACTGGTTGCAATTATTCGTTTTATACGATGGAAAAACTGTTGTATTTATATTGTATTTTATGCTTCTGGCGTTGACATCTAAGGCACTAACTATTCGATCTGGTGGAGCAACGCAATAGAGTGATGCCTAGGTTGCCCGGAACGTAGAATTGGCCATCAATTTCAAACTGGTTGCAATTATACCTGTTATATGATGGAAACACTGCTGTATTTTTTTTGCATTTTATGGTTCGGGCGTTGAGTACTAAGGCACTAACTATTCAATACGTTGGAGCAACGCCCTAGGGTGAAGCCTAGGTTGCTCGGAAAGTAGAAATGACCATAAGTTTCATACTTGTTGCAATTATTCGTTTTATACGATGGAAAAACTGTTGTATTTATATTGTACTTTATGCTGCTGGCGTTGGCTTCTAAGGCACTAACTATTCGATCTGGTGGAGCAACGCCCTAGAGGGAAGCCTAGGTTGCCCGGAACGTAGAATTGGCCATCACTTTCAAACTGGTTGCAATTATTCCTGATATATGATGGAAACACTGTTGTATTTTTTTTGCATTTTATGGTTCGGGCGTTTACTTCTAAGGCCCTAACTATTCAATCTGTTGGAGCAATGCCCTAGGGTGTAGCCTAGGTTGCTCGGAAAGTAGAAATGTCCATAAGTTTCATACTGGTTGCAATTATTCGTTTTATACGATGGAAAAACTGTTGTATTTATATTGTATTTTATGCTTCTGGCGTTGACTTCTAAGGCACTATCTAATCGATCTGGTGGAGCAACGCAATAGAGTGATGCCTAGGTTGCCCGGAACGTAGAATTGGCCATCAATTTCAAACTGGTTGCAATTATACCTGTTATATGATGGAAACACTGCTGTATTTTTTTTGCATTTTATGGTTCGGGCTTTGACTTCTAAGGCCCTAACTATTCAATCTGTTGGAGCAACGCCCTAGGGTGAAGCCTAGGTTGCTCGGAAAGTAGAAATGACCATATGTTTCATACTGGTTGCAATTATTCGTTTTATACGATGGAAAAGCTGTTGTATTTATATTGTATTTTATGCTTCTGGCGTTGACTTCTTAGGCCCTAACTATTCGATCTGGTGGAACAACGCCCTAGAGTGAAGCCTAGGTTGCCTGGAACGTAGAATTCGCCATCACTTTCAAACTGGTTGCAATTATTCCTGATATATGATGGAAACACTGTTGTATTTTTTTTTAATTTTATGGTTCGGGCGTTGACTTCTAAGGCCCTAACTATTCAATCTGTTGGAGCAACTACCTAGGGTGAAGCCTAGGTTGCTCGGAAAGTAGAAATGACCATAAGTTTCATACTGGTTGCAATTATTCGTTTTATACGATGGAAAAACTGTTGTATTTATATCGTATTTTATGCTTCTGGCGTTGACTTCTAAGGCACTATCTATTCGATCTGGTGGAGCAACGCCCTAGAGCGAAGCCTAGGTTGCCCGGAACGTAGAATTGGCCATCACTTTCAAACTGGTTGCAATCATTCCTGTTATATGATGGAAACACTGTTGTATTTTTTTTTGGATTTTATGGTTCGGGCGTTGACTTCTAAGGTCCAAACTACTCAATCTGTTGGAGCAACGCCCTAGGGTGAAGCCTAGGTTGCTCGGAAAGTAGAAATGACCATAAGTTTCATACTGGTTGCAAATATTCGTTTTATACGATGGAAAAGCTGTTGTATTTATACCGTATTTTATGCTTCTGGCGTTGACATCTTGGGCCGTAACTATTCGGTCTGGTGGAGCAACTCCCTGGAGTGAAACCTAGGTTGCCCGGAACGTAGAATTGGTCATCACTTTCAAACTGGTTGCAATTATTCCTGATATATGATGGAAACACTGTTGTATTTTTTTTGCATTTTATGGTTCGGGCGTTGACTTCTAAGGCCCTAACTATTCAATCTGTTGGAGCAACGCCCTAGTGTGAAGCCTAGGTTGCTCGGAAAGTAGAAATGACCATAAGTTTCATACTGGTTGCAATTATTCGTTTTATACGATGGAAAAGCTGTTGTATTTATATTGTATTTTATGCTTTTGGCGTTGACTTCTGAGGCACTAACTATTCGATCTGGTGGAGCAACGCCCTAGAGCGAAGCCTAGGTTGCCCGGAACGTAGAATTGGCCATCACTTTCAAACTGGTTGCAATCATTCCTGTTATATGATGGAAACACTGTTGTATTTTTTTTTGGATTTTATGGTTCGGGCGTTGACTTCTAAGGTCCAAACTACTCAATCTGTTGGAGCAACGCCCTAGGGTGAAGCCTAGGTTGCTCGGCAAGTAGAAATGACCATAAGTTTCGTACTGGTTGCAAATATTCGTTTTATACGATGGAAAAGCTGTTGTATTTATACCGTATTTTATGCTTCTGGCGTTGACATCTTAGGCCGTAACTATTCGGTCTGGTGGAGCAACGCCCTGGAGTGAAACCTAGGTTGCCCGGAACGTAGAATTGGCCATCACTTTCAAACTGGTTGCAATTATTCCTGATATATGATGGAAACACTGTTGTATTTTCTTTGCATTTTATGGTTCGGGCGTTGACTTCTAAGGCCCTAACTATTCAATCAGTTGGAGCAACGCCCTAGTGTGAAGCCTAGGTTGCTCGGAAAGTAGAAATGACCATAAGTTTCATACTGGTTGCAACTATTCGTTTTATACGATGGAAAAACTGTTGTATTTATATTGTATTTTATGCTTCTGGCGTTGACTTCTAAGGCACTAACTATTCGATCCGGTGGAGCAACGCCCTAGAGTGAAGCCTAGGTTGCCCGGAAGGTAGAATTGGCCATCACTTTCAAACTGGTTGCAATTATTCGTTTTATACGATGGAAAAGCTGTTGTATTTATATTGTATTTTATGCTTTTGGCGTCGACTTCTGAGGCACTAACTATTCGATCTGGTGGAGCAACGCCCTAGAGCGAAGCCTAGGTTGCCCGGAACGTAGAATTGGCCATCACTTTCAAACTGGTTGCAATTATTCCTGTTATATGATGGATACACTGTTGTATTTTTATTGCATTTTATGCTTCGGGCGTTGACTTCTAAGGCCCTAACTATTCAATCTGTTGGACCAACGCCCTAGGGTGAAGCCTAGCTTTCTCGGAAAGTAGAAATGACCATATGTTTCATACTGTTTGCAATTATTCGTTTCATACGATGGAAAAGCTGTTGTATTTATATTGTATGTTATGCTTCTGGCGTTGACTTCTAAGGCACTAACTATTCAATCTGTTGGAGCAACGCCCTAGTGTGAAGCCTAGGTTGCTCGGAAAGTAGAAATGACCATAAGTTTCATACTGGTTGCAATTATTCGTTTAATACGATGGAAAAACTGTTGTATTTATATTGTATTTTATGCTTCTGGCGTTGACTTCTAAGGCCCTAGCTATTCGATCTAGTGGAGCAACGCCCTCGAGTGAAGCCTATGATGCCCGGAACGTAGAAATGACCATCACTTTCAAACTGGTTGCAATTATTCCTGTTATGTGATGGAAAAACTGCTGTATTTTTGTTGCATTTTATGCTTCGGGCATTGACTTCTAAGGCCCTAACTATTCAATCTGTTGGAGCAACGCCCTAGGGTGAAGCCTAGGTTGCCCGGAAAGTAGAAATGACCATAACTTTCAGACTGGTTGCAATTATTCGTTTTATATGATGGAAAAACTGTTGTATTTATATTGTATTTTATGCTTATGGCGTTCCCTTCTTAGGCCCTAACTATTCGATCTGGTGGAACAACGGCCTATGGTGAAGCCTAGGTTGCCCGGAACGTAGAAATAACCATAACTTTTACACTGGTAGCAATTATTCGTTTTATACTATGGAAAAACTGTTCTATTCATTTTGTATTTAATGCTTCGGGCGTTGGCTTCTAAGGCCCTAACTGTTTGATCTGGTGGAGCAACGCCCTAGAGTGAAACCTAGGTTGCCCGGGACGTAGAAATGACCATAGCTTTCACACTGGTTGCTATTATTCGTTTTATACGATGGAAAAGCTGTTGCATTTATATCGTATTTTATGCTTCTGGCGTTGACTTCTTATGCCGTAACCATTCGGTCTGGTGGAGGAACGCCCTGGAGTGAAACCTAGGTTGCCCGGAACGTAGAATAGGCCATCACTTTCAAACTGGTTGCAAATTATTCCTGATATATGATGGAAACACTGTTGTATTTTTTTTGCATTTTATGGTCCGGGTGTTGACTTCTAAGGCCTTAACTATTCAATCTGTTGGAGCAACGCCCTAGGGTGAAGCCTATGTTGCTCGGAAGGTAGAAATGTCCATAAGTTTCATACTGGTTGCAATTATTCGTTTTATACGATGGAAAAGCTGTTGTATTTATATCGTATTTTATGCTTCTGGCGTTGACTTCTTAGGCCGTAACTGTTCGGTCTGGTGGAGCAACGCCCTGGAGTGAAAGCTAGGTTGCCCGGAACGTAGAATTGGCCATCACTTTCAAACTGGTTGCAATTATTCCTGATATATGATGGAAACACTGTTGTATTTTTTTTGAATTTTATGGTTCGGGCGTTGACTTCTAAGGCCCTAACTATTCAATCTGTTGGAGCAACGCCCTAGGGTGTAGCCTGGGTTGCTCGGAAAGTAGAAATGACCATAAGTTTCATACTGGTTGCAATTATTCGTTTTATACGATGGAAAAACTGTTGGATTTATATCGTATTTTAAGCTTCTGGCGTTGACTTCTAAGGCACTAACTATTCGATCTGGTGGAGCGACGCCCTAGAGTGAAGCCTAGGTTGCCCGGAACGTAGGATTGGCCATCACTTTCAAACTGGTTGCAATTATTCCTGTTATATGATGGAAAAACTGTTGTATTTTTGTTGCATTTTATGCTTCGGGCATTGACTTCTAAGGCCCTAACTATTCAATCTGTTGGAGCAACGCCCTAGGGTGAAGCCTAGGTTGCCCCGGACGTAGAAATGACCATAGCTTTCACACTGGTTGCTATTATTCGTTTTATACGATGGAAAAGCTGTTGCATTTATATCGTATTTTACGCTTCTGGCGTTGACTTCTTAGGCCGTAACCATTCGGTCTGGTGGAGGAACGCCCTGGAGTGAAACCTAGGTTGCCCGGAACGTAGAATTGGCCATCACTTTCAAACTGGTTGCAATTATTCCTGATATATGATGGAAACACTGTTGTATTTTTTTAGCATTTTATGGTTCGAGTGTTGACTTCTAAGGCCCTAACTATTCAATCTGTTGGAGCAACGCCCTAGGGTGAAGCCTATGTTGCTCGGAAAGTAGAAATGACCATAGCTTTCACACTGGTTGCTATTATTCGTTTTATGCGATGGAAAAGCTGTTGCATTTATATCGTATTTTACGCTTCTGGCGTTGACTTCTTAGGCCGTAACCATTCGGTCTGGTGGAGGAACGCCCTGGAGTGAAACCTAGGTTGCCCGGAACGTAGAATTGGCCATCACTTTCAAACTGGTTGCAATTATTCCTGATATATGATGGAAACACTGTTGTATTTTTTTTGCATTTTATGGTTCGAGTGTTGACTTCTAAGGCCCTAACTATTCAATCTGTTGGAGCAACGCCCTAGGGTGAAGCCTATGTTGCACGGAAAGTAGAAATGTCCATAAGTTTCATACTGGTTGCAATTATTCGTTTTATACGATGGAAAAACTGTTGTATTTATATTGTATTTTATGCTTCTGGCGTTGACATCTAAGGCACTAACTATTCGATCTGGTGGAGCAACGCAATAGAGTGATGCCTAGGTTGCCCGGAACGTAGAATTGGCCATCAATTTCAAACTGGTTGCAATTATACCTGTTATATGATGGAAACACTGCTGTATTTTTTTTGCATTTTATGGTTCGGGCGTTGAGTACTAAGGCACTAACTATTCAATACGTTGGAGCAACGCCCTAGGGTGAAGCCTAGGTTGCTCGGAAAGTAGAAATGACCATAAGTTTCACACTTGTTGCAATTATTCGTTTTATACGATGGAAAAACTGTTGTATTTATATTGTACTTTATGCTGCTGGCGTTGGCTTCTAAGGCACTAACTATTCGATCTGGTGGAGCAACGCCCTAGAGGGAAGCCTAGGTTGCCCGGAACGTAGAATTGGCCATCACTTTCAAACTGGTTGCAATTATTCCTGATATATGATGGAAACACTGTTGTATTTTTTTTGCATTTTATGGTTCGGGCGTTTACTTCTAAGGCCCTAACTATTCAATCTGTTGGAGCAATGCCCTAGGGTGTAGCCTAGGTTGCTCGGAAAGTAGAAATGTCCATAAGTTTCATACTGGTTGCAATTATTCGTTTTATACGATGGAAAAACTGTTGTATTTATATTGTATTTTATGCTTCTGGCGTTGACTTCTAAGGCACTATCTAATCGATCTGGTGGAGCAACGCAATAGAGTGATGCCTAGGTTGCCCGGAACGTAGAATTGGCCATCAATTTCAAACTGGTTGCAATTATACCTGTTATATGATGGAAACACTGCTGTATTTTTTTTGCATTTTATGGTTCGGGCTTTGACTTCTAAGGCCCTAACTATTCAATCTGTTGCAGCAACGCCCTAGGGTGAAGCCTAGGTTGCTCGGAAAGTAGAAATGACCATATGTTTCATACTGGTTGCAATTATTCGTTTTATACGATGGAAAAGCTGTTGTATTTATATTGTATTTTATGCTTCTGGCGTTGACTTCTTAGGCCCTAACTATTCGATCTAGTGGAACAACGCCCTAGAGTGAAGCCTAGGTTGCCTGGAACGTAGAATTCGCCATCACTTTCAAACTGGTTGCAATTATTCCTGATATATGATGGAAACACTGTTGTATTTTTTTTTAATTTTATGGTTCGGGCGTTGACTTCTAAGGCCCTAACTATTCAATCTGTTGGAGCAACTACCTAGGGTGAAGCCTAGGTTGCTCGGAAAGTAGAAATGACCATAAGTTTCATACTGGTTGCAATTATTCGTTTTATACGATGGAAAAACTGTTGTATTTATATCGTATTTTATGCTTCTGGCGTTGACTTCTAAGGCACTATCTATTCGATCTGGTGGAGCAACGCCCTAGAGCGAAGCCTAGGTTGCCCGGAACGTAGAATTGGCCATCACTTTCAAACTGGTTGCAATCATTCCTGTTATATGATGGAAACACTGTTGTATTTTTTTTTGGATTTTATGGTTCGGGCGTTGACTTCTAAGGTCCAAACTACTCAATCTGTTGGAGCAACGCCCTAGGGTGAAGCCTAGGTTGCTCGGAAAGTAGAAATGACCATAAGTTTCATACTGGTTGCAAATATTCGTTTTATACGATGGAAAAGCTGTTGTATTTATACCGTATTTTATGCTTCTGGCGTTGACATCTTGGGCCGTAACTATTCGGTCTGGTGGAGCAACTCCCTGGAGTGAAACCTAGGTTGCCCGGAACGTAGAATTGGTCATCACTTTCAAACTGGTTGCAATTATTCCTGATATATGATGGAAACACTGTTGTATTTTTTTTGCATTTTATGGTTCGGGCGTTGACTTCTAAGGCCCTACCTATTCAATCTGTTGGACCAACGCCCTAGGGTGAAGCCTAGCTTGCTCGGAAAGTAGAAATGACCATAAGTTTCATACTGGTTGCAATTATTCGTTTTATACGATGGAAAAGCTGTTGTATTTATATTGTATTTTATGCTTCTGGCGTTGACTTCTGAGGCACTAACTATTCGATCTGGTGCAGCAACGCCCTAGAGTGAAGCCTAGGTTGCTCGGAACGTAGAATTGGCCATCACTTTCAAACTGGTAGCAATTATTCCTGATATATGATGGAAACACTGTTGTATTTTTTTTGCATTTTATGGTTCGGGCGTTGACTTCTAAGGCCCTAACTATTCAATCTGTTGGAGTAACGCCCTAGGGTGAAGCCTAGGTTGCTCGGAAAGTAGAAATGACCATAAGTTTCATACTGGTTGCAATTATTCGTTTTATACAATGGAAAAACTGTTGTATTTATATTGTATTTTATGCTTCTGGCGTTGACTTCTAAGGCACTAACTATTCGATCTGATGGAGCAACGCCCTAGAGTGAAGCCTAGGTTGCCCGGAACGTAGAATTGGCCATCGCTTTCAAACTGGTTGCAATTATTCCTGTTATATGATGGATACACTGTTGTATTTTTATTGAATTTTATGCTTCGGGCGTTGACTTCTAAGGCCCTACCTATTCAATCTGTTGGACCAACGCCCTAGGGTGGAGCCTAGGTTGCTCGGAAAGTAGAAATGACCATAAGTTTCATACTGGTTGCAATTATTCGTTTTATACGATGGAAAAGCTGTTGTTTTTATATCGTATTTTATGCTTCTGGCGTTGACTTCTTAGGCCGTAACTATTCGGTCTGGTGGAGCAACGCCCTGGAGAGAAACCTAGGTTGCCCGGAACGTAGAATTGGCCATCGCTTTCAAACTGGTTGCAATTATTCCTGATATATGATGGAAACACGGTTGTATTTTTCTTGCATTTTATGGTTCGGGCGTGGAATTCTAAGGCCCTAACTATTCAATCTGTTGGAGCAACGCCCTAGGGTGAAGCCTAGGTTGCTCGGAATGTAGAAATGTCCATAAGTTTCATACTGGTTGCAATTATACCTGTTATATGATGGAAACACTGCTGTATTTTTTTTGCATTTTATGGTTCGGGCTTTGACTTCTAAGGCCCTAACTATTCAGTCTGTTGGAGCAACGCCCTAGGGTGAAGCCTAGGTTGCTCGGAAAGTAGAAATGACCATATGTTTCATACTGGTTGCAATTATTCGTTTTATACGATGGAAAAGCTGTTGTATTTATATTGTATTTTATGCTTCTGGCGTTGACTTCTAGGGCACTAACTATTCAATCTGTTGCAGCAACGCCCTAGGGTGAAGCCTAGGTTGCTCGGAAAGTAGAAGTGACCATAGGTTTCATACTGGTTGCAATTATTCGTTTTATACGATGGAATAACTGTTGTATTTATATTGTATTTTATGCTTCTGGCGTTGACTTCTAAGGCACTAGCTGTTCGATCTAGTGGAGCAACGCCCTAGAGTGAAGCCGAGGTTGCCCGGAAAGGAGAAATGACCATCACTTTCAAACTGGTTGCAATTGATCCTTTTATACGATGGAAAAGCTGTTGTATTTATATCGTATTTTATGCTTCCGGCGTTTACTTCTAAGGACGTAACTATTCGATCTGGTGGAGCAACGCCCTAGAGCGAAGCCTAGGTTGCCCGGAACGTAGAATTGGCCATCACTTTCAAACTGGTTGCAATTATTCCTGTTATATGATGGATACACTGTTGTATTTTTATTGCATTTTATGCTTCGGGCGTTGACTTCCAAGGCCCTAACTATTCAATCTGTTGGCCCAACGACCTAAGGTGAAGCCTAGCTTGCTCGGAAAGTAGAAGTGACCATAAGTTTCATACTGGTTGCAATTATTCGTTTTATACGATGGAAAAGCTGTTGTATTTATATCGTATTTTATGCTTCTGGCGTTGACTTCTTAGGCCGTAACTGTTCGGTCTGGTGGAGCAACGCCCTGGAGTGAAAGCTAGGTTGCCCGGAACGTAGAATTGGCCATCACTTTCAAACTGGTTGCAATTATTCCTGATATATGATGGAAACACTGTTGTATTTTTTTTGAATTTTATGGTTCGGGCGTTGACTTCTAAGGCCCTAACTATTCAATCTGTTGGAGCAACGCCCTAGGGTGAAGCCTGGGTTGCTCGGAAAGTAGAAATGACCATAAGTTTCATACTGGTTGCAATTATTCGTTTTATACGATGGAAAAACTGTTGGATTTATATCGTATTTTAAGCTTCTGGCGTTGACTTCTAAGGCACTAACTATTCGATCTGGTGGAGCGACGCCCTAGAGTGAAACCTAGGTTGCCCGGAACGTAGAATTGGCCATCACTTTCAAACTGGTTGCAATTATTCCTGATATATGATGGAAACACTGTTGTATTTTTTTTGCATTTTATGGTTCGGGCGTTTACTTCTAAGGCCCTAACTATTCAATCTGTTGGAGCAATGCCCTAGGGTGTAGCCTAGGTTGCTCGGAAAGTAGAAATGTCCATAAGTTTCATACTGGTTGCAATTATTCGTTTTATACGATGGAAAAACTGTTGTATTTATATTGTATTTTATGCTTCTGGCGTTGACTTCTAAGGCACTATCTAATCGATCTGGTGGAGCAACGCAATAGAGTGATGCCTAGGTTGCCCGGAACGTAGAATTGGCCATCAATTTCAAACTGGTTGCAATTATACCTGTTATATGATGGAAACACTGCTGTATTTTTTTTGCATTTTATGGTTCGGGCTTTGACTTCTAAGGCCCTAACTATTCAATCTGTTGGAGCAACGCCCTAGGGTGAAGCCTAGGTTGCTCGGAAAGTAGAAATGACCATATGTTTCATACTGGTTGCAATTATTCGTTTTATACGATGGAAAAGCTGTTGTATTTATATTGTATTTTATGCTTCTGGCGTTGACTTCTTAGGCCCTAACTATTCGATCTGGTGGAACAACGCCCTAGAGTGAAGCCTAGGTTGCCTGGAACGTAGAATTCGCCATCACTTTCAAACTGGTTGCAATTATTCCTGATATATGATGGAAACACTGTTGTATTTTTTTTTAATTTTATGGTTCGGGCGTTGACTTCTAAGGCCCTAACTATTCAATCTGTTGGAGCAACTACCTAGGGTGAAGCCTAGGTTGCTCGGAAAGTAGAAATGACCATAAGTTTCATACTGGTTGCAATTATTCGTTTTATACGATGGAAAAACTGTTGTATTTATATCGTATTTTATGCTTCTGGCGTTGACTTCTAAGGCACTATCTATTCGATCTGGTGGAGCAACGCCCTAGAGCGAAGCCTAGGTTGCCCGGAACGTAGAATTGGCCATCACTTTCAAACTGGTTGCAATCATTCCTGTTATATGATGGAAACACTGTTGTATTTTTTTTTGGATTTTATGGTTCGGGCGTTGACTTCTAAGGTCCAAACTACTCAATCTGTTGGAGCAACGCCCTAGGGTGAAGCCTAGGTTGCTCGGAAAGTAGAAATGACCATAAGTTTCATACTGGTTGCAAATATTCGTTTTATACGATGGAAAAGCTGTTGTATTTATACCGTATTTTATGCTTCTGGCGTTGACATCTTGGGCCGTAACTATTCGGTCTGGTGGAGCAACTCCCTGGAGTGAAACCTAGGTTGCCCGGAACGTAGAATTGGTCATCACTTTCAAACTGGTTGCAATTATTCCTGATATATGATGGAAACACTGTTGTATTTTTTTTGCATTTTATGGTTCGGGCGTTGACTTCTAAGGCCCTAACTATTCAATCTGTTGGAGCAACGCCCTAGTGTGAAGCCTAGGTTGCTCGGAAAGTAGAAATGACCATAAGTTTCATACTGGTTGCAATTACTCGTTTTATACGATGGAAAAGCTGTTGTATTTATATTGTATTTTATGCTTTTGGCGTTGACTTCTGAGGCACTAACTATTCGATCTGGTGGAGCAACGCCCTAGAGCGAAGCCTAGGTTGCCCGGAACGTAGAATTGGCCATCACTTTCAAACTGGTTGCAATCATTCCTGTTATATGATGGAAACACTGTTGTATTTTTTTTTGGATTTTATGGTTCGGGCGTTGACTTCTAAGGTCCAAACTACTCAATCTGTTGGAGCAACGCCCTAGGGTGAAGCCTAGGTTGCTCGGCAAGTAGAAATGACCATAAGTTTCGTACTGGTTGCAAATATTCGTTTTATACGATGGAAAAGCTGTTGTATTTATACCGTATTTTATGCTTCTGGCGTTGACATCTTAGGCCGTAACTATTCGGTCTGGTGGAGCAACGCCCTGGAGTGAAACCTAGGTTGCCCGGAACGTAGAATTGGCCATCACTTTCAAACTGGTTGCAATTATTCCTGATATATGATGGAAACACTGTTGTATTTTCTTTGCATTTTATGGTTCGGGCGTTGACTTCTAAGGCCCTAACTATTCAATCAGTTGGAGCAACGCCCTAGTGTGAAGCCTAGGTTGCTCGGAAAGTAGAAATGACCATAAGTTTCATACTGGTTGCAACTATTCGTTTTATACGATGGAAAAACTGTTGTATTTATATTGTATTTTATGCTTCTGGCGTTGACTTCTAAGGCACTAACTATTCGATCCGGTGGAGCAACGCCCTAGAGTGAAGCCTAGGTTGCCCGGAAGGTAGAATTGGCCATCACTTTCAAACTGGTTGCAATTATTCGTTTTATACGATGGAAAAGCTGTTGTATTTATATTGTATTTTATGCTTTTGGCGTCGACTTCTGAGGCACTAACTATTCGATCTGGTGGAGCAACGCCCTAGAGCGAAGCCTAGGTTGCCCGGAACGTAGAATTGGCCATCACTTTCAAACTGGTTGCAATTATTCCTGTTATATGATGGATACACTGTTGTATTTTTATTGCATTTTATGCTTCGGGCGTTGACTTCTAAGGCCCTAACTATTCAATCTGTTGGACCAACGCCCTAGGGTGAAGCCTAGCTTTCTCGGAAAGTAGAAATGACCATATGTTTCATACTGTTTGCAATTATTCGTTTCATACGATGGAAAAGCTGTTGTATTTATATTGTATGTTATGCTTCTGGCGTTGACTTCTAAGGCACTAACTATTCAATCTGTTGGAGCAACGCCCTAGTGTGAAGCCTAGGTTGCTCGGAAAGTAGAAATGACCATAAGTTTCATACTGGTTGCAATTATTCGTTTAATACGATGGAAAAACTGTTGTATTTATATTGTATTTTATGCTTCTGGCGTTGACTTCTAAGGCCCTAGCTATTCGATCTAGTGGAGCAACGCCCTCGAGTGAAGCCTATGATGCCCGGAACGTAGAAATGACCATCACTTTCAAACTGGTTGCAATTATTCCTGTTATGTGATGGAAAAACTGCTGTATTTTTGTTGCATTTTATGCTTCGGGCATTGACTTCTAAGGCCCTAACTATTCAATCTGTTGGAGCAACGCCCTAGGGTGAAGCCTAGGTTGCCCGGAAAGTAGAAATGACCATAACTTTCAGACTGGTTGCAATTATTCGTTTTATATGATGGAAAAACTGTTGTATTTATATTGTATTTTATGCTTATGGCGTTCCCTTCTTAGGCCCTAACTATTCGATCTGGTGGAACAACGGCCTATGGTGAAGCCTAGGTTGCCCGGAACGTAGAAATAACCATAACTTTTACACTGGTAGCAATTATTCGTTTTATACTATGGAAAAACTGTTCTATTCATTTTGTATTTAATGCTTCGGGCGTTGGCTTCTAAGGCCCTAACTGTTTGATCTGGTGGAGCAACGCCCTAGAGTGAAACCTAGGTTGCCCGGGACGTAGAAATGACCATAGCTTTCACACTGGTTGCTATTATTCGTTTTATACGATGGAAAAGCTGTTGCATTTATATCGTATTTTATGCTTCTGGCGTTGACTTCTTATGCCGTAACCATTCGGTCTGGTGGAGGAACGCCCTGGAGTGAAACCTAGGTTGCCCGGAACGTAGAATAGGCCATCACTTTCAAACTGGTTGCAAATTATTCCTGATATATGATGGAAACACTGTTGTATTTTTTTTGCATTTTATGGTCCGGGTGTTGACTTCTAAGGCCTTAACTATTCAATCTGTTGGAGCAACGCCCTAGGGTGAAGCCTATGTTGCTCGGAAGGTAGAAATGTCCATAAGTTTCATACTGGTTGCAATTATTCGTTTTATACGATGGAAAAGCTGTTGTATTTATATCGTATTTTATGCTTCTGGCGTTGACTTCTTAGGCCGTAACTGTTCGGTCTGGTGGAGCAACGCCCTGGAGTGAAAGCTAGGTTGCCCGGAACGTAGAATTGGCCATCACTTTCAAACTGGTTGCAATTATTCCTGATATATGATGGAAACACTGTTGTATTTTTTTTGAATTTTATGGTTCGGGCGTTGACTTCTAAGGCCCTAACTATTCAATCTGTTGGAGCAACGCCCTAGGGTGAAGCCTGGGTTGCTCGGAAAGTAGAAATGACCATAAGTTTCATACTGGTTGCAATTATTCGTTTTATACGATGGAAAAACTGTTGGATTTATATCGTATTTTAAGCTTCTGGCGTTGACTTCTAAGGCACTAACTATTCGATCTGGTGGAGCGACGCCCTAGAGTGAAGCCTAGGTTGCCCGGAACGTAGGATTGGCCATCACTTTCAAACTGGTTGCAATTATTCCTGTTATATGATGGAAAAACTGTTGTATTTTTGTTGCATTTTATGCTTCGGGCATTGACTTCTAAGGCCCTAACTATTCAATCTGTTGGAGCAACGCCCTAGGGTGAAGCCTAGGTTGCCCCGGACGTAGAAATGACCATAGCTTTCACACTGGTTGCTATTATTCGTTTTATACGATGGAAAAGCTGTTGCATTTATATCGTATTTTACGCTTCTGGCGTTGACTTCTTAGGCCGTAACCATTCGGTCTGGTGGAGGAACGCCCTGGAGTGAAACCTAGGTTGCCCGGAACGTAGAATTGGCCATCACTTTCAAACTGGTTGCAATTATTCCTGATATATGATGGAAACACTGTTGTATTTTTTTAGCATTTTATGGTTCGAGTGTTGACTTCTAAGGCCCTAACTATTCAATCTGTTGGAGCAACGCCCTAGGGTGAAGCCTATGTTGCTCGGAAAGTAGAAATGACCATAGCTTTCACACTGGTTGCTATTATTCGTTTTATACGATGGAAAAGCTGTTGCATTTATATCGTATTTTACGCTTCTGGCGTTGACTTCTTAGGCCGTAACCATTCGGTCTGGTGGAGGAACGCCCTGGAGTGAAACCTAGGTTGCCCGGAACGTAGAATTGGCCATCACTTTCAAACTGGTTGCAATTATTCCTGATATATGATGGAAACACTGTTGTATTTTTTTTGCATTTTATGGTTCGAGTGTTGACTTCTAAGGCCCTAACTATTCAATCTGTTGGAGCAACGCCCTAGGGTGAAGCCTATGTTGCACGGAAAGTAGAAATGTCCATAAGTTTCATACTGGTTGCAATTATTCGTTTTATACGATGGAAAAACTGTTGTATTTATATTGTATTTTATGCTTCTGGCGTTGACATCTAAGGCACTAACTATTCGATCTGGTGGAGCAACGCAATAGAGTGATGCCTAGGTTGCCCGGAACGTAGAATTGGCCATCAATTTCAAACTGGTTGCAATTATACCTGTTATATGATGGAAACACTGCTGTATTTTTTTTGCATTTTATGGTTCGGGCGTTGAGTACTAAGGCACTAACTATTCAATACGTTGGAGCAACGCCCTAGGGTGAAGCCTAGGTTGCTCGGAAAGTAGAAATGACCATAAGTTTCACACTTGTTGCAATTATTCGTTTTATACGATGGAAAAACTGTTGTATTTATATTGTACTTTATGCTGCTGGCGTTGGCTTCTAAGGCACTAACTATTCGATCTGGTGGAGCAACGCCCTAGAGGGAAGCCTAGGTTGCCCGGAACGTAGAATTGGCCATCACTTTCAAACTGGTTGCAATTATTCCTGATATATGATGGAAACACTGTTGTATTTTTTTTGCATTTTATGGTTCGGGCGTTTACTTCTAAGGCCCTAACTATTCAATCTGTTGGAGCAATGCCCTAGGGTGTAGCCTAGGTTGCTCGGAAAGTAGAAATGTCCATAAGTTTCATACTGGTTGCAATTATTCGTTTTATACGATGGAAAAACTGTTGTATTTATATTGTATTTTATGCTTCTGGCGTTGACTTCTAAGGCACTATCTAATCGATCTGGTGGAGCAACGCAATAGAGTGATGCCTAGGTTGCCCGGAACGTAGAATTGGCCATCAATTTCAAACTGGTTGCAATTATACCTGTTATATGATGGAAACACTGCTGTATTTTTTTTGCATTTTATGGTTCGGGCTTTGACTTCTAAGGCCCTAACTATTCAATCTGTTGCAGCAACGCCCTAGGGTGAAGCCTAGGTTGCTCGGAAAGTAGAAATGACCATATGTTTCATACTGGTTGCAATTATTCGTTTTATACGATGGAAAAGCTGTTGTATTTATATTGTATTTTATGCTTCTGGCGTTGACTTCTTAGGCCCTAACTATTCGATCTAGTGGAACAACGCCCTAGAGTGAAGCCTAGGTTGCCTGGAACGTAGAATTCGCCATCACTTTCAAACTGGTTGCAATTATTCCTGATATATGATGGAAACACTGTTGTATTTTTTTTTAATTTTATGGTTCGGGCGTTGACTTCTAAGGCCCTAACTATTCAATCTGTTGGAGCAACTACCTAGGGTGAAGCCTAGGTTGCTCGGAAAGTAGAAATGACCATAAGTTTCATACTGGTTGCAATTATTCGTTTTATACGATGGAAAAACTGTTGTATTTATATCGTATTTTATGCTTCTGGCGTTGACTTCTAAGGCACTATCTATTCGATCTGGTGGAGCAACGCCCTAGAGCGAAGCCTAGGTTGCCCGGAACGTAGAATTGGCCATCACTTTCAAACTGGTTGCAATCATTCCTGTTATATGATGGAAACACTGTTGTATTTTTTTTTGGATTTTATGGTTCGGGCGTTGACTTCTAAGGTCCAAACTACTCAATCTGTTGGAGCAACGCCCTAGGGTGAAGCCTAGGTTGCTCGGAAAGTAGAAATGACCATAAGTTTCATACTGGTTGCAAATATTCGTTTTATACGATGGAAAAGCTGTTGTATTTATACCGTATTTTATGCTTCTGGCGTTGACATCTTGGGCCGTAACTATTCGGTCTGGTGGAGCAACTCCCTGGAGTGAAACCTAGGTTGCCCGGAACGTAGAATTGGTCATCACTTTCAAACTGGTTGCAATTATTCCTGATATATGATGGAAACACTGTTGTATTTTTTTTGCATTTTATGGTTCGGGCGTTGACTTCTAAGGCCCTAACTATTCAATCTGTTGGAGCAACGCCCTAGTGTGAAGCCTAGGTTGCTCGGAAAGTAGAAATGACCATAAGTTTCATACTGGTTGCAATTATTCGTTTTATACGATGGAAAAGCTGTTGTATTTATATTGTATTTTATGCTTTTGGCGTTGACTTCTGAGGCACTAACTATTCGATCTGGTGGAGCAACGCCCTAGAGCGAAGCCTAGGTTGCCCGGAACGTAGAATTGGCCATCACTTTCAAACTGGTTGCAATCATTCCTGTTATATGATGGAAACACTGTTGTATTTTTTTTTGGATTTTATGGTTCGGGCGTTGACTTCTAAGGTCCAAACTACTCAATCTGTTGGAGCAACGCCCTAGGGTGAAGCCTAGGTTGCTCGGCAAGTAGAAATGACCATAAGTTTCGTACTGGTTGCAAATATTCGTTTTATACGATGGAAAAGCTGTTGTATTTATACCGTATTTTATGCTTCTGGCGTTGACATCTTAGGCCGTAACTATTCGGTCTGGTGGAGCAACGCCCTGGAGTGAAACCTAGGTTGCCCGGAACGTAGAATTGGCCATCACTTTCAAACTGGTTGCAATTATTCCTGATATATGATGGAAACACTGTTGTATTTTCTTTGCATTTTATGGTTCGGGCGTTGACTTCTAAGGCCCTAACTATTCAATCAGTTGGAGCAACGCCCTAGTGTGAAGCCTAGGTTGCTCGGAAAGTAGAAATGACCATAAGTTTCATACTGGTTGCAACTATTCGTTTTATACGATGGAAAAACTGTTGTATTTATATTGTATTTTATGCTTCTGGCGTTGACTTCTGAGGCACTAACTATTCGATCTGGTGGAGCAGCGCCCTAGAGTGAAGCATAGGTTGCCCGGAACGTAGAAATGACCATTACTTTCACAATGTATGCAATTATTCATTTCATACGATGCAAAAACTGTATTACCTATATTGTATTTTATTCTTCTGGCGTTGATTTCTAAGGCCCTAACTATTCAATCTGTTGGAGCAACGCCGTAGGGTGATGCCGAGGTTGCCCGGAAAGCAGAAATGACCAAAACTTTCATACTGGTTGCAATTATTCGTTTTATACGATGGAAAAACTGTAATATTTATATCGTATTTTATTCTTCTGGCGTTGACTTCATTGGCCCTAACTATTAGATCTGGTGGAACAACGCCCTAGAGTGAAGCCTAGGTTGGCCGGAACGTAGAACATACCATTACCTTCACACTGGTTGCAGTTATTCCTGTTATACGATGGAAAAACTGTTGCATCTTTATTGTATTTTATGCTTCTGGCGTTGTCTTCTAAGGCCCTAACTCTTCGATCTGGCGGAGGAACGCCCTAGCGTGAAGCGTAGGTTGCCCGGAACGTATAAATGACCATCACTTTCACACTGGTTGCAATGGTTCCTTATATACGATGGAAAAACTCTTGTATTTTTATTAAATTTAATGCTTCTGTCGTTGTTTCCTATGGCCCTAACTATACGATCTGGTGGAGCAACGCCCTAGCGTGAAGCGTAGGTTGCACGGAACGTAGAAATGGCCATTACTTTCACACAGGTTGCAATTATTCCTGTTATACGAAGGAAAAGCTGTTGTACTTTTATTGTATTTTAAGCTTCAGGCGTTGTCTTCTAAGGTCGTAGCTATTTGACGTGGTGGAGCAACGCCCTAGAGTGAAGCCTGGGTTGCCCGCGACGAAGAAATGACCATTACTTCCGCATTGGTTGCAATTATTCCTGCTATACGATGGAAAAACTGTTGTATTTATATTGTATTTTATGCTTCTGGCGTAGACTTCTAAGGTCCTAGCTATTCGATCTAGTGGGGCAACGCCCTAGAGTGAAGCCTAGGTTGCCCGGAACGTAGAAATGAGAATGTCTTTCACACTGGTTGCAATTATTCGTTTTATACGATGGAACAACTGTTGTATTTATTGTGTATTTGGTGCTTCGGTCGTTGACTTCTTAGACCCTAACTATTAGATCTGCTGGACCAACGCCCTAGAGTGAAACCTAGGTTGCCCGGAACATAGAACATACCATTACCTTCACACTGGTTGCAATTATTCCTGTAATACGATGGAAAAACTGGTGCATCTTTATTGTATTTTATGCTTGTGGCGTTGACTTCTAAGGCCCTAACTATTTGATCTGGAGGAGCAGCGCCCTAGAGTGAAGCCTAGGTTGCCCGGAACGTAGAAATGACCATTACTTTTACAATGTATGCAATTATTCATTTTATACGATGGAAAAACTGTATTTTATTCTTCTGGCGTTGACTTCTAAGGCCCTAACTATTCAATCTGTTGGACCAACGCCCTAGTGTGAAGCCTAGGTTGCTCGGAAAGTAGAAATGACCATAAGTTTCATACTGGTTGCAATTATTCGTTTTATACGATGGAAAAGCTGTTATATTTATATTGTATTTTATGCTTCTGGCGTTGACTTCTGAGGCACTAACTATTCGATCTGGTGGAACAACGCCCTAGAGTGAAGCCTAGGTTGCCTGGAACGTAGAATTGGCCATCACTTTCAAACTGATTGCAATTATTCCTGATATATGATGGAAACACTGTTGTATTTTTTTTGCATTTTATGGTTCGGGCGATGACTTCTAAGGCCCTAACTATTCAATCTGTTGGAGCAGCGCCCCAGGGTGAAGCCTAGCTTGCTCGCAAAGTAGAAATGACCATAAGTTTCATACTGGTTGCAATTATTCGTTTTATACGATGGAAAAGCTGTTGCATTTATATCGTATTTTATGCTTCTGGCGTTGACTTCTTAGGCCGTAACCATTCGGTCTGGTGGAGGAACGCCCTGGAGTGAAACCCAGGTTGCCCGGAACGTAGAATTGGCCATCACTTTCAAACTGGTTGCAATTATTCCTGATATATGATGGAAACACTGTTGTATTTTTTTTGCATTTTATGGTTCGGGTGTTGACTTCTCAGGCCCTAACTATTCAATCTGTTGGAGCAGCGCCCTAGGGTGTAGCCTAGGTTGCTCGGAAAGTAGAATTGTCCATAAGTTTCATACTGGTTGCAATTATTCGTTTTATACGATGGAAAAACTGTTGTATTTATATTGTATTTTATGCTTCTGGCGTTGACTTCTAAGGCACTAACTTTTCGATCTGGTTGAGCAACGCAATAGAGTGATGCCTACGTTGCCCGGAACGTAGAATTGGCCATCAATTTCAAACAGGTTGCAATTATACCTGTTATATGATGGAAACACTGCTGTATTTTTTTTGCATTTTATGGTTCGGGCTTTGACTTCTAAGGCCCTAACTATTCAATCTGTTGGAGCAACGCCCTAGGGTGAAGCCTAGGTTGCTCGGAAAGTAGAAATGACCATAAGTTTCATACTGGTTGCAATTATTCGTATTACACGATGGAAAAACTGTTGTATTTATATCGTATTTTATGCTTCTGGCGTTGACTTCTAAGGCACTATCTATTCGATCTGCTGGAGCAGCGCCCTAGAGCGAAGCCTAGGTTGCCCGGAACGTAGAATTGGCCATCACTTTCAAACTGGTTGCAATTATTCCTTTCATATGATGGAAACACTGTTGTATTTTTTTGCATTTTATGGTTCGGGCGTTGACTTCTAAGGTCCTAACTATTCAATCTGTTGGAGCAACGCCCTAGGGTGAAGCCTAGGTTGCTCGGTAAGTAGAAATGACCATAAGTTTCATACTGGTTGCATTATTCGTTTTATACGATGGAAAAACTGTTGTATTTATATTGTATTTTATGCTTCTGACGTTGACTTCTAAGGCACTAACTATTCGATCTGGTGGAGCGACGCCCTAGAGTGAAGCCTAGGTTGCCCGGACCGTAGGATTGGCCACCACTTTCAAACTGGTTGCAATTATTCCTGTTATATGATGGAAACACTGTTGTATTTTTAATGCATTTTATGCTTCGGGCGTTGACTTCTATGGCCCTAACTATTCAATCTGTGGGAGCAACGCCCTAGGGTGAAGCCTAGCTTGCTCGGAAAGTAGAAATGTCCATGAGTTTCATACTGGTTGCAATTATTCGTTTTATACGATGGAAAAACTGTTGTATTTATATTGTATTTTATGCTTCTGGCGTTGACTTCTTAGGCCGTAGCTATTCGGTCTGGCGGAGCAACGCCCTGGAGTGAAGCCGAGGTTGCCCGGTACGTAGGATTGACCATCACTTTCAAACTGGTTGCAATTATTCCTGTTATATGATGGAAACACTGTTGTATTTTTATTGCATTTTATGCTTCGGGCGTTGACTTCTATGGCCCTAACTATTCAATCTGTTGGAGCAACGCCCTAGGGTGAAGCCTAGCTTGCTCGGAAAGTAGAAATGTCCATAAGTTTCATACTGGTTGCAATTATTCGTTTTATACGATGGAAAAACTGTTGTATTTATATTGTATTTTATGCTTCTGGCGTTGACTTCTTAGGCCGTAGCTATTCGGTCTGGCGGAGCAACGCCCTGGAGTGAAACCTAGGTTGCCCGGAACGTAGAATTGGCCATCACTTTCAAACTGGTTGCAATTATTCCTGTTATATGATGGAAACACTGTTGTATTTTTTTTGCATTTTATGGTTCGGGCGTTGACTTCTAAGGCCCTAACTATTCAATCTGTTGGAGCAGCGCCCTAGGGTGAAGCCTAGGTTGCTCGGAAAGTAGAGATGAGAATAAGTTTCATACTGGTTGCAATTATTCGTTTTATACGGTGGAAAAGCTGTTTTATTTATATCGTATTTTATGCTTCTGGCGTTGACTTCTAAGGCCCTAGCTATTCGATCTAGAGGAGCAACGCCCTAGAGTGAAGCCTAGGTTGCTCGGAAAGTAGAAATGACCATAAGTTTCATACTGGTTGCAATTATTCGTTTTATACGATGGAAAAGCTGTTGTATTTATATTGTATTTTATGCATCTGGCGTTGACTTCTAAGGCACTAACTACTCGATCTGGTGGAACAACGCCCTAGAGTGAAGCCTAGGTTGCCCGGAACGTAGAATTGGCCATCACTTTCAAACTGGTTGCAATTACTCCTGATATATGATGGAAACACTGTTGTATTTTTTTTGCATTTTATGGTTCTGGCGTTGACTTCTAAGGCCCTAACTATTCAATCTGTTGGAGCAGCGCCCTAGGGTGATGCCTAGGTTGCTCGGAAAGTAGAAATGACCATTACTTTTACACTGTTTGCAATTATTCCTTTCATACGGTGGAAAAGCTGTTTTATTTATATCCTATTTTATGCTTCTGGCGTTGACTTCTAAGGCCCTAGCTATTCGATCTAGAGGAGCAACGCCCTAGAGTGAAGCCTAGGTTGCTCGGAAAGCAGAAATGACCATAAGTTTCATACTGGTTGCAATTATTCGTTTTATACGATGGAAAAGCTGTTGTATTTATATTGTATTTTATGCATCTGGCGTTGACTTCGAAGGCACTAACTACTCGATCTGGTGGAACAACGCCCTAGAGTGAAGCCCAGGTTGCGCGGAACGTGGAAATGACCATAACTTTCACACTGGTAGCAATTATTCGTTTTATACGATGGAAAAACTGTTTTATTTATTTTGTATCTTATGCTTCGGGCGTTGACTTCTGAGGCCCTAACTATTCGATCTGGTGGAGCAACGCCCTGGAGTGAAACCTGGGTTGCCCGGAACGTAGAAATGACCATAACTTTCACACTGGTTGCTATCTTCCGTTTTATACGATAGAAAGACTGTTATATTTATATTGTATTTTATGTTTCTGGCGTTCGCTTCTTAGGACCTAAGTATTCGATCTGGTGGAGCAACGCCCTAAAGTGAAGCCTAGGTTGCTCGGAATGTAGAAATGACCATAAGTTGCATACTGGTTGCAATTATTCGTTTTATACACTGGAAAAACTGTTGTATTTATATTGTATTTTAAGCTTCTGGCGTTGACTTCTAAGGCCCTAAATCTTCGATCTGGTGGAGCAATGCCTCAGAGTTAAGCCTAGGATGCCCGAAACGCCGAAATGATCATTACTTTCACGCTTGTTGCAATTATTCCTGTTATAGGATGGAAAGACTGTTGTATTTTTATCGTAATTTATACTTCAGGCGTGGACTTCTGAGGCCGTAGCTATTCGATTTGGTGAAAGAACGCCATACAGTGAAGCCTAGGTTGCCCGGAACGTAGAAATGACCATTACTTTCACACTGTTTGCAATTATTCCATTTATACGATGGAAAAGCTGTTGTATTTATATCGTATTTTATGCTTCTGGCGTTGACTTCTTAGGCCCTAACAATTCGATCTGGTGGAACAACGCCGTAGAGTGAAGCCTAGGTTGCCCGGAACGTAGAAATGACCATTACTTTCACACTGTTTGCAATTACTCGTTTTATACGATGGAAAAACTGTTGCATCTTTATCGTATTTTATGCTTCTGGCGTTGACTTCTTAGGCCGTAACTATCCGATCTGGTGGAGCAACGCCCTGGAGTGAAACCTGGGTTGCCAGGAACGTAGAAATGACCACTACTATCACACTGGTTGCAATTTATTCCTGCTATACGATGGAAAAACTGTTCTATTTTTATTGCATTTTATGCTTTTGACGTTCACTTCTTAGGCCCTAACTATTCGATCTGGTGGAACAACGCCCTAGGGTGAAGCCTAGGTTGCCCGGAACGTAGAAATGACCATAGATTTTACACTCGTAGCAATTATTCGTTGTATACAATGAAAAAACCGTTCTATTTATTTTGTATTTTATGCTTCGGGCGTTGACTTCTAAGGCCCTAACTATTCAATCTGTTGGAGCAAAGCCCTAGGGTGAAGCCTAGGTTGCTCGGGAAGTAGAAATGACATTTACTTTCACACTGTTTGGTATTATTCATTTTGTACGATGGAAAAGCTGTTGTATTTATATTGTATTTTATGTCTCTGGCGTTGACTTCTAAGGCCGTAGCTATTAGATGCGGTGGAGCAACGCCCTAGAGTGACGCCTAGGTTGCCCGGAACCTAGAAATGACCATAACTTTCACACTGGTTGCTATCATTCGTTTTATACGATGGAGAAACTGTTATATTTTGTGACGTGGCACAAGTGCCAGTCACAAAGCCGAACCCTCCCCGGAGCAAGAGGAGCCTTTAGTGCGCACCAGAGAGAGTCCAACGTATTTCTAACATCTATTTTGCGCCGTAGCTCTCGGGATATCTCAGCGGCCTAGATGGTGGCATCGGCAGGCGTCAGGTGCGAGACCGTCTCGACACCACCGATACGGTCTCCTGCGGCGGATCTTCGGGATCGGGGAGCGGCCAGGGTACCCGCCGCTCCAGAGTCACTTCACCCGGCGAGTGACACGACGCCGAAATTGGGAGGCTGTCGGAACCCATCGTGCCACTCAGGGAGGACACACGATGGGAGGGCTGCCCCACGGATGTGAGAGGACGCACCGGTACATGGGGACCAGCCGACGCGGGCGAGGTTGGCCACCTCACCCCGCGTTCCGGGGAGAGATCCTCCACGGAGAGGCGCAGGGACGAAGCCACGGGGGCCATCTCGCGGGCAGACGATGGCAGCGGACTCCGGAAGAGCGAAGTCTACTACTGCGCCTCGGATCCACGCCGCAGGATGAGCCCCAGGGGGACTCAAGGAGGACCTGCCAATCATCAATCAATCTTCGAACGGCGCGACGAATAATTGGTCGCGAGACCGCGCGAACTGAGCGAGCCAATCGGGGCACAGTGGGGGAAGCGTCGCGTGCCGAGATCCTGCCGTACGCAGCGATCTCGGCCTTCTTCTTGTACGGGACGCCGACCGGTCCACAGGTGGTAAGTCTTCCTCCATTGTTCTCCCCGGTTGACTCGGACTAGATCGTTCGCAATCGAAATCTCGAGAGGGCCGACTCCTGGTGGGCGCACAGGCCTTGTAACAGGAAGAAAGCCTTCGCACGCGGGTTTCTCGAAGCCTGCGGACTCGGCCAAACGGCGAGTCTGCGGCTTAACGGTGCGTTCGCTCACGGTTGTAACGTGCGGATACATCTTCGGCTTGCTGGTGTAACTTCGGTGCAACAGCAGCCACGCGGGCGGTTCTCTCGCGAGCCGAACGTGCGTTTCAACCTCGTCGTCGCTCGAAACCTTGTAACGCGATCATATTAGCGGGGAACGGGTAACTTCCCGCGGCCACGTGTCGCGGGACCGCGCGTGTAAGAACTCGACCAAGCCCTGTAAGTTTCTCGCTTAAATACATCATTTATTACCAGAGAAAACCGAGTTTTGGCTGGCGTTCTCGCCGTAAGAACCCGAAATCCCGAAGCGTTCCTCACCCTGCGCTCGAAAGGACCTCGCCCCTCTCCGCGCGAAGAGCTGGCCCGGGCCGCGGATTTCGGAAAACAGGAGACGCGTTCCACGCCGGTATCGAAAGATACCTGGCGCCCGCGGAAAATTCAAGGTGTGGGACGCGTCGTGGCCAGATCTGCACGCCCGTCCTAAGCCGAATACGGCTCGGCTGGGCGGTCACGTCGCAATTTATATTGTATTTTATGCTTCTGGCGTTGACTTCTTAGGCCCTAACTGTTCGATCTGGTGGAACAATGCCCTAGAGTGAAGCCTAGGTTATCCGGAACGTAGAAATGACCAGTACATTCACACTGGTTGCAGTTATTCCTGTAAAACAATGGAAAAACTGTTGCATCTTTATTGTATTTTACGCTTCTGGTGTCGACTTCTAAGGCCCTAACTATTCGATCTGGTGGATCAACACGCTAGAGTGAAACCTACGTTGCCCGGAACGTAGAAATGACCATAGCTTTTACACTGGCAGCAATTATTCGTTCTATACAATGGAAAAACCGTTCTATTTATTTTGTATTTTATGCTTCGGGCGTTGACTTCTAAGGCCCTAACTGTTTGATCTGGTGGAGCATGGCCGTAGAGTGAAGCCTAGGTTGCCCGGAACGTAGAAATGACCATAACTTTCACACTGGTTGCTATTATTCGTTTTATACGATGGAAAAACTGTTGTACTTATATTGTATTTTATTATTCTCGCGTTGACTTCTTAGGCCCTAACTATTCGATCTGGTGGAACAACGCCCTAGAGTGAAGCCTAGGTTGCCCGGAACGTAGCACTGACCATTACGATCACACTGTTTGCAAATATACATTATATACGATGAAAAGCTGTTGTATTTATATTGTATTTTATTCTTCTGGCGTTGAGTTCTAAGTGCCTCGCTATTAGATCTGGTGGAACAACGCCCTATAGTGAAGCCCAGGTTGCCCGGAACGTAGAAATGACCACTACATTCACACTATGTGCAATTATTCATTTTATACGATGGAAAAGCTGTTGTATTTATATTGTATTTTATGTTTCTGGCGATGACTTCTAAGGCCGTAGCTATTAGATGTGGTGGAGCAACGCCACACAGTGACGCCTAGGTTGCCCGGAACGTAGAAATGACCATCACTTTCACACTGGTTGCAATTATTCCTGTTATACGTTGGAAAAGCTGTTGTATTTATATCGAATTTTATGCTTCTGGCGTTGACTTCTTAGGCCCTAACTATTCCATCTGGTGGAACAACGCCCTAGGGTGAAGGCTAGCTTGCTCGGAAAGTAGAAATGACCATAAGTTTCATACTGGTTGCAATTATTCGTTTTATACGATGGAAAAGCTGTTGTATTTATATCGTATTTTATGCTTCTGGCGTTGACTTCTAAGGCCCTAGCTGTTCGATCTAGTGGAGCAACGCCCTAGAGTGAAGCCGAGGTTGCCCGGAACGTAGGATTGACCATCACTTTGTAACTGGTTGCAATTATTCCTGTTATATGATGGAAACACTGTTGTATTTTTATTGCATTTTATGCTTCGGGCGTTGACTTCTATGGCCCTAACTATTCAATCTGTTGGAGCAACGCCCTAGGGTGAAGCCTAGCTTGCTCGGAAAGTAGAAATGTCCATAAGTTTCATACTGGTTGCAATTATTCGTTTTATACGATGGAAAAACTGTTGTATTTATATTGTATTTTATGCTTCTGGCGTTGACTTCTTAGGCCGTAGCTATTCGGTCTGGCGGAGCAACGCCCTGGAGTGAAACCTAGGTTGCCCGGAACGTAGAATTGGCCATCACTTTCAAACTGGTTGCAATTATTCCTGTTATATGATGGAAACACTGTTGTATTTTTTTTGCATTTTATGGTTCGGGCGTTGACTTCTAAGGCCCTAACTATTCAATCTGTTGGAGCAGCGCCCTAGGGTGAAGCCTAGGTTGCTCGGAAAGTAGAGATGAGAATAAGTTTCATACTGGTTGCAATTATTCGTTTTATACGATGGAAAAACTGTTGTATTTATATGGTATTTTATGCTTCTGGCGTTGACTTCTAAGGCACTAACTATTCGATCTGGTGAAGCAACGCCCCAGAGTGATGCCTAGGTTGCCCGGAAGGTAGAATTGGCCATCACTTTCAAACTGGTTGCAATTATTCCTGTTATATGATGGAAAAACTGTTGTATTTTTGTTGCATTTTATGCTTCGGGCATTGACTTCTAAGGCCCTAACTATTCAATTTGTTGGAGCAACGCCCTAGGGTGAAGCCTAGGTTGCCCGGAAAGTAGAAATGACCATAACTTTCATACTGGTTGCAATTATTCGTTTTATATGATGGAAAAACTGTTGTATTTATATTGTATTTTATGCTTCTGGCGTTCCCTTCTTAGGCCCTAACTATTCGATCTGGTGGAACAACGGCCTATGGTGAAGCCTAGGTTGCCCGGAACGTAGAAATAACCATAACTTTTACACTGGTAGCAATTATTCGTCTTATACTATGGAAAAACTGTTCTATTTATTTTGTATTTAATGCTTCGGGCGTTGGCTTCTAAGGCCCCAACTGTTTGATCTGGTGGAGCAACGCCCTAGAGTGAAACCTAGGTTGCACGGAACGTAGAAATGACCATAGCTTTCACACTGGTTGCTATTATTCGTTTTATACGATGGAAAAACTGTTATATTTATATTGTATTTTATGCTTCTGGCGTTGACTTCTTAGGCCCTAACTATTCGATCTGGTGGAACAACGCCCTAGAGTGAAGCCTAGGTTGCCTGGAACGTAGAATTGGCCATCACTTTCAAACTGATTGCAATTATTCCTGATATATGATGGAAACACTGTTGTATTTTTTTTGCATTTTATGGTTCGGGCGATGACTTCTAAGGCCCTAACTATTCAATCTGTTGGAGCAGCGCCCCAGGGTGAAGCCTAGCTTGCTCGCAAAGTAGAAATGACCATAAGTTTCATACTGGTTGCAATTATTCGTTTTATACGATGGAAAAGCTGTTGCATTTATATCGTATTTTATGCTTCTGGCGTTGACTTCTTAGGCCGTAACCATTCGGTCTGGTGGAGGAACGCCCTGGAGTGAAACCCAGGTTGCCCGGAACGTAGAATTGGCCATCACTTTCAAACTGGTTGCAATTATTCCTGATATATGATGGAAACACTGTTGTATTTTTTTTGCATTTTATGGTTCGGGTGTTGACTTCTCAGGCCCTAACTATTCAATCTGTTGGAGCAGCGCCCTAGGGTGTAGCCTAGGTTGCTCGGAAAGTAGAATTGTCCATAAGTTTCATACTGGTTGCAATTATTCGTTTTATACGATGGAAAAACTGTTGTATGTATATTGTATTTTATGCTTCTGGCGTTGACTTCTAAGGCACTAACTTTTCGATCTGGTTGAGCAACGCAATAGAGTGATGCCTACGTTGCCCGGAACGTAGAATTGGCCATCAATTTCAAACAGGTTGCAATTATACCTGTTATATGATGGAAACACTGCTGTATTTTTTTTGCATTTTATGGTTCGGGCTTTGACTTCTAAGGCCCTAACTATTCAATCTGTTGGAGCAACGCCCTAGGGTGAAGCCTAGGTTGCTCGGAAAGTAGAAATGACCATAAGTTTCATACTGGTTGCAATTATTCGTATTACACGATGGAAAAACTGTTGTATTTATATCGTATTTTATGCTTCTGGCGTTGACTTCTAAGGCACTATCTATTCGATCTGCTGGAGCAGCGCCCTAGAGCGAAGCCTAGGTTGCCCGGAACGTAGAATTGGCCATCACTTTCAAACTGGTTGCAATTATTCCTTTCATATGATGGAAACACTGTTGTATTTTTTTGCATTTTATGGTTCGGGCGTTGACTTCTAAGGTCCTAACTATTCAATCTGTTGGAGCAACGCCCTAGGGTGAAGCCTAGGTTGCTCGGTAAGTAGAAATGACCATAAGTTTCATACTGGTTGCATTATTCGTTTTATACGATGGAAAAACTGTTGTATTTATATTGTATTTTATGCTTCTGACGTTGACTTCTAAGGCACTAACTATTCGATCTGGTGGAGCGACGCCCTAGAGTGAAGCCTAGGTTGCCCGGACCGTAGGATTGGCCACCACTTTCAAACTGGTTGCAATTATTCCTGTTATATGATGGAAACACTGTTGTATTTTTAATGCATTTTATGCTTCGGGCGTTGACTTCTATGGCCCTAACTATTCAATCTGTGGGAGCAACGCCCTAGGGTGAAGCCTAGCTTGCTCGGAAAGTAGAAATGTCCATGAGTTTCATACTGGTTGCAATTATTCGTTTTATACGATGGAAAAACTGTTGTATTTATATTGTATTTTATGCTTCTGGCGTTGACTTCTTAGGCCGTAGCTATTCGGTCTGGCGGAGCAACGCCCTGGAGTGAAGCCGAGGTTGCCCGGTACGTAGGATTGACCATCACTTTCAAACTGGTTGCAATTATTCCTGTTATATGATGGAAACACTGTTGTATTTTTATTGCATTTTATGCTTCGGGCGTTGACTTCTATGGCCCTAACTATTCAATCTGTTGGAGCAACGCCCTAGGGTGAAGCCTAGCTTGCTCGGAAAGTAGAAATGTCCATAAGTTTCATACTGGTTGCAATTATTCGTTTTATACGATGGAAAAACTGTTGTATTTATATTGTATTTTATGCTTCTGGCGTTGACTTCTTAGGCCGTAGCTATTCGGTCTGGCGGAGCAACGCCCTGGAGTGAAACCTAGGTTGCCCGGAACGTAGAATTGGCCATCACTTTCAAACTGGTTGCAATTATTCCTGTTATATGATGGAAACACTGTTGTATTTTTTTTGCATTTTATGGTTCGGGCGTTGACTTCTAAGGCCCTAACTATTCAATCTGTTGGAGCAGCGCCCTAGGGTGAAGCCTAGGTTGCTCGGAAAGTAGAGATGAGAATAAGTTTCATACTGGTTGCAATTATTCGTTTTATACGATGGAAAAACTGTTGTATTTATACTGTATTTTATGCTTCCGACGTTGACCTCTAACGCACTAACTATTCGATCTGGTGGAGCAACGCCCTAGAGTGAAACCTAGGTTGCCCGGAACGTAGAAATGACCATTACTTTCACACTCTTTGCAATTATTCATTTTATACGATGGAAAAGCTGTTGCATTTATATTGTATTTTATGCTTCTGGCGTTGACCTCTTTGGCCCTAACTATTCGATCTGGTGGAGCAACGCCTTAGAGTGACGTCGAGGTTGCCCGGAACATAGAAATGACCATATCTTTCACACTGGTTGCTATTGTTCCTGTTATACGATGTAAAAGCTGTTGTATTTATATCGTATTTTATGCTTCTGGCGTTGACTTCTAAGGCACTATCTATTCGATCTGCTGGAGCAACGCCCTAGAGCGAAGCCTAGGTTGCCCGGAACGTAGAATTGGCCATCACTTTCAAACTGGTTGCAATTATTCCTTTCATATGATGGAAACACTGTTGTATTTTTTTGCATTTTATGGTTCGGGCGTTGACTTCTAAGGTCCTAACTATTCAATCTGTTGGAGCAACGCCCTAGGGTGAAGCCTAGGTTGCTCGGTAAGTAGAAATGACCATAAGTTTCATACTGGTTGCATTATTCGTTTTATACGATGGAAAAACTGTTGTATTTATATTGTATTTTATGCTTCAGACGTTGACTTCTAAGGCACTAACTATTCGATCTGGTGGAGCGACGCCCTAGAGTGAAGCCTAGGTTGCCCGGAACGTAGGATTGGCCACCACTTTCAAACTGGTTGCAATTATTCCTGTTATATGATGGAAACACTGTTGTATTTTTATTGCATTTTATGCTTCGGGCGTTGACTTCTATGGCCCTAACTATTCAATCTGTGGGAGCAACGCCCTAGGGTGAAGCCTAGCTTGCTCGGAAAGTAGAAATGTCCATGAGTTTCATACTGGTTGCAATTATTCGTTTTATACGATGGAAAAACTGTTGTATTTATATTGTATTTTATGCTTCTGGCGTTGACTTCTTAGGCCGTAGCTATTCGGTCTGGCGGAGCAACGCCCTGGAGTGAAACCTAGGTTGCCCGGAACGTAGAATTGGCCATCACTTTCAAACTGGTTGCAATTATTCCTGTTATATGATGGAAACACTGTTGTATTTTTTTTGCATTTTATGGTTCGGGCGTTGACTTCTAAGGCCCTAACTATTCAATCTGTTGGAGCAGCGCCCTAGGGTGATGCCTAGGTTGCTCGGAAAGTAGAAATGACCATTACTTTCACACTGTTTGCAATTATTCCTTTCATACGGTGGAAAAGCTGTTTTATTTATATCGTATTTTATGCTTCTGGCGTTGACTTCTAAGGCCCTAGCTATTCGATCTAGAGGAGCAACGCCCTAGAGTGAAGCCTAGGTTGCTCGGAAAGTAGAAATGACCATAAGTTTCATACTGGTTGCAATTATTCGTTTTATACGATGGAAAAGCTGTTGTATTTATATTGTATTTTATGCATCTGGCGTTGACTTCTAAGGCACTAACTACTCGATCTGGTGGAACAACGCCCTAGAGTGAAGCCTAGGTTGCCCGGAACGTAGAATTGGCCATCACTTTCAAACTGGTTGCAATTACTCCTGATATATGATGGAAACACTGTTGTATTTTTTTTGCATTTTATGGTTCTGGCGTTGACTTCTAAGGCCCTAACTATTCAATCTGTTGGAGCAGCGCCCTAGGGTGATGCCTAGGTTGCTCGGAAAGTAGAAATGACCATTACTTTTACACTGTTTGCAATTATTCCTTTCATACGGTGGAAAAGCTGTTTTATTTATATCCTATTTTATGCTTCTGGCGTTGACTTCTAAGGCCCTAGCTATTCGATCTAGAGGAGCAACGCCCTAGAGTGAAGCCTAGGTTGCTCGGAAAGCAGAAATGACCATAAGTTTCATACTGGTTGCAATTATTCGTTTTATACGATGGAAAAGCTGTTGTATTTATATTGTATTTTATGCATCTGGCGTTGACTTCGAAGGCACTAACTACTCGATCTGGTGGAACAACGCCCTAGAGTGAAGCCCAGGTTGCGCGGAACGTGGAAATGACCATAACTTTCACACTGGTAGCAATTATTCGTTTTATACGATGGAAAAACTGTTTTATTTATTTTGTATCTTATGCTTCGGGCGTTGACTTCTAAGGCCGTAGATATCAGATGTGGTGGAGCGACGCCCTAGTGTGACGCCTAGGTTGCCCGGAACGTAGAAATGACGATTACTTTCACAATGTTTGCAATTATTCATATTATACGATGGAAAAATTGTTGTACTTATATTGTATTTTATTCTTCTGGCGTTGATTTCTAAGTCCCTAGCTATTCGATCTGGTGGAGCAACCCCCTAGAGTTAAACCTAGGTTGCCCGGAACGTGGAAATGACCATAACCTTCACACAGGTTGCAATTATTCGTTTTATGCGATGGAAAGACTGTTGTATTTATTTTGTAGTTTATGCCTCTGGCGTTGACTTTTAAGGCCCTAACTCTTCGATCTGGTGTAGCGACGCGTCAGAGTTAAGTTTTGGATGCCCGAAACGCCGAAATGATCATTACCTTCGCACTGGTTGCAGTGATCCATGCTATACAATGGAAAAACTGTTGTATTTATAATGTGTTTTGTGCTTCTGGCGTTGACTTCTAAGGCCCTAACTATTCAATCTGTTGGAGCAACGCAGTAGGGTGAAACCCAGGTTGCCCGGACAATAGAAATGACCATAACTTTCATACTGGTTGCAATTATTCGTTTTATACGACGGAAAAACTGTTGTATTTATATTGGATTTTATGCTTCTGGCGTTGACTTCTAAGGCCCTAACTATTCGATCTGGTGGAGCAACGCAATAGAGAGAAGCCTAGGTTGCCCGGAACGTACAAATGACCATCACTTTCAAACTGGTTGCAATTAATCCTGTTATACGGTGGAAAAACTGTTGTATTTTTATTGCATTTTATGCTTCGGGCGTTGACTTCTAAGGCCCTAACTACTCAATCTGTTGGAGCAGCGCCCTAGCGTGAAACCTAGGTTGCCCGGAAAGTAGAAATGACCATAACTTTCATACTGGTTGCAATTATTCGTTTTATACGATGGAAAAACTGTTGTATTTATGTTGTATTTTACGCTTCTGGCTTTGAATTCTAAGGCCGCACCTATTCGATGTGGTGGAGCAACGCCCTAGAGTGATGCGTAGGTTGCCCGGAACGTAGAAAAGACCATTACTTTCACACTGGTTGCAATTATTCGTTTAATACGATGGAAAAACTGTAGTACTTATTTTGTATTTGGTGCTTCTGGCGTTGACTTCTCAGGCCGTAACTATTCGATCTGGTGGAGCAACGCCATAGAGTGAAACGTATGTTGCCGGGAACATAGAAATGACCATTACATTCACACTGGTTGCAATTATTCCTGTTAAACGATGGAAAAACTGTTGTATTTTTATTGTATTTTATGCTTCTGGCGTTGAATTCTAAGTCCCTAGCTATTCGATGTGGTGGAGCAACACCATAGAGTGAAGCCTAGGTTGCCCGGAATGTAGAAATGACCATAACTATCATACTGGTTGCAATTATTCGTTTTATACGATGGAAAAACTGTTGCATTTATGTTGTATTTTATGCTTCTGGCGTTGACTTCTTAGGCCCTAACTATTCCATCTGGTGGAACAACACCCTAGGGTGAAGCCTACGTTGCCCTGAACGTAGAAATGACAACTACTTTCACACTGGTTGCAATTATTCGTTTTATACGATGGAAAACTGTTGTATTTATTATGTATTTGGTGCTTCTGGCTTTGACTTCTTAGGCCACAACTATTCCATCTGGTGGAGCAACGCCATAGAGTGAAACGTAGGTTGCCCGGTACCTAGAAATGACCATAACATTCACACTGGTTGCAATTATTCGTTTTATACGATGGAAAAACTGTTGTATTTATATTGTATTTTATGCTTCTGGCGTTGACTTCTAGGGCCCTAACTATTCGATCTGGTGGAGCAACGCCCTAGAGTGAAGCCTAGGTTGCCCGGAACGTAGATATGATCATAACCTTCACACAGGTTGCAATCATTCATTTTATACGATGGAAACGCTGTTGTATTTATATTGTATTTTATGCTTCTGGCGTTGACTTCTAAGGCCGTAGCTATTAGATTCGGTGGAGCAACGCCCTAGAGTGAAGCCTAGGTCTGGCCGGAACGCAGAAATGACCATTACTTTTACAATGTATGCAATTATACATTTTACACGATGGAAAAACTGTAGGACTTATATTGTATTTTATTCTTCTGGCGTTGATTTCTAAGTCCCTAACGATTCGATCTGTTGGAGCAACGCCGTCGGGTGAAGCCTAGGTTGCCCGGAATGTAGAAATGACCATAACTTTCATACTGGTTGCAATTATTCGTTTTATACGATGGAAAAACTGTTATATTTATATTGTATTTTATGCTTCTGGCGTTCACTTCTTAATCCCTAACTATTCGATCTGGTGTAACAACGCCCTAGAGTGAAGCCTATGTTGCCCGGAACGTAGAAATGACCATCACTTTCAAACTGGTAGCAATTAATCCTGTTATACGATGGAAAAACTGTTGTATTTTTATTGCGTTTTATGCTTCGGGCGTTGACTTCTAAGGCCCTAACTACTCAATCTGTTGGAGCGACGCCCTAGGGTGAAACCTAGGTTGCCCGGAAAGTAGAAATGACCATAACTTTCATATTGGTTGCTATTATTCGTTTTATACGATGGAAAAACTATTGTATTTGTATTGTATTTTATGCTTCTGGCGTTGACTTCTTAGGCCCTAACTATTCCATCTGGTGGAACAACGCCCTAGAGTGAAGCCTAGGTTGCCCAGAACGTAGAAATGACCATTACTTTCACACTGGTTGCAATTATTCGTTTTATACGATGGAAAAACTGTTATATTTATTGTGTATTTGGTGCTTCTGGCGTTGACTTCTTAGGCCTTAACTATTCGATCTGTTGCAGCAGCGCCATAGAGTGAAGCCTAGGTTGCCGGGAGAGTAGAAATGAACATTACTTTCACACTGATTGCAATTATTCGTTTTATACGATGGAAAAACTGTTGTATTTATTATGTATTTTATGCTTCTGACGTCGAATTCTAAGGCCGTAGCTATTCGATGTGGTGGAGCAACGCAGTAGAGTGAAGCCTAGGGTGCCCGGAACCTAGAAATGACCATTACTTTCACACTGGTTGCAATTATTCGTTTTATACGATGGAAAAACTGTTGTATTTATTATGTATTTGGTGCTTCTAGCGTTGACTTCTTAGGCCATAACTATTCCGTCTGGTGGAGCAACGTCATAGAGTGAAACGGAGGTTGCCCGGATCGTAGAAATGACCATTATATTCACACTAGTTGCAATTATTCCTCTTATACGATGGAAAAACTGTTTTATTTTTATTGTGTTTTATGCTTCTGGCGTTGCATTCTAAGTCCCTAGCTAAGCGATCTGGTGGAGCGACGCCCTATAGTGAAGCCCAGGTTGCCCGAAACGTAGAAATGACCATTACTTTCACACTGGTTGCAATTATTCATGCTATACGATGGAGAAACTGTTGTATTTTTATTGTATTTTATGTTTCAGGTGTTGACTTGTAAGGTCGTATCTATTCGATCTCGTGGGGCAACGTCCAAGAGTGAAGCGTATGTTGCCCGAAGCGTAGAAATGATAATTACTTTCACCCTGGTTGCAATTATTCTTTTTATACGATGGAAAAACTGTTGTATTTTTACTGTATCTTATACGTCTCGAGTTGTTTTCTAAGGCCCTAGCTATTCGACCTGGTGGTGCAACGCCCTAGTGCGAAGCCTAGGTTGCACGGAACGTAGAAATGCCCATTACTTTCACACTGGTTGCAATTATTCCTGTCATACGATGGAACAACTGTTTTATGTTTTTTATACGTTATGCTTCCGGCGCTGTCCTCTCAGTCCCTAGTTAATCGATCTGGTGGAGCAACGCCCTAGAGTGAAGTCTTGGTTGCCCGGAACGTAGAAATGACCATTACTTTCACACTGGTTGCAATTATTCGTTTTATACGATGGAAAAACTGTTGTATTTATTTTGTATTTGGTGCTTCTGCCGTTGACTTCTTAGGCCCTAACTATTCGATCTGGTGGAGCAACGCCATAGAGTGAAAGGTTGGTTGCCCGGAACGTAGAAATGACCATAACATTCACACTGGTTGCAATTATTCGTTTTATACGATGGGAAAACTGTTGAAATTATATTGTATTTTATGCTTCGGGCGTTGACTTCTAAGGCCCTAACTATTCGATCTAGTGGAGCAACGACCTAGGGTGAATCCTAGTTTGCTCGGAACGTAGAAATGACCATAACGTTCATACTGGTGGCAATTATTTGTTTCATACGTTGGATAAACTGTTGTATTTATATTGCATTTTATGCTTCTGGCGTTGACTTCTTAGGACCCAACTGTTCGATCTAGTGGCACAACGCACTAGAGTGAAGCCTAGTTTGCCCGGAATGCAGAAATGACCATAACTTTCACACTGGTTGCAATTACTCCCGTTATACGATGGAAAAACTGTTGTATTTTTAATGTATTTTATGTTTCGGACGTTGACTTCTAAGGCCCTAGCTATTCGATCTTGTGGAGCAACGCCCCAGAGTGAAGCCTAGGTTGCCCGGAACGTAGAAATGTCCAGTACTTTCACACTGGTTGCAATTATCCCTGTTATACGATGGAAAAGCTGTTGTATTTTTATTGTATTTTATGCTTCGGGCGTTGACTTCTAAGGCCCTGGCTATTCGATTTGGTGGAGCAACGACCTAGAGTCACGCCTAGGTTGCCCGAAACGTAGAAATGACCATTACTTTCACACTGGTTGCAATTATTCATGCTATACGATGGAGAAACTGTTGTATTTTTATTGTATTTTATGTTTCAGGTGTTGACTTGTAAGGTCGTATCTATTCGATCTCGTGGGGCAACGTCCAAGAGTGAAGCGTATGTTGCCCGAAGCGTAGAAATGATAATTACTTTCACACTGGCTGCAATTATTCTTTTTATACGATGGAAAAACTGTTGTATTTTTACTGTATCTTATACGTCTCGAGTTGTTTTCTAAGGCCCTAGCTATTCGACCTGGTGGTGCAACGCCCTAGTGCGAAGCCTAGGTTGCACGGAACGTAGAAATGCCCATTACTTTCACACTGGTTGCAATTATTCCTGTCATACGATGGAACAACTGTTTTATGTTTTTTATATGTTATGCTTCCGGCGCTGACCTCTCAGTCCCTAGCTAATCGATCTGGTGGAGCAACGCCCTAGAGTGAAGTCTTGGTTGCCCGGATCGTAGAAATGACCATAACTTTCACACTGGTTGCAATTATTCGCTTTATACGATGGAAAAACTGTTGCATTTATATTGTATTTTATGTTTCGGGCGTTGCCTTCAAAGGCCCTAGCTATTCCATCTGGTGGAGCAACGCCCTAGAGTGAAGGCTAGGTTGCCCGGAACGTAGAAATGACCATTACCTTCACACTGGTTGCAATTATTCCTGTTATACGATGGAAGGACTGTTGTATTTTTATTGTATTGTATGCTTCTGGCGTTGACTTCTACGGCCGTAGCTTTTCGACGTGGTGGAGTAACGCCCTAGAGTGAAACCAGGGTAGCCCGGATCGTAGAAATGACCATCACTTTCACACTGGTTGCAATTAGTTGTTTCATACGTTGGAAAAACTGTTGTATTTATATTGTATTTTATGCTTCTGGCGTTGACTTCTTAGGACCTAACTATTCGATCTAGTGGCACAACGCACTAGAGTGAAGCCTAGTTTGCCCGGAATGCAGAAATGACCATAACTTTCACACTGGTTGCAATTATTCGCTTTATACGGTGGAAAAACTGTTGCATTTATATTGTATTTTATGCTTCTGGCGTTGACTTCATAGGTCCTAGCTATTCGGTCTGGTGGACCAACGCCCTAGAGTGGAGCCTAGGTTGCACGGAACGTAGAAATGACCATTACCTTCACACTGGATGCAATTATTCCTGTTATACGATGGAAGGACTGTTGTATTTTTATAGTATTTTATGCTTCTGGCGTTGACTTCTTAGGCCCTCACTATTCGATCTGGTGGATCAACGACCTAGAGTGGAGCCAAGGTTACCAGGAACGTCGAAATGACCAGTACTTTCAGACTGGTTGCAATTATTCATGCTATACGATGGAGAAACTGTTGTAATTTTATTGTATTTTATGTTTCAGGTGTTGACTTCTTAGGCCCTAACTATTCGATCTGGTGGAGCAACGCCCTAGAATGAAGCGTAGGTTGCCCGGAATGTAGAAATGACCTTGACTTTCACAATGGTTGCAATTATTCCCGTTATACGATGGAAAAACTGTTGTATTTTTATTGTATTTTATGTTTCGGACGTTGACTTCTAAGGCCCTAGCTATTCGATCAGGTGGAGCAACGCCCAAGAGTGAAGCCTGGGTTGCCCGGAACGTACAAATGACCATTACCTTCACAGTGGTTGCAATTATTCCTGTTATACGATAGAAGGACTGTTGTATTTTTCTAGTATTTTATGCATCTGGCGTTGACATCTTAGGCCCTAACAATTCGATCCGGTGGATGAACGCCCTAGAGTGAAGCCAAGGTTACCCGGAACGTAGAAATGACCAGTACTTTCTCACTGGTTGCAATTATCCCTGTTATACGATGGAAAAGCTGTTGTATTTTTATTGTATTTTATGCTTCGGGCGTTGACTTATAAGGCCCTGGCTATTCGATTTGGTGGAGGAACGCCCTAGAGTCAAGCCTAGGTTGCCCGAAACGTAGAAAAGACCATTACTTTCGCACTGGTTGCAATTATTCATGCTATACGATGGAGAAACTGTTGTATTTTTATTGTATTTTATGTTTCAGGTGTTGACTTGTAAGGTCGTAGCTATTCGATCTCGTGGGGCAACGTCCAAGAGTGAAGCGTATGTTGCCCGAAGCGTAGAAATGATAATTACTTTCACACTGGTTGCAATTATTCCTTTTATACGATGGAAAAACTGTTGTATTTTTACTGTATCTTATACATCTCGAGTTGGTTTCTAAGGCCCTAGCTATTCGACCTGGTGGTGCAATGCCCTAGTGCGAAGCCTAGGTTGCACGGAACGTAGAAATGTCCATTACTTTCACACTGGTTGCAATTATTCCTTTTATACGATGGAAAAACTGTTGTATTTTTACTGTATCTTATACGTCTCGAGTTGTTTTCTAAGGCCCTAGCTATTCGATCTTGTGAGGCAACGTCCAAGAGTGAAGGGTATGTTGCCCGCAGCGTAGAAATGACCACTAGTTTCACACTGGTTGCAATTATTCCTGTTATACGATGGAAGGACTGTTGTATTTTTATAGTATTTTATGCTTCTGGCGTTGACTTCTTAGGCCCTAACTATTCGATCTAGTGGCACAACGCACTAGAGTGAAGCCTAGTTTGCCCGGAATGCAGAAATGACCATAACTTTCACACTGGTTGCAATTATTCGCTTTATACGGTGGAAAGACTGTTGCATTTATATTGTATTTTATGCTTCTCGCGTTGACTTCATAGGTCCTAGCTATTCGGTCTGGTGGACCAACGCCCTAGAGTGGAGCCTAGGTTGCACGGAACGTAGAAATGACCATTACCTTCACACTGGATGCAATTATTCCTGTTATACAATGGAAGGACTGTTGTATTTTTATAGTATTTTATGCTTCTGGCGTTGACTTCTTAGGCCCTCACTATTCGATCTGGTGGATCAACGACCTAGAGTAGAGCCAAGGTTACCAGGAACGTCGAAATGACCAGTACTTTCAGACTGGTTGCATTTATTCCTATTGTACGATGGAAAAACTGTTGTATTTTTAATGTATTTTATGCTTCTGGCGTTGACCTCTAAGGCCCTAGCTATTCGATCTGGTGGTACAATGCCTCAGTGTTAAGTCTAGGATGCCCAGAACGTAGAAATGTCCATTACTTTCACACTGGTTGCAATTATTCGTTCTATACGATGGAAAAACTGCTGAATTTGTATTGTATTGTATGCTTCTGGCGTTGACTTCTACGGCCGTAGCTTTTCGACGTGGTGGAGTAACGCCCTAGAGTGAAACCAGGGTTGCCCGGATCGTTGAAATGACCATCACTTTCACACTGGTTGCAACTATTCCTGTTTACGATGGAAAAACTGTTGTATTTTTATTGTGTTTTATGCTTCTGGCGCTGACTTCATAGGCCCTAACTATTCGATCTGGTGGAGCAACGCCCTAGAGTGAAGCCTAGGTTGCACGGAACGTAGATATGACCATTACTTTCACACTGGTTGCAATTATTCGTTTTATACGATGGAATGGCTGTTGTATTCGTTTTGTATTTTATGCTTCTGGCGTTGACTACTAAGTCTCTAACTCTTCGATCTGGTAGAGCAATGTGTCAGAGTTAAGTCTAGGATGCCCGAAACGTCGAAATGATCATTACTTTCACATTGATTGCAATTATTCATGCTATACGATGGAAAAATTGTTGCATTTTTATTGTATTTTCTGCTTCTGGCTTTGACTTCTACGGTCCTAGCTATTCGATCTGGTGGAGCTACACACTAGAGTGAAGCCTAGGTTGCCCGGAGCGTAGAAATGACCATTACTTTCACACTGATTACAATTATTCTTTTTATACGATGGAAAAACTGTTGTAATTTCATTGTATTTTATGCGTCTGGAGTTGTTTTCTAAGGCCCTAACTATTCGATCTGGTGGATCAACGCCCTAGAGTGAAGCCAAGGTTACCCGGAACGTAGAAATGACCATTACTTTCACACTGGTTGCAATTATTCGTTTTATACGATGGAAAAACTGTTGTATTTATTTTGTATTTGGTGCTTCTGGCGTTGACTTCTAAGGCCCTAACTATTCGATTTGGTGGAGCAACGCCCTAGAGTCAAGCCTAGGTTGCCCGGAACGTAGAAATGACCATTACCTTCACAGTGGTTGCAATTATTCCTGCTATGCGATAGAAGGACTGTTGTATTTTTCTTGTATTTTATGCTTCTGGCGTTGACTTCTTAGGCCCTAACTATTCGATCTGGTGGATCAACGCTCTAGAGTGAAGCCAAGGTTACCCCCAACGTAGAAATGACCAGTACTTTCACACTGGTTGCAATTATTCCGGTTATACGATGGAAAAGCTGTTGTATTTTTATTGTATTTTATGCTTCGGGCGTTGACTTCTAAGGCCCTGGCTATTCGATTTGGTGGAGCAACGCCCTAGAGTCAAGCCTAGTTTGCCCGAAACGTAGAATTGACCATTCCTTTCACACTGGTTGCAATTATTCTTGCTATACGATGGAGAAACTGTTGTATTTTTATTGTATTTTATGTTTCAGGGGTTGACTTCTAAGGTCGTAGCTATTCGATCACGTGGGGCAACCTCCAAGAGTGAAGCGTGTGTTGCCCGAGGCGAAGATATGACCATTACCTTCACACTGGTTGCAATTATTCCTGTCATACGATGGTAAAACAGTTTTAGGCTTATAATATTTTATGCTTCTGGCGCTGACCTCTAAGTCCCTAGCTAATCGATCTGGTGGAGCAACGCCCTAGAGTGAAGTCTTGGTTGCCCGGAACGTAGAAATGACCATTAGTTTCACACTGGTTGCAATTATTCGCTTTATACGATGGAAAAACTGTTGAATTTTTATTGTATTTTATGCGTCTGGAGTTGTTCTCTAAGGCCCTAACTATTCGACCTGGTGGTGCAACGCCCTAGAGTGAAGCCTAGGTTGCACGGAACGTAGAAGTGCCCATTACTTACACACTGGTTGCAATCATTCCTGTTATACGATGGAAAAACTGTTGTATTTTTATTGTATTTTATGCTCTTGGCGTTGACCTCCATGTCCCTAGCTATTCGATCTGGTTGAGCAAAGCCCTAGGGCGAAGCCTAGGTTGCACGGAACGTAGAAACGGCCATTACCTTCACACTGGTTGCAATTATTCCTGTTATACGATGGAAGGACTGTTGTATTTTTATAGTATTTTATGCTTCTGGCGTTGACTTCTTAGGCCCTCACTATTCTATCTGGTGGATCAACGCCCTAGAGTGAAGCCAAGGTTACCCGGAACGTAGAAATGGCCAGTACTTTCACACTGGTTGCAATTATTCCTGTTATACGATGGAAAAGCTGTTGTATTTTTACTGTATTTTATGCTTCTGGCGTTGACTTCTTAGGCCCTAACCATTCGATCTGGTGGAGCAACGCCCTACAGAGAAGCCTAGGTTTCACGGAACGTAGAAATGGCCATTACTTTCAAACTGGTTGCAATTATTCGTTTTATACGATGGAAAAACTGTTGTACTTATATCGTATGTTATGCTTCTGGCGTTGACTTCTCAGGCCCTAACTATTCGATCTGGTGGCACAACGCACTAGAGTGAAGCCTAGATTGCCCGGAACGTAGAAATGACCATCAGTTTCACACTGGTTGCAATTATTCCTGTTATACGATGGAAGGACAGTTGTATTTTTATAGTATTTTATGCTTCTGGCGTTGACTTCTTAGGCCCTAACTATTCGGTCTGGTGGAGCAACGCCCTGGAGTGGAGCCTAGGTTGCCCGGAACGTAGAAATGACCATTACTTTCACACTGTTTGCAATTAATCATTTTATACGATGGAGTAGCTGTTGTATTTATAATGTATTTTATTCTTCTGGCGTTGACTTCTAAGGCCCTAACTATTCGATCTGGTGAACCATCGCCCTAGAGTGAAGCCTAGGTTGCCCGGAACGTAGAAATGAACATAACATTCACACTGGTTGCAAATATACGTTATATACTATGGAAAAGCTGTTGTATTTATATTGTATTTTATGCTCCTTGTGTGGACTTCCCTGGCCCTAACTATTCGATCTGGTGGCGCAATGCCTCAGAGTTAAGTCTAGGTTGACCGGAACGTAGAAATGTCCATTACTTTCACACTGGTTGCAATTATTCCTGCTGTAGGATGGAAAAACTGTTGTATTTTTATTGTATTTTATCCTTCTGGCGTTTACTTCTTAGGCCCTAGCTATTCGATGTGGTGGAGCAACGCCCTAGAGTGAAGCCAAGGTTGCCCGGAAGGTAGAAATGACCATAACCTTCACACTGGTTGCAATTATTCCTGTTACACGATGGACAATCTGTTGTATTTTTATTGTATTTTATCCTTCTGGCGTTGACTTCTTAGGCCGTAGCTATTCGATCTGGAGGCGCAACGCCCTACTGTGAATCATAGGTTGCCCGGAACGTAGAAATGACCATCACTTTCACACTGGTTGCAATTATTCATTTTATACGATGGAAAAACTCTTGTATCTTTATTGTATTTTATGCTTCGTGTGTTGACTTCTATGGCCCTACATATTCGATCTGGTGGAGCAACGCCCTACAGTGAAGCCCAGGTTGCCCTGAACGTAGATATGACCATGACATACACACTGGTTGCAATTATTCGTTTTATACGATGGAAAAGCTGTTGTATTTATATCGTATTTCAAGCTTCTGGCGTTGACTTCTGAGGCCGTAGCTATTAGCTGTGGTGGAGCAATGCCCTAGAGTGACGCCTAGGTTGCTTTCACACTGGTTTTAATTATTCCTGTTGTACAATGGAAAAACTGTTGCATTTATATTGCATTTTATGCTTCTAGCGTTGAATTCCAAGTCCCTAACTATTCGATCTCGTGGAGCAACGCACCAGAGTGAAGTCTAGGTCGCTCGGAACGCAGATATGACCACCACTTTTACTCTGGTTGCAATTATTCCTGTTATACGACGGAAAAACTCTTGTATCTTTATTGTACTTTATGCTTCGGGCATTGACTTCTATGGCCCTACCTATTCGATCTGGTGGAGCAACGCCCTAGAGTGAAGCCTAGGTTGCTCGAAATGTAGAAATGTCCATAATTTTCACACTGGTTGCAATTATTCGTTTTATACGATGGAAAAGCTGTTGTATTTATATTGTATTTTATGCTTCAGGCGTTGACTTCGTAGGACCTAACTATTCGATCTGGTGGAGCAACTCCCTAGAGTGGAACCTAGGTTGCCCGGAACGTAGAAATGACCATTGCCGTCACACTGGATGCAATTATTCATTTTATACGATGGAAAAGCTGTTGTATTTATATTGTATATTATGCTTCTGGCGTTGACTTCTAAGGTCGTAGCTATCCGTTGTGGTGGAGCAACGCCCTAGAGTGAAGCCTTGTTGCCCGGAACGTAGAAATTACCATTACCTCCAAACTGTTTGCAATTATTCGTTTTACACGATGGAAAAGCTGTTGTATTTATTTTGCATTTGCTGCTTCTGGCGTTGACTTCTTAGGCCCTATCTATTTGATCTGGTAGAGCAACGCCCTAGAGTTAAGCCTTGGTTGCTCGGAATGTGGAAATGTCCATAATTTTCACACTGGTTACCATTATTCGTTTTATACGATGGAAAAACTGTGGTATTTATATCGTATTTTATGCTTCTGGCGTTGACTTCTTATGCCCTAACTTTTCGATCTGGTGGAACAACGCCCTAGAGTGAAGTCTGGGTTGACCGGAACATAGAAATGACCATCATTTTCACACTGGTTGCAGTTATTCCTGTTATACGATGGAAAAACTGTTGCATCTTTATTGTATTTTATGCTTCTGGCGTTGACTTCTAAGGCCCTAACTATTCGATCAGGTGGCGCAACTCCCTAGAGTGAAGCCTAGGTTTCTCGGAACGTAGAAATGACCATTACCTTCACATTGTTTGCAAATATTCATTTTATACAGTGGAAAAGCTGTTGTATTTATATTGTATTTTATGATTCTGGCGTTGACTTCTTAGGCCCTAACTATTCGATCTGGTGGAGCAATGCACTAGAGTGAAGCCTAGGTTGCCCGGAACGTAGAAATGACCGTTACTTTCACAGTGTTTGAAATTATTCATTATATACGATGGAAAAACAGTTTAATTATATTGTATTTTATGCTTCTGGCGTTGACTTCTAAGGCCATATCTATTCGATGTGGTGGAGCAACGCCCTAGAGTGAAGCCTAGGTTGCCCGGTACGTAGAAATGACCATTACATTCACACTGGTTGCAATTATTCGTTTTATACGATGGAAAAACTGTTATATTTATATTGTATTTTATGCTTCTGGCGTTGACTTCTGAGGCCGTTGCTTTTCGATGTGGTGGAAGAACGCCATAGAGTGAAGCCTATGTAGCCCGGAACGTAGAAATGTCCATATCTTTCACACTGTTTGCAATTATTCGTTTTATACGATGGAAAAACTTTTGTACTTATATTGTATTTTATTCTTCTGGCGTTGACTTCTTAGTCCCTAACTATTCGATGTGGTGGAAGAACGCCATAGAGTGAAGCCTAGGTAGCCCGGAACGTAGAAATGTCCATATCTTTCACACTGTTTGCAATTATTCGTTTTATACGATGGAAAAACTTTTGTACTTATATTGTATTTTATGCTTCTGGCGTTGACTTCTAAGGCCCTAGCTATTCGATTTGGTGGAGCAACGCCCGAGAGTGGAGCCTAGGTTGCCCGGTACGTAGAAATGACCATTACTTTCACACTGTTTGCAAATATACATTATATACGATGGAAAATCTGTTGCATTTATGTTGTATTTTATGCTTCTGGCGTTGACTTCTTAGGCCCTAACTATTTGATCTGGTGGTGCACCGCCCTAGAGTGAAGCCTAGGTTGCCCGGAACGTAGAAAAGACCATTACCTTCACACTGGTTGCAATTATTCCTGTTTTACGATGGAAAGACTGTTGTATTTTTATTGTATTTTATACTTCAGGCGTTGACTTCTAAGGCCCTAGCTATTCGATCTGGTCGAGCAACGCCCTAGAGTGAAGCCTAGGTTGCCCGGAACGTAGAAATGACCATAACTTCCACACTGGTTGCAATTATTCGTTTTATACGATGGAAAAGCTGTTGTATTTATATCGTATTTTATGCTTCTGGCGTTGACTTCTAAGGACCTAACTATTCGATCTGGTGGAGAAACGCCCTAAAGTGAAGCCTAGGTTGCGCGGAACGTAGAAATGACCATAACGTTCACACTGGTAGCAATTATTCGTTTTATACGATGGAAAAACTGTTTTATTTATTTTGTATTTTATGCTTCTGGCGTTGACTTCTAAGGCCTTAACTATTCGATCTGGTGGAGCAACGCACTAGTGTGAAGCCTAGGTTGCGCGGAATGTAGAAATGACCATAACGTTCACACTGGTAGTAATTATTCGGTTTAAACGATGGAAAAACAGTTCTATTTATTTTGTATTTTATGCTTCTGGCGTTGACTTCTAAGGCACTAACTATTCGATCTGGTGGAGCAACGCCCTAGAGTGATGCCTAGGTTGCCCGGAACGGAGAAATGACCATAACTTTCACACCGGTAGCAATTATTCGTTTTATACGATGGAAAAACTGTTCTATTTATTTTGTATTTTATGCTTCGGGCGTTGACTTCTAAGGCCCTAACTATTCAATCTGTTGGTGCAACGACCAAGGGTGAAGCCTATGTTGCCCGGAAAGTAGAAATGACGTTAACTTTCATACTGGTTGCAATTATTCGTTTTATACGATGGAAAAACTGTTTTATTTATTTTGTATTTTATGCTTCGGGCGTTGACTTCTAAGGCCCTAACTATTCGATCTGGTGTCGCAACGCCCTAGAGTGAAGCCTATGTTGCCCGGAAAGTAGAAATGACGTTGACTTTCATACCGGTTGCAATTATTCGTTTTATACGATGGAAAAACTGTTTTAGTTATTTTGTATTTTGTGCTTCGGGCGTTGACTTCTAAGGCCCTAACTATTCGATCTGGTGGCGCAACGCCCTAGAGTGAAGCCTAGGATGCCTGGAACGTAGAAATGACCATAACTTTTACACTGGTAGCAATTATTCGTTTTATACAATGGAATAACCGTTCTATTTATTTTGTGTTTTATGCTTCGGGCGTTGACTTCTAATGGCCTAACTGTTCAATCTGTTGGTGCAACGCCCTGGAGTGAAGCCTAGGTTGCCCGGAACGGAGAGATGACCATTACTTTCACAATGTTTGCAATTATTCATTTTATACGATGGAAAAGCATTTGTACTTATATTGTATTTTATTCTTCTGGCGTTGACTTCTAAGGCCCTAGCTATTCGATTTGGTGGAGCAACCCCCGAGAGTGGGGCCTAGGTTGCCCGGTACATGGAAATGACCATTACTTTCACACTGTTTGCAAATATACATTATATACAATGGAAAATCTGTTGTATTAATGTTGTATTTTATGCTTCTGGCGTTGACTTCTTAGGCCCTAGCTATTCGATCTGGTGGAACAACGCCCTAGAGTGAAGACTTGGTTGCCCGGAACATGGAAATGACCATTACCTTCACACTGTTTGCAGTTATTCCTGTTATACGATGGAAAATCTTTTGCATCTTTATATTATTTTATGCTTCTGGCGTTGACTTCTAAGGCCCTAGCTATTCGATTTGGTGGAGTAACGCCCGTGAGTGGAGCCTAGGTTGCCCGGTACGTAGAAATGACCATTACTTTCACACTGTTTGCAAATATACATTATATACGATGGAGAATCTGTTGTATTTATGTTGTATTTTATGCTTCTGGCGTTGATTTCTAAGGCCTAATTATTCGATCTGGTGGAGCAACGCCCTAGAGTGAAGCCTAGGTTGCCGGGAACGTAGAAATGACCATTACATTCACACTGGTTGCAATTATTGGTTTTATACGATGGAAAGGCTGTTCTACTTATTTTGTATTTTATGCTGCGGGCGTTGACTTCTAAGGCCCTAGCTGTTCTATCTGGTCGAGCGACGCCCTAGAGTGAAGCCTAGGTTGCCCGGAACGTAGAAATGACCATAACTTCCACACTGGTTGCAATTATTCGTTTTATACGATTGAAAAGCCGTTGTATTTATATCGTATTTTATGCTTCTGGCGTTGACTTCTTAGGCCCTAACTATTCCATCTGGTGGAACAACGCCCTGGGGTGAAGCGTAGGTTGCGCGGAACGTAGAAATGACCATAACTTTCACTCTGGTAGCAATTATTCGTTTTATACGATGGAAAAGGTGTTTTATTTATTTTGTATTTTATGCTTCTGGCGTTGACTTCTAAGGCCCTAACTATTCGATCTGGTGGAGCAACGCCCTAGAGTGAAGCCTAGGTTGCCCGGAAAGCAGAAATGACCATAACTTTCATCCTGGTTGCAATTATTCGTTTTATATGATGGAAAAACTGTTGTATTTATATAGTGTTTTATGCTTCTGGCGTTGACTTCTTAGTCCCTAACTATTCAATCTGTTGGTGAAACGCCCTAGAGTGAATCCTAGGTTGCCCGGAACGGAGAAGTGACCATTACTTTCACAATGTTTGCAATTATTCATTTTATACGATGGAAAAGCATTTGTACTTATATTGAATTTTATTCTACTGGCGTTGACTTCTTAGGCCCTAGCTATTCGATCAGGTGGAACAACGCCCTAGAGTGAAGACTTGGTTGCCCGGAACATGGAAATGACCATCACTTTCACACTGTTTGCAGTTATTCCTGTTATACAATGGAAAAACTTTTGCATCTTTATATTATTTTATGCTTCTGGCGTTGACTTCTAAGGCCCTAGCTATTCGATTTGGTGGAGCAACGCCCGTGAGTGGAGCCTAGGTTGCCCGGTACGTAGAAATGACCATTACTTTCACACTGTTTGCAAATATACATTATATACGATGGAGAATCTGTTGTATGTATGTTGTATTTTATGCTTCTGGCGTTGATTTCTAAGGCCCTAATTATTCGATCTGGTGGAGCAACGCCCTAGAGTGAAGCCTAGGTTGCCGGGAACGTAGAAATGACCATTACATTCACACTGGTTGCAATTATTCGTCTTATACGATGGAAAAACTGTTGTATTTATATCGTATTTTATGCTTCTCGCGTTGACTTCTTAGGCAATAACTATTCCATCTGGTGGAACAACGCCCTTGGGTGAAGCCTAGGTTGCGCGGAACGTAGCATTGACCATAACTTACACACTGGTAGCAATTATTCGTTTTATACGATGGAAAAACTGTTTTATTTATTTTGTATTTTATGCTTCGGGCGTTGACTTCTAAGGCCCTAACTATTCGATCTGGTGGAGCAACGCCCTAGAGTGAAGCCTAGGTTGCCGGGAACGTAGAAATGACCATTACATTCACACTGGTTGCAATTATTGGTTTTATACGATGGAAAGGCTGTTCTACTTATTTTGTATTTTATGCTGCGGGCGTTGACTTCTAAGGCCCTAGCTGTTCTATCTGGTCGAGCGACGCCCTAGAGTGAAGCCTAGGTTGCCCGGAACGTAGAAATGACCATAACTTCCACACTGGTTGCAATTATTCGTTTTATACGATTGAAAAGCCGTTGTATTTATATCGTATTTTATGCTTCTGGCGTTGACTTCTTAGGCCCTAACTATTCCATCTGGTGGAACAACGCCCTGGGGTGAAGCGTAGGTTGCGCGGAACGTAGAAATGACCATAACTTTCACTCTGGTAGCAATTATTCGTTTTATACGATGGAAAAGGTGTTTTATTTATTTTGTATTTTATGCTTCTGGCGTTGACTTCTAAGGCCCTAACTATTCGATCTGGTGGAGCAACGCCCTAGAGTGAAGCCTAGGTTGCCCGGAAAGCAGAAATGACCATAACTTTCATCCTGGTTGCAATTATTCGTTTTATATGATGGAAAAACTGTTGTATTTATATAGTGTTTTATGCTTCTGGCGTTGACTTCTTAGTCCCTAACTATTCAATCTGTTGGTGAAACGCCCTAGAGTGAAGCCTAGGTTGCCCGGAACGGAGAAGTGACCATTACTTTCACAATGTTTGCAATTATTCATTTTATACGATGGAAAAGCATTTGTACTTATATTGAATTTTATTCTACTGGCGTTGACTTCTTAGGCCCTAGCTATTCGATCAGGTGGAACAACGCCCTAGAGTGAAGACTTGGTTGCCGGAACATGGAAATGACCATCACTTTCACACTGTTTGCAGTTATTCCTGTTATACAATGGAAAAACTTTTGCATCTTTATATTATTTTATGCTTCTGACGTTGACTTCTAAGGCCCTAGCTATTCGATTTGGTGGAGCAACGCCCGTGAGTGGAGCCTAGGTTGCCCGGTACGTAGAAATGACCATTACTTTCACACTGTTTGCAAATATACATTATATACGATGGAGAATCTGTTGTATGTATGTTGTATTTTATGCTTCTGGCGTTGATTTCTAAGGCCCTAATTATTCGATCTGGTGGAGCAACGCCCTAGAGTGAAGCCTAGGTTGCCGGGAACGTAGAAATGACCATTACATTCACACTGGTTGCAATTATTCGTCTTATACGATGGAAAAACTGTTGTATTTATATCGTATTTTATGCTTCTCGCGTTGACTTCTTAGGCAATAACTATTCCATCTGGTGGAACAACGCCCTTGGGTGAAGCCTAGGTTGCGCGGAACGTAGCATTGACCATAACTTACACACTGGTAGCAATTATTCGTTTTATACGATGGAAAAACTGTTTTATTTATTTTGTATTTTATGCTTCGGGCGTTGACTTCTAAGGCCCTAGCTATTCTATCTGGTCGAGCGACGCCCTAGAGTGAAGCCTAGGTTGCCCGGAACGTAGAAATGACCATAACTTCCACACTGGTTGCAATTATTCGTTTTATACGATTGAAAAGCTGTTGTATTTATGTCGTATTTTATGCTTCTGGCGTTGACTTCTTAGGCCCTACCTATTCCATCTGGTGGAACAACGCCCTAGGGTGAAGCCTAGGTTGCGCGGAACGTAGAAATGACCATAACTTTCACACTGGTAGCAATTATTCGTTTTATACGATGGAAAAAATGTTTTATTTATTTTGTATTTTATGCTTCTGGCGTTGACTTCTAAGGCCCTAACAATTCGAACTGGTGGAGCAACGACCTAGAGTGAAGCCTAGGTTGCCCGGAAAGTAGAAATGACCATAACTTCTACACTGGTTGCAATTATTCGTTTTATGCGATGGAAAAGCTGTTGTATTTATATCGTATTTTATGCTTATGGCGTTGACTTCTAAGGACCTAACTATTCGATCTGGTGGAGAAACGCCCTAGAGTGAAGCCTAGGTTGCGCGGAACGTAGAAATGACCATAACTTTCACACCGGTAGCAATTATTCGTTTTATACGATGGAAAAACTGTTCTATTTATTATGTATTTTATGCTTCGGGCGTTGACACCTAAGGCCCTAACTGTTTGATCTGGTGGAGCAACGCCCTAGAGTGAAGCCTATGTTGCCCGGAACGTAGAAATGACCATAACTTTCACACTGGTTGCTATTATTCGTTTTAGACGATGGAAAAACTGTTATATTTATATTGTATTTGATGCTTCTGGCGTTGACTTCTTAGGCCCTAACTGTTCGATCTGGTGGAACAACGCCCTAGGGTGAAGCCTAGGTTGCCCGGAAAGTAGAAATGACCATAACTTTCACACTGGTTGCAATTATTCGTTTCTACGATGGAAAAGCTGTGGCACCTTTATTGTATTTTATTCATCTGCGGTTGACTTCTAAGGCCCTAACAATTCGAACTGGTGGAGCAACGCCCTAGAGTGAAGCCTAGGTTGCCCGGAAAGTAGAAATGACCATAACTTCTACACTGGTTGCAATTATTCGTTTTATACGATGGAAAAGCTGTTGTATTTATATCGTATTTTATGCTTATGGCGTTGACTTCTAAGGACCTAACTATTCGATCTGGTGGAGAAACGCCCTAGAGTGAAGCCTAGGTTGCGCGGAACGTAGAAATGACAATAACTTTCACACCGGTAGCAATTATTCGTTTTATACGATGGAAAAACTGTTCTATTTATTATGTATTTTATGCTTCGGGCGTTGACACCTAAGGCCCTAACTGTTTGATCTGGTGGAGCAACGCCCTAGAGTGAAGCCTATGTTGCCCGGAACGTAGAAATGACCATAACTTTCACACTGGTTGCTATTATTCGTTTTATACGATGGAAAAACTGTTTTATTTATTTTGTATTTTATGCTTCTGGCGTTGACTTCTAAGGCCCTAACTATTCGATCTGGTCGAGCAGCGCCCTAGAGTGAAGCCTAGGTTGCGCGGAACGTAGCATTGACCATAACTTACACACTGGTAGCAATTATTCGTTTTATACGATGGAAAAACTGTTTTATTTATTTTGTATTTTATGCTTCGGGCGTTGACTTCTAAGGCCCTAACTATTCGATCTGGTGGAGCAACGCCCTAGAGTGAAGCCTAGGTTGCCGGGAACGTAGAAATGACCATTACATTCACACTGGTTGCAATTATTGGTTTTATACGATGGAAAGGCTGTTCTACTTATTTTGTATTTTATGCTGCGGGCGTTGACTTCTTAGGCCCTACCTATTCCATCTGGTGGAACAACGCCCTAGGGTGAAGCCTAGGTTGCGCGGAACGTAGAAATGACCATAACTTTCACACTGGTAGCAATTATTCGTTTTATACGATGGAAAAAATGTTTTATTTATTTTGTATTTTATGCTTCTGGCGTTGACTTCTAAGGCCCTAACAATTCGAACTGGTGGAGCAACGACCTAGAGTGAAGCCTAGGTTGCCCGGAAAGTAGAAATGACCATAACTTCTACACTGGTTGCAATTATTCGTTTTATGCGATGGAAAAGCTGTTGTATTTATATCGTATTTTATGCTTATGGCGTTGACTTCTAAGGACCTAACTATTCGATCTGGTGGAGAAACGCCCTAGAGTGAAGCCTAGGTTGCGCGGAACGTAGAAATGACCATAACTTTCACACCGGTAGCAATTATTCGTTTTATACGATGGAAAAACTGTTCTATTTATTATGTATTTTATGCTTCGGGCGTTGACACCTAAGGCCCTAACTGTTTGATCTGGTGGAGCAACGCCCTAGAGTGAAGCCTATGTTGCCCGGAACGTAGAAATGACCATAACTTTCACACTGGTTGCTATTATTCGTTTTAGACGATGGAAAAACTGTTATATTTATATTGTATTTGATGCTTCTGGCGTTGACTTCTTAGGCCCTAACTGTTCGATCTGGTGGAACAACGCCCTAGGGTGAAGCCTAGGTTGCCCGGAAAGTAGAAATGACCATAACTTTCACACTGGTTGCAATTATTCGTTTCTACGATGGAAAAGCTGTGGCACCTTTATTGTATTTTATTCATCTGCGGTTGACTTCTAAGGCCCTAACAATTCGAACTGGTGGACCAACGCCCTAGAGTGAAGCCTAGGTTGCCCGGAAAGTAGAAATGACCATAACTTCTACACTGGTTGCAATTATTCGTTTTATACGATGGAAAAGCTGTTGTATTTATATCGTATTTTATGCTTATGGCGTTGACTTCTAAGGACCTAACTATTCGATCTGGTGGAGAAACGCCCTAGAGTGAAGCCTAGGTTGCGCGGAACGTAGAAATGACAATAACTTTCACACCGGTAGCAATTATTCGTTTTATACGATGGAAAAACTGTTCTATTTATTATGTATTTTATGCTTCGGGCGTTGACACCTAAGGCCCTAACTGTTTGATCTGGTGGAGCAACGCCCTAGAGTGAAGCCTATGTTGCCCGGAACGTAGAAATGACCATAACTTTCACACTGGTTGCTATTATTCGTTTTATACGATGGAAAAACTGTTTTATTTATTTTGTATTTTATGCTTCTGGCGTTGACTTCTAAGGCCCTAACTATTCGATCTGGTCGAGCAGCGCCCTAGAGTGAAGCCTAGGTTGCGCGGAACGTAGCATTGACCATAACTTACACACTGGTAGCAATTATTCGTTTTATACGATGGAAAAACTGTTTTATTTATTTTGTATTTTATGCTTCGGGCGTTGACTTCTAAGGCCCTAACTATTCGATCTGGTGGAGCAACGCCCTAGAGTGAAGCCTAGGTTGCCGGGAACGTAGAAATGACCATTACATTCACACTGGTTGCAATTATTGGTTTTATACGATGGAAAGGCTGTTCTACTTATTTTGTATTTTATGCTGCGGGCGTTGACTTCTTAGGCCCTACCTATTCCATCTGGTGGAACAACGCCCTAGGGTGAAGCCTAGGTTGCGCGGAACGTAGAAATGACCATAACTTTCACACTGGTAGCAATTATTCGTTTTATACGATGGAAAAAATGTTTTATTTATTTTGTATTTTATGCTTCTGGCGTTGACTTCTAAGGCCCTAACAATTCGAACTGGTGGAGCAACGACCTAGAGTGAAGCCTAGGTTGCCCGGAAAGTAGAAATGACCATAACTTCTACACTGGTTGCAATTATTCGTTTTATGCGATGGAAAAGCTGTTGTATTTATATCGTATTTTATGCTTATGGCGTTGACTTCTAAGGACCTAACTATTCGATCTGGTGGAGAAACGCCCTAGAGTGAAGCCTAGGTTGCGCGGAACGTAGAAATGACCATAACTTTCACACCGGTAGCAATTATTCGTTTTATACGATGGAAAAACTGTTCTATTTATTATGTATTTTATGCTTCGGGCGTTGACACCTAAGGCCCTAACTGTTTGATCTGGTGGAGCAACGCCCTAGAGTGAAGCCTATGTTGCCCGGAACGTAGAAATGACCATAACTTTCACACTGGTTGCTATTATTCGTTTTAGACGATGGAAAAACTGTTATATTTATATTGTATTTGATGCTTCTGGCGTTGACTTCTTAGGCCCTAACTGTTCGATCTGGTGGAACAACGCCCTAGGGTGAAGCCTAGGTTGCCCGGAAAGTAGAAATGACCATAACTTTCACACTGGTTGCAATTATTCGTTTCTACGATGGAAAAGCTGTGGCACCTTTATTGTATTTTATTCATCTGCGGTTGACTTCTAAGGCCCTAACAATTCGAACTGGTGGACCAACGCCCTAGAGTGAAGCCTAGGTTGCCCGGAAAGTAGAAATGACCATAACTTCTACACTGGTTGCAATTATTCGTTTTATACGATGGAAAAGCTGTTGTATTTATATCGTATTTTATGCTTATGGCGTTGACTTCTAAGGACCTAACTATTCGATCTGGTGGAGAAACGCCCTAGAGTGAAGCCTAGGTTGCGCGGAACGTAGAAATGACAATAACTTTCACACCGGTAGCAATTATTCGTTTTATACGATGGAAAAACTGTTCTATTTATTATGTATTTTATGCTTCGGGCGTTGACACCTAAGGCCCTAACTGTTTGATCTGGTGGAGCAACGCCCTAGAGTGAAGCCTATGTTGCCCGGAACGTAGAAATGACCATAACTTTCACACTGGTTGCTATTATTCGTTTTATACGATGGAAAAACTGTTTTATTTATTTTGTATTTTATGCTTCTGGCGTTGACTTCTAAGGCCCTAACTATTCGATCTGGTCGAGCAGCGCCCTAGAGTGAAGCCTAGGTTGCGCGGAACGTAGCATTGACCATAACTTACACACTGGTAGCAATTATTCGTTTTATACGATGGAAAAACTGTTTTATTTATTTTGTATTTTATGCTTCGGGCGTTGACTTCTAAGGCCCTAACTATTCGATCTGGTGGAGCAACGCCCTAGAGTGAAGCCTAGGTTGCCGGGAACGTAGAAATGACCATTACATTCACACTGGTTGCAATTATTGGTTTTATACGATGGAAAGGCTGTTCTACTTATTTTGTATTTTATGCTGCGGGCGTTGACTTCTTAGGCCCTACCTATTCCATCTGGTGGAACAACGCCCTAGGGTGAAGCCTAGGTTGCGCGGAACGTAGAAATGACCATAACTTTCACACTGGTAGCAATTATTCGTTTTGTACGATGGAAAAAATGTTTTATTTATTTTGTATTTTATGCTTCTGGCGTTGACTTCTAAGGCCCTAACAATTCGAACTGGTGGAGCAACGCCCTAGAGTGAAGCCTAGGTTGCCCGGAAAGTAGAAATGACCATAACTTCTACACTGGTTGCAATTATTCGTTTTATGCGATGGAAAAGCTGTTGTATTTATATCGTATTTTATGCTTATGGCGTTGACTTCTAAGGACCTAACTATTCGATCTGGTGGAGAAACGCCCTAGAGTGAAGCCTAGGTTGCGCGGAACGTAGAAATGACCATAACTTTCACACCGGTAGCAATTATTCGTTTTATACGATGGAAAAACTGTTCTATTTATTATGTATTTTATGCTTCGGGCGTTGACACCTAAGGCCCTAACTGTTTGATCTGGTGGAGCAACGCCCTAGAGTGAAGCCTATGTTGCCCGGAACGTAGAAATGACCATAACTTTCACACTGGTTGCTATTATTCGTTTTAGACGATGGAAAAACTGTTATATTTATATTGTATTTGATGCTTCTGGCGTTGACTTCTTAGGCCCTAACTGTTCGATCTGGTGGAACAACGCCCTAGGGTGAAGCCTAGGTTGCCCGGAAAGTAGAAATGACCATAACTTTCACACTGGTTGCAATTATTCGTTTCTACGATGGAAAAGCTGTGGCACCTTTATTGTATTTTATTCATCTGCGGTTGACTTCTAAGGCCCTAACAATTCGAACTGGTGGAGCAACGCCCTAGAGTGAAGCCTAGGTTGCCCGGAAAGTAGAAATGACCATAACTTCTACACTGGTTGCAATTATTCGTTTTATACGATGGAAAAGCTGTTGTATTTATATCGTATTTTATGCTTATGGCGTTGACTTCTAAGGACCTAACTATTCGATCTGGTGGAGAAACGCCCTAGAGTGAAGCCTAGGTTGCGCGGAACGTAGAAATGACCATAACTTTCACACCGGTAGCAATTATTCGTTTTATACGATGGAAAAACTGTTCTATTTATTATGTATTTTATGCTTCGGGCGTTGACACCTAAGGCCCTAACTGTTTGATCTGGTGGAGCAACGCCCTAGAGTGAAGCCTATGTTGCCCGGAACGTAGAAATGACCATAACTTTCACACTGGTTGCTATTATTCGTTTTATACGATGGAAAAACTGTTTTATTTATTTTGTATTTTATGCTTCTGGCGTTGACTTCTAAGGCCCTAACTATTCGATCTGGTCGAGCAGCGCCCTAGAGTGAAGCCTAGGTTGCGCGGAACGTAGCATTGACCATAACTTACACACTGGTAGCAATTATTCGTTTTATACGATGGAAAAACTGTTTTATTTATTTTGTATTTTATGCTTCGGGCGTTGACTTCTAAGGCCCTAACTATTCGATCTGGTGGAGCAACGCCCTAGAGTGAAGCCTAGGTTGCCGGGAACGTAGAAATGACCATTACATTCACACTGGTTGCAATTATTGGTTTTATACGATGGAAAGGCTGTTCTACTTATTTTGTATTTTATGCTGCGGGCGTCGACTTCTAAGGCCCTAGCTGTTCTATCTGGTCGAGCGACGCCCTAGAGTGAAGCCTAGGTTGCCCGGAACGTAGAAATGACCATAACTTCCACACTGGTTGCAATTATTCGTTTTATACGATTGAAAAGCCGTTGTATTTATATCGTATTTTATGCTTCTGGCGTTGACTTCTTAGGCCCTAACTATTCCATCTGGTGGAACAACGCCCTGGGGTGAAGCGTAGGTTGCGCGGAACGTAGAAATGACCATAACTTTCACTCTGGTAGCAATTATTCGTTTTATACGATGGAAAAGGTGTTTTTTTTATTTTGTATTTTATGCTTCTGGCGTTGACTTCTAAGGCCCTAACTATTCGATCTGGTGGAGCAACGCCCTAGAGTGAAGCCTAGGTTGCCCGGAAAGCAGAAATGACCATAACTTTCATCCTGGTTGCAATTATTCGTTTTATATGATGGAAAAACTGTTGTATTTATATAGTGTTTTATGCTTCTGGCGTTGACTTCTTAGTCCCTAACTATTCAATCTGTTGGTGAAACGCCCTAGAGTGAAGCCTAGGTTGCCCGGAACGGAGAAGTGACCATTACTTTCACAATGTTTGCAATTATTCATTTTATACGATGGAAAAGCATTTGTACTTATATTGAATTTTATTCTACTGGCGTTGACTTCTTAGGCCCTAGCTATTCGATCAGGTGGAACAACGCCCTAGAGTGAAGACTTGGTTGCCCGGAACATGGAAATGACCATCACTTTCACACTGTTTGCAGTTATTCCTGTTATACAATGGAAAAACTTTTGCATCTTTATATTATTTTATGCTTCTGGCGTTGACTTCTAAGGCCCTAGCTATTCGATTTGGTGGAGCAACGCCCGTGAGTGGAGCCTAGGTTGCCCGGTACGTAGAAATGACCATTACTTTCACACTGTTTGCAAATATTCATTATATACGATGGAGAATCTGTTGTATGTATGTTGTATTTTATGCTTCTGGCGTTGATTTCTAAGGCCCTAATTATTCGATCTGGTGGAGCAACGCCCTAGAGTGAAGCCTAGGTTGCCGGGAACGTAGAAATGACCATTACATTCACACTGGTTGCAATTATTCGTCTTATACGATGGAAAAACTGTTGTATTTATATCGTATTTTATGCTTCTCGCGTTGACTTCTTAGGCAATAACTATTCCATCTGGTGGAACAACGCCCTTGGGTGAAGCCTAGGTTGCGCGGAACGTAGCATTGACCATAACTTACACACTGGTAGCAATTATTCGTTTTATACGATGGAAAAACTGTTTTATTTATTTTGTATTTTATGCTTCGGGCGTTGACTTCTAAGGCCCTAGCTATTCTATCTGGTCGAGCGACGCCCTAGAGTGAAGCCTAGGTTGCCCGGAACGTAGAAATGACCATAACTTCCACACTGGTTGCAATTATTCGTTTTATACGATTGAAAAGCTGTTGTATTTATGTCGTATTTTATGCTTCTGGCGTTGACTTCTTAGGCCCTACCTATTCCATCTGGTGGAACAACGCCCTAGGGTGAAGCCTAGGTTGCGCGGAACGTAGAAATGACCATAACTTTCACACTGGTAGCAATTATTCGTTTTATACGATGGAAAAAATGTTTTATTTATTTTGTATTTTATGCTTCTGGCGTTGACTTCTAAGGCCCTAACAATTCGAACTGGTGGAGCAACGCCCTAGAGTGAAGCCTAGGTTGCGCGGAACGTAGAAATGACCATAACTTTCACACCGGTAGCAATTATTCGTTTTATACGATGGAAAAACTGTTCTATTTATTATGTATTTTATGCTTCGGGCGTTGACACCTAAGGCCCTAACTGTTTGATCTGGTGGAGCAACGCCCTAGAGTGAAGCCTATGTTGCCCGGAACGTAGAAATGACCATAACTTTCACACTGGTTGCTATTATTCGTTTTAGACGATGGAAAAACTGTTATATTTATATTGTATTTGATGCTTCTGGCGTTGACTTCTTAGGCCCTAACTGTTCGATCTGGTGGAACAACGCCCTAGGGTGAAGCCTAGGTTGCCCGGAAAGTAGAAATGACCATAACTTTCACACTGGTTGCAATTATTCGTTTCTACGATGGAAAAGCTGTGGCACCTTTATTGTATTTTATTCATCTGCGGTTGACTTCTAAGGCCCTAACAATTCGAACTGGTGGAGCAACGCCCTAGAGTGAAGCCTAGGTTGCCCGGAAAGTAGAAATGACCATAACTTCTACACTGGTTGCAATTATTCGTTTTATACGATGGAAAAGCTGTTGTATTTATATCGTATTTTATGCTTATGGCGTTGACTTCTAAGGACCTAACTATTCGATCTGGTGGAGAAACGCCCTAGAGTGAAGCCTAGGTTGCGCGGAACGTAGAAATGACCATAACTTTCACACCGGTAGCAATTATTCGTTTTATACGATGGAAAAACTGTTCTATTTATTATGTATTTTATGCTTCGGGCGTTGACACCTAAGGCCCTAACTGTTTGATCTGGTGGAGCAACGCCCTAGAGTGAAGCCTATGTTGCCCGGAACGTAGAAATGACCATAACTTTCACACTGGTTGCTATTATTCGTTTTAGACGATGGAAAAACTGTTATATTTATATTGTATTTGATGCTTCTGGCGTTGACTTCTTAGGCCCTAACTGTTCGATCTGGTGGAACAACGCCCTAGGGTGAAGCCTAGGTTGCCCGGAAAGTAGAAATGACCATAACTTTCACACTGGTTGCAATTATTCGTTTCTACGATGGAAAAGCTGTGGCACCTTTATTGTATTTTATTCATCTGCGGTTGACTTCTAAGGCCGTAGCTATTGGATGTGGTGGAGCAACGCCCTAGAGTGACGCCTAGGTTGGCCGGAACGTAGAAATGACCATTACTTTCACACTGTTTGCAAATATAAATTATATACGATGGAAAATCTGTTGTATTTATGTTGTATTTTATGCTTCTGGCGTTGACTTCTTAGGCCCTAACTATTTGATCTGGTGGTGCAACGCCCTAGAGTGAAGCCTAGGTTGCCCAGAACGTAGAAAAGACCATTACCTTCAGACTGGTTGCAATTATTCCTGTTTTACGATGGAAAAACTGTTGCATCTTTATTGTATTTTATGCTTCTGGCGTTGATTTCTAAGGCCCTAATTATTCGATCTGGTGGAGCAACGCCCTAGAGTGAAGCCTAGGTTGCCCGGAACGTAGAAATGACCATTACATTCACACTGGTTGCAATTATTCGTCTTATACGATGGAAAAGCTGTTGTATTTATATCGTATTTTATGCTTCTGGCGTTGACTTCTAAGGACCTAACTGTTCGATCTGGTGGAGCAACGCACTGGGGTGAAGCCTAGGTTGCGCGGAATGTAGAAATGACCATAACGTTCACACTGGTAGCAATTATTCGTTTTGTACGATGGAAAAACAGTTTTATTTATTTTGTATTTTATGTTTCTGGCGTTGACTTCTAAGGCCCTAACTATTCGATCTGGTGGAGCAACGCCCTAGAGTGAAGCCTAGGTTGCCGGGAACGGAGAAATGACCATAACTTTCACACCGGCAGCAATTATTCGTTTTATACGATGGAAAAACTGTTCTATTTATTTTGTATTTTGTGCTTCGGGCGTTGACTTCGAAGGCCCTAACTGTTTGATGTGGTGGAGCAACGCCCTAGAGTGAAGCCTATGTTGCCCGGAACGTAGAAATGACCATAACTTTCACACTGGTTGCAATTATTCGTTTTATACGATGGAAAAGCTGTGGCACCTTTATTGTATTTTATTCATCTGCGGTTGACTTCTAAGGCCGTAGGTATTAGATGTGTTGGAGCAACGCCCTAGAGTGAAGACTTGGTTGCCCGGAACGTAGAAATGACCATTACATTCACACTGGTTGCAATTATTCGTCTTTTACGATGGAAAAGCTGTTGTATTTATATCGTATTTTATGCTTCTGGCGTTGACTTCTTAGGGCCTAACTATTCCATCTGGTCCAACAACGCCCTTAGGTGAAGCCTAGGTTGCGCGGAACGTAGCAATGACCATAACTTTCACACTGGTAGCAAATTTTCGTTTTATACGATGGAAAAACTGTTTTATTTATTTTGTATTTTATGCTTCTGGCGTTGACTTCTAAGGCCCTAACTATTCGATCTGGTCGAGCAGCGCACTAGAGTGAAGCCTAGGTTGTCCGGAACGGAGAAATGACCATAACTTTCACACCGGTAGCAATTATTCGTTTTATACGATGGAAAAACTGTTTTATTTATTTTCTATTTTATGCTTCGGGCGTTGACTTCTAAGGCCTTAACTATTCAATCTGTTGGTGCAACGCCCTAGGGTGAAGCCTAGGTTGCCCAGAAACTAGAAATGATGTTAACTTTCATACTGGTTGCAATTATTCGTTTTATACGATGGAAAAACTGTTGTATTTATATTGTATTTTAGGCTTCGGGCATTGACCTCTAAGGCCCTAACTACTCAATCTGTTCTAGCAACGCCCTAGGGTGAAGCCTAGGTTGCCCGGAAAGTAGAAATGACCATAACTTTAATCCTGGTTGCAATTATTCGTTTTATATGATGGAAAAACTGTTGTATTTATATAGTGTTTTATGCTTCTGGCGTTGACTTCTTGGGCCCTAACTATTCCATCTGGTGGAACAACGCCCTAGGGTGCAGCCAGGTTGCCCGGAACGGAGAAATGACCATAACTTTCACACTGTTTGCAGTTATTCCTGTTATACGATGGAAAAACTTTTGCATTTTTATTGCACTTTATGCTTCAGGCGTTGACTTCTAAGGCCCTAGCTATTCCATTTGGTGGAGCAACGCCCGAGAGTGAAGCCTAGGTTGCCCGGAACGTAGAAATGACAATATCATTCACACTGGTTGCTATAATTCGTTTTATACGATGGAAAAACTGTTATATTTATATTGTATTTTATGCTTCTGGCGTTGACTTCTTAGACCCTAACTGTTCGATCTGGCGGAACAACGTCCTAGGGTGATGCCTAGGATGCCCGGAAAGTAGAAATGACCATAACTTTCACACTGGCTGCAATTTTTCGTTTTATACGGTGGAAAAGCTGTGGCATCTTTATTGTATTTTATTCATCTGGGGTTGACTTCTAAGGCCGTAGCTATTAGATGTGGTGGAGCAACGCCCTAGAGTGACGCCCAAGTTGCCCGGAACGTAGATATGACCATTACCTTCACACTGGTTGCAATTATTCGCTTTATACGATGGAAAAACTGTTCTATTTATTTTGTATTTTATGCTTCGGGCGTTGACTTCTAAGACCCTAACTATTCGATCTGGTGGGGCAACGCCCTAGAGCGAAGCCTAGGCTGCCCGGAAAGTAGAAATGACCATAACTTTCATCCTGGTTGCAATTATTCGTTTTATATGATGGAAAAACTGTTGTATTTATATAGGGTTTTATGCTTCTGGCGTTAACTTCTTAGGCCCTAACTATTCCATCTGGTGGAACAACGCCCTAGTGTGAAGCGTAGGTTGCCTGGAACGTAGAAGTGACCATCACTTTCACACGGGTTGCAATTATTCCTGTTATAGGATGGAAAGACTGTTGTATTTTTATTGTATTTTATACTTCAGGCGTTGACTTCTAAGGCCCTAGCTATTCGATCTGGTCGAGCAACGCCCTAGAGTGAAGCCTAGGTTGACCGGAACGTAGAAATGACCATAACTTTCACACTGGTAGCAATTATTCGTTCTATACGATGGAAAAACTGTTCTATTTATTTTGTATGTTATGCTACGGGCGTGGACTCCTAAGGCCATAACTATTCAATCTGTTGGTGCAACGCCCAAGGGTGAAGCCTATGTTGCCCGGAATGTAGAAATGACGTTAACTTTCATACTGGTTCCAATTATTCGTTTTATACGATGGAAAAGCTGTTTTATTTATTTTGTATTTTATGCTTCTGGCGATGACTTCTTATGCCCTGACTATTCCCTCTGGCGGATCAACGCCCTAGAGTGAAACCTACGTTGGCCGGAACGTAGAAATGACTATTACTTTCACACTGGTTGCAATTATTCGTTTTATACGATGGAAAAGCTGTTCCATTTATTTTGTATTTTATGCTTCGGGCGTTGACTTCTAAGGCCCTAGCTATTCGATCTGGTCGAGCAACGCCCTAGAGTGAAGCCTAGGTTGACCGGAACGTAGAAATGACCATAACTTCCACACTGGTTGCAATTATTCGTTTTATACGATGGAATAGCTGGTCTATTTATATCGTATTTTATGCTTCTGGCGTTGACTTCTTAGGCCCTAACTATTCCATCTGGTGGAACAACGCCCTCGGGTGAAGCCTACGTTGCGCGGAACGTAGAAATGACCTTAACTTTCACACTGGTAGCAATTATTCGTTTTATACGATGGAAAAACTGTTTTATTTATTTAGTATTTTATGCTTCTGGCGTTGACTTCTTATGCCCTAACTATTCCCTCTGGCGGATCAACGCCCTAGACTGAAACCTACGTTGCCCGGAACGTAGAAATGACTATTACTTTCACACTGGTTGCAATTATTCGTTTTATACGATGGAAAAGCTGTTCCATTTATTTTGTGTTTTATGCTTCGGGCGTTGACTTCTAAAGCCCTAACTATTCCATCTGGTGGAACAACGCCCTAGGGTGAAGCCTAGGTTGCCTGGAACGTAGAAATGACCATCACTTTCACACGGGTTGCAATTATTCCTGTTATAGGATGGAAAGACTGTTGTATTTTTATTGTATTTTATACTTGAGGCGTTGACTTCTAAGGCCCTAGCTATTCGATCTGGTCGAGCAACGCCCTAGAGTGAAGCCTAGGTTGCCCGGAACGTAGAAATGACCATAACTTCCACACTGGTTGCAATTATTCGTCTTATACGATGGAAAAGCTGTTGTATTTATATCGTATTTTATGCTTCTGGCGTTGACCTCTTAGGCCCTAACTATTCCATCTGGTGGAACAAGGCCCTAGGGTCAAGCCTAGGTTGCGCGGAACGTAGCAATGACCATAACTTTCAAACTGGTAGCAATTATTCGTTTTATACGATGGAAAAACTGTTCTATTTATTTTGTATTTTATGCTTCGGGCGTTGACTTCTAAGGCCCTAGCTATTCGATCTGGTCGAGCAACGCCCTAGAGTGAAGCCTAGGTTGCCCGGAACGTAGAAATGACCATAACTTCCACACTGGTTGCAATTATTCGTTTTATACGATGGAAAAGCTGTTGTATTTATATCGTATTTTATGCATCTGCCGTTGACTTCTAAGGACCTAACTATTCGATCTGGTGGAGCAACGCACTGGGGTGAAGCCTAGGTTGCGCGGAATGTAGAAATGACCAGAACGTTCACACTGGTAGCAATTATTCGTTTTATACGATGGAAAATCTGTTCTATTTATTTTGTATTTTGTGCTTCTGGCGTTGACTTCTAAGGCCCTAACTATTCGATCTGGTGGAGCAACGCCCTAGAGTGAAGCCTAGGTTGCCCGGAAAGTAGAAATGACCATAACTTTCATCCTGGTTGCAATTATTCGTTTTATATGATGGAAAAACTGTTGTATTTATATAGTGTTTTATGCTTCTGGCGTTGACTTCTTAGTCCCTAACTATTCAATCTGTTGGTGAAACGCCCTAGAGTGAAGCCTAGGCTGCCCGGAACGGAGAAATGACCATTACTTTCACAGTGTTTGCAATTATTCATTTTATACGATGGAAAAGCATTTGTACTTATATTGTATTTTATTCTTCTGGCGTTGACTTCTTAGGCCCTAGCTATTCGATCAGGTGGAACAACGCCCTAGAGTGAAGACTTGGTTGCCCGGAACATGGAAATGACCATCACTTTCACACTGTTTGCAGTTATTCCTGTTATACAATGGAAAAACTTTTGCATCTTTATATTATTTTATGCTTCTGGCGTTGACTTCTAAGGCCCTAGCTATTCGATTTGGTGGAGCAACGCCCGTGAGTGGAGCCTAGGTTGCCCGGTACGCAGAAATGACCATTACTTTCACACTGTTTGCAAATATACATTATATACGATGGAGAATCTGTTGTATGTATGTTGTATTTTATGCTTCTGGCGTTGATTTCTAAGGCCCTAATTATTCGATCTGGTGGAGCAACGCTCTAGAGTGAAGCCTAGGTTGCCGGGAACGTAGAAATGACCATTACATTCACACTGGTTGCAATTATTCGTCTTATACGATGGAAAAACTGTTGTATTTATATCGTATTTTATGCTTCTCGCGTTGACTTCTTAGGCAATAACTATTCCATCTGGTGGAACAACGCCCTTGGGTGAAGCCTAGGTTGCGCGGAACGTAGCATTGACCATAACTTACACACTGGTAGCAATTATTCGTTTTATACGATGGAAAAACTGTTCTATTTATTTTGTATTTTATGCTTCGGGCGTTGACTTCTAAGGCCCTAGCTATTCTATCTGGTCGAGCGACGCCCTAGAGTGAAGCCTAGGTTGCCCGGAACGTAGAAATGACCATAACTTCCACACTGGTTGCAATTATTCGTTTTATACGATTGAAAAGCTGTTGTATTTATATCGTATTTTATGCTTCTGGCGTTGACTTCTTAGGCCCTAACTATTCCATCTGGTGGAACAACGCCCTAGGGTGAAGCCTAGGTTGCGCGGAATGTAGAAATGACCATAACTTTCACACTGGTAGCAATTATTCGTTTTATACGATGGAAAAAATGTTTTATTTATTTTGTATTTTATGCTTCTGGCGTTGACTTCTAAGGCCCTAACTATTCGATCTGGTGGAGCAACGCCCTAGAGTGAAGCCTAGGTTGCCCGGAAAGTAGAAATGACCATAACTTCTACACTGGTTGCAATTATTCGTTTTATACGATGGAAAAGCTGTTGTACTTATATCGTATTTTATGCTTCTGGCGTTGACTTCTAAGGACCTACCTATTCGATCTGGTGGAGAAACGCCCTAGAGTGAAGCCTAGGTTGCGCGGAACGTAGAAATGACCATAACTTTCACACCGGTAGCAATTATTCGTTTTATACGATGGAAAAACTGTTCTATTTATTATGTATTTTATGCTTCGGGCGTTGACACCTAAGGCCCTAACTGTTTGATCTGGTGGAGCAACGCCCTAGAGTGAAGCCTATGTTGCCCGGAACGTAGAAATGACCATAACTTTCACACTGGTTGCTATTATTCGTTTTAGACGATGGAAAAACTGTTATATTTATATTGTGTTTGATGCTTCTGGCGTTGAATTCTTAGGCCCTAACTGTTCGATCTGGTGGAACAACGCCCTAGGGTGAAGCCTAGGTTGCCCGGAAAGTAGAAATGACCATAACTTTCACACTGGTTGCAATTATTCGTTTTATACGGTGGAAAAGCTGTTGCATCTTTATTGTATTTTATTCATCTGGGGTTGACTTCTAAGGCCGTAGCTATTAGATGTGGTGGAGCAACGCCCGAGAGTGGTGCCTAGGTTGCCCGGTACATAGAAATGACCATTACTTTCACACTGTTTGCAAATATACATTATATACGATGGAAAATCTGTTGTATTTATGTTGTATTTTATGCTTCTGGCGTTGACTTCTTAGGCCCTAACTATTTGATCTGGTGGAGCACCGCCCTAGGGTGAAGCCTAGGTTGCCCGGAACGTAGAAATGACCATAACTTCCACACTGGTTGCAATTATTCGTTCTATACGATGGAAAAACTGTTATATTTATATTGTATTTTATGCTTCTGGCGTTGACTTCTTAGGCCCTAACTGTTCGATCTGGCGGAACAACGTCCCAGGGTGAAGCCTAGGTTGCCCGGAACGTAGAAAAGACCATTACCTTCACACTGGTTGCAATTATTCCTGTTATAGGATGGAAAGACTGTTGTATTTTTATTGTATTATATACTTCAGGCGTTGACTTCTAAGGCCCTAGCTATTCGATCTGGTCGAGCAACGCCCTAGAGTGAAGCCTAGGTTGACCGGAACGTAGAAATGACCATAACTTCCACACTGGTTGCAATTATTCGTTTTATACGATGGAATAGCTGGTCTATTTATATCGTATTTTATGCTTCTGGCGTTGACTTCTTAGGCCCTAACTATTCCATCTGGTGGAACAACGGCCTCGGGTGAAGCCTTGGTTGCGCGGAACGTAGAAATGACCTTAACTTTCACACTGGTAGCAATTATTCGTTTTATACGATGGAAAAACTGTTCTATTTATTTTGTATTTTATGCTATGGGCGTTGACTCCTAAGGCCATAGCTATTCAATCTGTTCGTGCAACGCCCAAGGGTGAAGCCTATGTTGCCCGGAATGTAGAAATGACGTTAACTTTCATACTGGTTCCAATTATTCGTTTTATACGATGGAAAAGCTGTTTTATTTATTTTGTATTTTATGCTTCTGGCGTTGACTTCTTATGCCCTAACTATTCCCTCTGGCGGATCAACGCCCTAGAGAGAAACCTACGTTGCCCGGAACGTAGAAATTACTATTACCTTCACACTGGTTGCAATTATTCGTTTTATGCGATGGAAAAGCTGTTCCATTTATTTTGTATTTTATGCTTCGGGCGTTGACTCCTAAGGCCCTAACTATTCGATCTGGTGGAACAACGCCCTAGGGTCAAGCCTAGGTTGCGCGGAACGTAGAAATGACCATAAGTTTCACACTGGTAGCAATTATTCGTTTAATACGATGGAAAAACTGTTTTATTTATTTTGTATTTTATGCTTCTGGCGTTGACTTCTTATGCCCTAACTATTCCCTCTGGCGGATCAACGCCCTAGAGTGAAACCTACGTTGCCCGGAACGTAGAAATGACTATTACTTTCACACTGGTTGCAATTATTCGTTTTATACGATGGAAAAGCTGTTCCATTTACTTTGTGTTTTATGCTTCGGGCGTTGACTTCTAAGGCCCTAACTATTCCATTTGGTGGAACAACGCCCTAGGGTGAAGCCTAGGTTGCCTGGAACGTGGAAATGACCATCACTTTCACACGGGTTGCAATTATTCCTGTTACAGGATGGAAAGACTGTTGTATTTTTATTGTATTTTATACTTCAGGCGTTGACTTCTAAGGCCCTAGCTATTCGATCTGGTCGAGCAACGCCCTAGAGGGAAGCCTAGGTTGCCCGGAACGTAGAAATGACCATAACTTCCACACTGGTTGCAATTATTCGTTCTATACGATGGAAAAGCTGTTGTATTTATATCGTATTTTATGCTTCTGGCGTTGACCTCTTAGGCCCTAACTATTCCATCTGGTGGAACAACGCCGTCGGGTGAAGCCTAGGATGCGCGGAACGTAGCAATGACCATAACTTTCACACTGGTAGCAATTATTCGTTTTATACGATGGAAAAACAGTTCTATTTATTTTGTATTTTATGCTTCGGGCGTTGATTTCTAAGGCCCTAACTATTCAATCTGTTGGTGCAACGACCAAGGGTGAAGCCTATGTTGCCCGGAAAGTAGAAATGACGTTAACTTTCATGCTGGTTGCAATTATTCGTTTTATACGATGGAAAAACTGTTTTATTTATTTTGTATTTTATGCTTCGGGCGTTGACTTCTAAGGCCCTAACTATTCGATCTGGTGGCGCAACGCCCTAGAGTGACGCCTAGGTTGCCCGGAACGTAGAAATGACCATTACTTTCACAATGTTTGCAGTTATTCCTGTTATACGATGGAAAAACTTTTGCATCTTTATTGTATTTTATGCTTCTGGCGTTGACTTCTAAGGCCCTAGCTATTCGATTTGGTGGAGCAACGCCCGAGAGTGGGGCCTAGGTTGCCCGGTACATAGAAATGACCATTACTTTCACACTGTTTGCAAATATACATTATATACGATGGAAAATCTGTTGTATTTATGTCGTATTTTACGCTTCTGGCGTTGACTTCTTAGGCCCTAACCATTTGATCTGGTGGAGCACCGCCCTAGAGTGAAGCCTAGGTTGCACGGAACGTAGAAAAGACCATTACCTTCACACTGGTTGCAATTATTCGTTTTATACGATGGCAAAACTGTTCTATTTATTTTGTATTTTATGCTTCGGGCGTTGACTTCTAAGGCCCTAACTATTCAATCTGTTGGTGCAACACCCAAGGGTGAAGCCTATGTTTCCCGGAAAGTAGAAATGACGTTAACTTTCATACTGGTTGCAATTATTCGTTTTATACGATGGAAAAACTGTTTTAGTTGTTTTGTATTTTGTGCTTCGGGCGTTGACTTCTAAGGCCCTAACTATTCGATCTGGTGGCGCAACGCCCTAGAGTGAAGCCTAGGTTGCCCGGAACGTAGAAATGACCATAACTTTCACACTGGTTGCTATCATTCGTTTTATACGATGGAAAGACTGTTATATTTATATTGTATTTTATGCTTCTGGCGTTGACTTCCTAGGCCCTAACTGTTCAATCTGGTGGAACCACGTCCTAGGGTGAAGCCTAGAATGCCCGGAAAGTAGAAATGACCATAACTTTCACACTGGTTGCAATTATTCGTTTTATACGATCGAAAAGCTGTTGCATCTTAATTGTATTTTACTCATCTGGGGTTGACTTCTAAGGCCGTAGCTATTGGATGTGGTGGAGCAACGCCCTAGAGTGACGCCTAGGTTGCCCGGAACGTAGAAATGACCATTACATTCACACTGGTTGCAATTATTCGTCTTATACGATGGAAAAGCTGTTGTATTTATATCGTATTTTATGCTTCTGGCGTTGACTTCTTAGGCCCTAACTATTCCATCTGGTGGAACAACGCGCTTGGGTGAAGCCAAGGTAGCGCGGAACGTAGAAATGTCCATAACTTTCACACTGGTAGCAATTATTCGTTTTATACGATTGAAAAACTGTTTTATTTATTTTGTATTTTATGCTTCTGGCGTTGACTTCTAGGGCCCTAACTATTCGATCTGGTGGAGCAACGCCCTAGAGTGAAGCCTTGGTTGCCCGGAACGGAGAAATGACCATAACTTTCACACCTGTAGCAATTATTCGTTTTATACGATGGTAAAACTGTTCTGTTTATTTTGTATTTTATGCTTCGGGCGTTGACTTCTAAGGCCCTAACTATTCAATCTGTTGGTGCAACGCCCTAGGGTGAAGCCTAGGTTGCCCGGAAAGTAGAAACGATGTTAACTTTCATACTGGTTGCAATTATTCGTTTTATACGATGCAAAAACTGTTTTAGTTATTTTGTATTTTGTGCATCGGGCGTTGACTTCTAAGGCCCTAACTATTCGATCTGGTGGCGCAACGCCCTAGAGTGACGCCTAGGTTGCCCGGAACGTAGAAATGATCATCACTTTCACAATGTTTGCAATTATTCATTTTATACGATGGAAAAGCTTTTGTACTTATATTGTATTTTATTCTTCTGGCGTCGACTTCTTAGGCCCTAACTATTCGATCTAGTGGAACAACGCCCTAGAGTGAAGACTAGGTTGCCCGGAACAAGGAAATGACCATTACTTTCACACTGTTTGCAGTTATTCCTGTTATACGATGGAAAAACTTTTGCATCTTTATTGTATTTTATGCTTCTGGCGTTGACTTCTAAGGCCCTAGCTATTCGATTTGGTGGAGCAACGCCCGAGAGTGGGGCCTAGGTTGCCCGGTACATAGAAATGACCATTACTTTCACACTGTTTGCAAATATACATTATATACGATGGAAAATCTGTTGTATTTATGTCGTATTTTACGCTTCTGGCGTTGACTTCTTAGGCCCTAACCATTTGATCTGGTGGAGCACCGCCCTAGAGTGAAGCCTAGGTTGCCCGGAACGTAGAAAAGACCATTACCTTCACACTGGTTGCAATTATTCGTTTTATACGATGGCAAAACTGTTCTATTTATTTTGTATTTTATGCTTCGGGCGTTGACTTCTAAGGCCCTAACTATTCAATCTGTTGGTGCAACACCCAAGGGTGAAGCCTATGTTTCCCGGAAAGTAGAAATGACGTTAACTTTCATACTGGTTGCAATTATTCGTTTTATACGATGGAAAAACTGTTTTAGTTGTTTTGTATTTTGTGCTTCGGGCGTTGACTTCTAAGGCCCTAACTATTCGATCTGGTGGAACCACGTCCTAGGGTGAAGCCTAGAATGCCCGGAAAGTAGAAATGACCATAACTTTCACACTGGTTGCAATTATTCGTTTTATACGATCGAAAACCTGTTGCATCTTAATTGTATTTTACTCATCTGGGGTTGACTTCTAAGGCCGTAGCTATTAGATGTGGTGGAGCAACGCCCTAGAGTGACGCCTAGGTTGCCCGGAACGTAGAAATGACCATAACTTTCACACCGTTAGCAATTATTCGTTTTATACGATGGTAAAACTGTTCTGTTTATTTTGTATTTTATGCTTCGGGCGTTGACTTCTAAGGCCCTAACTATTCAATCTGTTGGTGCAACGCCCTAGGGTGAAGCCTAGGTTGCCCGGAAAGTGGAAATGATGTTAGCTTTCATACTGGTTGCAATTATTCGTTTTATACGATGGAAAAACTGTTGTATTTATATTGTATTTTAGGCTTCGGGCATTGACCTCTAAGGCCCTAACTACTCAATCTGTTTTGGCAACGCCCTAGGGTGAAGCCTAGGTTTCCCGGAAAGTAGAAATGACCATAACTTTAATCCTGGTTGCAATTATTCGTTTTATACGATGGAAAAACTGTTGTATTTATATAGTGTTTTATGCTTCTGGCGTTGACTTCTTGGGACCTAACTATTCCATCTGGTGGAACAACGCCCTAGGGTGCAGCCAGGTTGCCCGGAAAGTAGAAATGACCATAACTTTCACACTGGCTGCAATTATTCGTTTTATACGATGGAAAAGCTGTTGCACCTTTATTGTATTTTATTCATCTGGGGTTGACTTCTAAGGCCGTAGCTATTAGATGTGGTGGAGCAACGCCCGAGAGTGGGGCCTAGGTTGCCCGGTACATAGAAATGACCATTACTTTCACACTGTTTGCAAATATACATTATATGCGATGGAAAATCTGTTGTATTTATGTTGCATTTTATGCTTCGGGCGTTGACTTCTAAGGCCCTAACTATTCAATCTGTTGGTGCAACGACCAAGGGTGTAGCCTATGTTGCCCGGAAAGTAGAAATGACGTTAACTTTCATACTGGTTGCAATTATTCGTTTTATACGATGGAAAAACTGTTTTAGTTATTTTGTATTTTGTGCTTCGGGCGTTGACTTCTAAGGCCCTAACTATTCGATCTGGTGGCGCAACGCCCTAGAGTGAAGCCTAGGTTGCCCGGAACGTAGAAATGACCATAACTTTCACACTGGTGGCTATCATTCGTTTTATACGATGGTAAAACTGTTCTGTTTATTTTGTATTTTATGCTTCGGGCGTTGACTTCTAAGGCCCTAACTATTCAATCTGTTGGTGCAACGCCCTAGGGTGAAGCCTAGGTTGCCCGGAAAGTAGAAACGATGTTAACTTTCATACTGGTTGTAATTATTCGTTTTATACGATGGAAAAACTGTTTTAGTTATTTTGCATTTTGTGCTTCGGGCGTTGACTTCTAAGGCCGTAACTATTCGATCTGGTGGCGCAACGGCCTAGAGTGACGCCTAGGTTGCCCGGAACGTAGAAATGACCATCACTTTCACAATGTTTGCAATTATTCATTTTATACGATGGAAAAGCTTTTGTACTTATATTGTATTTTATTCTTCTGGCGTTGACTTCTTAGGCCCTAACTGTTCGATCTGGTGGAACAACGCCCTAGGGTGAAGCCTAGGTTGCCTGGAACGTAGAAATGACCATCACTTGCACACTGGTAGCAATTATTCGTTTTATACGATGGAAAAACTGTTCTATTTACTTTGTATTTTATGCTTCGGGCGTTGACTTCTAAGGCCCTAGCAATTCGATCTGGTCGAGCAACGCCCTAGAGTGAAGCCTAGGTTGCCCGGAACGTAGAAATGACCATAACTTCCACACTGGTTGCAATTATTCGTTTTATACGATGGAAAAGCTGTTGTATTTATATTGTATTTTATGCATCTGGCGTTGACTTCTAAGGACCTAACTATTCGATCTGGTGGAGCAACGCACTGGGGTGAAGCCTAGGTTGCGCGGAATGTAGAAATGACCATAACGTTCACACTGGTAGCAATTATTCGTTTTATACGATGGAAAAACAGTTTTATTTATTTTGTATTTTATGCTTCTGGCGTTGACTTCTAAGGCCCTAACTATTCGATCTGGTGGAGCAACGCCCTAGAGTGAAGCCTAGGTTGCCTGGAACGTAGAAATGACCATCACTTTCACACGGGTTGCAATTATTCCTGTTATAGGATGGAAAGACTGTTGTATTTTTATTGTATTTTATACTTCAGGCGTTGACTTCTAAGGCCCTAGCTATTCGATCTGGTCGAGCAACGCCCTAGAGTGAAGCCTAGGTTGCCCGGAACGTAGAAATGACCATAACTTCCACACTGGTTGCAATGATTCGTTTTATACGATGGCAAAGCTGTTGTATTTATATCGTATTTTATGCTTCTGGCGTTGACCTCTTAGGCCCTAACTATTCCATCTGGTGGAACAACGCCGTCGGGTGAAGCCTAGGTTGCGCGGAACGTAGCAATGACCATAACTTTCACACTGGTAGCAATTATTCGTTTTATACGATGGAAAAACTGTTCTATTTATTTTGTATTTTATGCTTCGGGCGTTGACTTCTAAGGCCCTAGCAATTCGATCTGGTCGAGCAACGCCCTAGAATGAAGCCTAGGTTGCCCGGAACGTAGAAATGACCATAACTTCCACACTGGTTGCAATTATCCGTTTTATACGATGGAAAAGCTGTTGTATTTATATTGTATTTTATGCATCTGGCGTTGACTTCTAAGGACTTAACTATTCGATCTGGTGGAGCAACGCACTGGGGTGAAGCCAAGGTTGCGCGGAATGTAGAAATGACCATAACGTTCACACTGGTAGCAATTATTCGTTTTATACGATGGAAAAGCTGTTCCATTTACTTTGTGTTTTATGCTTCGGGCGTTGACTTCTAAGGCCCTAACTATTCCATCTGGTGGAACAACGCCCTAGGGTGTAGCCTAGGTTGCATGGAACGTAGAAATGACCATCACTTTCACACGGGTTGCAATTATTCCTGTTATAGGATGGAAAGACTGTTGTATTTTTATTGTATTTTATACCTCAGGCGTTGACTTCTAAGGCCCTAGCTATTCGATCTGGTCGAGCAACGCCCTAGAGTGAAGCCTATGTTGCCCGGAACGTAGAAATGACCATAACTTCCACACTGGTTGCAATTATTCGTTTTATACGATGGAAAAACTGTTCTATTTATTTTGTATTTTATGCTTCGCGCGTTGTCTTCTAAGGCCCTAGCTATTCGATCTGGTCGAGCAACGCCCTAGAGTGAAGCCTAGGTTGCCCGGAACGGAGAAATGACCATAACTTTCACACCGGTAGCAATTATTCGTTTTATACGATATAAAAGCTGTTCTATTTATTCTGTATTTTATGCTTCGCGCGTTGACTTCTAAGGCCCTAACTATTCGATCTGGTGGCGCAACGCCCTAGAGTGACGCCTAGGTTGCCCGGAACGTAGAAATGACCATTACTTTCACAATGTTTGCAATTATTCATTTTATACGATGGAAAAGCTTTTGTACTTATATTGTATTTTATTCTTCTGGCGTTGACTTCTTAGGCCCTAATTATTCGATCTGGTGGAACAACGCCCTAGAGTGAAGACTAGGTTGCCCGGAACAAGGAAATGACCATTACTTTCACACTGTTTGCAGTTATTCCTGTTATACGATGGAAAAACTTTTGCATCTTTATTGTATTTTATGCTTCTGGCGTTGACTTCTAAGGCCCTAGCTATTCGATTTGGTGGAGCAACGCCCGAGAGTGGGGCCTAGGTTGCCCGGTACATAGAAATGACCATAACTTCCACACTGGTTGCAATTATCCGTTTTATACGATGGAAAAGCTGTTGTATTTATATTGTATTTTATGCATCTGGCGTTGACTTCTAAGGACCTAACTATTCGATCTGGTGGTGCAACGCCCTAGGGTGAAGCCTAGGTTGCCCGGAAAGTAGAAACGATGTTAACTTTCATACTGGTTGCAATTATTCGTTTTATACGATGGAAAAACTGTTTTAGTTATTTTGTATTTTATGCTTCTGGCGTTGACTTCTAAGGCCCTAGCTATTCGATCTGGTCGAGCAACGCCCTAGAGTGAAGCCTAGGTTGCCCGGAACGTAGAAATGACCATAACTTCCACACTGGTTGCAATTATTCGTTTTATACGATGGAAAAGCTGTTGTATTTATATCGTATTTTATGCTTCTGGCGTTGACCTCTTAGGCCCTAACTATTCCATCTGGTGGAACAACGCCGTCGGGTGAAGCCTAGGTTGCGCGGAACGTAGCAATGACCATAACTTTCACACTGGTAGCAATTATTCGTTTTATACGATGGAAAAACTGTTCTATTTACTTTGTATTTTATGCTTCGGGCGTTGACTTCTAAGGCCCTAGCAATTCGATCTGGTCGAGCAACGCCCTAGAGTGAAGCCTAGGTTGCCCGGAACGTAGAAATGACCATAACTTCCACACTGGTTGCAATTATTCGTTTTATACGATGGAAAAGCTGTTGTATTTATATTGTATTTTATGCATCTGGCGTTGACTTCTAAGGACCTAACTATTCGATCTGGTGGAGCAACGCACTGGGGTGAAGCCTAGGTTGCGCGGAATGTAGAAATGACCATAACGTTCACACTGGTAGCAATTATTCGTTTTATACGATGGAAAAACAGTTTTATTTATTTTGTATTTTATGCTTCTGGCGTTGACTTCTAAGGCCCTAACTATTCGATCTGGTGGAGCAACGCCCTAGAGTGAAGCCTAGGTTGCCTGGAACGTAGAAATGACCATCACTTTCACACGGGTTGCAATTATTCCTGTTATAGGATGGAAAGACTGTTGTATTTTTATTGTATTTTATACTTCAGGCGTTGACTTCTAAGGCCCTAGCTATTCGATCTGGTCGAGCAACGCCCTAGAGTGAAGCCTAGGTTGCCCGGAACGTAGAAATGACCATAACTTCCACACTGGTTGCAATGATTCGTTTTATACGATGGCAAAGCTGTTGTATTTATATCGTATTTTATGCTTCTGGCGTTGACCTCTTAGGCCCTAACTATTCCATCTGGTGGAACAACGCCGTCGGGTGAAGCCTAGGTTGCGCGGAACGTAGCAATGACCATAACTTTCACACTGGTAGCAATTATTCGTTTTATACGATGGAAAAACTGTTCTATTTATTTTGTATTTTATGCTTCGGGCGTTGACTTCTAAGGCCCTAGCAATTCGATCTGGTCGAGCAACGCCCTAGAATGAAGCCTAGGTTGCCCGGAACGTAGAAATGACCATAACTTCCACACTGGTTGCAATTATCCGTTTTATACGATGGAAAAGCTGTTGTATTTATATTGTATTTTATGCATCTGGCGTTGACTTCTAAGGACTTAACTATTCGATCTGGTGGAGCAACGCACTGGGGTGAAGCCAAGGTTGCGCGGAATGTAGAAATGACCATAACGTTCACACTGGTAGCAATTATTCGTTTTATACGATGGAAAAGCTGTTCCATTTACTTTGTGTTTTATGCTTCGGGCGTTGACTTCTAAGGCCCTAACTATTCCATCTGGTGGAACAACGCCCTAGGGTGTAGCCTAGGTTGCATGGAACGTAGAAATGACCATCACTTTCACACGGGTTGCAATTATTCCTGTTATAGGATGGAAAGACTGTTGTATTTTTATTGTATTTTATACATCAGGCGTTGACTTCTAAGGCCCTAGCTATTCGATCTGGTCGAGCAACGCCCTAGAGTGAAGCCTATGTTGCCCGGAACGTAGAAATGACCATAACTTCCACACTGGTTGCAATTATTCGTTTTATACGATGGAAAAGCTGTTCTATTCATATCGTATTTTATGCTTCTGGCGTTGACCTCTTAGGCCCTAGCTATTCCATCTGGTGGAACAACGCCGTCGGGTGAAGCCTAGGTTGCGTGGAACGTAGCAATGACCATAACTTTCACACTGGTAGCAATTATTCGTTTTATACGATGGAAAAACTGTTCTATTTATTTTGTATTTTATGCTTCGCGCGTTGTCTTCTAAGGCCCTAGCTATTCGATCTGGTCGAGCAACGCCCTAGAGTGAAGCCTAGGTTGCCCGGAACGTAGAAATGACCATAACTTCCACACTGGTTGCAATTATTCGTTTTATACGATGGAAAAGCTGTTGTATTTATATCGTATTTTATGCATCTGGCGTTGACTTCTAAGGACCTAGATATTCGATCTGGTGGAGCAACGCACTGGGGTGCAGCCTAGGTTGCGCGGAATGTAGAAATGACCATAACGTTCACACTGGTAGCAATTATTCGTTTTATACGATGGAAAGACAGTTTTATTTATTTTGTATTTTATACTTCTGGCGTTGACTTCTAAGGCCCTAACTATTCGATCTGGTGGAGCAACGACCTAGAGTGAAGACTTGGTTGCCCGCAACGTAGAAATGACCATTACATTCACACTGGTTGCAATTATTCGTCTTATACGATGGAAAAGCTGTTGTACTTATATCGTATTTTATGCTTCTGGCGTTGACTTTTTAGGCCCTAACTATTCCATCTGGTCGAACAACGCCCTTGGGTGAAGCCTAGGTTGCGCGGACCGTAGCAATGACCATAACATTCACACTGGTAGCAATTATTCGTTTTATACGATGGAAAAACAGTTTTATTTATTTTGTATTTTATGCTTCTGGCGTTGACTTCTAAGGCCCTAACTATTCGATCTGGTGGAGCAGCGCCCTAGAGTGAGGCCTAGGTTGCCCGGAACGGAGAAATGACCATAACTTTCACACCGGTAGCAATTATTCGTTTTATACGATATAAAAGCTGTTCTATTTATTCTGTATTTTATGCTTCGCGCGTTGACTTCTAAGGCCCTAACTATTCGATCTGGTGGCGCAACGCCCTAGAGTGACGCCTAGGTTGCCCGGAACGTAGAAATGACCATTACTTTCACAATGTTTGCAATTATTCATTTTATACGATGGAAAAGCTTTTGTACTTATATTGTATTTTATTCTTCTGGCGTTGACTTCTTAGGCCCTAATTATTCGATCTGGTGGAACAACGCCCTAGAGTGAAGACTAGGTTGCCCGGAACAAGGAAATGACCATTACTTTCACACTGTTTGCAGTTATTCCTGTTATACGATGGAAAAACTTTTGCATCTTTATTGTATTTTATGCTTCTGGCGTTGACTTCTAAGGCCCTAGCTATTCGATTTGGTGGAGCAACGCCCGAGAGTGGGGCCTAGGTTGCCCGGTACATAGAAATGACCATAACTTCCACACTGGTTGCAATTATCCGTTTTATACGATGGAAAAGCTGTTGTATTTATATTGTATTTTATGCATCTGGCGTTGACTTCTAAGGACCTAACTATTCGATCTGGTGGTGCAACGCCCTAGGGTGAAGCCTAGGTTGCCCGGAAAGTAGAAACGATGTTAACTTTCATACTGGTTGCAATTATTCGTTTTATACGATGGAAAAACTGTTTTAGTTATTTTGTATTTTGTGCTTCGGGCGTTGACTTCTAAGGCCCTAACTATTCGATCTGGTGGCGCAACGCCCTAGAGTGACGCCTAGGTTGCCCGGAACGTAGAAATGATCATCACTTTCACAATGTTTGCAATTATTCCTTTTATACGATGGAAAAGCTTTTGTACTTATATTGTATTTTATTATTCTGGCGTTGACTTCTAAGGACCTAACTATTCCATCTGGTGGTGCAACGCCCTAGGGTGAAGCCTAGGTTGCCCGGAAAGTAGAAACGATGTTAACTTTCCTACTGGTTGCAATTATTCGTTTTATACGATGGAAAAACTGTTTTAGTTATTTTGTATTTTGTGCTTCGGGCGTTGACTTCTAAGGCCCTAACTATTCGATCTGGTGGCGCAACGCCCTAGAGTGACGCCTAGGTTGCCCGGAACGTAGAAATGATCATCACTTTCACAATGTTTGCAATTATTCATTTTATACGATGGAAAAGCTTTTGTACTTATATTGTATTTTATTCTTCTGGCGTCGACTTCTTAGGCCCTAACTATTCGATCTAGTGGAACAACGCCCTAGAGTGAAGACTTGGTTTCCCGGAACATGGAAATGACCATTACTTACACACTGTTTGCAGTTATTCCTGTTATACGATGGAAAAACTTTTGCATCTTTATTGTATTTTATGCTTCTGGCGTTGACTTCTAAGGCCCTAGCTATTCGATTTGGTGGAGCAACGCCCGAGAGTGGGGCCTAGGTTGCCCGGTACATAGAAATGACCATAACTTCCACACTGGTTGCAATTATTCGTTTTATACGATGGAAAAGCTGTTGTATTTATATCGTATTTTATGCTTCTGGCGTTGACCTCTTAGGCCCTAACTATTCCATCTGGTGGAACAACGCCGTCGGGTGAAGCCTAGGTTGCCCGGAACGTAGAAATGACCATAACCTCCACACTGGTTGCAATTATTCGTTTTATACGATGGAAAAGCTGTTGTATTTATATTGTATTTTATGCATCTGGCGTTGACTTCTAAGGACCTAACTATTCGATCTGGTGGAGCAACGCACTGAGGTGAAGCCTAGGTTGCGCGAAATGTAGAAATGACCATAACGTTCACACTGGTAGCAATTATTCGTTTTATACGATGGAAAAACAGTTTTATTTATTTTGTATTTTATGCTTCTGGCGTTGACTTCTAAGGCCCTAACTATTCGATCTGGTGGAGCAACGCCCTAGAGTGAAGCCTAGGTTGCCTGGAACGTAGAAATGACCATCACTTTCACACGGGTTGCAATTATTCCTGTTATAGGATGGAAAGACTGTTGTATTTTTATTGTATTTTATACTTCAGGCGTTGACTTCTAAGGCCCTAGCTATTCGATCTGGTCGAGCAACGCCCTAGAGTGAAGCCTAGGTTGCCCGGAACGTAGAAATGACCATAAGTTTCACACTGGTAGCAATTATTCGTTTTATACGATGGAAAAACTGTTTTATTTATTTTGTATTTTATGCTTCTGGCGTTGACTTCTTATGCCCTAACTATTCCCTCCGGCGGATCAACACCCTAGAGTGAAACCTACGTCGCCCGGAACGTAGAAATGACTATTACTTTCACACTGGTTGCAATTATTCGTTTTATACGATGGAAAAGCTGTTTCATTTATTTTGCGTTTTATGCTTCGGGCGTTGACTTCTAAGGCCCTAACTATTCCGTCTGGTGGAACAACGCCCTAGGGTGAAGCCTAGGTTGCCTGGAACGTAGAAATGACCATCACTTTCACACGGGTTGCAATTATTCCTCTTATAGGATGGAAAGACTGTTGTATTTTTATTGTATTTTATACTTCAGGCGTTGACTTCTAAGGCCCTAGCTATTCGATCTGGTCGAGCAACGCCCTAGAGTGAAGCCTAGGTTGCCCGGAACCTAGAAATGACCATAACTTCCACACTGGTTGCAATTATTCGTTTTATACCATGGAAAAGCTGTTCTATTTATATCGTATTTTATGCTTCTGGCGTTGACCTCTTAGGCCCTAACTATTCCATCTGGTGGAACAACGCCGTCGGGTGAAGCCTAGGTTGCGCGGAACGTAGCAATGACCATAACTTTCACACTGGTAGCAATTATTCGTTTTATACGATGGAAAAACTGTTCTATTTATTTTATAGTTTATGCTTCGCGCGTTGTCTTCTAAGGCCCTAGCTATTCGATCTGGTCGAGCAACGCCCTAGAGTGAAGCCTAGGTTGCCCGGAACGTAGAAATGACCATAACTTCCACACTGGTTGCAATTATTCGTTTTATACGATGGAAAAGCTGTTATATTTATATCGTATTTTATGCTTCTGGCGTTGACCTCTTAGGCCCTAACTATTCCATCTGGTGGAACAACGCCGTCGGGTGAAGCCTAGGTTGCGCGGAACGTAGCAATGACCATAACTTTCACACTGGTAGCAATTATTCGTTTTATGCGATGGAAAAACTGTTCTATTTACTTTGTATTTTATGCTTCGGGCGTTGACTTCTAAGGCCCTAGCAATTCGATCTGGTCGAGCAACGCCCTAGAGTGAAGCCTAGGTTGCCCGGAACGTAGAAATGACCATAACTTCCACACTGGTTGCAATTATTCGTTTTATACGATGGAAAAGCTGTTGTATTTATATTGTATTTTATGCATCTGGCGTTGACTTCTAAGGACCTAACTATTCGATCTGGTGGAGCAACGCACTGGGGTGAAGCCTAGGTTGCGCGGAATGTAGAAATGACCATAACGTTCACACTGGTAGCAATTATTCGTTTTATACGATGGAAAAACAGTTTTATTTATTTTGTATTTTATGCTTCGGGCGTTGACTTCTAGGGCCCTAACTATTCGATCTGGTGGAGCAACGCCCTAGAGTGAAGCCTTGGTTGCCCGGAACGGAGAAATGACCATAACTTTCACACCGGTAGCAATTATTCGTTTTATACGATGGTAAAACTGTTCTGTTTATTTTGTATTTTATGCTTCGGGCGTTGACTTCTAAGGCCCTAACTATTCAATCTGTTGGTGCAACGCCCTAGGGTGAAGCCTAGGTTGCCCGGAAAGTAGAAATGATGTTAACTTTCATACTGGTTGCAATTATTCGTTTTATACGATGGAAAAACTGTTGTATTTATAATGTATTTTAGGCTTCGGGCATTGACCTCTAAGGCCCTAACTACTCAATCTGTTTTGGCAACGCCCTAGGGTGAAGCCTAGGTTGCCCGGAAAGTAGAAATGACCATAACTTTAATCCTGGTTGCAATTATTCGTTTTATATGATGGAAAAACTGTTGTATTTATATAGTGTTTTATGCTTCGGGCGTTGACTTCTAAGGCCCTAACTATTCAATCTGTTGGTGCAACGCCCAAGGGTGTAGCCTATGTTGCCCGGAAAGTAGAAATGACGTTAACTTTCATACTGGTTGCAATTATTCGTTTTATGCGATGGAAAAACTGTTTTAGTTATTTTGTATTTTGTGCTTCGGGCGTTGACTTCTAAGGCCCTAACTATTCGATCTGGTGGCGCAACGCCCTAGAGTGAAGCCTAGGTTGCCCGGAACGTAGAAATGACCATAACTTTCACACTGGTGGCTATCATTCGTTTTATACGATGGAAAGACTGTTATATTTATATTGTATTTTATGCTTCTGGCGTTGACTTCCTAGGCCTTAACTGTTCAATCTGGTGGAACCACGTCCTAGGGTGAAGCCTAGAATGCCCGGAAAGTAGAAATGAACATTACATTCACACAGGTTGCAATTATTCGTCTTATACGATGGAAAAGCTGTTGTATTTATATCGTATTTTATGCTTCTGGCGTTGACTTCTTAGGCCCTAACTATTCCATCTGGTGGAACAACGCGCTTGGGTGAAGCCAAGGTTGCGCGGAACGTAGCAATGACCATAACTTTCACACTGGTAGCAATTATTCGTTTTATACGATGGAAAAACTGTTCTATTTATTTTGTATTTTATGCTTCGGGCGTTGACTTCTAAGGCCCTAGCAATTCGATCTGGTCGAGCAACGCCCTAGAATGAAGCCTAGGTTGCCCGGAACGTAGAAATGACCATAACTTCCACACTGGTTGCAATTATCCGTTTTATACGATGGAAAAGCTGTTGTATTTATATTGTATTTTATGCATCTGGCGTTGACTTCTAAGGACTTAACTATTCGATCTGGTGGAGCAACGCACTGGGGTGAAGCCAAGGTTGCGCGGAATGTAGAAATGACCATAACGTTCACACTGGTAGCAATTATTCGTTTTATACGATGGAAAAGCTGTTCCATTTACTTTGTGTTTTATGCTTCGGGCGTTGACTTCTAAGGCCCTAACTATTCCATCTGGTGGAACAACGCCCTAGGGTGTAGCCTAGGTTGCATGGAACGTAGAAATGACCATCACTTTCACACGGGTTGCAATTATTCCTGTTATAGGATGGAAAGACTGTTGTATTTTTATTGTATTTTATACTTCAGGCGTTGACTTCTAAGGCCCTAGCTATTCGATCTGGTCGAGCAACGCCCTAGAGTGAAGCCTATGTTGCCCGGAACGTAGAAATGACCATAACCTCCACACTGGTTGCAATTATTCGTTTTATAGGATGGAAAAGCTGTTCTATTCATATCGTATTTTATGCTTCTGGCGTTGACCTCTTAGGCCCTAGCTATTCCATCTGGTGGAACAACGCCGTCGGGTGAAGCCTAGGTTGCGCGGAACGTAGCAATGACCATAACTTTCACACTGGTAGCAATTATTCGTTTTATACGATGGAAAAACTGTTCTATTTATTTTGTATTTTATGCTTCGCGCGTTGTCTTCTAAGGCCCTAGCTATTCGATCTGGTCGAGCAACGCCCTAGAGTGAAGCCTAGGTTGCCCGGAACGTAGAAATGACCATTACATTCACACTGGTTGCAATTATTCGTCTTATACGATGGAAAAGCTGTTGTACTTATATCGTATTTTATGCTTCTGGCGTTGACTTTTTAGGCCCTAACTATTCCATCTGGTCGAACAACGCCCTTGGGTGAAGCCTAGGTTGCGCGGACCGTAGCAATGACCATAACTTTCACACTGGTAGCAATTATTCGTTTTATACGATGGAAAAACAGTTTTATTTATTTTGTATTTTATGCTTCTGGCGTTGACTTCTAAGGCCCTAACTATTCGATCTGGTGGAGCAGCGCCCTAGAGTGAGGCCTAGGTTGCCCGGAACGGAGAAATGACCATAACTTTCACACCGGTAGCAATTATTCGTTTTATACGATATAAAAGCTGTTCTATTTATTCTGTATTTTATGCTTCGCGCGTTGACTTCTAAGGCCCTAACTATTCGATCTGGTGGCGCAACGCCCTAGAGTGACGCCTAGGTTGCCCGGAACGTAGAAATGACCATTACTTTCACAATGTTTGCAATTATTCATTTTATACGATGGAAAAGCTTTTGTACTTATATTGTATTTTATTCTTCTGGCGTTGACTTCTTAGGCCCTAATTATTCGATCTGGTGGAACAACGCCCTAGAGTGAAGACTAGGTTGCCCGGAACAAGGAAATGACCATTACTTTCACACTGTTTGCAGTTATTCCTGTTATACGATGGAAAAACTTTTGCATCTTTATTGTATTTTATGCTTCTGGCGTTGACTTCTAAGGCCCTAGCTATTCGATTTGGTGGAGCAACGCCCGAGAGTGGGGCCTAGGTTGCCCGGTACATAGAAATGACCATAACTTCCACACTGGTAGCAATTATTCGTTTTATACGATGGAAAAACAGTTTTATTTATTTTGTATTTTATGCTTCTGGCGTTGACTTCTAAGGCTCTAACTATTCGATCTGGTGGAGCAACGCCCTAGAGTGAAGCCTAGGTTGCCTGGAACGTAGAAATGACCATCACTTTCACACGGGTTGCAATTATTCCTGTTATAGGATGGAAAGACTGTTGTATTTTTATTGTATTTTATACTTCAGGCGTTGACTTCTAAGGCCCTAGCTATTCGATCTGGTCGAGCAACGCCCTAGAGTGAAGCCTAGGTTGCCCGGAACGTAGAAATGACCATAACTTCCACACTGGTTGCAATGATTCGTTTTGTACGATGGCAAAGCTGTTGTATTTATATCGTATTTTATGCTTCTGGCGTTGACCTCTTAGGCCCTAACTATTCCATCTGGTGGAACAACGCCGTCGGGTGAAGCCTAGGTTGCGCGTAACGTAGAAATGACCTTAACTTTCACACTGGTAGCAATTATTCGTTTTATACGATGGAAAAACTGTTCTATTTATATTGTATTTTATGCTACGGGCGTTGACTCCTAAGGCCATAACTATTCAATCTGTTGGTGCAACGCCCATGGGTGAAGCCTATGTTGCCCGGAACGTAGAAATGACTATTACTTTCTCACTGGTTGCAATTATTCGTTTTATACGATGGAAAAGCAGATCCATTTATTTTGTATTTTATGCTTCGGGCGTTGACTCCTAAGGCCCTAACTATTCGATCTGGTGGAACAACGCCCTAGGGTCAAGCCTAGGGTGCGCGGAACGTAGAAATGACCATAAGTTTCACACTGGTAGCAATTATTCGTTTTATACGATGGAAAAACTGTTTTATTTATTTTGTATTTTATGCTTCTGGCGTTGACTTCTTATGCCCTAACTATTCCCTCCGGCGGATCAACGCCCTAGAGTGAAACCTACGTTGCCCGGAACGTAGAAATGACTATTACTTTCACACTGGCTGCAATTATTCGTTTTATACGATGGAAAAGCTGTTCCATTTATTTTGCGTTTTATGCTTCGGGCGTTGACTTCTAAGGCCCTAACGATTCCATCTGGTGGAACAACGCCCTAGGGTGAAGCCTAGGTTGCCTGGAACGTAGAAATGACCATCACTTTCACACGGGTTGCAATTATTCCTGTTATAGGATGGAAAGACTGTTGTATTTTTATTGTATTTTATACTTCAGGCGTTGACTTCTAAGGCCCTAGCTATTCGATCTGGTCGAGCAACGCCCTAGAGTGAAGCCTAGGTTGCCCGGAACGTAGAAATGACCATAACTTCCACACTGGTTGCAATTATTCGTTTTATACGATGGAAAAGCTGTTGTATTTCTATCGTATTTTATGCTTCTGGCGTTGACCTCTTAGGCCCTAACTATTCCATCTGGTGGAACAACGCCGTCGGGTGAAGCCTAGGTTGCGCGGAACGTAGCAATGACCATAACTTTCACACTGGTAGCAATTATTCGTTTTATACGATGGAAAAACTGTTCTATTTATTTTGTATTTTATGCTTCGGGCGTTGACTTCTAAGGCCCTAGCAATTCGATCTGGTCGAGCAACGCCCTAGAATGAAGCCTAGGTTGCCCGGAACGTAGAAATGACCATAACTTCCACACTGGTTGCAATTATCCGTTTTATACGATGGAAAAGCTGTTGTATTTATATTGTATTTTATGCATCTGGCGTTGACTTCTAAGGACTTAACTATTCGATCTGGTGGAGCAACGCACTGGGGTGAAGCCAAGGTTGCGCGGAATGTAGAAATGACCATAACGTTCACACTGGTAGCAATTATTCGTTTTATACGATGGAAAAGCTGTTCCATTTACTTTGTGTTTTATGCTTCGGGCGTTGACTTCTAAGGCCCTAACTATTCCATCTGGTGGAACAACGCCCTAGGGTGTAGCCTAGGTTGCCTGGAACGTAGAAATGACCATCACTTTCACACGGGTTGCAATTATTCCTGTTATAGGATGGAAAGACTGTTGTATTTTTATTGTATTTTATACTTCAGGCGTTGACTTCTAAGGCCCTAGCTATTCGATCTGGTCGAGCAACGCCCTAGAGTGAAGCCTATGTTGCCCGAACGTAGAAATGACCATAACTTCCACACTGGTTGCAATTATTCGTTTTATACGATGGAAAAGCTGTTCTATTCATATCGTATTTTATGCTTCTGGCGTTGACCTCTTAGGCCCTAACTATTCCATCTGGTGGAACAACGCCGTCGGGTGAAGCCTAGGTTGCGCGGAACGTAGCAATGACCATAACTTTCACACTGGTAGCAATTATTCGTTTTATACGATGGAAAAACTGTTCTATTTATTTTGTATTTTATGCTTCGCGCGTTGTCTTCTAAGGCCCTAGCTATTCGATCTGGTCGAGCAACGCCCTAGAGTGAAGCCTAGGTTGCCCGGAACGTAGAAATGACCATAACTTGCACACTGGTTGCAATTATTCGTTTTATACGATGGAAAAGCTGTTGTATTTATATCGTATTTTATGCATCTGGCGTTGACTTCTAAGGACCTAAATATTCGATCTGGTGGAGCAACGCACTGGGGTGCAGCCTAGGTTGCGCGGAATGTAGAAATGACCATAACGTTCACACTGGTAGCAATTATTCGTTTTATACGATGGAAATACAGTTTTATTTATTTTGTATTTTATACTTCTGGCGTTGACTTCTAAGGCCCTAACTATTCGATCTGGTGGAGCAACGACCTAGAGTGAAGACTTGGTTGCCCGGAACGTAGAAATGACCATTACATTCACACTGGTTGCAATTATTCGTCTTATACGATGGAAAAGCTGTTGTTCTTATATCGTATTTTATGCTTCTGGCGTTGACTTCTTAGGCCCTAACTATTCCATCTGGTCGAACAACGCCCTTGGGTGAAGCCTAGGTTGCGCGGACCGTAGCAATGACCATAACTTTCACACTGGTAGCAATTATTCGTTTTATACGATGGAAAAACAGTTTTATTTATTTTGTATTTTATGCTTCTGGCGTTGACTTCTAAGGCCCTAACTATTCGATCTGGTGGAGCAGCGCCCTAGAGTGAGGCCTAGGTTGCCCGGAACGGAGAAATGACCATAACTTTCACACCGGTAGCAATTATTCGTTCTATACGATATAAAAGCTGTTCTATTTATTCTGTATTTTATGCTTCGCGCGTTGACTTCTAAGGCCCTAACTATTCGATCTGGTGGCGCAACGCCCTAGAGTGACGCCTAGGTTGCCCGGAACGTAGAAATGACCATTACTTTCACAATGTTTGCAATTATTCATTTTATACGATGGAAAAGCTTTTGTACTTATATTGTATTTTATTCTTCTGGCGTTGACTTCTTAGGCCCTAATTATTCGATCAGGTGGAACAACGCCCTAGAGTGAAGACTAGGTTGCCCGGAACAAGGAAATGACCATTACTTTCACACTGTTTGCAGTTATTCCTGTTATACGATGGAAAAACTTTTGCATCTTTATTGTATTTTATGCTTCTGGCGTTGACTTCTAAGGCCCTAGCTATTCGATATGGTGGAGCAACGCCCGAGAGTGGGGCCTAGGTTGCCCGGTACATAGAAATGACCATAACTGCCACACTGGTTGCAATTATCCGTTTTATACGATGGAAAAGCTGTTGTATTTATATTGTATTTTATGCATCTGGCGTTGACTTCTAAGGACCTAACTATTCGATCTGGTGGTGCAACGCCCTAGGGTGAAGCCTAGGTTGCCCGGAAAGTAGAAACGATGTTAACTTTCATACTGGTTGCAATTATTCGTTTTATACGATGGAAAAACTGTTTTAGTTATTTTGTATTTTGTGCTTCGGGCGTTGACTTCTAAGGCCCTAACTATTCGATCTGGTGGCGCAACGCCCTAGAGTGACGCCTAGGTTGCCCGGAACGTAGAAATGATCATCACTTTCACAATGTTTGCAATTATTCATTTTATACGATGGAAAAGCTTTTGTACTTATATTGTATTTTATTCTTCTGGCGTCGACTTCTTAGGCCCTAACTATTCGATCTAGTGGAACAACGCCCTAGAGTGAAGACTTGGTTTCCCGGAACATGGAAATGACCATTACTTACACACTGTTTGCAGTTATTCCTGTTATACGATGGAAAAACTTTTGCATCTTTATTGTATTTTATGCTTCTGGCGTTGACTTCTAAGGCCCTAGCTATTCGATTTGGTGGAGCAACGCCCGAGAGTGGGGCCTAGGTTGCCCGGTACATAGAAATGACCATAACTTCCACACTGGTTGCAATTATTCGTTTTATACGATGGAAAAGCAGTTGTATTTATATCGTATTTTATGCTTCTGGCGTTGACCTCTTAGGCCCTAACTATTCCATCTGGTGGAACAACGCCGTCGGGTGAAGCCTAGGTTGCCCGGAACGTAGAAATGACCATAACTTCCACACTGGTTGCAATTATTCGTTTTATACGATGGAAAAGCTGTTGTATTTATATTGTATTTTATGCATCTGGCGTTGACTTCTAAGGACCTAACTATTCGATCTGGTGGAGCAACGCACTGGGGTGAAGCCTAGGTTGCGCGGAATGTAGAAATGACCATAACGTTCACACTGGTAGCAATTATTCGTTTTATACGATGGAAAAACAGTTTTATTTATTTTGTATTTTATGCTTCTGGCGTTGACTTCTAAGGCCCTAACTATTCGATCTGGTGGAGGAACGCCCTAGAGTGAAGCCTAGGTTGCCTGGAACGTAGAAATGACCATCACTTTCACACGGGTTGCAATTATTCCTGTTATAGGATGGAAAGACTGTTGTATTTTTATTGTATTTTATACTTCAGGCGTTGACTTCTAAGGCCCTAGCTATTCGATCTGGTCGAGCAACGCCCTAGAGTGAAGCCTAGGTTGCCCGGAACGTAGAAATGACCATAAGTTTCACACTGGTCGCAATTATTCGTTTTATACGATGGAAAAACTCTTTTATTTATTTTGTATTTTATGCTTCTGGCGTTGACTTCTTATGCCCTAACTATTCCCTCCGGCGGATCAACACCCTAGAGTGAAACCTACGTCGCCCGGAACGTAGAAATGACTATTACTTTCACACTGGTTGCAATTATTCGTTTTATACGATGGAAAAGCTGTTTCATTTATTTTGCGTTTTATGCTTCGGGCGTTGACTTCTAAGGCCCTAACTATTCCATCTGGTGGAACAACGCCCTAGGGTGAAGCCTAGGTTGCCTGGAACGTAGAAATGACCATCACTTTCACACGGGTTGCAATTATTCCTGTTATAGGATGGAAAGACTGTTGTATTTTTATTGTATTTTATACTTCAGGCGTTGACTTCTAAGGCCCTAGCTATTCGATCTGGTCGAGCAACGCCCTAGAGTGAAGCCTAGGTTGCCCGGAACGTAGAAATGACCATAACTTCCACACTGGTTGCAATTATTCGTTTTATACCATGGAAAAGCTGTTCTATTTATATCGTATTTTATGCTTCTGGCGTTGACCTCTTAGGCCCTAACTATTCCATCTGGTGGAACAACGCCGTCGGGTGAAGCCTAGGTTGCGCGGAACGTAGCAATGACCATAACTTTCACACTGGTAGCAATTATTCGTTTTATACGATGGAAAAACTGTTCTATTTATTTTATAGTTTATGCTTCGCGCGTTGTCTTCTAAGGCCCTAGCTATTCGATCTGGTCGAGCAACGCCCTAGAGTGAAGCCTAGGTTGCCCGGAACGTAGAAATGACCATAACTTCCACACTGGTTGCAATTATTCGTTTTATACGATGGAAAAGCTGTTGTATTTATATCGTATTTTATGCTTCTGGCGTTGACCTCTTAGGCCCTAACTATTCCATCTGGTGGAACAACGCCGTCGGGTGAAGCCTAGGTTGCGCGGAACGTAGCAATGACCATAACTTTCACACTGGTAGCAATTATTCGTTTTATACGATGGAAAAACTGTTCTATTTACTTTGTATTTTATGCTTCGGGCGTTGACTTCTAAGGCCCTAGCAATTCGATCAGGTCGAGCAACGCCCTAGAGTGAAGCCTAGGTTGCCCGGAACGTAGAAATGACCATAACTTCCACACTAGTTGCAATTATTCGTTTTATACGATGGAAAAGCTGTTGTATTTATATTGTATTTTATGCATCTGGCGTTGACTTCTAAGGACCTAACTATTCGATCTGGTGGAGCAACGCACTGGGGTGAAGCCTAGGTTGCGCGGAATGTAGAAATGACCATAACGTTCACACTGGTAGCAATTATTCGTTTTATACGATGGAAAAACAGTTTTATTTATTTTGTATTTTATGCTTCTGGCGTTGACTTCTAAGGCCCTAACTATTCGATCTGGTGGAGCAACGCCCTAGAGTGAAGCCTAGGTTGCCTGGAACGTAGAAATGACCATCACTTTCACACGGGTTGCAATTATTCCTGTTATAGGATGGAAAGACTGTTGTATTTTTATTGTATTTTATACTTCAGGCGTTGACTTCTAAGGCCCTAGCTATTCGATCTGGTCGAGCAACGCCCTAGAGTGAAGCCTAGGTTGCCCGGAACGTAGAAATGACCATAACTTCCACACTGGTTGCAATGATTCGTTTTATACGATGGCAAAGCTGTTGTATTTATATCGTATTTTATGCTTCTGGCGTTGACCTCTTAGGCCCTAACTATTCCATCTGGTGGAACAACGCCGTCGGGTGAAGCCTAGGTTGCGCGTAACGTAGAAATGACCTTAACTTTCACACTGGTAGCAATTATTCGTTTTATACGATGGAAAAACTGTTCTATTTATATTGTATTTTATGCTACGGGCGTTGACTCCTAAGGCCATAACTATTCAATCTGTTGGTGCAACGCCCATGGGTGAAGCCTATGTTGCCCGGAACGTAGAAATGACTATTACTTTCTCACTGGTTGCAATTATTCGTTTTATACGATGGAAAAGCAGATCCATTTATTTTGTATTTTATGCTTCGGGCGTTGACTCCTAAGGCCCTAACTATTCGATCTGGTGGAACAACGCCCTAGGGTCAAGTCTAGGGTGCGCGGGACGTAGAAATGACCATAAGTTTCACACTGGTAGCAATTATCCGTTTTATACGATGGAAAAACTGTTTTATTTATTTTGTATTTTATGCTTCTGGCGTTGACTTCTTATGCCCTAACTATTCCCTCCGGCGGATCAACGCCCTAGAGTGAAACCTACGTTGCCCGGAACGTTGAAATGACTATTACTTTCACACTGGCTGCAATTATTCGTTTTATACGATGGAAAAGCTGTTCCATTTATTTTGCGTTTTATGCTTCGGGCGTTGACTTCTAAGGCCCTAACGATTCCATCTGGTGGAACAACGCCCTAGGGTGAAGCCTAGGTTGCCTGGAACGTAGAAATGACCATCACTTTCACACGGGTTGCAATTATTCCTGTTATAGGATGGAAAGACTGTTGTATTTTTATTGTATTTTATACTTCAGGCGTTGACTTCTAAGGCCCTAGCTATTCGATCTGGTCGAGCAACGCCCTAGAGTGAAGCCTAGGTTGCCCGGAACGTAGAAATGACCATAACTTCCACACTGGTTGCAATTATTCGTTTTATACGATGGAAAAGCTGTTGTATTTATATCGTATTTTATGCTTCTGGCGTTGACCTCTTAGGCCCTAACTATTCCATCTGGTGGAACAACGCCGTCGGGTGAAGCCTAGGTTGCGCGGAACGTAGCAATGACCATAACTTTCACACTGGTAGCAATTATTCGTTTTATACGATGGAAAAACTGTTCTATTTATTTTGTATTTTATGCTTCGGGCGTTGACTTCTAAGGCCCTAGCAATTCGATCTGGTCGAGCAACGCCCTAGAATGAAGCCTAGGTTGCCCGGAACGTAGAAATGACCATCACTTTCACACGGGTTGCAATTATTCCTGTTATAGGATGGAAAAACTGTTCTATTTATTTTGTATTTTATGCTTCGCGCGTTGTCTTCTAAGGCCCTAGCTATTCCATCTGGTCGAGCAACGCCCTAGAGTGAAGCCTAGGTTGCCCGGAACGTAGAAATGACCATAACTTCCACACTGGTTGCAATTATTCGTTTTATACGATGGAAAAGCTGTTGTATTTATATCGTATTTTATGCTTCTGGCGTTGACTTCTAAGGCCCTAGCTATTCGATCTGGTCGAGCAACGCCCTAGAGTGAAGCCTAGGTTGCCCGGAACGTAGAAATGACCATAACTTCCACACTGGTTGCAATGATTCGTTTTATACGATGGCAAAGCTGTTGTATTTATATCGTATTTTAAGCTTCTGGCGTTGACCTCTTAGGCCCTAACTATTCCATCTGGTGGAACAACGCCGTCGGGTGAAGCCTAGGTTGCGCGTAACGTAGAAATGACCTTAACTTTCACACTGGTAGCAATTATTCGTTTTATACGATGGAAAAACTGTTCTATTTATATTGTATTTTATGCTACGGGCGTTGACTCCTAAGGCCATAACTATTCAATCTGTTGGTGCAACGCCCATGGGTGAAGCCTATGTTGCCCGGAACGTAGAAATGACTATTACTTTCTCACTGGTTGCAATTATTCGTTTTATACGATGGAAAAGCAGATCCATTTATTTTGTATTTTATGCTTCGGGCGTTGACTCCTAAGGCCCTAACTATTCGATCTGGTGGAACAACGCCCTAGGGTCAAGTCTAGGGTGCGCGGAACGTAGAAATGACCATAAGTTTCACACTGGTAGCAATTATTCGTTTTATACGATGGAAAAACTGTTTTATTTATTTTGTATTTTATGCTTCTGGCGTTGACTTCTTATGCCCTAACTATTCCCTCCGGCGGATCAACGCCCTAGAGTGAAACCTACGTCGCCCGGAACGTTGAAATGACTATTACTTTCACACTGGCTGCAATTATTCGTTTTATACGATGGAAAAGCTGTTCCATTTATTTTGCGTTTTATGCTTCGGGCGTTGACTTCTAAGGCCCTAACGATTCCATCTGGTGGAACAACGCCCTAGGGTGAAGCCTAGGTTGCCTGGAACGTAGAAATGACCATCACTTTCACACGGGTTGCAATTATTCCTGTTATAGGATGGAAAGACTGTTGTATTTTTATTGTATTTTATACTTCAGGCGTTGACTTCTAAGGCCCTAGCTATTCGATCTGGTCGAGCAACGCCCTAGAGTGAAGCCTAGGTTGCCCGGAACGTAGAAATGACCATAACTTCCACACTGGTTGCAATTATTCGTTTTATACGATGGAAAAGCTGTTGTATTTATATCGTATTTTATGCTTCTGGCGTTGACCTCTTAGGCCCTAACTATTCCATCTGGTGGAACAACGCCGTCGGGTGAAGCCTAGGTTGCGCGGAACGTAGCAATGACCATAACTTTCACACTGGTAGCAATTATTCGTTTTATACGATGGAAAAACTGTTCTATTTATTTTGTATTTTATGCTTCGGGCGTTGACTTCTAAGGCCCTAGCAATTCGATCTGGTCGAGCAACGCCCTATAATGAAGCCTAGGTTGCCCGGAACGTAGAAATGACCATCACTTTCACACGGGTTGCAATTATTCCTGTTATAGGATGGAAAAACTGTTCTATTTATTTTGTATTTTATGCTTCGCGCGTTGTCTTCTAAGGCCCTAGCTATTCCATCTGGTCGAGCAACGCCCTAGAGTGAAGCCTAGGTTGCCCGGAACGTAGAAATGACCATAACTTCCACACTGGTTGCAATTATTCGTTTTATACGATGGAAAAGCTGTTGTATTTATATCGTATTTTATGCTTCTGGCGTTGACTTCTAAGGCCCTAGCTATTCGATCTGGTCGAGCAACGCCCTAGAGTGAAGCCTAGGTTGCCCGGAACGTAGAAATGACCATAACTTCCACACTGGTTGCAATGATTCGTTTTATACGATGGCAAAGCTGTTGTATTTATATCGTATTTTATGCTTCTGGCGTTGACCTCTTAGGCCCTAACTATTCCATCTGGTGGAACAACGCCGTCGGGTGAAGCCTAGGTTGCGCGTAACGTAGAAATGACCTTAACTTTCACACTGGTAGCAATTATTCGTTTTATACGATGGAAAAACTGTTCTATTTATATTGTATTTTATGCTACGGGCGTTGACTCCTAAGGCCATAACTATTCAATCTGTTGGTGCAACGCCCATGGGTGAAGCCTATGTTGCCCGGAACGTAGAAATGACTATTACTTTCTCACTGGTTGCAATTATTCGTTTTATACGATGGAAAAGCAGATCCATTTATTTTGTATTTTATGCTTCGGGCGTTGACTCCTAAGGCCCTAACTATTCGATCTGGTGGAACAACGCCCTAGGGTCAAGTCTAGGGTGCGCGGAACGTAGAAATGACCATAAGTTTCACACTGGTAGCAATTATTCGTTTTATACGATGGAAAAACTGTTTTATTTATTTTGTATTTTATGCTTCTGGCGTTGACTTCTTATGCCCTAACTATTCCCTCCGGCGGATCAACGCCCTAGAGTGAAACCTACGTCGCCCGGAACGTTGAAATGACTATTACTTTCACACTGGCTGCAATTATTCGTTTTATACGATGGAAAAGCTGTTCCATTTATTTTGCGTTTTATGCTTCGGGCGTTGACTTCTAAGGCCCTAACGATTCCATCTGGTGGAACAACGCCCTAGGGTGAAGCCTAGGTTGCCTGGAACGTAGAAATGACCATCACTTTCACACGGGTTGCAATTATTCCTGTTATAGGATGGAAAGACTGTTGTATTTTTATTGTATTTTATACTTCAGGCGTTGACTTCTAAGGCCCTAGCTATTCGATCTGGTCGAGCAACGCCCTAGAGTGAAGCCTAGGTTGCCCGGAACGTAGAAATGACCATAACTTCCACACTGGTTGCAATTATCCGTTTTATACGATGGAAAAGCTGTTGTATTTCTATTGTATTTTATGCATCTGGCGTTGACTTCTAAGGACCTAACTATTCGATCTGGTGGTGCAACGCCCTAGGGTGAAGCCTAGGTTGCCCGGAAAGTAGAAACGATGTTAACTTTCATACTGGTTGCAATTATTCGTTTTATACGATGGAAAAACTGTTTTAGTTATTTTGTATTTTGTGCTTCGGGCGTTGACTTCTAAGGCCCTAACTATTCGATCTGGTGGCGCAACGCCCTAGAGTGACGCCTAGGTTGCCCGGAACGTAGAAATGATCATCACTTTCACAATGTTTGCAATTATTCATTTTATACGATGGAAAAGCTTTTGTACTTATATTGTATTTTATTCTTCTGGCGTTGACTTCTAAGGACCTAACTATTCGATCTGGTGGTGCAACGCCCTAGGGTGAAGCCTAGGTTGCCCGGAAAGTAGAAACGATGTTAACTTTCCTACTGGTTGCAATTATTCGTTTTATACGATGGAAAAACTGTTTTAGTTATTTTGTATTTTGTGCTTCGGGCGTTGACTTCTAAGGCCCTAACTATTCGATCTGGTGGCGCAACGCCCTAGAGTGACGCCTAGGTTGCCCGGAACGTAGAAATGATCATCACTTTCACAATGTTTGCAATTATTCATTTTATACGATGGAAAAGCTTTTGTACTTATATTGTATTTTATTCTTCTGGCGTCGACTTCTTAGGCCCTAACTATTCGATCTAGTGGAACAACGCCCTAGAGTGAAGACTTGGTTTCCCGGAACATGGAAATGACCATTACTTACACACTGTTTGCAGTTATTCCTGTTATACGATGGAAAAACTTTTGCATCTTTATTGTATTTTATGCTTCTGGCGTTGACTTCTAAGGCCCTAGCTATTCGATTTGGTGGAGCAACGCCCGAGAGTGGGGCCTAGGTTGCCCGGTACATAGAAATGACCATAACTTCCACACTGGTTGCAATTATTCGTTTTATACGATGGAAAAGCTGTTGTATTTATATCGTATTTTATGCTTCTGGCGTTGACCTCTTAGGCCCTAACTATTCCATCTGGTGGAACAACGCCGTCGGGTGAAGCCTAGGTTGCGCGGAACGTAGCAATGACCATAACTTTCACACTGGTAGCAATTATTCGTTTTATACGATGGAAAAACTGTTCTATTTATTTTGTATTTTATGCTTCGGGCGTTGACTTCTAAGGCCCTAGCAATTCGATCTGGTCGAGCAACGCCCTAGAATGAAGCCTAGGTTGCCCGGAACGTAGAAATGACCATCACTTTCACACGGGTTGCAATTATTCCTGTTATAGGATGGAAAAACTGTTCTATTTATTTTGTATTTTATGCTTCGCGCGTTGTCTTCTAAGGCCCTAGCTATTCCATCTGGTCGAGCAACGCCCTAGAGTGAAGCCTAGGTTGCCCGGAACGTAGAAATGACCATAACTTCCACACTGGTTGCAATTATTCGTTTTATACGATGGAAAAGCTGTTGTATTTATATCGTATTTTATGCTTCTGGCGTTGACTTCTAAGGCCCTAGCTATTCGATCTGGTCGAGCAACGCCCTAGAGTGAAGCCTAGGTTGCCCGGAACGTAGAAATGACCATAACTTCCACACTGGTTGCAATGATTCGTTTTATACGATGGCAAAGCTGTTGTATTTATATCGTATTTTATGCTTCTGGCGTTGACCTCTTAGGCCCTAACTATTCCATCTGGTGGAACAACGCCGTCGGGTGAAGCCTAGGTTGCGCGTAACGTAGAAATGACCTTAACTTTCACACTGGTAGCAATTATTCGTTTTATACGATGGAAAAACTGTTCTATTTATATTGTATTTTATGCTACGGGCGTTGACTCCTAAGGCCATAACTATTCAATCTGTTGGTGCAACGCCCATGGGTGAAGCCTATGTTGCCCGGAACGTAGAAATGACTATTACTTTCTCACTGGTTGCAATTATTCGTTTTATACGATGGAAAAGCAGATCCATTTATTTTGTATTTTATGCTTCGGGCGTTGACTCCTAAGGCCCTAACTATTCGATCTGGTGGAAAAACGCCCTAGGGTCAAGTCTAGGGTGCGCGGAACGTAGAAATGACCATAAGTTTCACACTGGTAGCAATTATTCGTTTTATACGATGGAAAAACTGTTTTATTTATTTTGTATTTTATGCTTCTGGCGTTGACTTCTTATGCCCTAACTATTCCCTCCGGCGGATCAACGCCCTAGAGTGAAACCTACGTCGCCCGGAACGTTGAAATGACTATTACTTTCACACTGGCTGCAATTATTCGTTTTATACGATGGAAAAGCTGTTCCATTTATTTTGCGTTTTATGCTTCGGGCGTTGACTTCTAAGGCCCTAACGATTCCATCTGGTGGAACAACGCCCTAGGGTGAAGCCTAGGTTGCCTGGAACGTAGAAATGACCATCACTTTCACACGGGTTGCAATTATTCCTGTTATAGGATGGAAAGACTGTTGTATTTTTATTGTATTTTATACTTCAGGCGTTGACTTCTAAGGCCCTAGCTATTCGATCTGGTCGAGCAACGCCCTAGAGTGAAGCCTAGGTTGCCCGGAACGTAGAAATGACCATAACTTCCACACTGGTTGCAATTATCCGTTTTATACGATGGAAAAGCTGTTGTATTTCTATTGTATTTTATGCATCTGGCGTTGACTTCTAAGGACCTAACTATTCGATCTGGTGGTGCAACGCCCTAGGGTGAAGCCTAGGTTGCCCGGAAAGTAGAAACGATGTTAACTTTCATACTGGTTGCAATTATTCGTTTTATACGATGGAAAAACTGTTTTAGTTATTTTGTATTTTGTGCTTCGGGCGTTGACTTCTAAGGCCCTAACTATTCGATCTGGTGGCGCAACGCCCTAGAGTGACGCCTAGGTTGCCCGGAACGTAGAAATGATCATCACTTTCACAATGTTTGCAATTATTCATTTTATACGATGGAAAAGCTTTTGTACTTATATTGTATTTTATTCTTCTGGCGTTGACTTCTAAGGACCTAACTATTCGATCTGGTGGTGCAACGCCCTAGGGTGAAGCCTAGGTTGCCCGGAAAGTAGAAACGATGTTAACTTTCCTACTGGTTGCAATTATTCGTTTTATACGATGGAAAAACTGTTTTAGTTATTTTGTATTTTGTGCTTCGGGCGTTGACTTCTAAGGCCCTAACTATTCGATCTGGTGGCGCAACGCCCTAGAGTGACGCCTAGGTTGCCCGGAACGTAGAAATGATCATCACTTTCACAATGTTTGCAATTATTCATTTTATACGATGGAAAAGCTTTTGTACTTATATTGTATTTTATTCTTCTGGCGTCGACTTCTTAGGCCCTAACTATTCGATCTAGTGGAACAACGCCCTAGAGTGAAGACTTGGTTTCCCGGAACATGGAAATGACCATTACTTACACACTGTTTGCAGTTATTCCTGTTATACGATGGAAAAACTTTTGCATCTTTATTGTATTTTATGCTTCTGGCGTTGACTTCTAAGGCCCTAGCTATTCGATTTGGTGGAGCAACGCCCGAGAGTGGGGCCTAGGTTGCCCGGTACATAGAAATGACCATAACTTCCACACTGGTTGCAATTATTCGTTTTATACGATGGAAAAGCTGTTGTATTTATATCGTATTTTATGCTTCTGGCGTTGACCTCTTAGGCCCTAACTATTCCATCTGGTGGAACAACGCCGTCGGGTGAAGCCTAGGTTGCGCGGAACGTAGCAATGACCATAACTTTCACACTGGTAGCAATTATTCGTTTTATACGATGGAAAAACTGTTCTATTTATTTTGTATTTTATGCTTCGGGCGTTGACTTCTAAGGCCCTAGCAATTCGATCTGGTCGAGCAACGCCCTAGAATGAAGCCTAGGTTGCCCGGAACGTAGAAATGACCATCACTTTCACACGGGTTGCAATTATTCCTGTTATAGGATGGAAAAACTGTTCTATTTATTTTGTATTTTATGCTTCGCGCGTTGTCTTCTAAGGCCCTAGCTATTCCATCTGGTCGAGCAACGCCCTAGAGTGAAGCCTAGGTTGCCCGGAACGTAGAAATGACCATAACTTCCACACTGGTTGCAATTATTCGTTTTATACGATGGAAAAGCTGTTGTATTTATATCGTATTTTATGCTTCTGGCGTTGACTTCTAAGGCCCTAGCTATTCGATCTGGTCGAGCAACGCCCTAGAGTGAAGCCTAGGTTGCCCGGAACGTAGAAATGACCATAACTTCCACACTGGTTGCAATGATTCGTTTTATACGATGGCAAAGCTGTTGTATTTATATCGTATTTTATGCTTCTGGCGTTGACCTCTTAGGCCCTAACAATTCCATCTGGTGGAACAACGCCGTCGGGTGAAGCCTAGGTTGCGCGTAACGTAGAAATGACCTTAACTTTCACACTGGTAGCAATTATTCGTTTTATACGATGGAAAAACTGTTCTATTTATATTGTATTTTATGCTACGGGCGTTGACTCCTAAGGCCATAACTATTCAATCTGTTGGTGCAACGCCCATGGGTGAAGCCTATGTTGCCCGGAACGTAGAAATGACTATTACTTTCTCACTGGTTGCAATTATTCGTTTTATACGATGGAAAAGCAGATCCATTTATTTTGTATTTTATGCTTCGGGCGTTGACTCCTAAGGCCCTAACTATTCGATCTGGTGGAAAAACGCCCTAGGGTCAAGTCTAGGGTGCGCGGAACGTAGAAATGACCATAAGTTTCACACTGGTAGCAATTATTCGTTTTATACGATGGAAAAACTGTTTTATTTATTTTGTATTTTATGCTTCTGGCGTTGACTTCTTATGCCCTAACTATTCCCTCCGGCGGATCAACGCCCTAGAGTGAAACCTACGTCGCCCGGAACGTTGAAATGACTATTACTTTCACACTGGCTGCAATTATTCGTTTTATACGATGGAAAAGCTGTTCCGTTTATTTTGCGTTTTATGCTTCGGGCGTTGACTTCTAAGGCCCTAACGATTCCATCTGGTGGAACAACGCCCTAGGGTGAAGCCTAGGTTGCCTGGAACGTAGAAATGACCATCACTTTCACACGGGTTGCAATTATTCCTGTTATAGGATGGAAAGACTGTTGTATTTTTATTGTATTTTATACTTCAGGCGTTGACTTCTAAGGCCCTAGCTATTCGATCTGGTCGAGCAACGCCCTAGAGTGAAGCCTAGGTTGCCCGGAACGTAGAAATGACCATAACTTCCACACTGGTTGCAACTATCCGTTTTATACGATGGAAAAGCTGTTGTATTTATATTGTATTTTATGCATCTGGCGTTGACTTCTAAGGACCTAACTATTCGATCTGGTGGTGCAACGCCCTAGGGTGAAGCCTAGGTTGCCCGGAAAGTAGAAACGATGTTAACTTTCATACTGGTTGCAATTATTCGTTTTATACGATGGAAAAACTGTTTTAGTTATTTTGTATTTTGTGCTTCGGGCGTTGACTTCTAAGGCCCTAACTATTCGATCTGGTGGCGCAACGCCCTAGAGTGACGCCTAGGTTGCCCGGAACGTAGAAATGATCATCACTTTCACAATGTTTGCAATTATTCATTTTATACGATGGAAAAGCTTTTGTACTTATATTGTATTTTATTCTTCTGGCGTTGACTTCTAAGGACCTAACTATTCGATCTGGTGGTGCAACGCCCTAGGGTGAAGCCTAGGTTGCCCGGAAAGTAGAAACGATGTTAACTTTCCTACTGGTTGCAATTATTCGTTTTATACGATGGAAAAACTGTTTTAGTTATTTTGTATTTTGTGCTTCGGGCGTTGACTTCTAAGGCCCTAACTATTCGATCTGGTGGCGCAACGCCCTAGAGTGACGCCTAGGTTGCCCGGAACGTAGAAATGATCATCACTTTCACAATGTTTGCAATTATTCATTTTATACGATGGAAAAGCTTTTGTACTTATATTGTATTTTATTCTTCTGGCGTCGACTTCTTAGGCCCTAACTATTCGATCTAGTGGAACAACGCCCTAGAGTGAAGACTTGGTTTCCCGGAACATGGAAATGACCATTACTTACACACTGTTTGCAGTTATTCCTGTTATACGATGGAAAAACTTTTGCATCTTTATTGTATTTTATGCTTCTGGCGTTGACTTCTAAGGCCCTAGCTATTCGATTTGGTGGAGCAACGCCCGAGAGTGGGGCCTAGGTTGCCCGGTACATAGAAATGACCATAACTTCCACACTGGTTGCAATTATTCGTTTTATACGATGGAAAAGCTGTTGTATTTATATCGTATTTTATGCTTCTGGCGTTGACCTCTTAGGCCCTAACTATTCCATCTGGTGGAACAACGCCGTCGGGTGAAGCCTAGGTTGCCCGGAACGTAGAAATGACCATAACTTCCACACTGGTTGCAATTATTCGTTTTATACGATGGAAAAGCTGTTGTATTTATATTGTATTTTATGCATCTGGCGTTGACTTCTAAGGACCTAACTATTCGATCTGGTGGAGCAACGCACTGGGGTGAAGCCTAGGTTGCGCGGAATGTAGAAATGACCATAACGTTCACACTGGTAGCAATTATTCGTTTTATACGATGGAAAAACAGTTTTATTTATTTTGTATTTTATGCTTCTGGCGTTGACTTCTAAGGCCCTAACTATTCGATCTGGTGGAGCAACGCCCTAGAGTGAAGCCTAGGTTGCCTGGAACGTAGAAATGACCATCACTTTCACACGGGTTGCAATTATTCCTGTTATAGGATGGAAAGACTGTTGTATTTTTATTGTATTTTATACTTCAGGCGTTGACTTCTAAGGCCCTAGCTATTCGATCTGGTCGAGCAACGCCCTAGAGTGAAGGCTAGGTTGCCCGGAACGTAGAAATGACCATAAGTTTCACACTGGTAGCAATTATTCGTTTTATACGATGGAAAAACTGTTTTATTTATTTTGTATTTTATGCTTCTGGCGTTGACTTCTTATGCCCTAACTATTCCCTCCGGCGGATCAACACCCTAGAGTGAAACCTACGTCGCCCGGAACGTAGAAATGACTATTACTTTCACACTGGTTGCAATTATTCGTTTTATACGATGGAAAAGCTGTTTCATTTATTTTGCGTTTTATGCTTCGGGCGTTGACTTCTAAGGCCCTAACTATTCCGTCTGGTGGAACAACGCCCTAGGGTGAAGCCTAGGTTGCCTGGAACGTAGAAATGACCATCACTTTCACACGGGTTGCAATTATTCCTCTTATAGGATGGAAAGACTGTTGTATTTTTATTGTATTTTATACTTCAGGCGTTGACTTCTAAGGCCCTAGCTATTCGATCTGGTCGAGCAACGCCCTAGAGTGAAGCCTAGGTTGCCCGGAACGTAGAAATGACCATAACTTCCACACTGGTTGCAATTATTCGTTTTATACCATGGAAAAGCTGTTCTATTTATATCGTATTTTATGCTTCTGGCGTTGACCTCTTAGGCCCTAACTATTCCATCTGGTGGAACAACGCCGTCGGGTGAAGCCTAGGTTGCGCGGAACGTAGCAATGACCATAACTTTCACACTGGTAGCAATTATTCGTTTTATACGATGGAAAAACTGTTCTATTTATTTTATAGTTTATGCTTCGCGCGTTGTCTTCTAAGGCCCTAGCTATTCGATCTGGTCGAGCAACGCCCTAGAGTGAAGCCTAGGTTGCCCGGAACGTAGAAATGACCATAACTTCCACACTGGTTGCAATTATTCGTTTTATACGATGGAAAAGCTGTTATATTTATATCGTATTTTATGCTTCTGGCGTTGACCTCTTAGGCCCTAACTATTCCATCTGGTGGAACAACGCCGTCGGGTGAAGCCTAGGTTGCGCGGAACGTAGCAATGACCATAACTTTCACACTGGTAGCAATTATTCGTTTTATACGATGGAAAAACTGTTCTATTTACTTTGTATTTTATGCTTCGGGCGTTGACTTCTAAGGCCCTAGCAATTCGATCTGGTCGAGCAACGCCCTAGAGTGAAGCCTAGGTTGCCCGGAACGTAGAAATGACCATAACTTCCACACTGGTTGCAATTATTCGTTTTATACGATGGAAAAGCTGTTGTATCTATATTGTATTTTATGCATCTGGCGTTGACTTCTAAGGACCTAACTATTCGATCTGGTGGAGCAACGCACTGGGGTGAAGCCTAGGTTGCGCGGAATGTAGAAATGACCATAACGTTCACACTGGTAGCAATTATTCGTTTTATACGATGGAAAAACAGTTTTATTTATTTTGTATTTTATGCTTCTGGCGTTGACTTCTAGGGCCCTAACTATTCGATCTGGTGGAGCAACGCCCTAGAGTGAAGCCTTGGTTGCCCGGAACGGAGAAATGACCATAACTTTCACACCGGTAGCAATTATTCGTTTTATACGATGGTAAAACTGTTCTGTTTATTTTGTATTTTATGCTTCGGGCGTTGACTTCTAAGGCCCTAACTATTCAATCTGTTGGTGCAACGCCCTAGGGTGAAGCCTAGGTTGCCCGGAAAGTAGAAATGATGTTAACTTTCATACTGGTTGCAATTATTCGTTTTATACGATGGAAAAACTGTTGTATTTATATTGTATTTTAGGCTTCGGGCATTGACCTCTAAGGCCCTAACTATTCGATCTGGTGGCGCAACGCCCTAGAGTGACGCCTAGGTTGCCCGGAACGTAGAAATGATCATCACTTTCACAATGTTTGCAATTATTCATTTTATACGATGGAAAAGCTTTTGTACTTATATTGTATTTTATTCTTCTGGCGTTGACTTCTAAGGACCTAACAATTCGATCTGGTGGTGCAACGCCCTAGGGTGAAGCCTAGGTTGCCCGGAAAGTAGAAACGATGTTAACTTTCATACTGGTTGCAATTATTCGTTTTATACGTTGGAAAAACTGTTTTAGTTATTTTGTATTTTGTGCTTCGGGCGTTGACTTCTAAGGCCCTAACTATTCGATCTGGTGGCGCAACGCCCTAGAGTGACGCCTAGGTTGCCCGGAACGTAGAAATGATCATCACTTTCACAATGTTTGCAATTATTCATTTTATACGATGGAAAAGCTTTTGTACTTATATTGTATTTTATTCTTCTGGCGTCGACTTCTTAGGCCCTAACTATTCGATCTAGTGGAACAACGCCCTAGAGTGAAGACTTGGTTTCCCGGAACATGGAAATGACCATTACTTACACACTGTTTGCAGTTATTCCTGTTATACGATGGAAAAACTTTTGCATCTTTATTGTATTTTATGCTTCTGGCGTTGACTTCTAAGGCCCTAGCTATTCGATTTGGTGGAGCAACGCCCGAGAGTGGGGCCTAGGTTGCCCGGTACATAGAAATGACCATAACTTCCACACTGGTTGCAATTATTCGTTTTATACGATGGAAAAGCTGTTGTATTTATATCGTATTTTATGCTTCTGGCGTTGACCTCTTAGGCCCTAACTATTCCATCTGGTGGAACAACGCCGTCGGGTGAAGCCTAGGTTGCCCGGAACGTAGAAATGACCATAACTTCCACACTGGTTGCAATTATTCGTTTTATACGATGGAAAAGCTGTTGTATTTATATTGTATTTTATGCATCTGGCGTTGACTTCTAAGGACCTAACTATTCGATCTGGTGGAGCAACGCACTGGGGTGAAGCCTAGGTTGCGCGGAATGTAGAAATGACCATAACGTTCACACTGGTAGCAATTATTCGTTTTATACGATGGAAAAACAGTTTTATTTATTTTGTATTTTATGCTTCTGGCGTTGACTTCTAAGGACCTAACTATTCGATCTGGTGGAGCAACGCCCTAGAGTGAAGCCTAGGTTGCCTGGAACGTAGAAATGACCATAACTTCCACACTGGTTGCAATTATTCGTTTTATGCGATGGAAAAGCTGTTGTATTTATATTGTATTTTATGCATCTGGCGTTGACTTCTAAGGACCTAACTATTCGATCTGGTGGAGCAACGCACTGGGGTGAAGCCTAGGTTGCGCGGAATGTAGAAATGACCATAACGTTCACACTGGTAGCAATTATTCGTTTTATACGATGGAAAAACAGTTTTATTTATTTTGTATTTTATGCTTCTGGCGTTGACTTCTAGGGCCCTAACTATTCGATCTGGTGGAGCAACGCCCTAGAGTGAAGCCTTGGTTGCCCGGAACGGAGAAATGATGTTAACTTTCATACTGGTTGCAATTATTCGTTTTATACGATGGAAAAACTGTTGTATTTATATTGTATTTTAGGCTTCGGGCATTGACCTCTAAGGCCCTAACTACTCAATCTGTTTTGGCAACGCCCTAGGGTGAAGCCTAGGTTGCCCGGAAAGTAGAAATGACCATAACTTTAATCCTGGTTGCAATTATTCGTTTTATATGATGGAAAAACTGTTGTATTTATATAGTGTTTTATGCTTCGGGCGTTGACTTCTAAGGCCCTAACTATTCAATCTGTTGGTGCAACGCCCAAGGGTGTAGCCTATGTTGCCCGGAAAGTAGAAATGACGTTAACTTTCATACTGGTTGCAATTATTCGTTTTATGCGATGGAAAAACTGTTTTAGTTATTTTGTATTTTGTGCTTCGGGCGTTGACTTCTAAGGCCCTAACTATTCGATCTGGTGGCGCAACGCCCTAGAGTGAAGCCTAGGTTGCCCGGAACGTAGAAATGACCATAACTTTCACACTGGTGGCTATCATTCGTTTTATACGATGGAAAGACTGTTATATTTATATTGTATTTTATGCTTCTGGCGTTGACTTCCTAGGCCTTAACTGTTCAATCTGGTGGAACCACGTCCTAGGGTGAAGCCTAGAATGCCCGGAAAGTAGAAATGAACATTACATTCACACAGGTTGCAATTATTCGTCTTATACGATGGAAAAGCTGTTGTATTTATATCGTATTTTATGCTTCTGGCGTTGACTTCTTAGGCCCTAACTATTCCATCTGGTGGAACAACGCGCTTGGGTGAAGCCAAGGTAGCCTGGAACGTAGAAATGTCCATAACTTTCACACTGGTAGCAATTATTCGTTTTATACGATTGAAAAACCGTTTTATTTATTTTGTATTTTATGCTTCTGGCGTTGACTTCTAGGGCCCTAACTATTCGATCTGGTGGAGCAACGCCCTAGAGTGAAGCCTTGGTTGCCCGGAACGGAGAAATGACCATAACTTTCACACCGGTAGCAATTATTCGTTTTATACGATGGTAAAACTGTTCTGTTTATTTTGTATTTTATGCTTCGGGCGTTGACTTCTAAGGCCCTAACTATTCAATCTGTTGGTGCAACGCCCTAGGGTGAAGCCTAGGTTGCCCGGAAAGTAGAAACGATGTTAACTTTCATACTGGTTGCAATTATTCGTTTTATACGATGGAAAAACTGTTTTAGTTATTTTGCATTTTGTGCTTCGGGCGTTGACTTCTAAGGCCGTAACTATTCGATCTGGTGGCGCAACGGCCTAGAGTGACGCCTAGGTTGCCCGGAACGTAGAAATGACCATCACTTTCACAATGTTTGCAATTATTCATTTTATACGATGGAAAAGCTTTTGTACTTATATTGTATTTTATTCTTCTGGCGTTGACTTCTTAGGCCCTAACTGTTCGATCTGGTGGAACAACGCCCTAGGGTGAAGCCTAGGTTGCCTGGAACGTAGAAATGACCATCACTTGCACACGGGTTGCAATTATTCCTGTTATAGGATGGAAAGACTGTTGTATTTTTATTGTATTTTATACTTCAGGCGTTGACTTCTAAGGCCCTAGCTATTCGATCTGGTCGAGCAACGTCCTAGAGTGAAGCCTAGGTTGCCCGGAACGTAGAAATGACCATAACTTCCACACTGGTTGCAATTATTCGTTTTATACGATGGAAAAGCTGTTGTATTTATATCGTATTTTATGCTTCTGGCGTTGACCTCTTAGGCCCTAACTATTCCATCTGGTGGAACAACGCCGTCGGGTGAAGCCTAGGTTGCGCGGAACGTAGCAATGACCATAACTTTCACACTGGTAGCAATTATTCGTTTTATACGATGGAAAAACTGTTCTATTTACTTTGTATTTTATGCTTCGGGCGTTGACTTCTAAGGCCCTAGCAATTCGATCTGGTCGAGCAACGCCCTAGAGTGAAGCCTAGGTTGCCCGGAACGTAGAAATGACCATAACATCCACACTGGTTGCAATTATTCGTTTTATACGATGGAAAAGCTGTTGTATTTATATTGTATTTTATGCATCTGGCGTTGACTTCTAAGGACCTAACTATTCGATCTGGTGGAGCAACGCACTGGGGTGAAGCCTAGGTTGCGCGGAATGTAGAAATGACCATAACGTTCACACTGGTAGCAATTATTCGTTTTATACGATGGAAAAACAGTTTTATTTATTTTGTATTTTATGCTTCTGGCGTTGACTTCTAAGGCCCTAACTATTCGATCTGGTGGAGCACCGCCCTAGAGTGAAGCCTAGGTTGCCTGGAACGTAGAAATGACCATCACTTTCACACGGGTTGCAATTATTCCTGTTATAGGATGGAAAGACTGTTGTATTTTTATTGTATTTTATACTTCAGGCGTTGACTTCTAAGGCCCTAGCTATTCGATCTGGTCGAGCAACGCCCTAGAGTGAAGCCTAGGTTGCCCGGAACGTAGAAATGACCATAACTTCCACACTGGTTGCAATGATTCGTTTTATACGATGGCAAAGCTGTTGTATTTATATCGTATTTTATGCTTCTGGCGTTGACCTCTTAGGCCCTAACTATTCCATCTGGTGGAACAACGCCGTCGGGTGAAGCCTAGGTTGCGCGGAACGTAGCAATGACCATAACTTTCACACTGGTAGCAATTATTCGTTTTATACGATGGAAAAACTGTTCTATTTATTTTGTATTTTATGCTTCGGGCGTTGACTTCTAAGGCCCTAGCAATTCGATCTGGTCGAGCAACGCCCTAGAATGAAGCCTAGGTTGCCCGGAACGTAGAAATGACCATAACTTCCACACTGGTTGCAATTATCCGTTTTATACGATGGAAAAGCTGTTGTATTTATATTGTATTTTATGCATCTGGCGTTGACTTCTAAGGACTTAACTATTCGATCTGGTGGAGCAACGCACTGGGGTGAAGCCAAGGTTGCGCGGAATGTAGAAATGACCATAACGTTCACACTGGTAGCAATTATTCGTTTTATACGATGGAAAAGCTGTTCCATTTACTTTGTGTTTTATGCTTCGGGCGTTGACTTCTAAGGCCCTAACTATTCCATCTGGTGGAACAACGCCCTAGGGTGTAGCCTAGGTTGCATGGAACGTAGAAATGACCATCACTTTCACACGGGTTGCAATTATTCCTGTTATAGGATGGAAAGACTGTTGTATTTTTATTGTCTTTTATACTTCAGGCGTTGACTTCTAAGGCCCTAGCTATTCGATCTGGTCGAGCAACGCCCTAGAGTGAAGCCTATGTTGCCCGGAACGTAGAAATGACCATAACTTCCACACTGGTTGCAATTATTCGTTTTATACGATGGAAAAGCTGTTCTATTCATATCGTATTTTATGCTTCTGGCGTTGACCTCTTAGGCCCTAGCTATTCCATCTGGTGGAACAACGCCGTCGGGTGAAGCCTAGGTTGCGCGGAACGTAGCAATGACCATAACTTTCACACTGGTAGCAATTATTCGTTTTATACGATGGAAAAACTGTTCTATTTATTCTGTATTTTATGCTTCGCGCGTTGACTTCTAAGGCCCTAACTATTCGATCTGGTGGCGCAACGCCCTAGAGTGACGCCTAGGTTGCCCGGAACGTAGAAATGACCATTACTTTCACAATGTTTGCAATTATTCATTTTATACGATGGAAAAGCTTTTGTACTTATATTGTATTTTATTCTTCTGGCGTTGACTTCTTAGGCCCTAATTATTCGATCTGGTGGAACAACGCCCTAGAGTGAAGACTAGGTTGCCCGGAACAAGGAAATGACCATTACTTTCACACTGTTTGCAGTTATCCCTGTTATACGATGGAAAAACTTTTGCATCTTTATTGTATTTTATGCTTCTGGCGTTGACTTCTAAGGCCCTAGCTATTCGATTTGGTGGAGCAACGCCCGAGAGTGGGGCCTAGGTTGCCCGGTACATAGAAATGACCATAACTTCCACACTGGTAGCAATTATTCGTTTTATACGATGGAAAAACAGTTTTATTTATTTTGTATTTTATGCTTCTGGCGTTGACTTCTAAGGCCCTAACTATTCGATCTGGTGGAGCAACGCCCTAGAGTGAAGCCTAGGTTGCCTGGAACGTAGAAATGACCATCACTTTCACACGGGTTGCAATTATTCCTGTTATAGGATGGAAAGACTGTTGTATTTTTATTGTATTTTATACTTCAGGCGTTGACTTCTAAGGCCCTAGCTATTCGATCTGGTCGAGCAACGCCCTAGAGTGAAGCCTAGGTTGCCCGGAACGTAGAAATGACCATAACTTCCACACTGGTTGCAATGATTCGTTTTGTACGATGGCAAAGCTGTTGTATTTATATCGTATTTTATGCTTCTGGCGTTGACCTCTTAGGCCCTAACTATTCCATCTGGTGGAACAACGCCGTCGGGTGAAGCCTAGGTTGCGCGTAACGTAGAAATGACCTTAACTTTCACACTGGTAGCAATTATTCGTTTTATACGATGGAAAAACTGTTCTATTTATATTGTATTTTATGCTACGGGCGTTGACTCCTAAGGCCATAACTATTCAATCTGTTGGTGCAACGCCCATGGGTGAAGCCTATGTTGCCCGGAACGTAGAAATGACTATTACTTTCTCACTGGTTGCAATTATTCGTTTTATACGATGGAAAAGCAGATCCATTTATTTTGTATTTTATGCTTCGGGCGTTGACTCCTAAGGCCCTAACTATTCGATCTGGTGGAACAACGCCCTAGGGTCAAGCCTAGGGTGCGCGGAACGTAGAAATGACCATAAGTTTCACACTGGTAGCAATTATTCGTTTTATACGATGGAAAAACTGTTTTATTTATTTTGTATTTTATGCTTCTGGCGTTGACTTCTTATGCCCTAACTATTCCCTCCGGCGGATCAACGCCCTAGAGTGAAACCTACGTTGCCCGGAACGTAGAAATGACTATTACTTTCACACTGGCTGCAATTATTCGTTTTATACGATGGAAAAGCTGTTCCATTTATTTTGCGTTTTATGCTTCGGGCGTTGACTTCTAAGGCCCTAACGATTCCATCTGGTGGAACAACGCCCTAGGGTGAAGCCTAGGTTGCCTGGAACGTAGAAATGACCATCACTTTCACACGGGTTGCAATTATTCCTGTTATAGGATGGAAAGACTGTTGTATTTTTATTGTATTTTATACTTCAGGCGTTGACTTCTAAGGCCCTAGCTATTCGATCTGGTCGAGCAACGCCCTAGAGTGAAGCCTAGGTTGCCCGGAACGTAGAAATGACCATAACTTCCACACTGGTTGCAATTATTCGTTTTATACGATGGAAAAGCTGTTGTATTTCTATCGTATTTTATGCTTCTGGCGTTGACCTCTTAGGCCCTAACTATTCCATCTGGTGGAACAACGCCGTCGGGTGAAGCCTAGGTTGCGCGGAACGTAGCAATGACCATAACTTTCACACTGGTAGCAATTATTCGTTTTATACGATGGAAAAACTGTTCTATTTATTTTGTATTTTATGCTTCGGGCGTTGACTTCTAAGGCCCTAGCAATTCGATCTGGTCGAGCAACGCCCTAGAATGAAGCCTAGGTTGCCCGGAACGTAGAAATGACCATAACTTCCACACTGGTTGCAATTATCCGTTTTATACGATGGAAAAGCTGTTGTATTTATATTGTATTTTATGCATCTGGCGTTGACTTCTAAGGACTTAACTATTCGATCTGGTGGAGCAACGCACTGGGGTGAAGCCAAGGTTGCGCGGAATGTAGAAATGACCATAACGTTCACACTGGTAGCAATTATTCGTTTTATACGATGGAAAAGCTGTTCCATTTACTTTGTGTTTTATGCTTCGGGCGTTGACTTCTAAGGCCCTAACTATTCCATCTGGTGGAACAACGCCCTAGGGTGTAGCCTAGGTTGCCTGGAACGTAGAAATGACCATCACTTTCACACGGGTTGCAATTATTCCTGTTATAGGATGGAAAGACTGTTGTATTTTTATTGTATTTTATACTTCAGGCGTTGACTTCTAAGGCCCTAGCTATTCGATCTGGTCGAGCAACGCCCTAGAGTGAAGCCTATGTTGCCCGAACGTAGAAATGACCATAACTTCCACACTGGTTGCAATTATTCGTTTTATACGATGGAAAAGCTGTTCTATTCATATCGTATTTTATGCTTCTGGCGTTGACCTCTTAGGCCCTAACTATTCCATCTGGTGGAACAACGCCGTCGGGTGAAGCCTAGGTTGCGCGGAACGTAGCAATGACCATAACTTTCACACTGGTAGCAATTATTCGTTTTATACGATGGAAAAACTGTTCTATTTATTTTGTATTTTATGCTTCGCGCGTTGTCTTCTAAGGCCCTAGCTATTCGATCTGGTCGAGCAACGCCCTAGAGTGAAGCCTAGGTTGCCCGGAACGTAGAAATGACCATAACTTCCACACTGGTTGCAATTATTCGTTTTATACGATGGAAAAGCTGTTGTATTTATATCGTATTTTATGCATCTGGCGTTGACTTCTAAGGACCTAAATATTCGATCTGGTGGAGCAACGCACTGGGGTGCAGCCTAGGTTGCGCGGAATGTAGAAATGACCATAACGTTCACACTGGTAGCAATTATTCGTTTTATACGATGGAAAGACAGTTTTATTTATTTTGTATTTTATACTTCTGGCGTTGACTTCTAAGGCCCTAACTATTCGATCTGGTGGAGCAACGACCTAGAGTGAAGACTTGGTTGCCCGGAACGTAGAAATGACCATTACATTCACACTGGTTGCAATTATTCGTCTTATACGATGGAAAAGCTGTTGTTCTTATATCGTATTTTATGCTTCTGGCGTTGACTTCTTAGGCCCTAACTATTCCATCTGGTCGAACAACGCCCTTGGGTGAAGCCTAGGTTGCGCGGACCGTAGCAATGACCATAACTTTCACACTGGTAGCAATTATTCGTTTTATACGATGGAAAAACAGTTTTATTTATTTTGTATTTTATGCTTCTGGCGTTGACTTCTAAGGCCCTAACTATTCGATCTGGTGGAGCAGCGCCCTAGAGTGAGGCCTAGGTTGCCCGGAACGGAGAAATGACCATAACTTTCACACCGGTAGCAATTATTCGTTCTATACGATATAAAAGCTGTTCTATTTATTCTGTATTTTATGCTTCGCGCGTTGACTTCTAAGGCCCTAACTATTCGATCTGGTGGCGCAACGCCCTAGAGTGACGCCTAGGTTGCCCGGAACGTAGAAATGACCATTACTTTCACAATGTTTGCAATTATTCATTTTATACGATGGAAAAGCTTTTGTACTTATATTGTATTTTATTCTTCTGGCGTTGACTTCTTAGGCCCTAATTATTCGATCTGGTGGAACAACGCCCTAGAGTGAAGACTAGGTTGCCCGGAACAAGGAAATGACCATTACTTTCACACTGTTTGCAGTTATTCCTGTTATACGATGGAAAAACTTTTGCATCTTTATTGTATTTTATGCTTCTGGCGTTGACTTCTAAGGCCCTAGCTATTCGATATGGTGGAGCAACGCCCGAGAGTGGGGCCTAGGTTGCCCGGTACATAGAAATGACCATAACTGCCACACTGGTTGCAATTATCCGTTTTATACGATGGAAAAGCTGTTGTATTTATATTGTATTTTATGCATCTGGCGTTGACTTCTAAGGACCTAACTATTCGATCTGGTGGTGCAACGCCTTAGGGTGAAGCCTAGGTTGCCCGGAAAGTAGAAACGATGTTAACTTTCATACTGGTTGCAATTATTCGTTTTATACGATGGAAAAACTGTTTTAGTTATTTTGTATTTTGTGCTTCGGGCGTTGACTTCTAAGGCCCTAACTATTCGATCTGGTGGCGCAACGCCCTAGAGTGACGCCTAGGTTGCCCGGAACGTAGAAATGATCATCACTTTCACAATGTTTGCAATTATTCATTTTATACGATGGAAAAGCTTTTGTACTTATATTGTATTTTATTCTTCTGGCGTCGACTTCTTAGGCCCTAACTATTCGATCTAGTGGAACAACGCCCTAGAGTGAAGACTTGGTTTCCCGGAACATGGAAATGACCATTACTTACACACTGTTTGCAGTTATTCCTGTTATACGATGGAAAAACTTTTGCATCTTTATTGTATTTTATGCTTCTGGCGTTGACTTCTAAGGCCCTAGCTATTCGATTTGGTGGAGCAACGCCCGAGAGTGGGGCCTAGGTTGCCCGGTACATAGAAATGACCATAACTTCCACACTGGTTGCAATTATTCGTTTTATACGATGGAAAAGCAGTTGTATTTATATCGTATTTTATGCTTCTGGCGTTGACCTCTTAGGCCCTAACTATTCCATCTGGTGGAACAACGCCGTCGGGTGAAGCCTAGGTTGCCCGGAACGTAGAAATGACCATAACTTCCACACTGGTTGCAATTATTCGTTTTATACGATGGAAAAGCTGTTGTATTTATATTGTATTTTATGCATCTGGCGTTGACTTCTAAGGACCTAACTATTCGATCTGGTGGAGCAACGCACTGGGGTGAAGCCTAGGTTGCGCGGAATGTAGAAATGACCATAACGTTCACACTGGTAGCAATTATTCGTTTTATACGATGGAAAAACAGTTTTATTTATTTTGTATTTTATGCTTCTGGCGTTGACTTCTAAGGCCCTAACTATTCGATCTGGTGGAGCAACGCCCTAGAGTGAAGCCTAGGTTGCCTGGAACGTAGAAATGACCATCACTTTCACACGGGTTGCAATTATTCCTGTTATAGGATGGAAAGACTGTTGTATTTTTATTGTATTTTATACTTCAGGCGTTGACTTCTAAGGCCCTAGCTATTCGATCTGGTCGAGCAACGCCCTAGAGTGAAGCCTAGGTTGCCCGGAACGTAGAAATGACCATAAGTTTCACACTGGTAGCAATTATTCGTTTTATACGATGGAAAAACTGTTTTATTTATTTTGTATTTTATGCTTCTGGCGTTGACTTCTTATGCCCTAACTATTCCCTCCGGCGGATCAACACCCTAGAGTGAAACCTACGTCGCCCGGAACGTAGAAATGACTATTACTTTCACACTGGTTGCAATTATTCGTTTTATACGATGGAAAAGCTGTTTCATTTATTTTGCGTTTTATGCTTCGGGCGTTGACTTCTAAGGCCCTAACTATTCCATCTGGTGGAACAACGCCCTAGGGTGAAGCCTAGGTTGCCTGGAACGTAGAAATGACCATCACTTTCACACGGGTTGCAATTATTCCTGTTATAGGATGGAAAGACTGTTGTATTTTTATTGTATTTTATACTTCAGGCGTTGACTTCTAAGGCCCTAGCTATTAGATCTGGTCGAGCAACGCCCTAGAGTGAAGCCTAGGTTGCCCGGAACGTAGAAATGACCATAACTTCCACACTGGTTGCAATTATTCGTTTTATACCATGGAAAAGCTGTTCTATTTATATCGTATTTTATGCTTCTGGCGTTGACCTCTTAGGCCCTAACTATTCCATCTGGTGGAACAACGCCGTCGGGTGAAGCCTAGGTTGCGCGGAACGTAGCAATGACCATAACTTTCACACTGGTAGCAATTATTCGTTTTATACGATGGAAAAACTGTTCTATTTATTTTATAGTTTATGCTTCGCGCGTTGTCTTCTAAGGCCCTAGCTATTCGATCTGGTCGAGCAACGCCCTAGAGTGAAGCCTAGGTTGCCCGGAACGTAGAAATGACCATAACTTCCACACTGGTTGCAATTATTCGTTTTATACGATGGAAAAGCTGTTGTATTTAGATCGTATTTTATGCTTCTGGCGTTGACCTCTTAGGCCCTAACTATTCCATCTGGTGGAACAACGCCGTCGGGTGAAGCCTAGGTTGCGCGGAACGTAGCAATGACCATAACTTTCACACTGGTAGCAATTATTCGTTTTATACGATGGAAAAACTGTTCTATTTACTTTGTATTTTATGCTTCGGGCGTTGACTTCTAAGGCCCTAGCAATTCGATCAGGTCGAGCAACGCCCTAGAGTGAAGCCTAGGTTGCCCGGAACGTAGAAATGACCATAACTTCCACACTAGTTGCAATTATTCGTTTTATACGATGGAAAAGCTGTTGTATTTATATTGTATTTTATGCATCTGGCGTTGACTTCTAAGGACCTAACTATTCGATCTGGTGGAGCAACGCACTGGGGTGAAGCCTAGGTTGCGCGGAATGTAGAAATGACCATAACGTTCACACTGGTAGCAATTATTCGTTTTATACGATGGAAAAACAGTTTTATTTATTTTGTATTTTATGCTTCTGGCGTTGACTTCTAAGGCCCTAACTATTCGATCTGGTGGAGCAACGCCCTAGAGTGAAGCCTAGGTTGCCTGGAACGTAGAAATGACCATCACTTTCACACGGGTTGCAATTATTCCTGTTATAGGATGGAAAGACTGTTGTATTTTTATTGTATTTTATACTTCAGGCGTTGACTTCTAAGGCCCTAGCTATTCGATCTGGTCGAGCAACGCCCTAGAGTGAAGCCTAGGTTGCCCGGAACGTAGAAATGACCATAACTTCCACACTGGTTGCAATGATTCGTTTTATACGATGGCAAAGCTGTTGTATTTATATCGTATTTTATGCTTCTGGCGTTGACCTCTTAGGCCCTAACTATTCCATCTGGTGGAACAACGCCGTCGGGTGAAGCCTAGGTTGCGCGTAACGTAGAAATGACCTTAACTTTCACACTGGTAGCAATTATTCGTTTTATACGATGGAAAAACTGTTCTATTTATATTGTATTTTATGCTACGGGCGTTGACTCCTAAGGCCATAACTATTCAATCTGTTGGTGCAACGCCCATGGGTGAAGCCTATGTTGCCCGGAACGTAGAAATGACTATTACTTTCTCACTGGTTGCAATTATTCGTTTTATACTATGGAAAAGCAGATCCATTTATTTTGTATTTTATGCTTCGGGCGTTGACTCCTAAGGCCCTAACTATTCGATCTGGTGGAACAACGCCCTAGGGTCAAGTCTAGGGTGCGCGGGACGTAGAAATGACCATAAGTTTCACACTGGTAGCAATTATTCGTTTTATACGATGGAAAAACTGTTTTATTTATTTTGTATTTTATGCTTCTGGCGTTGACTTCTTATGCCCTAACTATTCCCTCCGGCGGATCAACGCCCTAGAGTGAAACCTACGTTGCCCGGAACGTTGAAATGACTATTACTTTCACACTGGCTGCAATTATTCGTTTTATACGATGGAAAAGCTGTTCCATTTATTTTGCGTTTTATGCTTCGGGCGTTGACTTCTAAGGCCCTAACGATTCCATCTGGTGGAACAACGCCCTAGGGTGAAGCCTAGGTTGCCTGGAACGTAGAAATGACCATCACTTTCACACGGGTTGCAATTATTCCTGTTATAGGATGGAAAGACTGTTGTATTTTTATTGTATTTTATACTTCAGGCGTTGACTTCTAAGGCCCTAGCTATTCGATCTGGTCGAGCAACGCCCTAGAGTGAAGCCTAGGTTGCCCGGAACGTAGAAATGACCATAACTTCACACTGGTTGCAATTATTCGTTTTATACGATGGAAAAGCTGTTGTATTTATATCGTATTTTATGCTTCTGGCGTTGACCTCTTAGGCCCTAACTATTCCATCTGGTGGAACAACGCCGTCGGGTGAAGCCTAGGTTGCGCGGAACGTAGCAATGACCATAACTTTCACACTGGTAGCAATTATTCGTTTTATACGATGGAAAAACTGTTCTATTTATTTTGTATTTTATGCTTCGGGCGTTGACTTCTAAGGCCCTAGCAATTCGATCTGGTCGAGCAACGCCCTAGAATGAAGCCTAGGTTGCCCGGAACGTAGAAATGACCATCACTTTCACACGGGTTGCAATTATTCCTGTTATAGGATGGAAAAACTGTTCTATTTATTTTGTATTTTATGCTTCGCGCGTTGTCTTCTAAGGCCCTAGCTATTCGATCTGGTCGAGCAACGCCCTAGAGTGAAGCCTAGGTTGCCCGGAACGTAGAAATGACCATAACTTCCACACTGGTTGCAATTATTCGTTTTATACGATGGAAAAGCTGTTGTATTTATATCGTATTTTATGCTTCTGGCGTTGACTTCTAAGGCCCTAGCTATTCGATCTGGTCGAGCAACGCCCTAGAGTGAAGCCTAGGTTGCCCGGAACGTAGAAATGACCATAACTTCCACACTGGTTGCAATGATTCGTTTTATACGATGGCAAAGCTGTTGTATTTATATCGTATTTTATGCTTCTGGCGTTGACCTCTTAGGCCCTAACTATTCCATCTGGTGGAACAACGCCGTCGGGTGAAGCCTAGGTTGCGCGTAACGTAGAAATGACCTTAACTTTCACACTGGTAGCAATTATTCGTTTTATACGATGGAAAAACTGTTCTATTTATATTGTATTTTATGCTACGGGCGTTGACTCCTAAGGCCATAACTATTCAATCTGTTGGTGCAACGCCCATGGGTGAAGCCTATGTTGCCCGGAACGTAGAAATGACTATTACTTTCTCACTGGTTGCAATTATTCGTTTTATACGATGGAAAAGCAGATCCATTTATTTTGTATTTTATGCTTCGGGCGTTGACTCCTAAGGCCCTAACTATTCGATCTGGTGGAACAACGCCCTAGGGTCAAGTCTAGGGTGCGCGGAACGTAGAAATGACCATAAGTTTCACACTGGTAGCAATTATTCGTTTTATACGATGGAAAAACTGTTTTATTTATTTTGTATTTTATGCTTCTGGCGTTGACTTCTTATGCCCTAACTATTCCCTCCGGCGGATCAACGCCCTAGAGTGAAACCTACGTCGCCCGGAACGTTGAAATGACTATTACTTTCACACTGGCTGCAATTATTCGTTTTATACGATGGAAAAGCTGTTCCATTTATTTTGCGTTTTATGCTTCGGGCGTTGACTTCTAAGGCCCTAACGATTCCATCTGGTGGAACAACGCCCTAGGGTGAAGCCTAGGTTGCCTGGAACGTAGAAATGACCATCACTTTCACACGGGTTGCAATTATTCCTGTTATAGGATGGAAAGACTGTTGTATTTTTATTGTATTTTATACTTCAGGCGTTGACTTCTAAGGCCCTAGCTATTCGATCTGGTCGAGCAACGCCCTAGAGTGAAGCCTAGGTTGCCCGGAACGTAGAAATCACCATAACTTCCACACTGGTTGCAATTATTCGTTTTATACGATGGAAAAGCTGTTGTATTTATATCGTATTTTATGCTTCTGGCGTTGACCTCTTAGGCCCTAACTATTCCATCTGGTGGAACAACGCCGTCGGGTGAAGCCTAGGTTGCGCGGAACGTAGCAATGACCATAACTTTCACACTGGTAGCAATTATTCGTTTTATACGATGGAAAAACTGTTCTATTTATTTTGTATTTTATGCTTCGGGCGTTGACTTCTAAGGCCCTAGCAATTCGATCTGGTCGAGCAACGCCCTAGAATGAAGCCTAGGTTGCCCGGAACGTAGAAATGCACCATAACTTCCACACTGGTTGCAATTATCCGTTTTATACGATGGAAAAGCTGTTGTATTTATATTGTATTTTATGCATCTGGCGTTGACTTCTAAGGACTTAACTATTCGATCTGGTGGAGCAACGCACTGGGGTGAAGCCAAGGTTGCGCGGAATGTAGGAATGACCATAACGTTCACACTGGTAGCAATTATTCGTTTTATACGATGGAAAAGCTGTTCCATTTACTTTGTGTTTTATGCTTCGGGCGTTGACTTCTAAGGCCCTAACTATTCCATCTGGTGGAACAACGCCCTAGGGTGTAGCCTAGGTTGCCTGGAACGCAGAAATGACCATCACTTTCACACGGGTTGCAATTATTCCTGTTATAGGATGGAAAGACTGTTGTATTTTTATTGTATTTTATACTTCAGGCGTTGACTTCTAAGGCCCTAGCTATTCGATCTGGTCGAGCAACGCCCTAGAGTGAAGCCTATGTTGCCCGGAACGTAGAAATGACCATAACTTCCACACTGGTTGCAATTATTCGTTTTATACTATGGAAAAGCTGTTCTATTCATATCGTATTTTATGCTTCTGGCGTTGACCTCTTAGGCCCTAACTATTCCATCTGGTGGAACAACGCCGTCGGGTGAAGCCTAGGTTGCGCGGAACGTAGCAATGACCATAACTTTCACACTGGTAGCAATTATTCGTTTTATACGATGGAAAAACTGTTCTATTTATTTTGTATTTTATGCTTCGCGCGTTGTCTTCTAAGGCCCTAGCTATTCGATCTGGGCGAGCAACGCCCTAGAGTGAAGCCTAGGTTGCCCGGAACGTAGAAATGACCATAACTTCCACACTGGTTGCAATTATTCGTTTTATACGATGGAAAAGCTGTTGTATTTATATCGTATTTTATGCATCTGGCGTTGACTTCTAAGGACCTAAATATTCGATCTGGTGGAGCAACGCACTGGGGTGCAGCCTAGGTTGCGCGGAATGTAGAAATGACCATAACGTTCACACTGGTAGCAATTATTCGTTTTATACGATGGAAAGACAGTTTTATTTATTTTGTATTTTATACTTCTGGCGTTGACTTCTAAGGCCCTAACTATTCGATCTGGTGGAGCAACGACCTAGAGTGAAGACTTGGTTGCCCGGAACGTAGAAATGACCATTACATTCACACTGGTTGCAATTATTCGTCTTATACGATGGAAAAGCTGTTGTACTTATATCGTATTTTATGCTTCTGGCGTTGACTTCTTAGGCCCTAACTATTCCATCTGGTCGAACAACGCCCTTGGGTGAAGCCTAGGTTGCGCGGACCGTAGCAATGACCATAACTTTCACACTGGTAGCAATTATTCGTTTTATACGATGGAAAAACAGTTTTATTTATTTTGTATTTTATGCTTCGCGCGTTGACTTCTAAGGCCCTAACTATTCGATCTGGTGGCGCAACGCCCTAGAGTGACGCCTAGGTTGCCCGGAACGTAGAAATGACCATTACTTTCACAATGTTTGCAATTATTCATTTTATACGATGGAAAAGCTTTTGTACTTATATTGTATTTTATTCTTCTGGCGTTGACTTCTTAGGCCCTAATTATTCGATCTGGTGGAACAACGCCCTAGAGTGAAGACTAGGTTGCCCGGAACAAGGAAATGACCATTACTTTCACACTGTTTGCAGTTATTCCTGTTATACGATGGAAAAACTTTTGCATCTTTATTGTATTTTATGCTTCTGGCGTTGACTTCTAAGGCCCTAGCTATTCGATTTGGTGGAGCAACGCCCGAGAGTGGGGCCTAGGTTGCCCGGTACATAGAAATGACCATAACTTCCACACTGGTTGCAATTATCCGTTTTATACGATGGAAAAGCTGTTGTATTTATATTGTATTTTATGCATCTGGCGTTGACTTCTAAGGACCTAACTATTCGATCTGGTGGTGCAACGCCCTAGGGTGAAGCCTAGGTTGCCCGGAAAGTAGAAACGATGTTAACTTTCATACTGGTTGCAATTATTCGTTTTATACGATGGAAAAACTGTTTTAGTTATTTTGTATTTTGTGCTTCGGGCGTTGACTTCTAAGGCCCTAACTATTCGATCTGGTGGCGCAACGCCCTAGAGTGACGCCTAGGTTGCCCGGAACGTAGAAATGATCATCACTTTCACAATGTTTGCAATTATTCATTTTATACGATGGAAAAGCTTTTGTACTTATATTGTATTTTATTCTTCTGGCGTCGTCTTCTTAGGCCCTAACTATTCGATCTAGTGGAACAACGCCCTAGAGTGAAGACTTGGTTTCCCGGAACATGGAAATGACCATTACTTACACACTGTTTGCAGTTATTCCTGTTATACGATGGAAAAACTTTTGCATCTTTATTGTATTTTATGCTTCTGGCGTTGACTTCTAAGGCCCTAGCTATTCGATTTGGTGGAGCAACGCCCGAGAGTGGGGCCTAGGTTGCCCGGTACATAGAAATGACCATAACTTCCACACTGGTTGCAATTATTCGTTTTATACGATGGAAAAGCTGTTGTATTTATATCGTATTTTATGCTTCTGGCGTTGACCTCTTAGGCCCTAACTATTCCATCTGGTGGAACAACGCCGTCGGGTGAAGCCTAGGTTGCCCGGAACGTAGAAATGACCATAACTTCCACACTGGTTGCAATTATTCGTTTTATACGATGGAAAAGCTGTTGTATTTATATTGTATTTTATGCATCTGGCATTGACTTCTAAGGACCTAACTATTCGATCTGGTGGAGCAACGCACTGGGGTGAAGCCTAGGTTGCGCGGAATGTAGAAATGACCATAACGTTCACACTGGTAGCAATTATTCGTTTTATACGATGGAAAAACAGTTTTATTTATTTTGTATTTTATGCTTCTGGCGTTGACTTCTAAGGCCCTAACTATTCGATCTGGTGGAGCAACGCCCTAGAGTGAAGCCTAGGTTGCCTGGAACGTAGAAATGACCATCACTTTCACACGGGTTGCAATTATTCCTGTTATAGGATGGAAAGACTGTTGTATTTTTATTGTATTTTATACTTCAGGCGTTGACTTCTAAGGCCCTAGCTATTCGATCTGGTCGAGCAACGCCCTAGAGTGAAGCCTAGGTGCCCGGAACGTAGAAATGACCATAAGTTTCACACTGGTAGCAATTATTCGTTTTATACGATGGAAAAACTGTTTTATTTATTTTGTATTTTATGCTTCTGGCGTTGACTTCTTATGCCCTAACTATTCCCTCCGGCGGATCAACACCCTAGAGTGAAACCTACGTCGCCCGGAACGTAGAAATGACTATTACTTTCACACTGGTTGCAATTATTCGTTTTATACGATGGAAAAGCTGTTTCATTTATTTTGCGTTTTATGCTTCGGGCGTTGACTTCTAAGGCCCTAACTATTCCATCTGGTGGAACAACGCCCTAGGGTGAAGCCTAGGTTGCCTGGAACGTAGAAATGACCATCACTTTCACACGGGTTGCAATTATTCCTGTTATAGGATGGAAAGACTGTTGTATTTTTATTGTATTTTATACTTCAGGCGTTGACTTCTAAGGCCCTAGCTATTCGATCTGGTCGAGCAACGCCCTAGAGTGAAGCCTAGGTTGCCCGGAACGTAGAAATGACCATAACTTCCACACTGGTTGCAATTATTCGTTTTATACCATGGAAAAGCTGTTCTATTTATATCGTATTTTATGCTTCTGGCGTTGACCTCTTAGGCCCTAACTATTCCATCTGGTGGAACAACGCCGTCGGGTTAAGCCTAGGTTGCGCGGAACGTAGCAATGACCATAACTTTCACACTGGTAGCAATTATTCGTTTTATACGATGGAAAAACTGTTCCATTTATTTTATAGTTTATGCTTCGCGCGTTGTCTTCTTAGGCCCTACCTATTCCATCTGGTGGAACAACGCCCTAGGGTGAAGCCTAGGTTGCGCGGAACGTAGAAATGACCATAACTTTCACACTGGTAGCAATTATTCGTTTTATACGATGGAAAAAATGTTTTATTTATTTTGTATTTTATGCTTCTGGCGTTGACTTCTAAGGCCCTAACAATTCGAACTGGTGGAGCAACGCCCTAGAGTGAAGCCTAGGTTGCGCGGAACGTAGAAATGACCATAACTTTCACACCGGTAGCAATTATTCGTTTTATACGATGGAAAAACTGTTCTATTTATTATGTATTTTATGCTTCGGGCGTTGACACCTAAGGCCCTAACTGTTTGATCTGGTGGAGCAACGCCCTAGAGTGAAGCCTATGTTGCCCGGAACGTAGAAATGACCATAACTTTCACACTGGTTGCTATTATTCGTTTTAGACGATGGAAAAACTGTTATATTTATATTGTATTTGATGCTTCTGGCGTTGACTTCTTAGGCCCTAACTGTTCGATCTGGTGGAACAACGCCCTAGGGTGAAGCCTAGGTTGCCCGGAAAGTAGAAATGACCATAACTTTCACACTGGTTGCAATTATTCGTTTCTACGATGGAAAAGCTGTGGCACCTTTATTGTATTTTATTCATCTGCGGTTGACTTCTAAGGCCCTAACAATTCGAACTGGTGGAGCAACGCCCTAGAGTGAAGCCTAGGTTGCCCGGAACGTAGAAATGACCATAACTTCCACACTGGTTGCAATGATTCGTTTTATACGATGGCAAAGCTGTTGTATTTATATCGTATTTTATGCTTCTGGCGTTGACCTCTTAGGCCCTAACTATTCCATCTGGTGGAACAACGCCGTCGGGTGAAGCCTAGGTTGCGCGTAACGTAGAAATGACCTTAACTTTCACACTGGTAGCAATTATTCGTTTTATACGATGGAAAAACTGTTCTATTTATATTGTATTTTATGCTACGGGCGTTGACTCCTAAGGCCATAACTATTCAATCTGTTGGTGCAACGCCCATGGGTGAAGCCTATGTTGCCCGGAACGTAGAAATGACTATTACTTTCTCACTGGTTGCAATTATTCGTTTTATACGATGGAAAAGCAGATCCATTTATTTTGTATTTTATGCTTCGGGCGTTGACTCCTAAGGCCCTAACTATTCGATCTGGTGGAACAACGCCCTAGGGTCAAGTCTAGGGTGCGCGGAACGTAGAAATGACCATAAGTTTCACACTGGTAGCAATTATTCGTTTTATACGATGGAAAAACTGTTTTATTTATTTTGTATTTTATGCTTCTGGCGTTGACTTCTTATGCCCTAACTATTCCCTCCGGCGGATCAACGCCCTAGAGTGAAACCTACGTCGCCCGGAACGTTGAAATGACTATTACTTTCACACTGGCTGCAATTATTCGTTTTATACGATGGAAAAGCTGTTCCATTTATTTTGCGTTTTATGCTTCGGGCGTTGACTTCTAAGGCCCTAACGATTCCATCTGGTGGAACAACGCCCTAGGGTGAAGCCTAGGTTGCCTGGAACGTAGAAATGACCATCACTTTCACACGGGTTGCAATTATTCCTGTTATAGGATGGAAAGACTGTTGTATTTTTATTGTATTTTATACTTCAGGCGTTGACTTCTAAGGCCCTAGCTATTCGATCTGGTCGAGCAACGCCCTAGAGTGAAGCCTAGGTTGCCCGGAACGTAGAAATCACCATAACTTCCACACTGGTTGCAATTATTCGTTTTATACGATGGAAAAGCTGTTGTATTTATATCGTATTTTATGCTTCTGGCGTTGACCTCTTAGGCCCTAACTATTCCATCTGGTGGAACAACGCCGTCGGGTGAAGCCTAGGTTGCGCGGAACGTAGCAATGACCATAACTTTCACACTGGTAGCAATTATTCGTTTTATACGATGGAAAAACTGTTCTATTTATTTTGTATTTTATGCTTCGGGCGTTGACTTCTAAGGCCCTAGCAATTCGATCTGGTCGAGCAACGCCCTAGAATGAAGCCTAGGTTGCCCGGAACGTAGAAATGCACCATAACTTCCACACTGGTTGCAATTATCCGTTTTATACGATGGAAAAGCTGTTGTATTTATATTGTATTTTATGCATCTGGCGTTGACTTCTAAGGACTTAACTATTCGATCTGGTGGAGCAACGCACTGGGGTGAAGCCAAGGTTGCGCGGAATGTAGGAATGACCATAACGTTCACACTGGTAGCAATTATTCGTTTTATACGATGGAAAAGCTGTTCCATTTACTTTGTGTTTTATGCTTCGGGCGTTGACTTCTAAGGCCCTAACTATTCCATCTGGTGGAACAACGCCCTAGGGTGTAGCCTAGGTTGCCTGGAACGCAGAAATGACCATCACTTTCACACGGGTTGCAATTATTCCTGTTATAGGATGGAAAGACTGTTGTATTTTTATTGTATTTTATACTTCAGGCGTTGACTTCTAAGGCCCTAGCTATTCGATCTGGTCGAGCAACGCCCTAGAGTGAAGCCTATGTTGCCCGGAACGTAGAAATGACCATAACTTCCACACTGGTTGCAATTATTCGTTTTATACTATGGAAAAGCTGTTCTATTCATATCGTATTTTATGCTTCTGGCGTTGACCTCTTAGGCCCTAACTATTCCATCTGGTGGAACAACGCCGTCGGGTGAAGCCTAGGTTGCGCGGAACGTAGCAATGACCATAACTTTCACACTGGTAGCAATTATTCGTTTTATACGATGGAAAAACTGTTCTATTTATTTTGTATTTTATGCTTCGCGCGTTGTCTTCTAAGGCCCTAGCTATTCGATCTGGGCGAGCAACGCCCTAGAGTGAAGCCTAGGTTGCCCGGAACGTAGAAATGACCATAACTTCCACACTGGTTGCAATTATTCGTTTTATACGATGGAAAAGCTGTTGTATTTATATCGTATTTTATGCATCTGGCGTTGACTTCTAAGGACCTAAATATTCGATCTGGTGGAGCAACGCACTGGGGTGCAGCCTAGGTTGCGCGGAATGTAGAAATGACCATAACGTTCACACTGGTAGCAATTATTCGTTTTATACGATGGAAAGACAGTTTTATTTATTTTGTATTTTATACTTCTGGCGTTGACTTCTAAGGCCCTAACTATTCGATCTGGTGGAGCAACGACCTAGAGTGAAGACTTGGTTGCCCGGAACGTAGAAATGACCATTACATTCACACTGGTTGCAATTATTCGTCTTATACGATGGAAAAGCTGTTGTACTTATATCGTATTTTATGCTTCTGGCGTTGACTTCTTAGGCCCTAACTATTCCATCTGGTCGAACAACGCCCTTGGGTGAAGCCTAGGTTGCGCGGACCGTAGCAATGACCATAACTTTCACACTGGTAGCAATTATTCGTTTTATACGATGGAAAAACAGTTTTATTTATTTTGTATTTTATGCTTCGCGCGTTGACTTCTAAGGCCCTAACTATTCGATCTGGTGGCGCAACGCCCTAGAGTGACGCCTAGGTTGCCCGGAACGTAGAAATGACCATTACTTTCACAATGTTTGCAATTATTCATTTTATACGATGGAAAAGCTTTTGTACTTATATTGTATTTTATTCTTCTGGCGTTGACTTCTTAGGCCCTAATTATTCGATCTGGTGGAACAACGCCCTAGAGTGAAGACTAGGTTGCCCGGAACAAGGAAATGACCATTACTTTCACACTGTTTGCAGTTATTCCTGTTATACGATGGAAAAACTTTTGCATCTTTATTGTATTTTATGCTTCTGGCGTTGACTTCTAAGGCCCTAGCTATTCGATTTGGTGGAGCAACGCCCGAGAGTGGGGCCTAGGTTGCCCGGTACATAGAAATGACCATAACTTCCACACTGGTTGCAATTATCCGTTTTATACGATGGAAAAGCTGTTGTATTTATATTGTATTTTATGCATCTGGCGTTGACTTCTAAGGACCTAACTATTCGATCTGGTGGTGCAACGCCCTAGGGTGAAGCCTAGGTTGCCCGGAAAGTAGAAACGATGTTAACTTTCATACTGGTTGCAATTATTCGTTTTATACGATGGAAAAACTGTTTTAGTTATTTTGTATTTTGTGCTTCGGGCGTTGACTTCTAAGGCCCTAACTATTCGATCTGGTGGCGCAACGCCCTAGAGTGACGCCTAGGTTGCCCGGAACGTAGAAATGATCATCACTTTCACAATGTTTGCAATTATTCATTTTATACGATGGAAAAGCTTTTGTACTTATATTGTATTTTATTCTTCTGGCGTCGTCTTCTTAGGCCCTAACTATTCGATCTAGTGGAACAACGCCCTAGAGTGAGGACTTGGTTTCCCGGAACATGGAAATGACCATTACTTACACACTGTTTGCAGTTATTCCTGTTATACGATGGAAAAACTTTTGCATCTTTATTGTATTTTATGCTTCTGGCGTTGACTTCTAAGGCCCTAGCTATTCGATTTGGTGGAGCAACGCCCGAGAGTGGGGCCTAGGTTGCCCGGTACATAGAAATGACCATAACTTCCACACTGGTTGCAATTATTCGTTTTATACGATGGAAAAGCTGTTGTATTTATATCGTATTTTATGCTTCTGGCGTTGACCTCTTAGGCCCTAACTATTCCATCTGGTGGAACAACGCCGTCGGGTGAAGCCTAGGTTGCCCGGAACGTAGAAATGACCATAACTTCCACACTGGTTGCAATTATTCGTTTTATACGATGGAAAAGCTGTTGTATTTATATTGTATTTTATGCATCTGGCGTTGACTTCTAAGGACCTAACTATTCGATCTGGTGGAGCAACGCACTGGGGTGAAGCCTAGGTTGCGCGGAATGTAGAAATGACCATAACGTTCACACTGGTAGCAATTATTCGTTTTATACGATGGAAAAACAGTTTTATTTATTTTGTATTTTATGCTTCTGGCGTTGACTTCTAAGGCCCTAACTATTCGATCTGGTGGAGCAACGCCCTAGAGTGAAGCCTAGGTTGCCTGGAACGTAGAAATGACCATCACTTTCACACGGGTTGCAATTATTCCTGTTATAGGATGGAAAGACTGTTGTATTTTTATTGTATTTTATACGTCAGGCGTTGACTTCTAAGGCCCTAGCTATTCGATCTGGTCGAGCAACGCCCTAGAGTGAAGCCTAGGTTGCCCGGAACGTAGAAATGACCATAAGTTTCACACTGGTAGCAATTATTCGTTTTATACGATGGAAAAACTGTTTTATTTATTTTGTATTTTATGCTTCTGGCGTTGACTTCTTATGCCCTAACTATTCCCTCCGGCGGATCAACACCCTAGAGTGAAACCTACGTCGCCCGGAACGTAGAAATGACTATTACTTTCACACTGGTTGCAATTATTCGTTTTATACGATGGAAAAGCTGTTTCATTTATTTTGCGTTTTATGCTTCGGGCGTTGACTTCTAAGGCCCTAACTATTCCATCTGGTGGAACAACGCCCTAGGGTGAAGCCTAGGTTGCCTGGAACGTAGAAATGACCATCACTTTCACACGGGTTGCAATTATTCCTGTTATAGGATGGAAAGACTGTTGTATTTTTATTGTATTTTATACTTCAGGCGTTGACTTCTAAGGCCCTAGCTATTCGATCTGGTCGAGCAACGCCCTAGAGTGAAGCCTAGGTTGCCCGGAACGTAGAAATGACCATAACTTCCACACTGGTTGCAATTATTCGTTTTATACCATGGAAAAGCTGTTCTATTTATATCGTATTTTATGCTTCTGGCGTTGACCTCTTAGGCCCTAACTATTCCATCTGGTGGAACAACGCCGTCGGGTTAAGCCTAGGTTGCGCGGAACGTAGCAATGACCATAACTTTCACACTGGTAGCAATTATTCGTTTTATACGATGGAAAAACTGTTCCATTTATTTTATAGTTTATGCTTCGCGCGTTGTCTTCTAAGGCCCTAGCTATTCGATCTGGTCGAGCAACGCCCTAGAGTGAAGCCTAGGTTGCCCGGAACGTAGAAATGACCATAACTTCCACACTGGTTGCAATTATTCGTTTTATACGATGTAAAAGCTGTTGTATTTATATCGTATTTTATGCTTCTGGCGTTGACCTCTTAGGCCCTAACTATTCCATCTGGTGGAACAACGCCGTCGGGTGAAGCCTAGGTTGCGCGGAACGTAGCAATGACCATAACTTTCACACTGGTAGCAATTATTCGTTTTATACGATGGAAAAACTGTTCTATTTACTTTGTATTTTATGCTTCGGGCGTTGACTTCTAAGGCCCTAGCAATTCGATCTGGTCGAGCAACGCCCTAGAGTGAAGCCTAGGTTGCCCGGAACGTAGAAATGACCATAACTTCCACACTGGTTGCAATTATTCGTTTTATACGATGGAAAAGCTGTTGTATTTATATTGTATTTTATGCATCTGGCGTTGACTTCTAAGGACCTAACTATTCGATCTGGTGGAGCAACGCACTGGGGTGAAGCCTAGGTTGCGCGGAATGTAGAAATGACCATAACGTTCACACTGGTAGCAATTATTCGTTTTATACGATGGAAAAACAGTTTTATTTATTTTGTATTTTATGCTTCTGGCGTTGACTTCTAAGGCCTTAACTATTCGATCTGGTGGAGCAACGCCCTAGTGTGAAGCCTAGGTTGCCTGGAACGTAGAAATGACCATCACTTTCACACGGGTTGCAATTATTCCTGTTATAGGATGGAAAGACTGTTGTATTTTTATTGTATTTTATACTTCAGGCGTTGACTTCTAAGGCCCTAGCTATTCGATCTGGTCGAGCAACGCCCTAGAGTGAAGCCTAGGTTGCCCGGAACGTAGAAATGACCATAACTTCCACACTGGTTGCAATGATTCGTTTTATACGATGGCAAAGCTGTTGTATTTATATCGTATTTTATGCTTCTGGCGTTGACCTCTTAGGCCCTAACTATTCCATCTGGTGGAACAACGCCGTCGGGTGAAGCCTAGGTTGCGCGTAACGTAGAAATGACCATAACTTCCACACTGGTTGCAATTATTCGTTTTATACCATGGAAAAGCTGTTCTATTTATATCGTATTTTATGCTTCTGGCGTTGACCTCTTAGGCCCTAACTATTCCATCTGGTGGAACAACGCCGTCGGGTGAAGCCTAGGTTGCGCGGAACGTAGCAATGACCATAACTGTCACACTGGTAGCAATTATTCGTTTTATACGATGGAAAAACTGTTCTATTTATTTTATAGTTTATGCTTCGCGCGTTGTCTTCTAAGGCCCTAGCTATTCGATCTGGTCGAGCAACGCCCTAGAGTGAAGCCTAGGTTGCCCGGAACGTAGAAATGACCATAACTTCCACACTGGTTGCAATTATTCGTTTTATACGATGTAAAAGCTGTTGTATTTATATCGTATTTTATGCTTCTGGCGTTGACCTCTTAGGCCCTAACTATTCCATCTGGTGGAACAACGCCGTCGGGTGAAGCCTAGGTTGCGCGGAACGTAGCAATGACCATAACTTTCACACTGGTAGCAATTATTCGTTTTATACGATGGAAAAACTGTTCTATTTACTTTGTATTTTATGCTTCGGGCGTTGACTTCTAAGGCCCTAGCAATTCGATCTGGTCGAGCAACGCCCTAGAGTGAATCCTAGGTTGCCCGGAACGTAGAAATGACCATAACTTCCACACTGGTTGCAATTATTCGTTTTATACGATGGAAAAGCTGTTGTATTTATATTGTATTTTATGCATCTGGCGTTGACTTCTAAGGACCTAACTATTCGATCTGGTGGAGCAACGCACTGGGGTGAAGCCTAGGTTGCGCGGAATGTAGAAATGACCATAACGTTCACACTGGTAGCAATTATTCGTTTTATACGATGGAAAAACAGTTTTATTTATTTTGTATTTTATGCTTCTGGCGTTGACTTCTAAGGCCTTAACTATTCGATCTGGTGGAGCAACGCCCTAGTGTGAAGCCTAGGTTGCCTGGAACGTTGAAATGACCATCACTTTCACACGGGTTGCAATTATTCCTGTTATAGGATGGAAAGACTGTTGTATTTTTATTGTATTTTATACTTCAGGCGTTGACTTCTAAGGCCCTAGCTATTCGATCTGGTCGAGCAACGCCCTAGAGTGAAGCCTAGGTTGCCCGGAACGTAGAAATGACCATAACTTCCACACTGGTTGCAATGATTCGTTTTATACGATGGCAAAGCTGTTGTATTTATATCGTATTTTATGCTTCTGGCGTTGACCTCTTAGGCCCTAACTATTCCATCTGGTGGAACAACGCCGTCGGGTGAAGCCTAGGTTGCGCGTAACGTAGAAATGACCTTAACTTTCACACTGGTACCAATTATTCGTTTTATACGATGGAAAAACTGTTCTATTTATATTGTATTTTATGCTACGGGCGTTGACTCCTAAGGCCATAACTATTCAATCTGTTGGTGCAACGCCCATGGGTGAAGCCTATGTTGCCCGGAACGTAGAAATGACTATTACTTTCTCACTGGTTGCAATTATTCGTTTTATACGATGGAAAAGCAGATCCATTTATTTTGTATTTTATGCTTCGGGCGTTGACTCCTAAGGCCCTAACTATTCGATCTGGTGGAACAACGCCCTAGGGTCAAGCCTAGGGTGCGCGGAACGTAGAAATGACCATAAGTTTCACACTGGTAGCAATTATTCGTTTTATACGATGGAAAAACTGTTTTATTTATTTTGTATTTTATGCTTCTGGCGTTGACTTCTTATGCCCTAACTATTCCCTCCGGCGGATCAACGCCCTAGAGTGAAACCTACGTTGCCCGGAACGTAGAAATGACTATTACTTTCACACTGGCTGCATTTATTCGTTTTATACGATGGAAAAGCTGTTCCATTTATTTTGCGTTTTATGCTTCGGGCGTTGACTTCTAAGGCCCTAACGATTCCATCTGGTGGAACAACGTCCTAGGGTGAAGCCTAGGTTGCCTGGAACGTAGAAATGACCATCACTTTCACACGGGTTGCAATTATTCCTGTTATAGGATGGAAAGACTGTTGTATTTTTATTGTATTTTATACTTCAGGCGTTGACTTCTAAGGCCCTAGCTATTCGATCTGGTCGAGCAACGCCCTAGAGTGAAGCCTAGGTTGCCCGGAACGTAGAAATGACCATAACTTCCACACTGGTTGCAATTATTCGTTTTATACGATGGAAAAGCTGTTGTATTTATATCGTATTTTATGCTTCTGGCGTTGACCTCTTAGGCCCTAACTATTCCATCTGGTGGAACAACGCCGTCGGGTGAAGCCTAGGTTGCGCGGAACGTAGCAATGACCATAACTTTCACACTGGTAGCAATTATTCGTTTTATACGATGGAAAAACTGTTCTATTTATTTTGTATTTTATGCTTCGGGCGTTGACTTCTAAGGCCCTAGCAATTCGATCTGGTCGAGCAACGCCCTAGAATGAAGCCTAGGTTGCCCGGAACGTAGAAATGACCATAACTTCCACATTGGTTGCAATTATCCGTTTTATACGATGGAAAAGCTGTTGTATTTATATTGTATTTTATGCATCTGGCGTTGACTTCTAAGGACTTAACTATTCGATCTGGTGGAGCAACGCACTGGGGTGAAGCCAAGGTTGCGCGGAATGTAGAAATGACCATAACGTTCACACTGGTAGCAATTATTCGTTTTATACGATGGAAAAGCTGTTCCATTTACTTTGTGTTTTATGCTTCGGGCGTTGACTTCTAAGGCCCTAACTATTCCATCTGGTGGAACAACGCCCTAGGGTGTAGCCTAGGTTGCCTGGAACGTAGAAATGACCATCACTTTCACACGGGTTGCAATTATTCCTGTTATAGGATGGAAAGACTGTTGTATTTTTATTGTATTTTATACTTCAGGCGTTGACTTCTAAGGCCCTAGCTATTCGATCTGGTCGAGCAACGCCCTAGAGTGAAGCCTATGTTGCCCGGAACGTAGAAATGACCATAACTTCCACACTGGTTGCAATTATTCGTTTTATACGATGGAAAAGCTGTTCTATTCATATCGTATTTTATGCTTCTGGCGTTGACCTCTTAGGCCCTAACTATTCCATCTGGTGGAACAACGCCGTCGGGTGAAGCCTAGGTTGCGCGGAACGTAGCAATGACCATAACTTTCACACTGGTAGCAATTATTCGTTTTATACGATGGAAAAACTGTTCTATTTATTTTGTATTTTATGCTTCGCGCGTTGTCTTCTAAGGCCCTAGCTATTCGATCTGGTCGAGCAACGCCCTAGAGTGAAGCCTAGGTTGCCCGGAACGTAGAAATGACCATAACTTCCACACTGGTTGCAATTATTCGTTTTATACGATGGAAAAGCTGTTGTATTTATATCGTATTTTATGCATCTGGCGTTGACTTCTAAGGACCTAAATATTCGATCTGGTGGAGCAACGCACTGGGGTGCAGCCTAGGTTGCGCGGAATGTAGAAATGACCATAACGTTCACACTGGTAGCAATTATTCGTTTTATACGATGGAAAGACAGTTTTATTTATTTTGTATTTTATACTTCTGGCGTTGACTTCTAAGGCCCTAACTATTCGATCTGGTGGAGCAACTTCCTAGAGTGAAGACTTGGTTGCCCGGAACGTAGAAATGACCATTACATTCACACTGGTTGCAATTATTCGTCTTATACGATGGAAAAGCTGTTGTACTTATATCGTATTTTATGCTTCTGGCGTTGACTTCTTAGGCCCTAACTATTCCATCTGGTCGAACAACGCCCTTGGGTGAAGCCTAGGTTGCGCGGACCGTAGCAATGACCATAACTTTCACACTGGTAGCAATTATTCGTTTTATACGATGGAAAAACAGTTTTATTTATTTTGTATTTTATGCTTCTGGCGTTGACTTCTAAGGCCCTAACTATTCGATCTGGTGGAGCAGCGCCCTAGAGTGAGGCCTAGGTTGCCCGGAACGGAGAAATGACCATAACTTTCACACCGGTAGCAATTATTCGTTTTATACGATATAAAAGCTGTTCTATTTATTCTGTATTTTATGCTTCGCGCGTTGACTTCTAAGGCCCTAACTATTCGATCTGGTGGCGCAACGCCCTAGAGTGACGCCTAGGTTGCCCGGAACGTAAAAATGACCATTACTTTCACAATGTTTGCAATTATTCATTTTATACGATGGAAAAGCTTTTGTACTTATATTGTATTTTATTCTTCTGGCGTTGACTTCTTAGGCCCTAATTATTCGATCTGGTGGAACAACGCCCTAGAGTGAAGACTAGGTTGCCCGGAACAAGGAAATGACCATTACTTTCACACTGTTTGCAGTTATTCCTGTTATACGATGGAAAAACTTTTGCATCTTTATTGTATTTTATGCTTCTGGCGTTGACTTCTAAGGCCCTAGCTATTCGATTTGGTGGAGCAACGCCCCAGAGTGGGGCCTAGGTTGCCCGGTACATAGAAATGACCATAACTTCCACACTGGTTGCAATTATCCGTTTTATACGATGGAAAAGCTGTTGTATTTATATTGCATTTTATGCATCTGGCGTTGACTTCTAAGGACCTAACTATTCGATCTGGTGGTGCAACGCCCTAGAGTGAAGCCTAGGTTGCCCGGAAAGTAGAAACGATGTTAACTTTCATACTGGTTGCAATTATTCGTTTTATACGATGGAAAAACTGTTTTAGTTATTTTGTATTTTGTGCTTCGGGCGTTGACTTCTAAGGCCCTAACTATTCGATCTGGTGGCGCAACGCCCTAGAGTGACGCCTAGGTTGCCCGGAACGTAGAAATGATCATCACTTTCACAATGTTTGCAATTATTCATTTTATACGATGGAAAAGCTTTTGTACTTATATTGTATTTTATTCTTCTGGCGTCGACTTCTTAGGCCCTAACTATTCGATCTAGTGGAACAACGCCCTAGAGTGAAGACTTGGTTTCCCGGAACATGGAAATGACCATTACTTACACACTGTTTGCAGTTATTCCTGTTATACGATGGAAAAACTTTTGCATCTTTATTGTATTTTATGCTTCTGGCGTTGACTTCTAAGGCCCTAGCTATTCGATTTGGTGGAGCAACGCCCGAGAGTGGGGCCTAGGTTGCCCGGTACATAGAAATGACCATAACTTCCACACTGGTTGCAATTATTCGTTTTATACGATGGAAAAGCTGTTGTATTTATATCGTATTTTATGCTTCTGGCGTTGACCTCTTAGGCCCTAACTATTCCATCTGGTGGAACAACGCCGTCGGGTGAAGCCTAGGTTGCCCGGAACGTAGAAATGACCATAACTTCCACACTGGTTGCAATTATTCGTTTTATACGATGGAAAAGCTGTTGTATTTATTCTGTATTTGGTGCTTCTGTCACTGTCTTCTTAGGCCCTAACTATTTGATCAGGTGGAGCAACACCATAGAATGAAACGTAGGTTGCCCGGAACGTTGAAATGACCATCACTATCGCACCGGTAGCAATTATTCCTGTTATACGATGCAAAAACTGTTGTATTTTTATTGTATTTTATGCTTCTCGCGTTGACTTCTAGGGCCGTAGCTATTCGACGTGGCGGAGCAACGCCCTAGAGTGAAGCCTAGGTTGCCCGGAACGTAGAAATGACAATATCTTTCACACTGGTTGCTATTATACCTGTTATACGATGGATAAGCTGTTGTATTTATATTGTATTTTATGCTTCTGGCGTTGACTTCTAAGGCCCTAACTATTCGATCTGCTTTCGCAACGCCCTGGAGTGAAGCGTAGGTTACCTGGAACATAGAAATGACCAGTACTTTCGCACTGTTTGCAATTATTCGTTTTATACGATGGAAAAGCTGTTGTATTTATATTGTATTTTATGCTTCTGGCGTTGACTTCTTAGGCCCCAACTATTTTATCTGGTGGAACAACGCCCTAGAGTGAAGCCTAGGTTGCCCGGAACGTAGAAATGACCATCACTTTCATACTTGTTGCAATTATTCGTTTTATACGATGGAAAAGCTGTTGTATTTATATTGTATTTTATGCTTCCGGCGTTGACTTCTTAGGCCCTAACTATTCGATCTGTTAGAGCAACGCCCTAGAGTGAAGCCTTGGTTTCCCGGTACGTAGAAATGACCATGACTTTCATACTGGTTGCAATTATTCGTTTTATACGATGGAAAAACTGTTGTGTTTTTATTGCATTTTATGCTTCCGGCGTTGACTTCTAAGGCCCTAACTATTCAATCTGTTGGAGCAACGCCCTAGGGTGAAGCCTAGGTTGCGCGGAAAGTAGAAATGTCCTTAACTTTCATACTGGTTGCAATTATTCGTTTTATACGATGGAAAAACTGTTGTATTTATATTGTATTTTATGCTTCTGACGTTGACTTCTAAGGCACCAACTATTCGATCTGGTGGAGCAACGCCCTAGAGTGAAGCCTAGGTTTCCCGGAACGTAGAAATCACCCTAACTTTCACACTGGTTGCAATTATTCGTTTTATACGATGGAAAAACTGTTGTATTTATATTGTATTTTATGCTTCTGGCTTTCACTTCTTAGGCCCTAACTATTCGATCGGGTGGAACAACGCCGTAGGGTGAAGCCTAGGTTGCCTGGAAAGTAGAAATGTCCATAACTTTCATACTGGTTGCAATTATTCGTTTTATACGATGGAAGAACTGTTGTATTGATACTGTATTTTATGCTTCTGACGTTGACTTCTAAGGCACTAGCTATTCGATCTGGTGAAGCTACGCCCTGGAGTGAAACCTAGGATTCCCGGAACGTAGAAATGACCATTACTTTCACACTCTTTGCAATTATTCATTTTATACGATGGAAAAGCTGTTGCATTTATATTGTACTTAATGCTTCTGGCGTTGACTTCTTAGGCCCTAACTATTCGAACTGGTGGAACAACGCCATAGAGTAAAGTCCAGGTTGCCCGGAACGTAGAAATGATCATTACCTTCAAACTGGTTGCAATTAATCCTGTTATACGATGGAAAAACTTTTGTATCTATAATGTACTTTATGCTTCTGGCGTAGACTTCTAAGGCCCTGACTATTCGACCTGGTGGAACAACGCGATAGAGTGAAGCCTAGGTTGCACGGAAAGTAGAAATGACCATAACATTCACACTGGTTGCAATTATTCGTTTTATACGATGGAAAAGTTGTTTTATTTATATTGTGTTTTATACTTCTGGCGTTGAATTCTAAGGCCCTATCTATTCGATCTCGTGGAGCAACGCCCTAGAGTGAAGCCTAGATGGCCGGGAACGAAGAAATAACCGTTAATTTCACACGGCTTGCAATTATTCATTTTATACGATGGAACGGCTGTTGTATTTGTATTGTATTTTAAGATTCTGGCGTTGACATCTAAGGCCGTAGCTATTAGATGTGGTGGAGCAACGCCCTAGAGTGACGCCTAGGTTGCCCGGAACGTAGAAATGACCATTACTTTCACACTGGTTGCAATTATTCGTTTTATACGATGGAAAAACTGTTGTATTTATTTAGTATTTGGTGCTTCTGGCGTCGACTTCTTAGGCCCTAAGTATTGGAACTGGTGGACCAACGGCCTACAGTCAAGCCCAGGTTGCCCGGAACGTAGAAATGTCCATAACATTCACAATGTTTGCACTTATTCATTTTATACGATGGGAAAGCTGTTGTATTTATATTTTATTTTATGCTTCTGGCGTTGACTTCTAAGGACGTAGCTATTAGATGTAGTGGAGCAACGCCATAGAGTGACGCCAAGGTTACCCGGAACGTAGAAATGACCATTACTTTCACACTGGTTGCAACTATTCCTGTTGTACAATGGAAAAACTGTTGCATTTATATTGTATTTTATGCTTCGGTCGTTGTCTTCTAAGGCTGTATTCCGTCATATAACAGGAATAATTGCAACCAGTGTGAAACTAATGGTCATTTCAACGTTCCGAGCAACCTAGGCCTCACTCTAGGGCGTTGCTCCGACAGATAGAATAGTCAGGGCCTTAGAAGTCAACGCCTGAAGCATAAAATACAATAAAAATACAACAGTTTTTTCATCGTATAACAGGAATAATTGAACAAGCGTTAAGGTAATGGTCATTTCTTCGTTCCGGGCAATCTAGGCTTCACTCTATGTCGTTCCTCCACCAGATCGAATAGTTAGTTCCTTAGAAGTCAAAGCCAGAAGCATAAAATACTATAAAAATACAACGGTTTTTCCATCGTATAAAACGAATAATTGCAACCAGTGTGAAGGTAATGGTCTTTTCTACGTTCCGGGCAACCTAGGCTTCAATCTAGGTCGTTGTTCCACCAGATCGAAGAGTTAGGGCCTTAGAAGTCAACGACAGATGCATAAACTACAAAATAAATACAACAGCCTTCCCATCGTATAAAACGAATAATTGCAACCTGTGTGAAAGTTATGGTTATATCTACGTTCCGGGCAACCTTGGCTTCACTCTAGGGTTTTATCCCACCAGATCGAATAGTTAGGGCCTAAGAAGACAACGCCAGAAGCATAAAATACAATATAAATACAACCGTTTTTCCATCGTATAGCATGAGTAATTGCAACCAGAGTGAAAGTAATGGTCAGTTCTACGTTTCGGGCAAGCTAGGCTACACTCTAGGGCGCTGCTCCACCATATCCAATACCTAGGGACTTAGAATTCAACGCCAGAAGCATAAAATGCAATAAGAATACAACATGTTTTCCATCGTATAACAGGAGTAATTGCAACAGGCGCGAAGGTAATGATCATTTCGGCGTTTCGGGCATCCTAGACATAACTCTGAGGCATTGCTCCGCCTAATCGAATAGTCAGGGCCTGAGAGGTCAACGCCCGAAGCATAAAATACGACATAAATGCAACAGCTTTTCCATCGTATAAAATGAGTAATTGCAGCCAGTGAGAAAGTAATGATCACCTCTACGTTCCGTGCAAACTAGGCTCCACTCTAGGGCGTTGCTCCACCACATCGAATAGTTAGGGCCTTAGAAGTCAATGCACGAAGCATAAAATACAATAAAGATACAACAGTTTTTCCATCGTATAGCTGGAATAACTCCAACCAGTGTGAATGTGATAGTCGTTTCCACGTTCCGGGCAACCTAGGCTTCAATCTAGGTCGTTGTTCCACCAGGTCGAATGGTTAGGGCCTAAGAAGTCAACGCCAGAAGCATAAAATACAATATATATACAACAGTTTTTCCATCGCATCAAACGAATAATTGCATCCAGTATGAAAGTAACGATCATTTCTACGTTCCGGGCAGCTTGGGCTTCACTCTAGGACATTGTTCCACCAGATCGAAAAGTTAGGGCCCAAGAAGTCAACGCCAGGAGCATAAAATACAATAAAAATACAACAGCTTTTCATCGTAATACAGGAATAATTGCAACCAGCGTGAAAGTAATGGTCACTTCTACGTTCCGTGCAACCTAGGCTCCACCCTAGGGCGTTGCTCCACAAGATCCAATAGTTAGGGCCTTAGAACTCAACGCCGGAAGCATAAAATACAATAAAGATACAACAGTTTTTCCATCGTATAACAGGAGTAATTGCAGCCAGCGTCAAAGTTATGGTCATTTCTACATTCCGTGCAACCTAGGGTCCACTCTGGGGCGTTGCTCCACCAGATAGAATTGTTAGGGCCTTAGAAGTCAACGCCAGAAGCATAAAATACAAAATAAATACAACAGTTTTACCAACGTATAAAACGAATAATTGCAACCAGTGTGAAGGTAATGGCCTTTTTCTACGTTCCGGGCAACCTAGCCTTCACACTAGGGCGTTGTTCCACCAGATCGAATAGTTAGGGCCTATGAAGTCAACGCCTGAACCATAAAATACAATAAAAATACAATAGTTTTTTCATCGTATAACAGGAATAATTGAACAAGCGTTAAGGTAATGGTCATTTCTTCGTTCCGGGCAATCTAGGCTTCACTCTATGTCGTTCCTCCACCAGATCGAATAGTTAGGGCCTAAGAAGTCAACGCCAGAAGCATAAAATACGATAAAAATACAACAGTTTTTCCATCGTATAACAGGAGTAATTGCAACCAGTGTAAAAGTAATGGTCATTGCTACGTTCCGGGCAACCTAGGCTTCACTATAGGGCGTTGCTCCACCAGATCGAATAGTTAGGTCCTTAGAAGTCAAAGCCAGAAGCATAAAATACAATATAAATACAACAGTCTTTCCATCGTATAACAGGAGTAATTGCAAGCAGTGTGAAAGATGTGGTCATATCTACGTTTCGGGCAACATAGGCTTCACTCTTGGACGTCGCCCCACCAGATCGAATAGCTAGGACCTTAGAAGTCAAAGCCCGAGGCGTAAAATACAACAAAAAATCTACAGTTTTTCCATCGTATAGCACGAATAATTGCAACCAGTGTGAAAGCGATGGTCACTTCTACCATCCGGGCAACCTAGCCTTCACTTTAGGGCGTTGTTCCACCAGATTGAATAGATAGGGCCTAAGAAGTCAACGCCAGAAGCATAAAATACATAATAAGTACAAGAGTTTTTCCATCGTATAAAATGGATAATTGCAGCCAGTGAGAAAGTAATGATCACCTCTACGTTCCGTGCAAACTAGGCTCCACTCTAGGGCGTTGCTCCACCACATCGAATAGTTAGGGCCTTAGAAGTCAATGCACGAAGCATAAAATACAATAAAGATACAACAGTTTTTCCATCGTATAGCTGGAATAACTCCAACCAGTGTGAATGTGATAGTCGTTTCCACGTTCCGGGCAACCTAGGCTTCAATCTAGGTCGTTGTTCCACCAGGTCGAATGGTTAGGGCCTAAGAAGTCAACGCCAGAAGCATAAAATACAATATATATACAACAGTTTTTCCATCGCATCAAACGAATAATTGCATCCAGTATGAAAGTAACGATCATTTCTACGTTCCGGGCAGCTTGGGCTTCACTCTAGGACATTGTTCCACCAGATCGAAAAGTTAGGGCCCAAGAAGTCAACGCCAGAAGCATAAAATACAATAAAAATACAACAGCTTTTCATCGTAATACAGGAATAATTGCAACCAGCGTGAAAGTAATGGTCACTTCTACGTTCCGTGCAACCTAGGCTCCACCCTAGGGCGTTGCTCCACAAGATCCAATAGTTAGGGCCTTAGAACTCAACGCCGGAAGCATAAAATACAATAAAGATACAACAGTTTTTCCATCGTATAACAGGAGTAATTGCAGCCAGCGTCAAAGTTATGGTCATTTCTACATTCCGTGCAACCTAGGGTCCACTCTGGGGCGTTGCTCCACCAGATAGAATTGTTAGGGCCTTAGAAGTCAACGCCAGAAGCATAAAATACAAAATAAATACAACAGTTTTACCAACGTATAAAACGAATAATTGCAACCAGGGTGAAGGTAATGGCCTTTTTCTACGTTCCGGGCAACCTAGGCTTCACACTAGGGCGTTGTTCCACCAGATCGAATAGTTAGGGCCTATGAAGTCAACGCCTGAAGCATAAAATACAATAAAAATACAACAGTTTTTACATCGTATAACTGGAATAATTTCACCCAGTGTGATAGTTATGGGCCTTTCTACGTTCCGGGCAGCCTAGGCTTCACTCTAGGACGTTACTCCACCGCATCGAATAGCTACGGCCGTAGAAGTCAACGCCAGAAGCATAAAATACAATACAAATACAACAGTTTTTCCATCGTATAAAATGAATAATGGCAAACATTGTGAAAGTAATGGTCATTTCTACGTACCGGGCAACCCAGGCGTCCCTCTAGGACGTTGCTCCACCACATCTAATAGCTACGGCCTTTGAAGTCAACGCCAGAAGCATAAAATACAATATAAATACAACAGCTTTGCCATCGTATATAATGTATGTTTGCAAACAGTGTGAAAATATTGGTCATTTCTACGTTCCAGCAAACCTAGGCTTCACTCTAGGGCGTTGCTCCACGAGATCGAATAGTTAGGGCCTTAGAAGTCAACGCCAGAAGCATAAAGTACAATAAAAATCCAACAGATTTTCCATCGTATAACAGGAATAGCTGCCACCAGTGTTAAAGATATGGTCATATCTACGTTCCGGGCAGCATACGCTTCACTCTAGGGCGTTACTCCAGTGCATCGAATAGCTACGGCCTTAGAAGTCAACGACAGATGCATAAACTACAAAATAAATACAACAGCCTTCCCATCGTATAAAACGAATAATTGCAAACAGTTTGAAAGTAATGGTCATTTCTACGTTCCGGGCAACCTAGGCTTAACTTCAGGGCGTTGCTCCACCATATCGAATAGCTAGGGACTTAGAAGTCAACGCCAGAAGCATAAAATACAATAAAAATACAACATGTTTTCCATCGTATAAAAGGAATAATAGCAACCAGTTTGACAGTGATGGTCATTTCTACGTTCCGGGCAAACTAGGCTTCACTCTAGGCTGTTGCTCCACCACATCGAACTGCTACGGCCTTAGAAGTCAACGCCTGAAGCATAAAATACAATAAAAATACAATAGTTTCTTCATCGTATAACAGGAATAATTGAACAAGCGTTAAGGTAATGGTCACTTCTTCGTTCCGGGCAATCTAGGCTTCACTCTATGTCGTTCCTCCACCAGATCGAATAGTTAGGGCCTAAGAAGTCAACGCCAGAATCATAAAATGCAATAAGAATACAACAGTTTTTTCATCGTATAACAGGAATAATTGCAACAAGCGTGAAGGTAATGGTCATTTCTACGTTCCGGGCAACCTAGGCTTCACTGTAGGGCGTCGCTCCGCAAGATCGAACAGTTAGGGACTAAGAAGCCAACGCCCGAAGCATAAACTACAAAATAAGTACAACAGCCTTCCCATGGTATAAAATGAATAATGGCAAACATTGTGAAAGTAATGGTCATTTCTACGTTCCGGGCAACCCAGGCGTCCCTCTAGGACGTTGCTCCACCACATCTAATAGCTACGGCCTTTGAAGTCAACGCCAGAAGCATAAAATACAATATAAATACAACAGCTTTGCCATCGTATATAATGTATGTTTGCAAACAGTGTGAAAGTAATGGTCATTTCTACGTTCCAGCAAACCTAGGCTTCACTCTAGGGCGTTGCTCCACGAGATCGAATAGTTAGGGCCTTAGAAGTCAACGCCAGAAGCATAAAGTACAAAATAAATACAACAGCCTTCCCATCGTATAAAACGAATAATTGCAAACAGTTTGAAAGTAATGGTCATTTCTACGTTCCGGGCAACCTAGACTTCACTTCAGGGCGTTGCTCCACCATATCGAATAGCTAGGGACTTAGAATTCAACGCCAGAATCATAAAATGCAATAAGAATACAACAGTTTTTCCATCGTATAACAGGAATAATTGCAACAAGCGTGAAGGTAATGGTCATTTCTACGTTCCGGGCAACCTAGGCTTCAATCTAGGTCGTTGTTCCACCAGATCGAACAGTTAGGGCCTTAGAAGTCAACGCCCGAAGCATAAAATACAATAAAGATACAACAGATTTTCAATCGTATAACAGGATGAATTGCAGCCAGCGTGAATGTTATGGTCATTTCTACGTTCCGGGCAACCTAGGCTTCACTCTATGGCGTTGTGCCACCAGATCGAATTGTTAGGGCCTTTGAAGACAAGGCCAGAAATATAAAATACAAAACAAATACAACAGTTTTTCCATCGTATAAAACGAATAATTGCAAACAGTATGAACGTTATGGTCATTTCGACGCTCCGGGCAACCTAGGCTTTACCCTAGGATGTGTCTCCACCATATCGAATAGTTAGGGCCTTAGAAGCCAACGCCCGAAGCATAAAATACAATAAAAATACAACAGTTTTTCCACCGTATAACAGGAATAATTGCAACCGCTGTGAATGTAATGGTCATTTCCACGTTCCGGGCAACCTAGGCTTCACTCTAGGGCGTTAGTCCACCAGGTCGAATAGTTAGGGCCTAAGAAGTCAACGCCAGAAGCATAAAATACAATATATATACAACAGTTTTTCCATCGCATCAAACTAATAATTGCATCCAGTATGAAAGTAACGATCATTTCTACGTTCCGGGCAGCTTGGGCTTCACTCTAGGACATTGTTCCACCAGATCGAAAAGTTAGGGCCCAAGAAGTCAACGCCAGAAGCATAAAATACAATAAAAATACAACAGCTTTTCATCGTAATACAGGAATAATTGCAACCAGCGTGAAAGTAATGGTCACTTCTACGTTCCGTGCAACCTAGTCTCCACTCTAGGGCGTTGCTCCACAACATCCAATAGTTAGGGCCTTAGAGCTCAACGCCGGAAGCATAAAATACAATAAAGATACAACAGTTTTTCCATCGTATAACAGGAGTAATTGCAGCCAGCGTCAAAGTTATGGTCATTTCTACATTCCGTGCAACCTAGGGTCCACTCTGGGGCGTTGCTCCACCAGATAGAATTGTTAGGGCCTTAGAAGTCAACGCCAGAAGCATAAAATACAAAATAAATACAACAGTTTTACCAACGTATAAAACGAATAATTGCAACCAGTGTGAAGGTAATGGCCTTTTTCTATGTTCCGGGCAACCTAGGCTTCACACTAGGGCGTTGCTCCACCAGATCGAATAACTAGGGACTTAGAAGTCAACGCCAGAAGCATAAAATACAATAAAAATACAACATGTTTTCCATCGTATAACAGGAATAATTGCAACCAGTTTGACAGTGATGGTCATTTCTACGTTCCGGGCAAACTAGGCTTCACTCTAGGCTGTTGCTCCACCACATCGAACTGCTACGGCCTTAGAAGTCAACGCCTGAAGCATAAAATACAATAAAAATCCAATAGCTTTTTCATCGTATAACAGGAATAATTGAACAAGCGTTAAGGTAATGGTCATTTCTTCGTTCCGGGCAATCTAGGCTTCACTCTATGTCGTTCCTCCACCAGATCGAATAGTTAGGGCCTAAGAAGTCAACGCCAGAAGCATAAAATACGATCAAAATACAACAGTTTTTCCATCGTATAACAGGAGTAATTGCAACCAGTGTAAAAGTAATGGTCATTGCTACGTTCCGGGCAACCTTGGCTTCACTATAGGGCGTTGCTCCACCAGATCGAATAGTTAGGTCCTTAGAAGTCAAAGCCAGAAGCATAAAATACAATATAAATACAACAGTCTTTCCATCGTATAACAGGAGTAATTCCAAGCAGTGTGAAAGATATGGTCATATCTACGTTTCGGGCAACATAGGCTTCACTCTTGGACGTCGCCCCACCAGATCGAATAGCTAGGACCTTAGAAGTCAAAGCCCGAGGCGTAAAATACAACAAAAAATCTACAGTTTTTCCATCGTATAGCACGAATAATTGCAACCAGTGTGAAAGCGATGGTCACTTCTACCTTCCGCGCAACCTAGCCTTCACTTTAGGGCGTTGTTCCACCAGATTGAATAGATAGGGCCTAAGAAGTCAACGCCAGAAGCATAAAATACATAATAAGTACAAGAGTTTTTCCATCGTATAAAATGGATAATTGCAGCCAGTGAGAAAGTAATGATCACCTCTACGTTCCGTGCAAACTAGGCTCCACTCTAGGGCGTTGCTCCACCAGATAGAATTGTTAGGGCCTTAGAAGTCAACGCCAGAAGCATAAAATACAAAATAAATACAACAGTTTTACCAACGTATAAAACGAATAATTGCAACCAGTGTGAAGGTAATGGCCTTTTTCTACGTTCCGGGCAACCTAGGCTTCACACTAGGGCGTTGTTCCACCAGATCGAATAGTTAGGGCCTATGAAGTCAACGCCTGAAGCATAAAATACAATAAAAATACAACAGTTTTTACATCGTATAACTGGAATAATTACACCCAGTGTGAAAGTTATGGTCCTTTCTACGTTCCGGGCAGCCTAGGCTTCACTCTAGGACGTTACTCCACCGCATCGAATAGCTACGGCCGTAGAAGTCAACGCCAGAAGCATAAAATACAATACAAATACAACAGTTTTTCCATCGTATAAAATGAATAATGGCAAACATTGTGAAAGTAATGGTCATTTCTACGTTCCGTGCAACCCAGGAGTCCCTCTAGGACGTTGCTCCACCACATCTAATAGCTACGGCCTTTGAAGTCAACGCCAGAAGCATAAAATACAATATAAATACAACAGCTTTGCCATCGTATATAATGTATGTTTGCAAACAGTGTGAAAGTAATGGTCATTTCTACGTTCCAGCAAACCTAGGCTTCACTCTAGGGCGTTGCTCCACGAGATCGAATAGTTAGGGCCTTAGAAGTCAACGCCAGAAGCATAAAGTACAATAAAAATCCAACAGATTTTCCATCGTACAACAGGAATAACTGCCACCAGTGTTAAAGATATGGTCATATCTACGTTCCGGGCAGCCTACGCTTCACTCAAGGGCGTTACTCCACCGCATCGAATAGCTACGGCCTTAGAAGTCAACGACAGATGCATAAACTACAAAATAAATACAACAGCCTTCCCATCGTATAAAACGAATAATTGCAAACAGTTTGAAAGTAATGGTCATTTCTACGTTCCGGGCAACCTAGACTTCACTTCATGGCGTTGCTCCACCATATCGAATAGCTAGGGACTTAGAATTCAACGCCAGAATCATAAAATGCAATAAGAATACAACAGTTTTTTCATCGTATAACAGGAATAATTGCAACAAGCGTGAAGGTAATGGTCATTTCTACGTTCCGGGCAACCTAGGCTTCAATCTAGGTCGTTGTTCCACCAGATCGAACAGTTAGGGCCTTAGAAGTCAACGCCCGAAGCATAAAATACAATAAAGATACAACAGACTTTCAATCGTATAACAGGATGAATTGCAGCCAGCGTGAATGTTATGGTCATTTCTACGTTCCGGGCAACCTAGGCTTCACTCTGTGGCGTTGTGCCACCAGATCGAATTGTTAGGGCCTTTGAAGACAAGGCCAGAAATATAAAATACAAAACAAATACAACAGTTTTTCCATCGTATAAAACGAATAATTGCAAACAGTATGAACGTTATGGTCATTTCGACGCTCCGGGCAACCTAGGCTTTACCCTAGGATGTGTCTCCACCATATCGAATAGTTAGGGCCTTAGAAGCCAACGCCCGAAGCATAAAATACAATAAAAATACAACATGTTTTCCATCGTATAACAGGAATAATTGCAACCAGTTTGACAGTGATGGTCATTTCTACGTTCCGGGCAAACTAGGCTTCACTCTAGGCTGTTGCTCCACCACATCGAACTGCTACGGCCTTAGAAGTCAACGCCTGAAGCATAAAATACAATATAAATACAACAGTCTTTCCATCGTATAACAGGAGTAATTGCAAGCAGTGTGAAAGATATGGTCATATCTACGTTTCGGGCAACATAGGCTTCACTCTTGGACGTCGCCCCACCAGATCGAATAGCTAGGACCTTAGAAATCAAAGCCCGAGGCGTAAAATACAACAAAAAATCTACAGTTTTTCCATCGTATAGCACGAATAATTGCAACCAGTGTGAAAGCGATGGTCACTTCTACCTTCCGGGCAACCTAGCCTTCACTTTAGGGCGTTGTTCCACCAGATTGAATAGATAGGGCCTAAGAAGTCAACGCCAGAAGCATAAAATACATAATAAGTACAAGAGTTTTTCCATCGTATAAAATGGATAATTGCAGCCAGTGAGAAAGTAATGATCACCTCTACGTTCCGTGCAAACTAGGCTCCACTCTAGGGCGTTGCTCCACCACATCGAATAGTTAGGGCCTTAGAAGTCAATGCACGAAGCATAAAATACAATAAAGATACAACAGTTTTTCCATTGTATAAAATGAATAATGGCATACATTGTGAAAGTAATGGTCATTTCTACGTTCCGGGCAACCCAGGCGTCCCTCTAGGACGTTGCTCCACCACATCTAATAGCTACGGCCTTTGAAGTCAACGCCAGAAGCATAAAATACAATATAAATACAACAGCTTTGCCATCGTATATAATGTATGTTTGCAAACAGTGTGAAAGTAATGGTCATTTCTACGTTCCAGCAAACCTAGGCTTCACTCTAGGGCGTTGCTCCACGAGATCGAATAGTTAGGGCCTTAGAAGTCAACGCCAGAAGCATAAAGTACAATAAAAATCCAACAGATTTTCCGTCGTATAACAGGAATAACTGCCACCAGTGTTAAAGATATGGTCATATCTACGTTCCGGGCAGCCTACGCTTCACTCTAGGGCGTTACTCCACCGCATCGAATAGCTACGGCCTTAGAAGTCAACGACAGATGCATAAACTACAAAATAAATACAACAGCCTTCCCATCGTATAAAACGAATAATTGCAAACAGTCTGAAAGTAATGGTCATTTCTACGTTCCGGGCAACCTAGGCTTCACTTCAGGGCGTTGCTCCACCATATCGAATAGCTAGGTACTTAGAATTCAACGCCAGAATCATAAAATGCAATAAAAATACAACAGTTTTTTCATCGTATAACAGGAATAATTGCAACAAGCGTGAAGGTAATGGTCATTTCTACGTTCCGGGCAACCTAGGCTTCACTGTAGGGCGTTGCACCGCAAGATCGAACAGTTAGGGACTAAGAAGCCAACGCCCGAAGCATAAACTACAAAATAAGTACAACAGCCTTCCCATCGTATAAAATGAATAATTGCAAACAGTGTGAAGGTAATGGTCATTTCTACGTTCCGGGCAACCTAGGCTACACTCTAGGGCGTTGCTGCACCATATCGAATACCTAGGGACTTAGAATTCAACGCCAGAAGCATAAAATGCAATAAGAATTCAATAGTTTTTTCATCGTATAACAGGAGTAATTGCAACAAGCGTGAAGGTAATGATCATTTCGGCGTTTCGGGCATCCTAGACATAACTCTGAGGCATTGCTCCACCTGATCGAATAGTCAGGGCCTAAGAGGTCAACGCCCGAAGCATAAAATACGACATAAATACAACAGCTTTTCCATCGTATAAAATGAGTAATTGCAAACAGTGTGAAAGGAATGGTCATTTCTACGTTCCGGGCAACCTAGGCTTCACTCTAGGGCGTTGCTCCACCAGATCGAATAGTTAGGGCCTAAGACGTCAACGCCAGAAGCATAAAATACAATATAAATACAACAGTTTTTCCATCGTATAACAGGAATAATTGCAACCAGTTCGACAGTGATGGTCATTTCTACGTTCCGGGCAAACTAGGCTTCACTCTAGGCTGTTGCTCCACCACATCGAATAGCTACGGCCTCAGAAGTCAACGCCTGAAGCATAAAATACAATAAAAATACAACAGTTTTTTCATCGTATAACAGGAATAATTGAACAAGCGTTAAGGTAATGGTCATTTCTTCGTTCCGGGCAACCTAGGCTTCGCCCTAGGGCGTTGCTCCACCATATCGAATAGTTAGGGCCTTAGAAGCCAACGCCCGAAGCATAAAATACAATAAAAATACAACAGTTTTTCCACCGTATAACAGGAATAATTGCAACCGCTGTGAAGGTAATGGTCATTTCCACGTTCCGGGTAACCTAGGCTTCACTCTAGGGCGTTAGTCCACCAGATTGAATAGATAGGGCCTAAGAAGTCAACGCCAGAAGCATAAAATACATAATAAGTACAAGAGTTTTTCCATCGTATAAAATGGATAATTGCAGCCAGTGAGAAAGTAATGATCACCTCTACGTTCCGTGCAAACTAGGCTCCACTCTAGGGCGTTGCTCAACCACATCGAATAGTTAGGGCCTTAGAAGTCAATGCACGAAGCATAAAATACAATAAAGATACAACAGTTTTTCCATCGTATAGCTGGAATAACTCCAACCAGTGTGAATGTGATAGTCGTTTCCACGTTCCGGGCAACCTAGGCTTCAATCTAGGTCGTTGTTCCACCAGGTCGAATAGTTAGGGCCTAAGAAGTCAACGCCAGAAGCATAAAATACAATATATATACAACAGTTTTTCCATCGCATCAAACGAATAATTGCATCCAGTATGAAAGTAACGTTCATTTCTACGTTCCGGGCAGCTTGGGCTTCACTCTAGGACGTTGTTCCACCAGATCGAAAAGTTAGGGCCCAAGAAGTCAACGCCAGAAGCATAAAATACTCGAAAAATACAACAGTTTTTCCATCGTATAACAGGAATAATTGCAACCAGTGTGAAGGTAATGGTTATTTCTACGTTCCGGGCAACCTAGGCTTCACTCTAGGGCGTTGCTCCACCAGATCGAATACCTAGGGACTTAGATGTCAACGCCAGAAGCATACAATACAATAACAATACAACAGTTTTTCCATCGTATAACTGGAATTATTCCAACCAGTGTGAATGTGATAGTCGTTTCCACGTTCCGGGCAGCCTAGGCTTCAATCTAGGTCGTTCTTCCACCGGATCGAATAGTTACGGCCTTAGAAGTAAGCGCCAGAAGCATACAATACAATAAAAATACAACAGTTTTTCATCGTATAACGGGAATAATTGCAAGCAGCGTGAAAGTAATGGTTACTTCTACCTTCCGTGCAAGCTAGGCTCCACTCTAGGGCGTTGCTCCACCAGATCGAATACTTAGCGAGTTAGAAGTCAACGCACAAAGCATAAAATACAATAAAGGTACAACAGTTTTTCCATCGTATAACTGGAATAATTCCAACCAGTGTGAATGTGATAGTCTTTTCCACGTTCCGGGCAGCCTAGGCTTCAATCTAGGTCGTTCTTCCACCAGATCGAATAGTTAGGGCCTAAGTAGTCAACGCCAGAAGCATAAAATACAATAAAGATTCAACAGTTTTACCATCGTATAACAGAAGTAATTGCAGCCAGCGTGAAAGTTATGGTCATTTCTACGTTCCCGCAACCTAGGTTACACTCTAGGGAGTTGTTGCACTAGATCGAATAGATACGGAGTTAGAAGTCAACACCAGAAGCATAAAATACAATATAAATACAACAACATTTCCATCGTATAAAATGAATAATTGCAAACAGTGTGAAAGTAATGGTCATTTCTAGATTCCGTACAACCTTGGGACCACCCTAGGGCGTTGCTCCACCAGATCGAATAGTTAGGACCTAAGAAGTCAACGCCAGAAGCATAAAATACAATAAAAATACAACAGCTTTTCATCCTAATACAGGAATAATTGCAACCAGCGTGAAAGTAATGGTCACTTCTACGTTCCGTGCAACCTAGGGTCCACTCTAGGGCGTTGCTCCACCAGATCGAATAGCTGGGCCTAAGAAGCCAACGCCAGAAGCATAAAATACAATAAAAATACAACAGTTTTTCCACCGTATAACAGGAATAATTGCAACCACTGTGAAGGTAATGGTCATTTGTACGTTCCGGGCAACCTAGGCTTCACTCTAGGGCGTTAGTCCACCAGGTTGAATAGATAGGGCCTAAGAAGTCAACGCCAGAAGCATAAAATACTTAATAAGTACAAGAGTTTTTCCATCGTATAAAATGGATAATTGCAGCCAGTAAGAAAGTGATGATCACCTCTACATTCCGTGCAAACTAGGCTCCACTATAGGGCGTTGCTCTACCACATCGAATAGTTAGGGCCTTAGAAGTCAATGCACGAAGCATAAAATACAATAAAGATACAACAGTTTTTCCATCGTATAGCTGGAATAACTCCAACCAGTGTGAATGTGATAGTCGTTTCCACGTTCCGGGCAACCTAGGCTTCAATCTAGGTCGTTGTTCCACCAGGTCGAATAGTTAGGGCCTAAGATGTCAACGCCAGAAGCATAAAATACAATATATATACAACAGTTTTTCCATCGCATCAAACGAATAATTGCATCCAGTATGAAAGTAACGTTCATTTCTACGTTCCGGGCAGCTTGGGCTTCACTCTAGGACCTTGTTCCACCAGATCGAAAAGTTAGGGCCCAAGAAGTCAACGCCAGAAGCATAAAATACTCTAAAAATACAACAGTTTTTCCATCGTATAACAGGAATAATTGCAACCAGTGTGAAGGTAATGGTCATTTCTACGTTCCGGGCAACCTAGGCTTCACTCTAGGGCGTTGCTCCACCAGATCGAATACCTAGGGACTTAGAAGTCAACGCCAGAAGCATACAATACAATAAAAATACAACAGTTTTTCCATCGTATAACTGGAATAATTCCAACCAGTGTGAATGTGATAGTCGTTTCCACGTTCCGGGCAGCCTAGGCATCAATCTAGGTCGTTCTTCCACCGGATCGAATAGTTAGGGCCTTAGAAGTAAACGCCAGAAGCATACAATACAATAAAAATACAACAGTCTTTCATCGTATAACGGGAATAATTGCAAGCAGCGTGAAAGTAATGGTTACTTCTACCTTCCGTGCAACCTAGGCTCCACTCTAGGGCGTTGCTCCACCAGATCGAATACTTAGCGAGTTAGAAGTCAACGCACAAAGCATAAAATACAATAAAGCTACAACAGTTTTTCCATCGTATAACTGGAATAATTCCAACCAGTGTGAATGTGATAGTCTTTTCCACGTTCCGGGCAGCCTAGGCTTCAATCTATGTCGCTCTTCCACCAGATCGAATAGTTAGGGCCTAAGTAGTCAACGCCAGAAGCATAAAATACAATAAAGATTCAACAGTTTTACCATCGTATAACAGGAGTAATTGAAACCAGTGTGAAAGGCATGGCCATTTCTACGTTCTCGGCAACCTAGGCTTCACTCTGTGGCGTTGTGCCACCAGGTCGAATTGTTAGGGCCTTTGTAGTCAACGCCAGAAATATAAAATACAAAACAAATACAACAGTTTTTCCATCGTATAAAACGAATAATTTCAACCAGTGTGAAAGTTATGGTCATTTCTACGTTCCGGGCACCCTAAGCTTCACTCTAGGGCGTTGGTCCAACAGATCGAATAGTTAGGGCATTAGAAGTCAACGCCCGAAGCATAAAATACATAACAAATACAACAGTTTTTCCATCGTATAGAACGAATAATTGCAACCAGTGTGAAAGTTATGGCCATTTCTACGTTCCGGGCAACCTAGGGTCCACTATAGAGCGTTGCTCCACCACATCGAATAGCTACGGCCTTAGAAGCCAACGTCAGAAGTATAAAATACAATATAAATACAACAGCTTTTCCAGCGCATAAATTGAATAATCGCAAACAGTGTGAAAGTAACGTTCATTTCTACGGTCCGGGAAAGTTAGGCTTGACTCTTGGGCGTTGCTCCACCAGATCGAATAGTTAGAGCTTCAGAAGTCAACGCCAGAAGCATAAAATACAATATAAATACAACAGTTTATCCACCGTATAAAACGAATAATTGCATCCGATGTGAAATTAATGGCCATTTCTACGTTCCGGGCAAAGTAGGCGTCACTCTAGTGCGTTGCTCCAACAGATCGAATAGTTAGGGCCTTCGAAGTCAACGCCCGAAGCGTGAAATACAATAAAGATACAACAGTTTTTCCATCGTATAACAGGAGTAATTGCAACCAGTGTGAAAGGGATGGTCATTTCTACGTTCCGGGCAACCTAGGCTTCACTCTATGGCGTTGTGCCACCAGATCGAATTGTTAGGGCCTTTGATGTCAACGACAGAAATATAAAGTGCAAAACAAATACAACAGTTTTTCCATCGTATAAAACGAATAATTGCAAACAGTGTGAAAGTTATGGTCATTTCTATTTTCCGGGCAGCCTAGGCTTCACTATTGGGCGCTGCTCCACCACATCGAATAGCAACGGCCTTAGAAGCCAACGTCAGAAGCATAAAACACAATATAAATACAACAGCTTTTCCAGCGTATAAATTGAATAATTGCATCCAGTGTGAAAGTAATGGCCATTTCTTCGATCCGGGCAACCTAGGCTTCACTCTAGGGCGTTGCTCCAACAGATCGAATAGTTAGGGTCATAGAAGTCATTCGCCCGAAGCATAAAATACAATAAAGATACAACAGATTTTCAATCGTATGACAGGAGTAATTGCAGCCAGCGTGAAGGTTATGGTCATTTCTACGTTCCGGGCAACCTAGGCTTCAATCTAGGTCGTTCTTCCACCAGATCGAATAGTTAGGGCCTTAGAAGTCAACGCCGGAAGCATAAAATACAATAAAGATACAACAGCTTTTCCATCGTATAACAGGAGTAATTGCAGCCAGCGTCAAAGTTATGGTCATTTCTACATTCCGTGCAACCTTGAGTCCACTCTAGGGCGTTGCTCCACCAGATCGAATAGATAGGACCTAAGAAGTCAACGCCAGAAGCATAAAATACAATAAAAATACAACAGCTTTTCAATCGAATAACAGGAATAATTGCAACCACTGTGAAGGTAATGGTCATTTCTACGTCCCGAGCAACCGAGGCTTCACTCTAGGACGTTGCTCCACCAGATCGACTAGTTAGGGCCTTTGAAGTCAACGCCTGAAGCATAAAATACAATAAAGGTACAACAGTTTTTCCATCGTATAACAGGAATAACTGCATCCAGTGTGAAAGTGATGGTCATTTCTACGTTCCGTGCAACCTAGGCTCCACTCTAGGGCGTTGCTCCACCACATCGAATAGTTAGCGAGTTAGAAGTCAACGCACAAAGCATAAAATACAATAAAGCTACAACAGTTTTTCCATCGTATAACTGGAATAATTCCAACCAGTGTGAATATGATAGTCTTTTCCACGTTCCGGGCAGCCCAGGCTTCAATCTAGGTCGTTCTTCCACAAGATCGAATAGTTAGGGCCTAAGTAGTCAACGCCAGAATCATAAAATACAATAAAGATTCAACAGTTTTACCATCGTATAACAGAAGTAATTGCAGCCAGCGTGAAAGTTATGGTCATTTCTATGTTCCCGCAACCTAGGTTACACTCTAGGGAGTTGTTGCACTAGATCGAATAGATACGCAGTTAGAAGTCAACACCAGAAGCATAAAATACAATATAAATACAACAACTTTTCCATCGTATAAAATGAATAATTGCAAACAGAGTGAAAGTAATGGTCATTTCTAGATTCCGTGCAACCTTGGGTCCACCCTAGGGCGTTGCTCCACCAGATCGAATAGCTAGGACCTAAGAAGTCAACGCCAGAAGCATAAAATACAATAAAAATACAACAGCTTTTCATCGTAGTACAGGAATAATTGCAACCAGCGTGAAAGTAATGGTCACTTCTACGTTCCGTGCAACCTAGGCTCCACTCCAGGGCGTTGCTCCACAAGATCCAATAGTTAGGGCCTTAGAACTCAACGCCCGAAGCATAAAATACAATAAAGATACAACAGCTTTTCCATCGTATAACAGGAGTAATTGCAGCCAGCGTCAAAGTTATGGTCATTTCTACATTCCGTGCAACCTAGGGTCCACTCTGGGGCGTTGCTCCACCAGATAGAATTGTTAGGGCCTTAGAAGTCAACGCCAGAAGCATAAAATACAAAATAAATACAACAGTTTTACCAACGTATAAAACGAATAATTGCAACCAGTGTGAAGGTAATGGCCTTTTTCTACGTTCCGGGCAACCTAGGCTTCACACTAGGGCGTTGCTCCATCAGATCGAATAACTAGGGACTTAGAAGTCAACGCCAGAAGCATAAAATACAATAAAAATACAACAGTTTTTCATCGTATAACAGGAATAATTGCAACCAGCGTGAAAGCAATGGTCACTTGTACGTGCCGTGCAACCTAGGCTCCACTCTAGGGCGTTGCTCCACCAGATCGAATAGTTAGGGCCTTAGAAGTCAACGCACAAAGCATAAAATACAATAAAGATACAACAGTTTTTCCATCGTATAACTGGAATAATTCCAACCAGTGTGAATGTGATAGTCTTTTCCACGTTCCGGGCAGCCTAGGCTTCAATCTAGGTCGTTCTTCCACCAGATCGAATAGTTAGGGCCTAAGTAGTCAACGCCAGAAGCATAAAATACAATAAAGATTCAACAGTTTTACCATCGTATAACAGAAGTAATTGCAGCCAGCGTGAAAGTTATGGTCATTTCTACGTTCCCGCAACCTAGGTTACACTCTAGGGAGTTGTTGCACTAGATCGAATAGATACGGAGTCAGAAGTCAACACCAGAAGCATAAAATACAATATAAATACAACAACATTTCCATCGTATAAAATGAATAATTGCAAACAGTGTGAAAGTAATGGTCATTTCTAGATTCCGTACAACCTTGGGACCACCCTAGGGCGTTGCTCCACCAGATCGAATAGTTAGGACCTAAGAAGTCAACGCCAGAAGCATAAAATACAATAAAAATACAACAGCTTTTCATCGTAATACAGGAATAATTGCAACCAGCGTGAAAGTAATGGTCACTTCTACGTTCCGTGCAACCTAGGCTCCACTCTAGGTCGTTGCTCCACAAGATCCAATAGTTAGGGCCTTAGAAGTCAACGCCGGAAGCATAAAATACAATAAAGATACAGCAGTTTTTCCATCGTATAACAGGAGTAATTGCAGCCAGCGTCAAAGTTATGGTCATTTCTACATTCCGTGCAACCTAGGGTCCACTCTAGGGCGTTGCTCCACCAGACCGAATAGCTGGGCCTAAGAAGCCAACGCCAGAAGCATAAAATACAATAAAAATACAACAGTTTTTCCACCGTATAACAGGAATAATTGCAACCACTGTGAAGGTAATGGTCATTTGTACGTTCCGGGCAACCTAGGCTTCACTCTAGGGCGTTAGTCCACCAGGTTGAATAGATAGGGCCTAAGAAGTCAACGCCAGAAGCATAAAATACTTAATAAGTACAAGAGTTTTTCCATCGTATAAAATGGATAATTGCAGCCAGTAAGAAAGTAATGATCACCTCTACGTTCCGTGCAAACTAGGCTCCACTATAGGGCGTTGCTCAACCACATCGAATAGTTAGGGCCTTAGAAGTCAATGCACGAAGCATAAAATACAATAAAGATACAACAGTTTTTCCATCGTATAGCTGGAATAACTCCAACCAGTGTGAATGTGATAGTCGTTTCCACGTTCCGGGCAACCTAGGCTTCAATCTAGGTCGTTGTTCCACCAGGTCGAATAGTTAGGGCCTAAGATGTCAACGCCAGAAGCATAAAATACAATATATATACAACAGTTTTTCCATCGCATCAAACGAATAATTGCATCCAGTATGAAAGTAACGTTCATTTCTACGTCCCGGGCAGCTTGGGCTTCACTCTAGGACGTTGTTCCACCAGATCGAAAAGTTAGGGCCCAAGAAGTCAACGCCAGAAGCATAAAATACTCTAAAAATACAACAGTTTTTCCATCGTATAACAGGAATAATTGCAACCAGTGTGAAGGTAATGGTCATTTCTACGTTCCGGGCAACCTAGTCTTCACTCTAGGGCGTTGCTCCACCAGATCGAATACCTAGGGACTTAGAAGTCAACGCCAGAAGCATACAATACAATAAAAATACAACAGTTTTTCCATCGTATAACTGGAATAATTCCAACCAGTGTGAATGTGATAGTCGTTTCCACGTTCCGGGCAGCCTAGGCATCAATCTAGGTCGTTCTTCCACCGGATCGAATAGTTAGGGCCTTAGAAGTAAACGCCAGAAGCATACAATACAATAAAAATACAACAGTTTTTCATCGTATAACGGGAATAATTGCAAGCAGCGTGAAAGTAATGGTTACTTCTACCTTCCGTGCAACCTAGGCTCCACTCTAGGGCGTTGCTCCACCAGATCGAATACTTAGCGAGTTAGAAGTCAACGCACAAAGCATAAAATACAATAAAGCTACAACAGTTTTTCCATCGTATAACTGGAATAATTCCAACCAGTGTGAATGTGATAGTCTTTTCCACGTTCCGGGCAGCCTAGGCTTCAATCTAGGTCGCTCTTCCACCAGATCGAATAGTTAGGGCCTAAGTAGTCAACGCCAGAAGCATAAAATACAATAAAGATTCAACAGTTTTACCATCGTATAACAGAAGTAATTGAAACCAGTGTGAAAGGCATGGCCATTTCTACGTTCTCGGCAACCTAGGCTTCACTCTGTGGCGTTGTGCCACCAGGTCGAATTGTTAGGGCCTTTGTAGTCAACGCCAGAAATATAAAATACAAAACAAATACAACAGTTTTTCCATCGTATAAAACGAATAATTTCAACCAGTGTGAAAGTTATGGTCATTTCTACGTTCCGGGCACCCTAGGCTTCACTCTAGGGCGTTGGTCCAACAGATCGAATAGTTAGGGCATTAGAAGTCAACGCCCGAAGCATAAAATACATAACAAATACAACAGTTTTTCCATCGTATAGAACGAATAATTGCAACCAGTGTGAAAGTTATGGCCATTTCTACGTTCCGGGCAACCTAGGGTTCACTATAGGGCGTTGGTCCAACAGATCGAATAGCTAGGGCCTTAGAAGTCAACGCCCGAAGCATAAAATACAAAACAAATACAACAGCTCTTCCATCGTATAGAACGAATAATTGCAACCAGTGTGAAAGTTATGGTCATTTCTGCGTTCCGGGCATCCTAGGTTTCACTATAGGGCGTTGCTCCACCACATCGAATAGCTACGGCCTTAGAAGCCAACGTCAGAAGTATAAAATACAATATAAATACAACAGCTTTTCCAGCGCATAAATTGAATAATCGCAAACAGTGTGAAAGTAACGTTCATTTCTACGGTCCGGGAAAGTTAGGCTTGACTCTAGGGCGTTGCTCCACCAGATCGAATAGTTAGAGCTTCAGAAGTCAACGCCAGAAGCATAAAATACAATATAAATACAACAGTTTTTCCATCGTATAACAGGAATAATTGCAACCAGTGTGAAGGTAATGGTCATTTCTACGTTCCGGGCAACCTAGGCTTCACTCTAGGGCGTTGCTCCACCAGATCGAATACCTAGGGACTTAGAAGTCAACGCCAGAAGCATACAATACAATAAAAATACAACAGTTTTTCCATCGTATAACTGGAATAATTCCAACCAGTGTGAATGTGATAGTCTTTTCCACGTTCCGGGCAGCCTAGGCTTCAATCTAGGTCGCTCTTCCACCAGATCGAATAGTTAGGGCCTAAGTAGTCAACGCCAGAAGCATAAAATACAATAAAGATTCAACAGTTTTACCATCGTATAACAGGATTAATTGAAACCAGTGTGAAAGGCATGGCCATTTCTACGTTCTCGGCAACCTAGGCTTCACTCTGTGGCGTTGTGCCACCAGGTCGAATTGTTAGGGCCTTTGTAGTCAACGCCAGAAATATAAAATACAAAACAAATACAACAGTTTTTCCATCGTATAAAACGAATAATTTCAACCAGTGTGAAAGTTATGGTCATTTCTACGTTCCGGGCACCCTAGGCTTCACTCTAGGGCGTTGGTCCAACAGATCGAATAGTTAGGGCATTAGAAGTCAACGCCCGAAGCATAAAATACATAACAAATACAACAGTTTTTCCATCGTATAGAACGAATAATTGCAACCAGTGTGAAAGTTATGGCCATTTCTACGTTCCGGGCAACCTAGGGTCCACTATAGGGCGTTGGTCCAACAGATCGAATAGCTAGGGCCTTAGAAGTCAACGCCCGAGGCATAAAATACAAAACAAATACAACAGCTCTTCCATCGTATAGAACGAATAATTGCAACCAGTGTGAAAGTTATGGTCATTTCTGCGTTCCGGGCATCCTAGGTTTCACTATAGGGCGTTGCTCCACCACATCGAATAGCTACGGCCTTAGAAGCCAACGTCAGAAGTATAAAATACAATATAAATACAACAGCTTTTCCAGCGCATAAATTGAATAATCGCAAACAGTGTGAAAGTAACGTTCATTTCTACGGTCCGGGAAAGTTAGGCTTGACTCTAGGGCGTTGCTCCACCAGATCGAATAGTTAGAGCTTCAGAAGTCAACGCCAGAAGCATAAAATACAATATAAATACAACAGTTTATCCACCGTATAAAACGAATAATTGCATCCGATGTGAAATTAATGGCCATTTCTACGTTCCGGGCAAAGTAGGCGTCACTCTAGTGCGTTGCTCCAACAGATCGAATAGTTAGGGCCTTCGAAGTCAACGCCCGAAGCGTGAAATACAATAAAGATACAACAGTTTTTCCATCGTATAACAGGAGTAATTGCAACCAGTGTGAAAGGGATGGTCATTTCTACGTTCCGGGCAACCTAGGCTTCACTCTATGGCGTTGTGCCACCAGATCGAATTGTTAGGGCCTTTGATGTCAACGACAGAAATATAAAGTGCAAAACAAATACAACAGTTTTTCCATCGTATAAAACGAATAATTGCAAACAGTGTGAAAGTTATGGTCATTTCTATTTTCCGGGCAGCCTAGGCTTCACTATTGGGCGCTGCTCCACCACATCGAATAGCTACGGCCTTAGAAGCCAACGTCAGAAGCATAAAACACAATATAAATACAACAGCTTTTCCAGCGTATAAATTGAATAATTGCATCCAGTGTGAAAGTAATGGCCATTTCTTCGATCCGGGCAACCTAGGCTTCACTCTAGGGCGTTGCTCCAACAGATCGAATAGTTAGGGTCTTAGAAGTCATTCGCCCGAAGCATAAAATACAATAAAGATACAACAGATTTTCAATCGTATGACAGGAGTAATTGCAGCCAGCGTGAAGGTTATGGTCATTTCTACGTTCCGGGCAACCTAGGCTTCAATCTAGGTCGTTCTTCCACCAGATCGAATAGTTAGGGCCTTAGAAGTCAACGCCGGAAGCATAAAATACAATAAAGATACAACAGCTTTTCCATCGTATAACAGGAGTAATTGCAGCCAGCGTCAAAGTTATGGTCATTTCTACATTCCGTGCAACCTTGAGTCCACTCTAGGGCGTTGCTCCACCAGATCGAATAGATAGGACCTAAGAAGTCAACGCCAGAAGCATAAAATACAATAAAAATACAACAGCTTTTCAATCGAATAACAGGAATAATTGCAACCACTGTGAAGGTAATGGTCATTTCTACGTCCCGAGCAACCGAGGCTTCACTCTAGGACGTTGCTCCACCAGATCGACTAGTTAGGGCCTTTGAAGTCAACGCCTGAAGCATAAAATACAATAAAGGTACAACAGTTTTTCCATCGTATAACAGGAATAACTGCATCCAGTGTGAAAGTGATGGTCATTTCTACGTTCCGTGCAACCTAGGCTCCACTCTAGGGCGTTGCTCCACAAGATCGAATAGTTAGGGCCTTAGAAGTCAACGCCGGACGCATAAAATACAATAAATATACAACAGTTTTTCATCGTATAACAGGAATAATTGCAACCAGCGTGAAAGTAATGGTCACTTCTACGTTCCGTGCAACCTAGGCTCCACTCTAGGGCGTTGCTCCACAAGATCGAGTAATTAGGGCCTTAGAAGTCAACGCCGGAAGCATAAAATACAATAAAGATACAACAGTTTTTCCATCGTGTAACAGGAGTAATTTCAGCCAGCGTCAAAGTTATGGTCATTTCTACATACCGTGCCACCTAGGGTCCACTCTAGGGCGTTGCTCCACCAGATCGAATAGCTGGGCCTAAGAAGTCAACGCCAGAAGCATAAAATACAATAAAAATACAACAGTTTTTCCACCGTATAACAGGAATAATTGCAACCAGCGTGAAAGTAATGGTCACTTCTACGTTCCGTGCAACCTAGGCTCCACTCTAGGGCGTTGCTCCACAAGATCGAGTAATTAGGGCCTTAGAAGTCAACGCCGGAAGCATAAAATACAATAAAGATACAACAGTTTTTCCACCGTATAACAGGAATAATTGTAACCAGCGTGAAAGTAATGGTCACTTCTACGTTCCGTGCAACCTAGGCTCCACTCTAGGGCGTTGCTCCACAAGATCGAGTAATTAGGGCCTTAGAAGTCAACGCCGGAAGCATAAAATACAATAAAGATACAACAGTTTTTCCATCGTGTAACAGGAGTAATTTCAGCCAGCGTCAAAGTTATGGTCATTTCTACATACCGTGCCACCTAGGGTCCACTCTAGGGCGTTGCTCCACCAGATCGAATAGCTGGGCCTAAGAAGTCAACGCCAGAAGCATAAAATACAATAAAAATACAACAGTTTTTCCACCGTATAACAGGAATAATTGCAACCGCTGTGAAGGTAATGGTCATTTCCACGTTCCGTGCAAACTAGGCTCCACTCTAGGGCGTTGCTCCACCACATCGAATAGTTAGGGCCTTAGAAGTCAATGCACGAAGCATAAAATACAATAAAGATACAACAGTTTTTCCATCGTATAGCTGGAATAACTCCAACCAGTGTGAATGTGATAGTCGTTTCCACGTTCCGGGCAACCTAGGCTTCAATCTAGGTCGTTGTTCCACCAGGTCGAATAGTTAGGGCCTAAGAAGTCAACGCCAGAAGCATAAAATACAATATATATACAACAGTTTTTCCATCGCATCAAACGAATAATTGCATCCAGTATGAAAGTAACGTTCATTTCTACGTTCCGGGCAGCTTGGGCTTCACTCTAGGACGTTGTTCCACCAGATCGAAAAGTTAGGGCCCAAGAAGTCAACGCCAGAAGCATAAAATACTCTAAAAATACAACAGTTTTTCCATCGTATAACAGGAATAATTGCAACCAGTGTGAAGGTAATGGTCATTTCTACGTTCCGGACAACCTAGGCTTCACTCTAGGGCGTTGCTCCACCAGATCGAATACCTAGGGACTTAGAAGTCAACGCCAGAAGCATACAATACAATAAAAATACAACAGTTTTTCCATCGTATAACTGGAATAATTCCAACCAGTGTGAATGTGATAGTCGTTTCCACGTTCCGGGCAGCCTAGGCATCAATCTAGGTCGTTCTTCCACCGGATCGAATAGTTAGGGCCTTAGAAGTAAACGCCAGAAGCATACAATACAATAAAAATACAACAGTTTTTCATCGTATAACGGGAATAATTGCAAGCAGTGTGAAAGTAATGGTTACTTCTACCTTCCGTGCAACCTAGGCTCCACTCTAGGGCGTTGCTCCACCAGATCGAATACTTAGCGAGTTAGAAGTCAACGCACAAAGCATAAAATACAATAAAGCTACAACAGTTTTTCCATCGTATAACTGGAATAATTCCAACCAGTGTGAATATGATAGTCTTTTCCACGTTCCGGGCAGCCCAGGCTTCAATCTAGGTCGTTCTTCCACCAGATAGAATAGTTAGGGCCTAAGTAGTCAACGCCAGAATCATAAAATACAATAAAGATTCAACAGTTTTACCATCGTATAACAGAAGTAATTGCAGCCAGCGTGAAAGTTATGGTCATTTCTATGTTCCCGCAACCTAGGTTACACTCTAGGGAGTTGTTGCACTAGATCGAATAGATACGCAGTTAGAAGTCAACACCAGAAGCATAAAATACAATATAAATACAACAACTTTTCCATCGTATAAAATGAATAATTGCAAACAGTGTGAAAGTAATGGTCATTTCTAGATTCCGTGCAACCTTGGGTCCACCCTAGGGCGTTGCTCCACCAGATCGAATAGCTAGGACCTAAGAAGTCAACGCCAGAAGCATAAAATACAATAAAAATACAACAGCTTTTCATCGTAATACAGGAATAATTGCAACCAGCGTGAAAGTAATGGTCACTTCTACGTTCCGTGCAACCTAGGCTCCACTCCAGGGCGTTGCTCCACAAGATCCAATAGTTAGGGCCTTAGAACTCAACGCCCGAAGCATAAAATACAATAAAGATACAACAGCTTTTCCATCGTATAACAGGAGTAATTGCAGCCAGCGTCAAAGTTATGGTCATTTCTACATTCCGTGCAACCTAGGGTCCACTCTGGGGCGTTGCTCCACCAGATAGAATTGTTAGGGCCTTAGAAGTCAACGCCAGAAGCATAAAATACAAAATAAATACAACAGTTTTACCAACGTATAAAACGAATAATTGCAACCAGTGTGAAGGTAATGGCCTTTTTCTACGTTCCGGGCAACCTAGGCTTCACACTAGGGCGTTGCTCCATCAGATCGAATAACTAGGGACTTAGAAGTCAACGCCAGAAGCATAAAATACAATAAAAATACAACAGTTTTTCATCGTATAACAGGAATAATTGCAACCAGCGTGAAAGCAATGGTCACTTGTACGTTCCGTGCAACCTAGGCTCCACTCTAGGGCGTTGCTCCACCAGATCGAATAGTTAGGGCCTTAGAAGTCAACGCACAAAGCATAAAATACAATAAAGATACAACAGTTTTTCCATCGTATAACTGGAATAATTCCAACCAGTGTGAATGTGATAGTCGTTTCCACGTTCCGTGCAGCCTAGGCTTCAATCTAGGTCGTTCTTCCACCAGATCGAATAGTTAGGGCCTAAGAAGTCAACGCCAGAAGCATAAAATACAATAAAGGTTCAACAGTTTTTCCATCGTATAACAGGAGTAATTGCAGCCAGGGTGAAGGTTATGGCCATTTCTACGTTCCCGGCAACCTAGGCTACACTCTAGGGAGTTGTTCCACCAGATCGAATAGATACGGAGTTAGAAGTCAACGCCAGAAGCATAAAATACAATATAAATACAACAGTTTTTCAATCGTATAAATGAATAATTGCAAACAGTGTGAAAGTAATGGTCATTTCTACATTCCGTGCAACCTTGGGTCCACTCTAGGGCGTTGCTCCACCAGATCGAATAGTTATGACCTAAGAAGTCAACGCCAGAAGCATAAAATACAATAAAAATACAACAGCCTTTCCATCGTATAACAGGAATAATTGCAACCACTGTGAAGGTAATGGTCATTTCTACGTTCCGCGCAACCGAGGCTTCACTCTAGGACGTTGCTCCACCAGATCGCATAGTCAGGGCCTTTGAAGTCAACGCCTGAAGCATAAAATACAATAAAGGTACAACAGTTTTTCCATCGTATAACAGGAATAACTGCATCCAGTGTGAAAGTGATGGTCATTTCTACGTTCCGGGCAACCTAGGCTTCACTATATGGCGTTCTTCCACCAGATAGAATTGTTAGGGCCTTAGAAGGCAACGCCAGAAGCATAAAATACAATAAAAATACAACAGTTTTTCATCGTATAACAGGAATAATTGCAACCAGCGTGAAAGTAATGGTCTCTTCTACGTTCCGTGCAACCTAGGCTCCACTCTAGGGCGTTGCTCCACAAGATCCAATAGTTAGGGCCTTAGAAGTCAACGCCGGAAGCATGAAATACAATAAAGATACAAGAGTTTTTCCATCGTATAACAGGAGTAATTGCAGCCAGCATCAAAGTTATGGTCATTTCTACATTCCGTGCAACCTAGGGTCCACTCTATGGCGTTGTTCCACCAGATAGAATTGTTAGGGCCTTAGAAGTCAACGCCAGAAGCATAAAGTACAAAATAAATACAACAGTTTTTCCATCGTATAAAACGAATAATTGCAACCAGTTTGACGATAATGGCCTTTTCTACGTTCCGGGCAACCTAGGCTTCACACTAGGGCGTTGCTCCACCAGATCGAGTACCTAGGGACTTAGAAGTCAACGCCACAAGCATAAAATACAATATAATTACAACAGTTTTTCCATCGTATAAAACGAATAATTGCATCCAGTGTGAAAGCAATGGCCATTTCTACGTTCCGGGCAACCTAGGCGTCACTCTAGTGCGTTGCTCCAACAGATCGAATAGTTAGGGCCTTAGAAGTCAACGCCCGAAGCATGAAATACAATAAAGATACAACAGTTTTTCCATCGTATAACAGGAGTAATTGCAACCAGTGTGAAAGGGATGGTCATTTCTACGTTCCGGGCAACCTAGGCTTCACTCTATGGCGTTGTGCCACCAGATCGAATTGTTAGGGCCTTTGAAGTCAACGCCAGAAATATAAAATACAAAACAAATACAACAGTTTTTCCATCGTATAAAACGAATAATTGCAAACAGTGTGAAAGTTATGGTCATTTCTATTTTCCGGGCAGCCTAGGCTTCACTATAGGGCGCTGCTCCACCACATCGAATAGCTACGGCCTTAGAAGCCAGCGTCAGAAGCATAAAACACAATATAAATACAACAGCTTTTCCAGCGTATAAATTGAATAATTGCATCCAGTGTGAAAGTAATGGCCATTTTTTCGTTCCGGGCAACCTAGGCTTCACTCTAGGGCGTTGCTCCAACAGATCGAATAGTTAGGGCCTTAGAAGTCGACGCCCGAAGCATAAAATACAATAAAGATACAACAGTTTTTCCATCGTATAACAGGAGTAATTGCAACCAGTGTGAAAGGGATGGCCATTTCTACGTTCCGGGCAACCTAGGCTTCACTCTATATCGTTGTGCCACCAGATCGGATTGTTAGGGCCTAAGAAGTCAACGCCAGAAGCATAAAATACAATAAAGGTTCAACAGTTTTTCCATCGTATAACATGAGTAATTGCAGCCAGGGTGAAGGTTATGGTCATTTCTACGTTCCCGGCAACCTAGGCTATACTCTAGGGAGTTGTTCCACCAGATCGAATAGATACGGAGTTAGAAGTCAACGCCAGACGCATAAAATACAATATAAATACAACAGTTTTTCAATCGTATAAATGAAGAATTGCAAACAGTGTGAAAGTAATGGTCATTTCTACATTCCGTGCAACCTTGGGTCCACTCTAGGGCGTTGCTCCACCAGATCGAATAGTTATGACCTAAGAAGTCAACGCCAGAAGCATAAAATACAATAAAAATACAACAGCCTTTCCATCGTATAACAGGAATAATTGCAGCCACTGTGAAGGTAATGGTCATTCCTACGTTCCGCGCAACCGATGCTTCACTCTAGGACGTTGCTCCACCAGATCGCATAGTCAGGGCCTTTGAAGTCAACGCCTGAAGCATAAAATACAATAAAGGTACAACAGTTTTTCCATCGTATAACAGGAATAACTGCATCCAGTGTGAAAGTGATGGTCATTTCTACGTTCCGGGCAACCTAGGCTTCACTATATGGCGTTGTTCCACCAGATAGAATTGTTAGGGCCTTAGAAAGCTACGCCAGAAGCATAAAATACAATAAAAATACAACAGTTTTTCATCGTATAACAGGAATAATTGCAACCAGCTTGAAAGTAATGGTCTCCTCTACGTTCCGTGCAACCTAGGCTCCACTCTAGGGCGTTGCTCCACAAGATCCAATAGTTAGGGCCTTAGAAGTCAACGCCGGAAGCATAAAATACAATAAAGATACAAGAGTTTTTCCATCGTATAACAGGAGTAATTGCAGCCAGCGTCAAAGTTATGGTCATTTCTACATTCCGTGCAAACTAGGGTCCACTCTAGGGCGTTGTTCCACCAGATCGAATAGCTGGGCCTAAGAAGTCAACGCCAGAAGCATAAAATACAATAAAAATACAACAGCCTTTCCATCGTATAACAGGAATAATTGCAACCACTGTGAAGGTAATGGTCATTTCTACGTTCCGCGCAACCGAGGCTTCACTCTAGGACGTTGCTCCACCAGATCGCATAGTCAGGGCCTTTGAAGTCAACGCCTGAAGCATAAAATACAATAAGGTACAACAGTTTTTCCATCGTATAACAGGAATAACTGCATCCAGTGTGAAAGTGATGGTCATTTCTACGTTCCGGGCAACCTAGGCTTCACTGTATGGCGTTGTTCCACCAGATAGAATTGTTAGGGCCTTAGAAGGCAACGCCAGAAGCATAAAATACAATAAAAATACAACAGTTTTTCGTCGTATAACAGGAGTAATTGCAACCAGCGTGAAAGTAATGGTCTCTTCTACGTTCCGTGCAACCTAGGCTCCACTCTAGGGCGTTGCTCCCAAGATCCAATAGTTAGGGCCTTAGAAGTCAAAGCCGGAAGCATGAAATACAATAAAGATACAAGAGTTTTTCCATCGTATAACAGGAGTAATTGCAGCCAGCGTCAAGGTTATGGTCATTTCTACATTCCGTGCAACCTAGGGTCCACTCTATGGCGTTGTTCCACCAGATAGAATTGTTAGGGCCTCAGAAGTCAACGCCAGAAGCATCAAATACAAAATAAATACAACAGTTTTTCCATCGTATAAAACGAATAATTGCAACCAGTTTGACGATAATGGCCTTTTCTACGTTCCGGGCAACCTAGGCTTCACACTAGGGCGTTGCTCCACCAGATCGAGTACCTAGGGACTTAGAAGTCAACGCCACAAGCATAAAATACAATAAAAATAAAACAGTTTTTCATCGTATAACAGGAATAATTGCAACCAGCGTGAAAGTAATGGTCACTTCTACGTTCCGTGCAACCTAGGCTCCACTCTAGGGCGTTGCTCCACAAGATCCAATCGTTAGGGGCTTAGAAGTCAACGCCGGAAGCATAAAATACAATAAAGATACAACAGTTTTTCCATCGTATAACAGGAGTAATTGCAGCCAGCGTCAAAGTTATGGTCATTTCTACATTCCGAGCAACCTTGGGTCCACTCTAGGGCGTTGCTCCACCAGATAGAATTGTTAGGGCCTTAGAAGTCAACGCCAGAAGCATAAAATACAAAATAAATACAACAGTTTTAACAACGTATAAAACGAATAATTGCAACCAGTGTGAAGGTAATGGTATTTTCTACGTTCCGGGCAACCTAGGCTTCACTCTAGGGCGTTCCTCCACCAGATCGAATAGTTAGGGCCTAAGACGTCAACGCCAGAAGCATAAAATACAATATAAATACAACAGTTTTTCCATCGTATAAAACGAATAATTGCATCCAGTGTGAAAGCAATGGCCATTTCTACATTCCGGGCAACCTAGGCGTCACTCTAGTGCGTTGCTCCAACAGATCGAATAGTTAGGGCATTAGAAGTCAACGCCCGAAGCATGAAATACAATAAAGATACAACAGTTTTTCCATCGTATAACAGGAGTAATTGCAACCAGTCTGAAAGGGATGGTCATTTCTACGTTCCGGGCAACCTAGGCTTCACTCTATGGCGTTGTGCCACCAGATCGAATTGTTAGGGCCTTTGAAGTCAACGCCAGAAATATAAAATACAAAACAAATACAACAGTTTTTCCATCGTATAAAACGAATAATTGCAAACAGTGTGAAAGTTATGGTCATTTCTATTTTCCGGGCAGCCTAGGCTTCACTATAGGGCGCTGCTCCACCACATCGAATAGCTACGGCCTTAGAAGCCAGCGTCAGAAGCATAAAACACAATATAAATACAACAGCTTTTCCAGCGTATAAATTGAATAATTGCATCCAGTGTGAAAGTAATGGCCATTTTTTCGTTCCGGGCAACCTAGGCTTCACTCTAGGGCGTTGCTCCAACAGATCGAATAGTTAGGGCCTTAGAAGTCGACGCCCGAAGCATAAAATACAATAAAGATACAACAGTTTTTCCATCGTATAACAGGAGTAATTGCAACCAGTGTGAAAGGGATGGCCATTTCTACGTTCCGGGCAACCTAGGCTTCACTCTATATCGTTGTGCCACCAGATCGGATTGTTAGGGCCTAAGAAGTCAACGCCAGAAGCATAAAATACAATAAAGGTTCAACAGTTTTTCCATCGTATAACATGAGTAATTGCAGCCAGGGTGAAGGTTATGGTCATTTCTACGTTCCCGGCAACCTAGGCTATACTCTAGGGAGTTGTTCCACCAGATCGAATAGATACGGAGTTAGAAGTCAACGCCAGACGCATAAAATACAATATAAATACAACAGTTTTTCAATCGTATAAATGAAGAATTGCAAACAGTGTGAAAGTAATGGTCATTTCTACATTCCGTGCAACCTTGGGTCCACTCTAGGGCGTTGCTCCACCAGATCGAATAGTTATGACCTAAGAAGTCAACGCCAGAAGCATAAAATACAATAAAAATACAACAGCCTTTCCATCGTATAACAGGAATAATTGCAGCCACTGTGAAGGTAATGGTCATTCCTACGTTCCGCGCAACCGATGCTTCACTCTAGGACGTTGCTCCACCAGATCGCATAGTCAGGGCCTTTGAAGTCAACGCCTGAAGCATAAAATACAATAAAGGTACAACAGTTTTTCCATCGTATAACAGGAATAACTGCATCCAGTGTGAAAGTGATGGTCATTTCTACGTTCCGGGCAACCTAGGCTTCACTATATGGCGTTGTTCCACCAGATAGAATTGTTAGGGCCTTAGAAAGCTACGCCAGAAGCATAAAATACAATAAAAATACAACAGTTTTTCATCGTATAACAGGAATAATTGCAACCAGCTTGAAAGTAATGGTCTCCTCTACGTTCCGTGCAACCTAGGCTCCACTCTAGGGCGTTGCTCCACAAGATCCAATAGTTAGGGCCTTAGAAGTCAACGCCGGAAGCATAAAATACAATAAAGATACAAGAGTTTTTCCATCGTATAACAGGAGTAATTGCAGCCAGCGTCAAAGTTATGGTCATTTCTACATTCCGTGCAAACTAGGGTCCACTCTAGGGCGTTGTTCCACCAGATCGAATAGCTGGGCCTAAGAAGTCAACGCCAGAAGCATAAAATACAATAAAAATACAACAGCCTTTCCATCGTATAACAGGAATAATTGCAACCACTGTGAAGGTAATGGTCATTTCTACGTTCCGCGCAACCGAGGCTTCACTCTAGGACGTTGCTCCACCAGATCGCATAGTCAGGGCCTTTGAAGTCAACGCCTGAAGCATAAAATACAATAAGGTACAACAGTTTTTCCATCGTATAACAGGAATAACTGCATCCAGTGTGAAAGTGATGGTCATTTCTACGTTCCGGGCAACCTAGGCTTCACTGTATGGCGTTGTTCCACCAGATAGAATTGTTAGGGCCTTAGAAGGCAACGCCAGAAGCATAAAATACAATAAAAATACAACAGTTTTTCGTCGTATAACAGGAGTAATTGCAACCAGCGTGAAAGTAATGGTCTCTTCTACGTTCCGTGCAACCTAGGCTCCACTCTAGGGCGTTGCTCCCAAGATCCAATAGTTAGGGCCTTAGAAGTCAAAGCCGGAAGCATGAAATACAATAAAGATACAAGAGTTTTTCCATCGTATAACAGGAGTAATTGCAGCCAGCGTCAAGGTTATGGTCATTTCTACATTCCGTGCAACCTAGGGTCCACTCTATGGCGTTGTTCCACCAGATAGAATTGTTAGGGCCTCAGAAGTCAACGCCAGAAGCATCAAATACAAAATAAATACAACAGTTTTTCCATCGTATAAAACGAATAATTGCAACCAGTTTGACGATAATGGCCTTTTCTACGTTCCGGGCAACCTAGGCTTCACACTAGGGCGTTGCTCCACCAGATCGAGTACCTAGGGACTTAGAAGTCAACGCCACAAGCATAAAATACAATAAAAATAAAACAGTTTTTCATCGTATAACAGGAATAATTGCAACCAGCGTGAAAGTAATGGTCACTTCTACGTTCCGTGCAACCTAGGCTCCACTCTAGGGCGTTGCTCCACAAGATCCAATCGTTAGGGGCTTAGAAGTCAACGCCGGAAGCATAAAATACAATAAAGATACAACAGTTTTTCCATCGTATAACAGGAGTAATTGCAGCCAGCGTCAAAGTTATGGTCATTTCTACATTCCGAGCAACCTTGGGTCCACTCTAGGGCGTTGCTCCACCAGATAGAATTGTTAGGGCCTTAGAAGTCAACGCCAGAAGCATAAAATACAAAATAAATACAACAGTTTTAACAACGTATAAAACGAATAATTGCAACCAGTGTGAAGGTAATGGTATTTTCTACGTTCCGGGCAACCTAGGCTTCACTCTAGGGCGTTCCTCCACCAGATCGAATAGTTAGGGCCTAAGACGTCAACGCCAGAAGCATAAAATACAATATAAATACAACAGTTTTTCCATCGTATAAAACGAATAATTGCATCCAGTGTGAAAGCAATGGCCATTTCTACATTCCGGGCAACCTAGGCGTCACTCTAGTGCGTTGCTCCAACAGATCGAATAGTTAGGGCATTAGAAGTCAACGCCCGAAGCATGAAATACAATAAAGATACAACAGTTTTTCCATCGTATAACAGGAGTAATTGCAACCAGTCTGAAAGGGATGGTCATTTCTACGTTCCGGGCAACCTAGGCTTCACTCTATGGCGTTGTGCCACCAGATCGAATTGTTAGGGCCTTTGAAGTCAACGCCAGAAATATAAAATACAAAACAAATACAACAGTTTTTCCATCGTATAAAACGAATAATTGCAAACAGTGTGAAAGTTATGGTCATTTCTATTTTCCGGGCAGCCTAGGCTTCACTATAGGGCGCTGCTCCACCACATCGAATAGCTACGGCCTTAGAAGCCAGCGTCAGAAGCATAAAACACAATATAAATACAACAGCTTTTCCAGCGTATAAATTGAATAATTGCATCCAGTGTGAAAGTAATGGCCATTTTTTCGTTCCGGGCAACCTAGGCTTCACTCTAGGGCGTTGCTCCAACAGATCGAATAGTTAGGGCCTTAGAAGTCGACGCCCGAAGCATAAAATACAATAAAGATACAACAGTTTTTCCATCGTATAACAGGAGTAATTGCAACCAGTGTGAAAGGGATGGCCATTTCTACGTTCCGGGCAACCTAGGCTTCACTCTATATCGTTGTGCCACCAGATCGGATTGTTAGGGCCTAAGAAGTCAACGCCAGAAGCATAAAATACAATAAAGGTTCAACAGTTTTTCCATCGTATAACATGAGTAATTGCAGCCAGGGTGAAGGTTATGGTCATTTCTACGTTCCCGGCAACCTAGGCTATACTCTAGGGAGTTGTTCCACCAGATCGAATAGATACGGAGTTAGAAGTCAACGCCAGACGCATAAAATACAATATAAATACAACAGTTTTTCAATCGTATAAATGAAGAATTGCAAACAGTGTGAAAGTAATGGTCATTTCTACATTCCGTGCAACCTTGGGTCCACTCTAGGGCGTTGCTCCACCAGATCGAATAGTTATGACCTAAGAAGTCAACGCCAGAAGCATAAAATACAATAAAAATACAACAGCCTTTCCATCGTATAACAGGAATAATTGCAGCCACTGTGAAGGTAATGGTCATTCCTACGTTCCGCGCAACCGATGCTTCACTCTAGGACGTTGCTCCACCAGATCGCATAGTCAGGGCCTTTGAAGTCAACGCCTGAAGCATAAAATACAATAAAGGTACAACAGTTTTTCCATCGTATAACAGGAATAACTGCATCCAGTGTGAAAGTGATGGTCATTTCTACGTTCCGGGCAACCTAGGCTTCACTATATGGCGTTGTTCCACCAGATAGAATTGTTAGGGCCTTAGAAAGCTACGCCAGAAGCATAAAATACAATAAAAATACAACAGTTTTTCATCGTATAACAGGAATAATTGCAACCAGCTTGAAAGTAATGGTCTCCTCTACGTTCCGTGCAACCTAGGCTCCACTCTAGGGCGTTGCTCCACAAGATCCAATAGTTAGGGCCTTAGAAGTCAACGCCGGAAGCATAAAATACAATAAAGATACAAGAGTTTTTCCATCGTATAACAGGAGTAATTGCAGCCAGCGTCAAAGTTATGGTCATTTCTACATTCCGTGCAACCTAGGGTCCACTCTAGGGCGTTGTTCCACCAGATCGAATAGCTGGGCCTAAGAAGTCAACGCCAGAAGCATAAAATACAATAAAAATACAACAGCCTTTCCATCGTATAACAGGAATAATTGCAACCACTGTGAAGGTAATGGTCATTTCTACGTTCCGCGCAACCGAGGCTTCACTCTAGGACGTTGCTCCACCAGATCGCATAGTCAGGGCCTTTGAAGTCAACGCCTGAAGCATAAAATACAATAAGGTACAACAGTTTTTCCATCGTATAACAGGAATAACTGCATCCAGTGTGAAAGTGATGGTCATTTCTACGTTCCGGGCAACCTAGGCTTCACTGTATGGCGTTGTTCCACCAGATAGAATTGTTAGGGCCTTAGAAGGCAACGCCAGAAGCATAAAATACAATAAAAATACAACAGTTTTTCATCGTATAACAGGAGTAATTGCAACCAGCGTGAAAGTAATGGTCTCTTCTACGTTCCGTGCAACCTAGGCTCCACTCTAGGGCGTTGCTCCCAAGATCCAATAGTTAGGGCCTTAGAAGTCAAAGCCGGAAGCATGAAATACAATAAAGATACAAGAGTTTTTCCATCGTATAACAGGAGTAATTGCAGCCAGCGTCAAGGTTATGGTCATTTCTACATTCCGTGCAACCTAGGGTCCACTCTATGGCGTTGTTCCACCAGATAGAATTGTTAGGGCCTCAGAAGTCAACGCCAGAAGCATCAAATACAAAATAAATACAACAGTTTTTCCATCGTATAAAACGAATAATTGCAACCAGTTTGACGATAATGGCCTTTTCTACGTTCCGGGCAACCTAGGCTTCACACTAGGGCGTTGCTCCACCAGATCGAGTACCTAGGGACTTAGAAGTCAACGCCACAAGCATAAAATACAATAAAAATAAAACAGTTTTTCATCGTATAACAGGAATAATTGCAACCAGCGTGAAAGTAATGGTCACTTCTACGTTCCGTGCAACCTAGGCTCCACTCTAGGGCGTTGCTCCACAAGATCCAATCGTTAGGGGCTTAGAAGTCAACGCCGGAAGCATAAAATACAATAAAGATACAACAGTTTTTCCATCGTATAACAGGAGTAATTGCAGCCAGCGTCAAAGTTATGGTCATTTCTACATTCCGAGCAACCTTGGGTCCACTCTAGGGCGTTGCTCCACCAGATAGAATTGTTAGGGCCTTAGAAGTCAACGCCAGAAGCATAAAATACAAAATAAATACAACAGTTTTAACAACGTATAAAACGAATAATTGCAACCAGTGTGAAGGTAATGGTATTTTCTACGTTCCGGGCAACCTAGGCTTCACTCTAGGGCGTTCCTCCACCAGATCGAATAGTTAGGGCCTAAGACGTCAACGCCAGAAGCATAAAATACAATATAAATACAACAGTTTTTCCATCGTATAAAACGAATAATTGCATCCAGTGTGAAAGCAATGGCCATTTCTACATTCCGGGCAACCTAGGCGTCACTCTAGTGCGTTGCTCCAACAGATCGAATAGTTAGGGCATTAGAAGTCAACGCCCGAAGCATGAAATACAATAAAGATACAACAGTTTTTCCATCGTATAACAGGAGTAATTGCAACCAGTCTGAAAGGGATGGTCATTTCTACGTTCCGGGCAACCTAGGCTTCACTCTATGGCGTTGTGCCACCAGATCGAATTGTTAGGGCCTTTGAAGTCAACGCCAGAAATATAAAATACAAAACAAATACAACAGTTTTTCCATCGTATAAAACGAATAATTGCAAACAGTGTGAAAGTTATGGTCATTTCTATTTTCCGGGCAGCCTAGGCTTCACTATAGGGCGCTGCTCCACCACATCGAATAGCTACGGCCTTAGAAGCCAGCGTCAGAAGCATAAAACACAATATAAATACAACAGCTTTTCCAGCGTATAAATTGAATAATTGCATCCAGTGTGAAAGTAATGGCCATTTTTTCGTTCCGGGCAACCTAGGCTTCACTCTAGGGCGTTGCTCCAACAGATCGAATAGTTAGGGCCTTAGAAGTCGACGCCCGAAGCATAAAATACAATAAAGATACAACAGTTTTTCCATCGTATAACAGGAGTAATTGCAACCAGTGTGAAAGGGATGGCCATTTCTACGTTCCGGGCAACCTAGGCTTCACTCTATATCGTTGTGCCACCAGATCGGATTGTTAGGGCCTAAGAAGTCAACGCCAGAAGCATAAAATACAATAAAGGTTCAACAGTTTTTCCATCGTATAACATGAGTAATTGCAGCCAGGGTGAAGGTTATGGTCATTTCTACGTTCCCGGCAACCTAGGCTATACTCTAGGGAGTTGTTCCACCAGATCGAATAGATACGGAGTTAGAAGTCAACGCCAGACGCATAAAATACAATATAAATACAACAGTTTTTCAATCGTATAAATGAAGAATTGCAAACAGTGTGAAAGTAATGGTCATTTCTACATTCCGTGCAACCTTGGGTCCACTCTAGGGCGTTGCTCCACCAGATCGAATAGTTATGACCTAAGAAGTCAACGCCAGAAGCATAAAATACAATAAAAATACAACAGCCTTTCCATCGTATAACAGGAATAATTGCAGCCACTGTGAAGGTAATGGTCATTCCTACGTTCCGCGCAACCGATGCTTCACTCTAGGACGTTGCTCCACCAGATCGCATAGTCAGGGCCTTTGAAGTCAACGCCTGAAGCATAAAATACAATAAAGGTACAACAGTTTTTCCATCGTATAACAGGAATAACTGCATCCAGTGTGAAAGTGATGGTCATTTCTACGTTCCGGGCAACCTAGGCTTCACTATATGGCGTTGTTCCACCAGATAGAATTGTTAGGGCCTTAGAAAGCTACGCCAGAAGCATAAAATACAATAAAAATACAACAGTTTTTCATCGTATAACAGGAATAATTGCAACCAGCTTGAAAGTAATGGTCTCCTCTACGTTCCGTGCAACCTAGGCTCCACTCTAGGGCGTTGCTCCACAAGATCCAATAGTTAGGGCCTTAGAAGTCAACGCCGGAAGCATAAAATACAATAAAGATACAAGAGTTTTTCCATCGTATAACAGGAGTAATTGCAGCCAGCGTCAAAGTTATGGTCATTTCTACATTCCGTGCAACCTAGGGTCCACTCTAGGGCGTTGTTCCACCAGATCGAATAGCTGGGCCTAAGAAGTCAACGCCAGAAGCATAAAATACAATAAAAATACAACAGCCTTTCCATCGTATAACAGGAATAATTGCAACCACTGTGAAGGTAATGGTCATTTCTACGTTCCGCGCAACCGAGGCTTCACTCTAGGACGTTGCTCCACCAGATCGCATAGTCAGGGCCTTTGAAGTCAACGCCTGAAGCATAAAATACAATAAGGTACAACAGTTTTTCCATCGTATAACAGGAATAACTGCATCCAGTGTGAAAGTGATGGTCATTTCTACGTTCCGGGCAACCTAGGCTTCACTGTATGGCGTTGTTCCACCAGATAGAATTGTTAGGGCCTTAGAAGGCAACGCCAGAAGCATAAAATACAATAAAAATACAACAGTTTTTCATCGTATAACAGGAGTAATTGCAACCAGCGTGAAAGTAATGGTCTCTTCTACGTTCCGTGCAACCTAGGCTCCACTCTAGGGCGTTGCTCCCAAGATCCAATAGTTAGGGCCTTAGAAGTCAAAGCCGGAAGCATGAAATACAATAAAGATACAAGAGTTTTTCCATCGTATAACAGGAGTAATTGCAGCCAGCGTCAAGGTTATGGTCATTTCTACGTTCCGGGCAACCTAGGCTTCACTCTAGGGCGTTGCTCCACCAGATCGAATAGTTAGGGCCTAAGACGTCAACGCCAGAAGCATAAAATACAATATAAATACAACAGTTTTTCCATCGTATAAAACGAATAATTGCATCCAGTGTGAAAGCAATGGCCATTTGTACGTTCCGGGCAACCTAGGCGTCACTCTAGTGCGTTGCTCCAACAGATCGAATAGTTAGGGCCTTGGAAGTCAACGCCCGAAGCATGAAATACAATAAAGATACAACAGTTTTTCCATCGTATAACAGGAGTAATTGCAACCAGTGTGAAAGGGATGGTCATTTCTACGTTCCGGGCAACCTAGGATTCACTCTATGGCGTTGTGCCATCAGATCGAATTGTTAGGGCCTTTGAAGTCAACGCCAGAAATATAAAATACAAAACAAATACAACAGTTTTTCCATCGTATAAAACGAATAATTGCAAACGGTGTGAAAGTTATGGTCATCTATATTATCAGGGCAGCCTAGGCTTCACTATAGGTCGTTGCTCCACCACATCGAGTAGCTACGGCCTTAGAAGCCAACGTCAGAAGCATAAAATACAATTAAATACAACAGCTTTTCCAGCGTATAAATAGAATAATTGCAAACAGTGTGAAAGTAACGTTCATTTCTACGGTCCGGGAAAATTTGGCCTGAATCTAGGGCGTTGCTCCACCAGATCGAATAGTTAGAGCTTCAGAAGTCAACGCCAGAAGCATAAAATACAATATAAATACAACAGTTTATCCACCGTATAAAACGAATAATTGCATCCGATGTGAAATTAATGGCCATTTCTACGTTCCGGGCAACCTAGGCTTCACTCTAGGGCGTTGCTCCACCAGATCGAATAGTTAGGGCCTAAGACGTCAACGCCAGAAGCATAAAATACAATATAAATACAACAGTTTTTCCATCGTATAAAACGAATAATTGCATCCAGTGTGAAAACAATGGCCATTTCTACGTTCCGGGCAACCTAGGCGTCACTCTAGTGCGTTGCTCCAACAGATCGAATAGTTTGGGCCTTGGAAGCCAACGCCCGAAGCATGAAATACAATAAAGATACAACAGTTTTTCCATCGTATAATAGGAGTAATTGCAACCAGTGTGAAAGGGATGGTCATTTCTACGTTCCGGGCACCCTAGGCTTCACTCTATGGCGTTGTGCCACCAGATCGAATTGTTAGGTCCTTTGAAGTCAACGCCAGAAATATAAAATACAAAACAAATACAACAGCTTTTCCATCGTATAAAACGAATAATTGCAAACAGGGTGAAAGTTATGGTTATTTCCACATTCCGTGCAACCTAGGCTCCACTCTAGGGCGCTGCTCCACCAGATCGAATAGTTTGGGCCCAAGAAGTCAACGCCAGAAGCATAAAGTACACTAAAAATACAACAGTTTTTCCATCGTATAAAACGAATAATTGCATCCAGTGTGAAACCAATGGCCATTTCTACGTTCCGGGCAACCTAGGCGTCACGCTAGTGCGTTGCTCCAACAGATCGAATAGTTAGGGCATTAGAAGTCAACGCCCGAAGCATAAAATACAATAAAGATACAACAGTTTTTCCATCGTATAACAGGTGTAATTGCAACCAGTGTGAAAGGGATCGTCATTTCTACGTTCCGGGCAACCTAGGCTACACTCTATGGCGTTGTGCCACCAGATCGAATTGTTAGGGCCTTTGAAGTCAACGCCCGAAGCATAAAATACAATAAAAATACAACGGCTTTTCCGTCGTATAAAACGAATAATTGCAACCAGTGTGAAAGCAATGGCCATTTCTACGTTCCGGGCAACCTAGGCGTCACTCTAGGGCGTTGCTCCAAGAGATCGAATAGTTAGGGCCTTAGAAGTCAACGCACGAAGCATAAAATACAATAAAGATACAACAGTTTTTCCATCGTATAACAGGAGTAATTGCAACCAGTGTGAAAGGGATGGTCATTTCTACGTTCCGGGCAACCTAGGCTTCACACTATGGCGTTGTGCCACCAGATCGAATTGTTAGGGCCTTTGAAGTCAACGTCAGAAATATAAAATACAAAACAAATACAACAGTTTTTCCATCGCATAGAACGAATAATTGCAAACAGTGTGAAAGTTATGGTCATTTCTATTTTCCGGGCAGCCTAGGCTTCACTATAGGGCGCTGCTCCACCACATCGAATAGCTACGGCCTTAGAAGCCAACGTCAGAAGCATAAAATACAATATAAATACAACAGCTTTTCCTGCGTATAAATTGAATAATTGCGTTCAGTGTGAAAGTAATGGCCATTTCTTCGTTCCGCGCAAGCTAGGCTTCACTCTAGGGCGTTGCTCCAACAGATCGAATAGTTAGGGCCTTAGAAGTCAACGCACGAAGCATAAAATACAATAAAGATACAACAGATTTTCAATCGTATGACAGGAGTAATTGCAGCCAGCGTGAAGGTTATGGTCATTTCTACGTTCCGGGCAACCTAGGCTTCAATATGGGGAGTTGTTCCACCAGACCGAATAGCTACGGAGTTAGAAGTCAACGCCAGAAGCATAAAATACAATATAAATACAACAACTTTTCCATCGTGTAAAATGAATAATTGCAAACAGTGTGAAAGTAATTGTCATTTCTACATTCCGTGTAACCTAGGCTTCACTGTAGGACGTTGCTCTACCGGATCGAATAGTTAGGGCCCAAGAAGTCAACGCCAGAAGCATAAAATACACTAAAAATACAGCAGTTTTTCCATCGTATAAAACGAATAATTGCATCCCGTGTGAAAGCAATGGCCATTTCTACGTTCCGGGCAACCTAGGCGTCACTCTAGTGCGATGCTCCAACAGATCAAATAGTTAGGGCATTAGAAGTCACCGCCCGAAGCATAAAATACAATAAAGATACAACAGTTTTTCCAACGTATAACAGGAGTAATTGCAACCAGTGTGAAAGGGATGGTCATTTCTACGTTCCGGGCTACCTAGGCTTCACTCTATGGCGTTGTGCCACCACATCGTATTGTTAGGGCCTTAGAAGTCAACGCCCGAAGCATAAAATACAATAAAGATACAACAGATTTTCAATCGTATGACAGGAGTAATTGCAGCCAGCGTGAAGGTTATGGTCATTTCTACGTTCCGGGCAACCTAGGCTTGAATATAGGGAGTTGTTCCACCAGACCGTATAGCTACGGAGTTAGAAGTCAACGCCAGAAGCATAAAATACAATATAAATACAACAACTTTTCCATCGTGTAAAATGAATAATTGCATCCCGTGTGAAAGCAATGGCCATTTCTACGTTCCGGGCAACCTAGGCGTCACTCTAGTGCGTTGCTCCAACAGATCAAATAGTTAGGGCATTAGAAGTCACCGCCCGAAGCATAAAATACAATAAAGATACAACAGTTTTTCCAGCGTATAGAAGGAGTAATTGCAACCAGTGTGAAAGGGATGGTCATTTCTACGTTCCGGGGAACCTAGGCTTCACTCTATGGCGTTGTGCCACCAGATCGAATTGTTAGGACCTTTGAAGTCAACGCCAGAAATATAAAATACAAAACAAATACAACAGTTTTTCCATCGTATAAAACGAATAATTGCAAACAGTGTGGAAGTTATGGTCATTTCTATTTTCCGGGCAACCTAGGCTTCACTATATGGCGTTACTCCACCACATCGAATAGCTACGGGCTTAGAAGCCAATGTCAGAAACATAAAATACAATATAAATACAACAGCTTTTCCAGCGTTCAAATTGAATAATTGCATCCAATGTGAAGGTAATGGCCATTTCTACGTTCCGAGCAACATAGGCTTCACTCTAGGGCGTTGCTCCACCAGATCGAATAGTTAGGGCCTTAGAAGTCAACGCCCGAAGCATAAAATACAATAAAGATACAACTGATTTTCAATCGTATAGCTGGAGTAATTGCAGCCAGCGTGAAGGTTATGGTCATTTCTACGTTCCGGGCAACCTAGGCTTCAATATAGGGAGTTGTTCCACCAGACCGAATAGCTACGGAGCTAGAAGTCAACGCCAGAAGCATAAAATACAATATGAATACAACAACTTTTCCACCGTATAAAATGAATAACTGCAAACAGTGTGAAAGTAATGGCCATTTCCATTTTCCGGGCAACCTAGGCTTCACTATAGGGCGTTGCTCCACCACATCGAATAGCTACGGCCTTAGAAGCCAATGTCAGAAGCATAAAATACAATATAAATACAACAGCTTTTCCAGCGTTCAAATTGAATAATTGCAAACAGTGTGAAAGTAACGTCCATTACTACGTTCCGGACAACTTAGGCTTGACTCTAGGGCGTTGTCCCACCAGATCGAATTGTTAGGGCCTAAGAAGTCAACGCCAGAAGCATAAAATACAATAAAAATACAACGGTTTTTCCATCGAATAAAACGAATAATTGCAACCAGTGTGAAGGTAATGGTCTTTTCTACGCTCCGGGCAACCTAGGCTTCAATCTAGGTCGTCGTTCCACAAGATCGAACAGTTAGGGCCTAAGAAGTCAACGCCAGAAGCATATAATACAATATAAATACAACAGTTTTTCCATCGTATAAAACGAATAATTGCATCCAGTGCGAAAGTAATGGCCATTTCTACGTTCCGGGCAAACTAGGCTTCACTCTAGGGCGTTGGTACAACAGATCGAATAGTTAGGGCCTAAGACGTCAACGCTAGAAGCATAAAATACAATATAAATGCAACAGCTTTTCCATCGTATAAAACGAATAATTGCAAACAGTGTGAAAGTTATGGTCATTTCTATTTTCCGGGCAGCCTAGGCTTCACTATAGGGCGCTGCTCCACCACATCGAATAGCTACGGCCTTAGAAGCCAACGTCAGAAGCATAAAATACAATATAAATACAACAGCTTTTCCTGCGTATAAATTGAATAATTGCATCCAGTGTGAAAGTAATGGCCATTTCTTCGTTCCGCGCAACCTAGGCTTCACTCTAGGGCGTTGCTCCAACAGATCGAATAGTTAGGGCCTTAGAAGTCAACGCCCGAAGCATAAAATACAATAAAGATACAACAGATTTTCAATCGTATGACAGGAGTAATTGCAGCCAGCGTGAAGGTTATGGTCATTTCTACGTTCCGGGCAACCTAGGCTTGAATATAGGGAGTTGTTCCACCAGACCGAATAGCTACGGAGTTAGAAGTCAACGCCAGAAGCATAAAATACAATATAAATACAACAACTTTTCCATCGTGTAAAATGAATAATTGCATCCCGTGTGAAAGCAATGGCCATTTCTACGTTCCGGGCAACCTAGGCGTCACTCTAGTGCGTTGCTCCAACAGATCAAATAGTTAGGGCATTAGAAGTCACCGCTCGAAGCATAAAATACAATAAAGATACAACAGTTTTTCCAGCGTATAGAAGGAGTAATTGCAACCAGTGTGAAAGGGATGGTCATTTCTACGTTCCGGGGAACCTAGGCTTCACTCTATGGCGTTGTGCCACCAGATCGAATTGTTAGGACCTTTGAAGTCAACGCCAGAAATATAAAATACAAAACAAATACAACAGTTTTTCCATCGTATAAAACGAATAATTGCAAACAGTGTGGAAGTTATGGTCATTTCTATTTTCCGGGCAACCTAGGCTTCACTATATGGCGTTACTCCACCACATCGAATAGCTACGGGCTTAGAAGCCAATGTCAGAAACATAAAATACAATATAAATACAACAGCTTTTCCAGCGTTCAAATTGAATAATTGCATCCAATGTGAAGGTAATGGCCATTTCTACGTTCCGAGCAACATAGGCTTGACTCTAGGGCGTTGTCCCACCAGATCGAATTATTAGGGCCTAAGAAGTCAACGCCAGAAGCATAAAATACAATAAAAATACAACGGTTTTTCCATCGAATAAAACGAATAATTGCAACCAGTGTGAAGGTAATGGTCTTTTCTACGCTCCGGGCAACCTAGGCTTCAATCTAGGTCGTCGTTCCACAAGATCGAACAGTTAGGGCCTAAGAAGTCAACGCCAGAAGCATAAAATACAATAAAAATACAACGGTTTTTCCATCGAATAAAACGAATAATTGCAACCAGTGTGAAGGTAATGGTCTTTTCTACGATCCGGGCAACCTAGGCTTCAATCTAGGTCGTCGTTCCACAAGATCGAACAGTTAGGGCCTAAGAAGTCAACGCCAGAAGCATAAAATACAATATAAATACAACAGTTTTTCCATCGTATAAAACGAATAATTGCATCCAGTGCGAAAGTAATGGCCATTTCTACGTTCCGGGCAACCTAGGCTTCACTCTAGGGCGTTGGTCCAACAGATCGAATAGTTAGGGCCTAAGACGTCAACGCCAGAAGCATAAAATACAATATAAATACAACAGCTTTTCCATCGTATAAAACGAATAATTGCATCCAGTACGAAAGTAATGGCCATTTCTACGTTCCGGGCAACCTAGGCTTCACTCTAGGACGTTGCTCCACCAGATCGAATAGTTAGGGCCTAAGACGACAACGCCAGAAGCATAGAACACAATATAAATACAACAGCTTTTCCAGCGTATAAATTGAATAATTGCAAACAGTGTGAAAGTAACGTTCATTTCTACGTTCCGGGCAACTTAGGCTTGACTCTAGGGCGTTGCTCCACCAGATCGAATAGTTAGGGCTTTAGAAGTCAGCGCCGGAAGCATAAAATACAATATAAATACAAGAGTTTTTCCATCGTATAAAACGAATAATTGCATCCAATTTGAAAGTAATGGCCATTTCTACGTTCCGGGCAACCTAGGCTTCGCTCTAGGTCGTTGCTCCACCAGATCGAATAGTTAGGGCCTTAGAAGTCAACGCCCGAAGCAGAAAATACAAAAAAGATACAACAGATTTTCAACCGTATAATAGGAGGAATTGCAGCCAGCGTGAATGTTATGGTCATTTCTACGTTCCGGGCTACCTAGGCTTCACTCTATGGCGTTGTGCCACCAGATCGAATTGTTAGGGCCTTTGAAGTCAAGGCCACAAATATAAAATACAAAACAAATACAACAGTTTTTCCATCGTATAAAACGAATAATTGCAAACAGTGTGAAAGTCATGGTCATTTCTATTTTCCGGGCAGCCTAGGCTTCACTATAGGGCGTTGCTCCATCACATCGAATAGCTACGGAATTAGAAGCCAACGTCAGAAGCATAAAATACAATATAAATACAGCTTTTCCGGCGTATAAATTGAATAATTGCATCCAGTGTGAAAGTAATGGCCATTTCTACGTTCCGGGCAACCTAGGCTTCACTCTAGGGCGTTGCTCCAACAGATCGAATAGTTAGGGCTTGGAAGTCAACGCCCGAAGCATAAAATACAATAAACGTACAACAGACTTTCAATCGTATGACAGGAGTAATTGCAGCCAGCGTGAAGGTTATGGTCATTTCTACGTTCCGGGCAACCTGGGCTTCAATATAGGGAGTTGTTCCACCAGACTGAATAGCTACGGAGCTAGAAGTCAACGCTAGAAGAATAAAATACACTAAAAATACAACAGTTTTTCCATCGTATAAAAGGAATAATTGCATCCAGTGTGAAAATAATGGCCATTTCTACGTTCCGGGCAACCTAGGCGTCACTCTAGTGCGCTGCTCCGACAGATCGAATAGTTAGGGCCTTAGAAGTGAACGCCCGAAGCATAAAATACAATAAAGATACAACAGTTTTTCCGTCTTATAACAGGAGTAATTGCAACCAGTGTGAGAGTAACGTTCATTACTACGTTCCGGGCTACTTAGGCTTGACTCTAGGGCGTTGCTCCACCAGAGCGAATAGTTAGAGCATTAGAAGTCAACGCCAGAAGCATAAAATACAATATAAATACAACAGTCTATCCATCGTATAAAACGAATAATTGCATCCAGTGTGAAAGTAATGGCCATTTCTACGTTCCGGGCAACCTAGGCGTCACTCTAGTGCGTTGCTCCAACAGATCGAATAGTTAGGGCCTTAGAAGTCAAAGTACGAAGCATAAAATACAATAAAGATACACAGTTTTTCCATCGTATAACAGGCGTAATTGCAACCAGTGTGAAAGGGATGGTCATTTCTACGTTCCGGGCAGCCTAGGCTTCTCTCTAGGGCGTTAGTCCACCAGATCGAATAGTTAGGGCCTAAGAAGTCAACGCCAGAAGCATAAAATACATAATAAATAAAAGAGTTTTTCCATCGTATAAAACGAATAATTGCAACCGATGTGAAAGTAATGGCCATTTCTACGTTCCGGGCAACCTTGGCTTCACTCTAGGGCGTTGCTCCACCAGATCGAATAGTTAGGGCCTAAGACGTCAGCGCCAGAAGCATAAAATACAATATAAATACAACAGTTTTTCCATCGTATAAAACGAATAATTGCATCCAGTGCGAAAGTAATGGCCATTTCTACGCTCCGGGCAACCTAGGCTTCACTCTAGGGCGTAGCTCCACCAGATCGAATAGTTAGGGCCTAAGACGACAACGCCAGAAGCATAGAACACAATATAAATACAACAGCTTTTCCAGCGTATAAATTGAATAATTGCAAACAGTGTGAAAGTAACGTTCATTTCTACGTTCCGGGCAACTTAGGCTTGACTCTAGGGCGTTGCTCCACCAGATCGAATAGTTAGGGCTTTAGAAGTCAGCGCCGGAAGCATAAAATACAATATAAATACAAGAGTTTTTCCATCGTATAAAACGAATTATTGCATCCAATTTGAAAGTAATGGCCATTTCTACGTTCCGGGCAACCTAGGCTTCGCTCTAGGGCGTTGCTCCACCAGATCGAATAGTTAGGGCCTTAGAAGTCAACGCCCGAAGCATAAAATACAATAAAGATACAACAGATTTTCAACCGTATAACAGGAGGAATTGCAGCCAGCGTGAATGTTATGGTCATTTCTACGTTCCGGGCTACCTAGGCTTCACTCTATGGCGTTGTGCCACCAGATCGAATTGTTAGGGCCTTTGAAGTCAAGGCCACAAATATAAAATACAAAACAAATACAACAGTTTTTCCATCGTATAAAACGAATAATTGCAAACAGTGTGAAAGTCATGGTCATTTCTATTTTCCGGGCAGCCTAGGCTTCACTATAGGGCGTTGCTCCACCACATCGAATAGCTACGGAATTAGAAGCCAACGTCAGAAGCATAAAATACAATATAAATACAGCTTTTCCAGCGTATAAATTGAATAATTGCATCCAGTGTGAAAGTAATGGCCATTTCTACGTTCCGGGCAACCTAGGCTTCACTCTAGGGCGTTGCTCCAACAGATCGAATAGTTAGGGCTTGGAAGTCAACGCCCGAAGCATAAAATACAATAAACGTACAACAGACTTTCAATCGTATTACAGGAGTAATTGCAGCCAGCGTGAAGGTTATGGTCATTTCTACGTTCCGGGCAACCTAGGCTTCAATATAGGGAGTTGTTCCACCAGACTGAATAGCTACGGAGCTAGAAGTCAACGCCAGAAGAATAAAATACACTAAAAATACAACAGTTTTTCCATCGTATAAAAGGAATAATTGCATCCAGTGTGAAAGCAATGGCCATTTCTACGTTCCGGGCAACCTAGGCGTCACTCTCGTGCGCTGCTCCGACAGATCGAATAGTTAGGGCCTTAGAAGTGACCGCCCGAAGCATAAAATACAATAAAGATACAACAGTTTTTCCGTCTTATAACAGGAGTAATTGCAACCAGTGTGAAAGTAACGTTCATTACTACGTTCCGGGCTACTTAGGCTTGACTCTAGGGCGTTGCTCCACCAGAGCGAATAGTTAGAGCATTAGAAGTCAACGCCAGAAGCATAAAATACAATATAAATACAACAGTCTATCCATCGTATAAAACGAATAATTGCATCCAGTGTGAAAGTAATGGCCATTTCTACGTTTCGGGCAACCTAGGCGTCACTCTAGTGCGTTGCTCCAACAGATCGAATAGTTAGGGCCTTAGAAGTCAAAGTACGAAGCATAAAATACAATAAAGATACACAGTTTTTCCATCGTATAACAGGCGTAATTGCAACCAGTGTGAAAGGGATGGTCATTTCTACGTTCCGGGCAGCCTAGGCTTCTCTCTAGGGCGTTAGTCCACCAGATCGAATAGTTAGGGCTTAAGAAGTCAACGCCAGAAGCATAAAATACATAATAAATAAAAGAGTTTTTCCATCGTATAAAACGAATAATTGCAACCGATGTGAAAGTAATGGCCATTTCTACGTTCCGGGCAACCTAGGCTTCACTCTAGGGCGTTGCTCCACCAGATCGATTAGTTAGGGCTTTAGAAGTCAGCGCCGGAAGCATAAAATACAATATAAATACAACAGTTTTTCCATCGTATAAAACGAATAATTGCATCCAGTGCGAAAGTAATGGCCATTTCTACGTTCCGGGCAACCTAGGCTTCACTCTAGGGCGTTGCTCCACCAGATCGAATAGTTAGGGCCTAAGACGTCAACGCCAGAAGCATAAAATACAATATAAATACAACAGTTTTTCCATCGTATAAAACGAATAATTGCATCCAGTGCGAAAGTAATGGCCATTTCTACGTTCCGGGCAACCTAGGCTTCACTCTAGGGCGTTGCTCCACCAGATCGAATAGTTAGGGCCTAAGACGACAACGCCAGAAGCATAGAACACAATATAAATACAACAGCTTTTCCAGCGTATAAATTGAATAATTGCAAACAGTGTGAAAGTAACGTTCATTTCTACGTTCCGGGCAACTTAGGCTTGACTCTAGGGCGTTGCTCAAACAGATCGAATATTTAGGGCTATAGAAGTCAGCGCCGGAAGCATAAAATACAATATAAATACAACAGTTTTTCCATCGTATAAAACGAATAATTGCATCCAATTTGAAAGTAATGGCCATTTCTACGTTCCGGGCAACCTAGGCTTCGCTCTAGGGCGTTGCTCCACCAGATCGAATAGTTAGGGCCTTAGAAGTCAACGCCCGAAGCATAAAATACAATAAAGGTACAACAGTTTTTCCGTCATATAACAGGAGTAATTGCAACCAGTGTGAAAGGGATGGTCATTTCTACGTTCCGGGCAACCTAGGCTTCACTCTATGGCGTTGTGCCACCATATCGAACTGTTAGGGCCTTTGAAGTCAACGCCAGAAATATAGAATACAAAACAAATACAACAGTTTTTCCATCGTATAAAACGTATAATTGCAAACAGTGTGAAAGTTATGGTCATTTCTATTTTCCGGGCAACCTAGGCTTCACTATAGGGCGTTGCTCCACCACATCGAATAGCTACGGCCTTAGAAGCCAACGTCAGAAGCATAAAATACAACATAAATACAGCTTTTCCAGCGTATAAATTGAATAATTGCATGCAGTGTGAAAGTAATGGCCATTTCTACGTTCCGGGCACCCTAGGCTTCACTCTAGGGCGTTGCTCCAACAGATCGAATAGTTAGGGCCTTAGAAGTCAACGCCAGAAGCATAAAATACAATAAAGATACAACAGTTTTCCCATCGTATAACAGGAGTATTTGCAACCAGTGTGAAAGGGATGGTCATTTCTACGTTCCGGGCAACCTAGGCTTCACTCTATGGCGTTGTGCCACAATATCGAACTGTTAGGGCCTTTGAAGTGAACGCCAGAAATATAGAATACAAAACAAAGACAACAGTTTTTCCATCGTTTAAAACGAATAAGTGCAGACAGTGTTAAAGTTATGGTCATTTCTATTTTCCGGGGAACCTAGGCTTCACTATAGGGCGTTGCTCCACCACATCGAACAGCTACGGCCTTAGAAGCCAACGTCAGAAGCATAAAACGCAATATAAGTACAACAGCTTTTCCAGCGTATAAATTGAATAATTGCAAACAGTGTGAAAGTAACGTTCAGTTCTACGTTCCGGGCAACTTAGTCTTGACTCTAGGGCGTTGCTCCACCAGATCGAATAGTAAGGGCTTTAGACGTCAGCGCCGGAAGCATAAAATACAATATAGATACAACAGTTTTTCCATCGTATAAAACGAATAATTGCATCCAATGCGAAAGTAATGGCCATTTCTACGTTCCGGGCAACCTAGGCTTCGCTCTAGGGCGTTGCTGCACCAGATCGAATAGTTAGGGCCTTAGAAGTCAGCGCACGAAACATAAAATGCAAAATAAGTAGAACAGTTTTTCCATCGTATAAAACGAATAATTGCAGCCAGTGTGAAAGTAATGATCACTTCTACGTTCCGTGCAAACTTGGCTCCACTCTAGGGAGTTGCTCCACCAGATCGAATAGTTAGGGCCTTAGAAGCCAACGCACGAAGCATAAAATAAAATAAAGATACAACAGTTTTTCCATCGTATAGCTGGAATAATTCCAACCAGTGTGAATGTGATAGTCATTTCTACGTTCCGGGCCAGCTAGGTTTCAATCTAGGGCGCTGATCCACCAGACCGAATAGTTAGGGCCTAAGAAGTCAACGCCAGAACCATAAAATACAATATAAATACAACAGTTTTTTATCGTATAAAACGAATAATTGCATCCAGTGTGAAAGTAATGGCCATTTCTACGTTCCGGGCAACCTAGGCTTCACTCTAGGGCGTTGGTCCAACAGATCGAATAGTTAGGGCCTTAGAAGTCAACGCCCGAAGCATAAAATACAAAACAAATACAACAGTTCTTCCATCGTATAGAACGAATAATTGCAGCCAGCGTGATGGTTATGGTCATTTCTACGCTCCGGGCAACCTAGGCTTCAATATAGGGAGTTGTTCCACCAAACCGAATAGCTACGGAGTTAGAAGTCAACGCCAGAAGCATAAAATACAATATAAATACAACAACTTTTCCAACGTATAAAATGAATAATTGCAAACAGTGTGAAAGTAATGGACATTTCTACATTCCGTGCAAACTAGGCTCCACTCTAGGGCGTTGCTCCACCAGATCGAATAGTTAGGGCCCAAGACGTCAACGCCAGAAGCATAAAATACAATCTAAATACAACAGTTTTTCCATCATATAAAACAAATAATTGCATCCAGTGTGAATGCAATGGCATTTCTACGTTCCGGGCAACCTAAGCGTCACTCTAGTGCGCTGCTCCGACAGATCGAATAGTTAGGGCCTTAGAAGTGAACGCCCGAAGCATAAAATACAATAAAGGTACAACAGTTTTTCCGTCATATAACAGGAGTAATTGCAACCAGTGTGAAAGGGATGGTCATTTCTACGTTCCGGGCAACCTAGGCTTCACTCTATGGCGTTGTGCCACCATATCGAACTGTTAGGGCCTTTGAAGTCAACGCCAGAAATATAGAATACAAAACAAATACAACAGTTTTTAAATAGTATCGAACGAATAATTGCAACCAGTGTGAAAGTTATGGTCATTTCTACGTTCCGGGCGACGTAAGCTTCACTATAGGGCGTTGCTCCACCACATCGAATAGCTACGGCCTTAGAAGCCAACGTCAGAAGCATAAAATACAATATAAATACAACAGCTTTTCCAGCGTATAAAGTGAATAATTCCAAACAGTGTGAAAGTAACGTTCATTACTACGCTCCGGGGAACTTAGGCTTGACTCTAGGGCGTGGCTCCACCAGAGCGAATAGTTAGAGCATTAGAAGTCAACGCCAGAAGCATAAAATACAATATAAATACAACAGTCTATCCATCGTATGAAACGAATAATTGCATCCAGTGCGAAAGTGATGGCCATTTCTACGTTCCGGGCAACCTAGGCTTCAATCTAGGGCGTTGCTCCACCAGATCGAATAGTTAGGGCCTAAGACGTCAACGCCAGAAGCATAAAATACAATATAAATACAACAGTTTTTCCATCGTATAAAACGAATAATTGCGAACAGTGTGAAAGTCATGGTCATTTCTATTTTCCGGGCAGCCTAGGCTTCACTATAGGGCGTTGCTCCACCACATCGAATAGCTACGGCCTTAGAAGACAACGTCAGAAGCTTAAAATACAATATAAATACAGCTTTTCCAGCGTATAAATTGAATAATTGCAAACAGTGTGAAAGTAATGGCCATTTCTACGTTCCGGGCAACCTAGGCTTCACTCTAGGGCGTTGCTCCAACAGATCGAATAGTTAGGGCCTTAGAAGTCAACGCCCGAAGCATAAAATACAAAACAAATACAACAGTTCTTCCATCGTATAGAACAAATAATTGCACCCAGCGTGATGGTTATGGTCATTTCTACGTTCCGGGCAACCTAGGCTTCAATATAGGGAGTTGTTCCACCAGACCGAATAGCTACGGGGTTAGAAGTCAACGCCAGAAGCATAAAATACAATATAAATACAACAACTTTTCCATCGTATGAAATGAATAATTGCAAACAGTGTGAAAGTGATGGTCATTTCTACATTCCGTGCAACCTAGGCTCCACTCTAGGGCGTTGCTCCACCAGATCGAATAGTTCGGGCCTAAGACGTCAACGCCAGAAGCATAAAATACAATATAAATACAACAGGTTTTCCATCGTATAAAACGAATAATTGCATCCAGTGTGAATGCAATGGCCATTTCTACGTTCCGGGCAACCTAGGCATCACTCTAGTGCGTTGCTCCAACAGATCGAATAGTTAGGGCCTTAGAAGTCAACGCCCGAAGCATAAAATACAATAAAGATACAACAGTTTTTCCATCGTATAACAGGAGTAATTGCAACCAGTGTGAAAGGGATGGTCATTTCTACGTTCCGGGCAACCTAGGCTTCACTCTATGGCGTTGTGCCACGAGATCGAATTGTTAGGGCCTTTGAAATCAACGTCAGAAATATAATATACAAAACAAATACAACAGTTTTTCCATCGTATAAAACGAATAATTGCAAGCAGTGTGAAAGTCATGGTCATTTCTATTTTCCGGGCAGCCTAGGCTTCACTATAGGGCGTTGCTCCACCACATCGAATAGCTACGGCCTTAGAAGCCAACGTCAGAAGCATAAAATACAATATAAATACATATTTTCCAGCGTATAAATTGAATAATTGCATCCAGTGTGAAAGTAACGTTCAGTTCTACGTTCAGGGCAACTTAGTCTTGACTCTAGGGCGTTGCTCCACCAGATCGAATAGTTAGGGCTTTAGAAGTCAGCGCCGGAAGCATAAAATACAATATAGATACAACAGCTTTTCCAGCGTATAAATTGAATAATTGCAAACAGTGTGAAAGTAACGTTCAGTTCTACGTTCCGTTCAACTTAGTCTTGACTCTAGGGCGTTGCTCCACCAGATCGAATAGTTAGGGCTTTACAAGTCAGCGCCGGAAGCATAAAATACAATATAGATACAACAGTTTTTCCATCGTATAAAACGAATAATTGCATCCAATGCGAAAGTAATGGCCATTTCTACGTTCCGGGCAACCTAGGCTTCGCTCTAGGGCGTTGCTGCACCAGATCGAATAGTTAGGGCCTTAGAAGTCAGCGCCCGAAACATAAAACGCAAAATAAGTAGAACAGGTTTTCCATCGTATAAAACGAATAATTGCATCCAGTGTGAATGCAATGGCCATTTCTACGTTCCGGGCAACCTAGGCATCACTCTAGTGAGTTGCTCCAACAGATCGAATAGTTAGGGCCTTAGAAGTCAACGCCCGAAGCATAAAATACAATAAAGATACAACAGTTTTTCCATCGTATAACAGGAGTAATTGCAACCAGTGTGAAAGGGATGGTCATTTCTACGTTCCGGGCAAGCTAGGTTTCAATCTAGGGCGCTGATCCACCAGACCGAATAGTTAGGGCCTAAGAAGTCAACGCCAGAAGCATAAAATACAATATAAATACAACAACTTTTCCATCGTATAAAATGAATAATTGCAAACAGTGTGAAAGTAACGTTCATTTCTACGTTCCGGTCAACTTAGGCTTGACTCTAGGGCGTTGCTCCACCAGATCGAATAGTTAGGGCTTTAGCAGTCAGCGCCGGAAGCATAAAATACACTATAAATACAACAGGTTTTCCATCGTATAAAACGAATAATTGCATCCAATTTGAAAGTAATAGCCATTACTACGTTCCGGACAACTTAGGCTTGACTCTAGGGCGTTGCTCCACCAGAGCGAATAGTTAGAGCATTAGGAGTCAACGCCAGAAGCATAAAATACAATATAAATACAACAGTCTATCCATCGTATAAAACAAATTATTGCATCCGATGTGAAAGTAATGGCCATTTCTACGTTCCGGGCAACCTAGGCTTCACTCTAGGGCGTTGCTCCACCAGATCGAATAGTTAGGGCCTAAGACGTCAACGCCAGAAGCATAAAATACAATATAAATACAACAGTTTTTCCATCGTATAAAACGAATAATTGCAAACAGTGTGAAAGTCATGGTCATTTCTATTTTCCGGGCAGCCTAGGCTTCACTATAGGGCGTTGCTCCACCACATCGAATAGCTACGGCCTTAGAAGCCAACGTCAGAAGCATAAAATACAGTATAAATACAGCTTTTCCAGCGTATAAATTGAATAATTGCAAACAGTGTGAAAGTAATGGCCATTTCTACGTTCCGGGCAACCTAGGCTTCACTCTAGGGCGTTGCTCCAACAGATCGAATAGTTAGGGCCTTAGAAGTGAACGCCCGAAGCATAAAATACAAAACAAATACAACAGTTCTTCCATCGTATAGAACAAATAATTGCACCCAGCGTGATGGTTATGGTCATTTCTACGTTCCGGGCAACCTAGGCTTCAACATAGGGAGTTGTTCCACCAGACCGAATAGCTACGGGGTTAGAAGTCAACGCCAGAAGCATAAAATACAATATAAATACAACAACTTTTCCATCGTATGAAATGAATAATTGCAAACAGTGTGAAAGTAATGGTCATTTCTACATTCCGTGCAACCTAGGCTCCACTCTAGGGCGTTGCTCCACCAGATCGAATAGTTCGGGCCTAAGACGTCAACGCCAGAAGCATAAAATACAATATAAATACAACAGGTTTTCCATCGTATAAAACGAATAATTGCATCCAGTGTGAATGCAATGGCCATTTCTACGTTCCGGGCAACCTAGGCATCACTCTAGTGCGTTGCTCCAACAGATCGAATAGTTAGGGCCTTAGAAGTCAACGCCCGAAGCATAAAATACAATAAAGATACAACAGTTTTTCCATCGTACAACAGGAGTAATTGCAACCAGTGTGAAAGGGATGGTCATTTCTACGTTCCGGGCAACCTAGGCTTCACTCTATGGCGTTGTGCCACCAGATCGAATTGTTAGGGCCTTTGAAATCAACGTCAGAAATATAATATACAAAACAAATACAACAGTTTTTCCATCGTATAAAACGAATAATTGCAAGCAGTGTGAAATTCATGGTCATTTCTATTTTCCGGGCAGCCTAGGCTTCACTATAGGGCGTTGCTCCACCACATCGAATAGCTACGGCCTTAGAAGCCAACGTCAGAAGCATAAAATACAATATAAATACATATTTTCCAGCGTATAAATTGAATAATTGCATCCAGTGTGAAAGTAACGTTCAGTTCTACGTTCAGGGCAACTTAGTCTTGACTCTAGGGCGTTGCTCCACCAGATCGAATAGTTAGGGCTTTAGAAGTCAGCGCCGGAAGCATAAAATACAATATAGATACAACAGCTTTTCCAGCGTATAAATTGAATAATTGCAAACAGTGTGAAAGTAACGTTCAGTTCTACGTTCCGGTCAACTTAGTCTTGACTCTAGGGCGTTGCACCACCAGATCGAATAGTTAGGGCTTTACAAGTCAGCGCCGGAAGCATAAAATACAATATAGATACAACAGTTTTTCCATCGTATAAAACGAATAATTGCATCCAATGCGAAAGTAATGGCCATTTCTACGTTCCGGGCAACCTAGGCTTCGCTCTAGGGCGTTGCTGCACCAGATCGAATAGTTAGGGCCTTAGAAGTCAGCGCCCGAAACATAAAATGCAAAATAAGTAGAACAGTTTTTCCATCGTATAAAACGAATAATTGCAGCCAGTGTGAAAGTAATGATCACTTCTACGTTCCGTGCAAACTTGGCTCCACTCTAGGGAGTTGCTCCACCAGATCGAATAGTTAGGGCCTTAGAAGTCAACGCACGAAGCATAAAATACAATAAAGATACAACAGTTTTTCCATCGTATAGCTGGAATAATTCCAACCAGTGTGAATGTGATAGTCATTTCTACGTTCCGGGCAAGCTAGGTTTCAATCTAGGGCGCTGATACACCAGACCGAATAGTTAGGGCCTAAGAAGTCAACGCCAGAAGCATAAAATACAATATAAATACAACAGTTTTTTTATCGTATAAAACGAATAATTGGATCCAGTGTGAAAGTAATGGCCATTTCTACGTTCCGGGCAACCTAGGCTTCACTCTAGGGCGTTGGTCCAACAGATCGAATAGTTAGGGCATAAGAAGTCAACGCCCGAGGCATAAAATACAAAACAAATACAACAGTTCTTCCATCGTATAGAACGAATAATTGCAGCCAGCGTGATGGTTATGGTCATTTCTACGTTCAGGGCAACCTAGGCTTCAATATAGGGATTTGTTCCACCAGACCGAATAGCTACGGAGTTAGAAGTCAACGCCACAAGCATAAAATACAGTATAAATACAACAACTTTTCCATCGTATAAAATGAATAATTGCAAACAGTGTGAAAGTAATGGTCATTTCTACATTCCGTGCAACCTAGGCTCCACTCTAGGGCGTTGCTCCACCAGATCGAATAGTTAGGGCCTAAGACGTCAACGCCAGAAGCATAAAATACAATATAAATACAACAGTTTTTCCATCGTATAAAACGAATAATTGCATCCAGTGTGAATGCAATGGCCATTTCTACGTTCCGGGCAACCTAGGCATCACTCTAGTGCGTTGCTCCAACAGATCGAATAGTTAGGGCCTTAGAAGTCAACGCCCGAAGCATAAAATACAATAAAGATACAACAGTTTTTCCATCGTACAACAGGAGTAATTGCAACCAGTGTGAAAGGGATGGTCATTTCTACGTTCCGGGCAACCTAGGCTTCACTCTATGGCGTTGTGCCACCAGATCGAATTGTTAGGGCCTTTGAAATCAACGTCAGAAATATAATATACAAAACAAATACAACAGTTTTTCCATCGTATAAAACGAATAATTGCAAGCAGTGTGAAATTCATGGTCATTTCTATTTTCCGGGCAGCCTAGGCTTCACTATAGGGCGTTGCTCCACCACATCGAATAGCTACGGCCTTAGAAGCCAACGTCAGAAGCATAAAATACAATATAAATAAATATTTTCCAGCGTATAAATTGAATAATTGCATCCAGTGTGAAAGTAACGTTCAGTTCTACGTTCAGGGCAACTTAGTCTTGACTCTAGGGCGTTGCTCCACCAGATCGAATAGTTAGGGCTTTAGAAGTCAGCGCCGGAAGCATAAAATACAATATAGATACAACAGCTTTTCCAGCGTATAAATTGAATAATTGCAAACAGTGTGAAAGTAACGTTCAGTTCTACGTTCCGGTCAACTTAGTCTTGACTCTAGGGCGTTGCACCACCAGATCGAATAGTTAGGGCTTTACAAGTCAGCGCCGGAAGCATAAAATACAATATAGATACAACAGTTTTTCCATCGTATAAAACGAATAATTGCATCCAATGCGAAAGTAATGGCCATTTCTACGTTCCGGGCAACCTAGGCTTCGCTCTAGGGCGTTGCTGCACCAGATCGAATAGTTAGGGCCTTAGAAGTCAGCGCCCGAAACATAAAATGCAAAATAAGTAGAACAGTTTTTCCATCGTATAAAACGAATAATTGCAGCCAGTGTGAAAGTAATGATCACTTCTACGTTCCGTGCAAACTTGGCTCCACTCTAGGGAGTTGCTCCACCAGATCGAATAGTTAGGGCCTTAGAAGTCAACGCACGAAGCATAAAATACAATAAAGATACAACAGTTTTTCCATCGTATAGCTGGAATAATTCCAACCAGTGTGAATGTGATAGTCATTTCTACGTTCCGGGCAAGCTAGGTTTCAATCTAGGGCGCTGATCCACCAGACCGAATAGTTAGGGCCTAAGAAGTCAACGCCAGAAGCATAAAATACAATATAAATACAACAGTTTTTTTATCGTATAAAACGAATAATTGCATCCAGTGTGAAAGTAACGGCCATTTCTACGTTCCGGTCAACCTAGGCCTCACTCTAGGGCGTTGCTCCACCAGATCGAATAGTTAGGGCTTTAGAAGTCAGCGCCGGAAGCATAAAATACAATATAGATACAACAGTTTTTCCATCGTATAAAACGAATAATTGCATCCAATGCGAAAGTAATGGCCATTTCTACGTTCCGGGCAACCTAGGCTTCGGTCTAGGGCGTTGCTGCACCAGATCGAATAGTTAGGGCCTTAGAAGTCAGCGCCCGAAACATAAAATGCAAAATAAGTAGAACAGTTTTTCCATCGTATAAAACGAATAATTGCATCCAGTGTGAAAGTAACGGCCATTTCTACGTTCCGGTCAACCTAGGCCTCACTCTAGGGCGTTGGTCCAACAGATCGAATAGTTAGGGCCTTAGAAGTGAACTCCCGAAGCATAAAATACAATATAGATACAACAGTTTTTCGATCGTATAAAACGAATAATTGCATCCAATGCGATGGTAATGGCCGTTTCTACGTTCCGGGCAAACTTGGCTCCACTCTAGGGAGTTGCTCCACTAGATCGAATAGTTAGGGCCTTAGAAGTCAACGCACGAAGCATAAAATAAAATAAAGATACAACAGTTTTTCCATCGTATAGCTGGAATAATTCCAGCCAGTGTGAATGTGATAGTCATTTCTACGTTCCGGGCAAGCTAGGCTTCAATCTAGGGCGCTGATCCACCAGACCGAATAGTTAGGGCCTAAGAACTCAACGCCAGAAGCATAAAATACAATATAAATACAACAGTTTTTTATCGTATAAAACGAATAATTGCATCCAGTGTGAAAGTAATGGCCACTTCTACGTTCCGGGAAACCTAGGCGTCACTCTAGTGCGTTGCTCCAACAGATCGAATAGTTAGGGCCTTAGAAGTCAAAGCACGAAGCATAAAATACAATAAAGATACACAGTTTTTCCATCGTATAACAGGCGTAATTGCAACCAGTGTGAAAGGGATGGTCATTTCTACGTTCCGGGCAGCCTAGGCATCACTCTAGGGCGTTAGTCCACCAGATCGAATAGTTAGGGCCTAAGAAGTCAACGCCAGAAGCATAAAATACATAATAAATAAAAGAGTTTTTCCATCGTATAAAACGAATAATTGCAGCCCGTGTGAAAGTAATGATCACTTCTACGTTCCGTACAAACTTGGCTCCACTCTAGGGAGTTGCTCCACCAGATCGAATAGTTAGGGCCTTAGAAGTCAACGCACGAAGCATAAAATACAATAAAGATACAACAGTTTTTCCATCGTATAGCTGGCATAATTCCAACCAGTGTGAATGTGATAGTCATTTCTACGTTCCGGGCAAGCTAGGTTTCAATCTAGGGCGCTGATACACCAGACCGAATAGTTAGGGCCTAAGAAGTCAACGCCAGAAGCATAAAATACAATATAAATACAACAGTTTTTTTATCGTATAAAACGAATAATTGGATCCAGTGTGAAAGTAATGGCCATTTCTACGTTCCGGGCAACCTAGGCTTCACTCTAGGGCGTTGGTCCAACAGATCGAATAGTTAGGGCCTTAGAAGTCAACGCCCGAGGCATAAAATACAAAACAAATACAACAGTTCTTCCATCGTATAGAACGAATAATTGCAGCCAGCGTGATGGTTATGGTCATTTCTACGTTCAGGGCAACCTAGGCTTCAATATAGGGATTTGTTCCACCAGACCGAATAGCTACGGAGTTAGAAGTCAACGCCACAAGCATAAAATACAGTATAAATACAACAACTTTTCAATCGTATAAAATGAATAATTGCAAACAGTGTGAAAGTAATGGTCATTTCTACATTCCGTGCAACCTAGGCTCCACTCTAGGGCGTTGCTCCACCAGATCGAATAGTTAGGGCCTAAGACGTCAACGCCAGAAGCATAAAATACAATATAAATACAACAGTTTTTCCATCGTATAAAACGAATAATTGCATCCAGTGTGAATGCAATGGCCATTTCTACGTTCCGGGCAACCTAGGCGTCACTCTAGTGCGTTGCTCCAACAGATCAAATAGTTAGGGCCTTAGAAGTCAACGCCCGAAGCATAAAATACAATAAAGATACAACAGTTTTTCCATCGTATAACAGGAGTAATTGCAACCAGTGTGAAAGGGATGGTCATTTCTACGTTCCGGGCAACCTAGGCTTCACTCTGTGGCGTTGTGCCACCAGATCGAATTGTTAGGGCCTTTGAAGTCAACGTCAGAAATATAATATACAAAACAAATACAACAGTTTTTCCATCGTATAAAACGAATAATTGCAAACAGTGTGATTGTCATGGTCATTTCTATATTCCGGGCAGCCTAGGCTTCACTATAGGGCTTTGCTCCTCCACATCGAATAGCTACGGCCTTAGAAGCCAACGTCAGAAGCATAAAATACAATATAAATACAGCTTTTCCAGCGTATAAATTGAATAATTGCATCCAGTGTGAAAGTAATGGCCATTTCTACGTTCCGGGCAACCTAGGCTTCACTCTAGGGCGTTGCTCCAACAGATCGAATAGTTAGGGCCTTAGAAGTCAACGCCCGAAGCATAAAATACAAAACAAATACAACAGTTCTTCCACCGTATAGAACAAATAATTGCACCCAGCGTGATGGTTATGGTCATTTCTACGTTCCGGGCAACCTAGGCTTCAATATAGGGAGTTGTTCCACCAGACCGAATAGCTACGGAGTTAGAAGTCAACGCCAGAAGCATAAAATACAATATAAATACAACAACTTTTCCATCGTATGAAATGAATAATTGCAAACAGTGTGAAAGTAATGGTCATTTCTACATTCCGTGCAACCTAGGCTCCACTCTAGGGCGTTGCTCCACCAGATCGAATAGTTCGGGCCTAAGACGTCAACGCCAGAAGCATAAAATACAATATAAATACAGCTTTTCCAGCGTATAAATTGAATAATTGCAAACAGTGTGAAAGTAACGTTCATTTCTACGTTCCGGTCAACTTAGGCTTGACTCTAGGGCGTTGCTCCACCAGATCGAATAGTTAGGGCTTTAGCAGTCAGCGCCGGAAGCATAAAATACAATATAAATACAAGAGTTTTTCCATCGTAAAAACGAATAATTGCATCCAATTCGAAAGTAATGGCCATATCTACGTTCCGGGCAACCTAGGCTTCGCTCTAGGGCGTTGCTCCACCAGATCGAATAGTTAGGGCCTTAGAAGTCAACGCCCGAAGCATAAAATACACTAAACATACAACAGATTTTCAATCGTATAACAGGAGGAATTGCAGCCAGCGTGAATGTTATGGTCATTTCTACGTTCCGGGCTACCTAGGCTTCACTCTATGGCGTTGTGCCACCAGATCGAATTGTTAGGGCCTTTGAAGTCAAGGCCAGAAATATAAAATACAAAACAAATACAACAGTTTTTCCATCGTATAAAACGTATAATTGCAAACAGTGTGAAAGTTATGGTCATTTCTATTTTCCGGGCAACCTAGGCTTCACTATAGGGCGTTGCTCCACCACATCGAATAGCTACGGCCTTAGAAGCCAACGTCAGAAGCATAAAATACACTATAAATACAGCTTTTCCAGCGTATAAGTTGAATAATTGCATCCAGTGTGAAAGTAATGGCCATTTCTACGTTCCGGGCACCCTAGGCTTCACTCTAGGGCGTTGCTCCAACAGATCGAATAGTTAGGGCCTTAGAAGTCTACGCCAGAAGCATAAAATACAATAAAGATACAACAGTTTTTCCATCGTGTAACAGGAGTATTTGCAACCAGTGTGAAAGGGATGGTCATTTCTACGTTCCGGGCAACCTAGGCTTCACTCTATGGCGTTGTGCCACCATATCGAACTGTTAGGGCCTTTGAAGTCAACGCCAGAAATATAGAATACAAGACAAATACAACAGTTTTTCCATCGTATAAAACGAATAATTGCATCCAATGCGAAAGTAATGGCCATTTCTACGTTCCGGGCAACCTAGGCCTCACTCTAGGGCGTTGGTCCAACAGATCGAATAGTTAGGGCTTTAGACGTCAGCGCCGGAAGCATAAAATACAATATAGATACAACAGTTTTTCCATCGTATAAAACGAATAATTGCATCCAATGCGAAAGTAATGGCCATTTCTACGTTCCGGGCAACCTAGGCTTCGCTCTAGGGCGTTGCTGCACCAGATCGAATAGTTAGGGCCTTAGAAGTCAGCGCCCGAAACATAAAATGCAAAATAAGTAGAACAGTTTTTCCATCGTATAAAACGAATAATTGCAGCCAGTGTGAAAGTAATGATCACTTCTACGTTCCGTGCAAACTTGGCTCCACTCTAGGGAGTTGCTCCACCAGATCGAATAGTTAGGGCCTTAGAAGCCAACGCACGAAGCATAAAATACAATAAAGATACAACAGTTTTTCCATCGTATAGCTGGAATAATTCCAACCAGTGTGAATGTGATAGTCATTTCTACGTTCCGGGCAAGCTAGGTTTCAATCTAGGGCGCTGATCCACCAGACCGAATAGTTAGGGCCTAAGAAGTCAACGCCAGAAGCATAAAATACAATATAGATACAACAGTTTTTCCATCTTATAAAACGAATAATTGCATCCAATGTCAAAGTAATGGCCATTTCTACGTTCCGGGCAACCCAGGCTTCACTGTAGGGCGTTGCTCCACCAGATCGAATAGTTAGGGCCTTAGAAGTCAGCGCCCGAAGCATAAAATACAATAAAGATACAACAGATTTTCAATCGTATAACAGGAGTAATTGCAGCCAGCGTGAAGGTTATGGTCTTTTCTACGTTCCGGGCAACCTAGGCTTCAATATAGGGAGTTGTTCCACCAGACCGAATAGCTACGGAGTTAGAAGTCAACGCCAGAAGCATAGAATACAATATAAATACAACAACTTTTCCATCGTATAAAATGAATAATTGCAAACAGTGTGAAAGTAATGGTCAGTTCTACGTTCCGTGCAACCTAGGCTCCACTCTAGGGCGTTGCTCCACCAGATCGAATTGTTAGGGCCTAAGAAGTCAACGCCAGAAGCATAAAATACAATAAAAATACAACGGTTTTTCCATCGAATAAAACGAATAATTGCAACCAGTGTGAAGGTAATGGTCTTTTCTACGCTCCGGGCAACCTAGGCTTCAATCTAGGTCGTCGTTCCACAAGATCGAACAGTTAGGGCCTAAGAAGTCAACGCCAGAAGCATAAAATACAATATAAATACAACAGTTTTTCCATCGTATAAAACGAATAATTGCATCCAGTGCGAAAGTAATGGCCATTTCTACGTTCCGGGCAACCTAGGCTTCACTCTAGGGCGTTGGTCCAACAGATCGAATAGTTAGGGCCTAAGACGTCAACGCCAGAATCATAAAATACAATATAAATACAACAGTTTTTCCATCGTATAAAACGAGTAATTGCATCCAGTGCGAAAGTAATGGCCATTTCTACGTTCCGGGCAACCTAGCCTTCACTCTAGGGCGTTGCTCCACCAGATCGAATAGTTAGGGCCTAAGACGACAACGCCAGAAGCATAGAACACAATATAAATACAACAGCTTTTCCAGCGTATAAATTGAATAATTGCAAACAGTGTGAAAGTAACGTTCATTTCTACGTTCCGGTCAACTTAGGCTTGACTCTAGGGCGTTGCTCCACCAGATCGAATAGTTAGGGCTTTAGCAGTCAGCGCCGGAAGCATAAAATACAATATAAATACAAGAGTTTTTCCATCGTATAAAACGAATAATTGCATCCAATTCGAAAGTAATGGCCATATCTACGTTCCGGGCAACCTAGGCTTCGCTCTAGGGCGTTGCTCCACCAGATCGAATAGTTAGGGCCTTAGAAGTCAACGCCCGAAGCATAAAATACACTAAACATACAACAGATTTTCAATCGTATAACAGGAGGAATTGCAGCCAGCGTGAATGTTATGGTCATTTCTACGTTCCGGGCTACCTAGGCTTCACTCTATGGCGTTGTGCCACCAGATCGAATTGTTAGGGCCTTTGAAGTCAAGGCCAGAAATATAAAATACAAAACAAATACAACAGTTTTTCCATCGTATAAAACGTATAATTGCAAACAGTGTGAAAGTTATGGTCATTTCTATTTTCCGGGCAACCTAGGCTTCACTATAGGGCGTTGCTCCACCACATCGAATAGCTACGGCCTTAGAAGCCAACGTCAGAAGCATAAAATACACTATAAATACAGCTTTTCCAGCGTATAAGTTGAATAATTGCATCCAGTGTGAAAGTAATGGCCATTTCTACGTTCCGGGCACCCTAGGCTTCACTCTAGGGCGTTGCTCCAACAGATCGAATAGTTAGGGCCTTAGAAGTCTACGCCAGAAGCATAAAATACAATAAAGATACAACAGTTTTTCCATCGTGTAACAGGAGTATTTGCAACCAGTGTGAAAGGGATGGTCATTTCTACGTTCCGGGCAACCTAGGCTTCACTCTATGGCGTTGTGCCACCATATCGAACTGTTAGGGCCTTTGAAGTCAACGCCAGAAATATAGAATACAAGACAAATACAACAGTTTTTCCATCGTATAAAACGAATAATTGCAGACAGTGTGAAAGTTATGGTCATTTCTATTTTCCGGGCAACCTAGGCTTCACTATAGGGCGTTGCTCCACCACATCGAATAGCTACGGCCTTAGAAGCCAACGTCAGAAGCATAAAACACAATATAAATACAACAGCTTTTCCAGCGTATAAATTGAATAATTGCATCCAGTGTGAAAGTAACGTTCAGTTCTACGTTCAGGGCAACTTAGTCTTGACTCTAGGGCGTTGCTCCACCAGATCGAATAGTTAGGGCTTTAGAAGTCAGCGCCGGAAGCATAAAATACAATATAGATACAACAGCTTTTCCAGCGTATAAATTGAATAATTGCAAACAGTGTGAAAGTAACGTTCAGTTCTACGTTCCGGTCAACTTAGTCTTGACTCTAGGGCGTTGCTCCACCAGATCGAATAGTTAGGGCTTCACAAGTCAGCGCCGGAAGCATAAAATACAATATAGATACAACAGTTTTTCCATCATATAAAACGAATAATTGCATCCAATGCGAAAGTAATGGCCATTTCTACGTTCCGGGCAACCTAGGCTTCGCTCTAGGGCGTTGCTGCACCAGATCGAATAGTTAGGGCCTTAGAAGTCAGCGCCCGAAACATAAAATGCAAAATAAGTAGAACAGTTTTTCCATCGTATAAAACGAATAATTGCATCCAGTGTGAAAGTAACGTCCATTTCTACGTTCCGGTCAACCTAGGCCTCACTCTAGGGCGTTGGTCCAACAGATCGAATAGTTAGGGCCTTAGAAGTGAACGCCCGAAGCATAAAATACAATATAGATACAACAGTTTTTCGATCGTATAAAACGAATAATTGCATCCAATGCGATGGTAATGGCCGTTTCTACGTTCCGGGCAAACTTGGCTCCACTCTAGGGAGTTGCTCCACTAGATCGAATAGTTAGGGCCTAAGAACTCAACGCCAGAAGCATAAAATACAATATAAATACAACAGTTTTTTATCGTATAAAACGAATAATTGCATCCAGTGTGAAAGTAATGGCCATTTCTACGTTCCGGGAAACCTAGGCGTCACTCTAGTGCGTTGCTCCAACAGATCGAATAGTTAGGGCCTTAGAAGTCAAAGCACGAAGCATAAAATACAATAAAGATACACAGTTTTTCCATCGTATAACAGGCGTAATTGCAACCAGTGTGAAAGGGATGGTCATTTCTACGTTCCGGGCAGCCTAGGCTTCACTCTAGGGCGTTAGTCCACCAGATCGAATAGTTAGGGCCTAAGAAGTCAACGCCAGAAGCATAAAATACATAATAAATAAAAGAGTTTTTCCATCGTATAAAACGAATAATTGCAGCCCGTGTGAAAGTAATGATCACTTCTACGTTCCGTACAAACTTGGCTCCACTCTAGGGAGTTGCTCCACCAGATCGAATAGTTAGGGCCTTAGAAGTCAACGCACGAAGCATAAAATACAATAAAGATACAACAGTTTTTCCATCGTATAGCTGGAATAATTCCAACCAGTGTGAATGTGATAGTCATTTCTACGTTCCGGGCAAGCTAGGTTTCAATCTAGGGCGCTGATCCACCAGACCGAATAGTTAGGGCCTAAGAAGTCAACGCCAGAAGCATAAAATACAATATAAATACAACAGTTTTTTTATCGTATAAAACGAATAATTGCATCCAGTGTGAAAGTAACGGCCATTTCTACGTTCCGGTCAACCTAGGCCTCACTCTAGGGCGTTGCTCCACCAGATCGAAGAGTTAGGGCTTTAGAAGTCAGCGCCGGAAGCATAAAATACAATATAGATACAACAGTTTTTCCATCGTATAAAACGAATAATTGCATCCAATGCGAAAGTAATGGCCATTTCTACGTTCCGGGCAACCTAGGCCTCACTCTAGGGCGTTGGTCCAACAGATCGAATAGTTAGGGCTTTAGACGTCAGCGCCGGAAGCATAAAATACAATATAGATACAACAGTTTTTCCATCGTATAAAACGAATAATTGCATCCAATGCGAAAGTAATGGCCATTTCTACGTTCCGGGCAACCTAGGCTTCGCTCTAGGGCGTTGCTGCACCAGATCGAATAGTTAGGGCCTTAGAAGTCAGCGCCCGAAACATAAAATGCAAAATAAGTAGAACAGTTTTTCCATCGTATAAAACGAATAATTGCAGCCAGTGTGAAAGTAATGATCACTTCTACGTTCCGTGCAAACTTGGCTCCACTCTAGGGAGTTGCTCCACCAGATCGAATAGTTAGGGCCTTAGAAGCCAACGCACGAAGCATAAAATACAATAAAGATACAACAGTTTTTCCATCGTATAGCTGGAATAATTCCAACCAGTGTGAATGTGATAGTCATTTCTACGTTCCGGGCCAGCTAGGTTTCAATCTAGGGCGCTGAACCACCAGACCGAATAGTTAGGGCCTAAGAAGTCAACGCCAGAAGCATAAAATACAATATAAATACAACAGTTTTTTTATCGTATAAAACGAATAAGTGCATCCAGTGTGAAAGTAACGGCCATTTCTACGTTCCGGGCAACCTAAGCCTCACTTTAGGGCGTTGTGCCGCCAGATCGAATTGTTAGGGCCTTAGAAGTCAACGCCCGAAGCATAAAATACAATAAAGATACAACAGATTTTCAACCGTATAACAGGAGGAATTGCAGCCAGCGTGAATGTTATGGTCATTTCTACGTTCCGGGCTACCTAGGCTTCACTCTATGGCGTTGTGCCACCAGATCGAATTGTTAGGGCCTTTGAAGTCAAGGCCACAAATATAAAATACAAAACAAATACAACAGTTTTTCCATCGTATAAAACGAGTAATTGCAAACAGTGTGAAAGTCATGGTCATTTCTATTTTCCGGGCAGCCTAGGCTTCACTATAGGGCGTTGCTCCACCACATCGAATAGCTACGGAGTTAGAAGTCAACGCCACAAGCATAAAATACAGTATAAATACAACAACTTTTCCATCGTATAAAATGAATAATTGCAAACAGTGTGAAAGTAATGGTCATTTCTACATTCCGTGCAACCTAGGCTCCACTCTAGGGCGTTGCTCCACCAGATCGAATAGTTCGGGCCTAAGACGTCAACGCCAGAAGCATAAAATACAATATAAATACAGCTTTTCCAGCGTATAAATTGAATAATTGCATCCAGTGTGAAAGTAACGTTCAGTTCTACGTTCAGGGCAACTTAGTCTTCACTCTAGGGCGTTGCTCCACCAGATCGAATAGTTAGGGCTTTAGAAGTCAGCGCCGGAAGCATAAAATACAATATAGATACAACAGTTTTTCCATCTTATAAAACGAATAATTGCATCCAGTGCGAAAGTAATGATCACTTCTACGTTCCGTGCAAACTTGGCTCCACTCTAGGGAGTTGCACACCAGATCGAATAGTTAGGGCCTTAGAAGCCAACGCACGAAGCATAAAATACAATAAAGATACAACAGTTTTTCCATCGAATAGCTGGAATAATTCCAACCTGTGTAAATGTGATAGTCATTTCTACGTTCCGGGCAAGCTAGGTTTCAATCTAGGGCGCTGATCCACCAGACCGAATAGTTAGGGCCTAAGAAGTCAACGCCAGAAGCATAAAATACAATATAGATACAACAGTTTTTCCATCTTATAAAACGAATAATTGCATCCAATGTCAAAGTAATGGCCATTTCTACGTTCCGGGCAACCCAGGCTTCACTGTAGGGCGTTGCTCCACCAGATCGAATAGTTAGGGCCTTAGAAGTCAGCGCCCGAAGCATAAAATACAATAAAGATACAACAGATTTTCAATCGTATAACAGGAGTAATTGCAGCCAGCGTCAAGGTTATGGTCTTTTCTACGTTCCGGGCAACCTAGGCTTCAATATAGGGAGTTGCTCCACTAGATCGAATAGTTAGGGCCTTAGAAGTCAACGCACGAAGCATAAAATACAATAAAGATACAACAGTTTTTCCATCGTATAGCTGGAATAATTCCAGCCAGTGTGAATGTGATAGTCATTTCTACGTTCCGGGCAAGCTAGGCTTCGATCTAGGGCGCTTATCCACCAGACCGAATTGTTAGGGCCTAAGAACTCAACGCCAGAAGCATAAAATACAATATAAATACAACAGTTTCTTATCGTATAAAACGAATAATTGCATCCAGTGTGAAAGTAATGGCCATTTCTACGTACCGGGAAACCTAGGCGTCACTTTAGTGCGTTGCTCCAACAGATCGAATAGTTAGGGCCTTAGAAGTCAAAGCACGAAGCATAAAATACAATAAAGATACACAGTTTTTCCATCGTATAACAGGCGTAATTGCAACCAGTGTGAAAGGGATGGTCATTTCTACGTTCCGGGCAGCCTAGGCTTCACTCTATGGCGTTGTGCCACCAGATCAAATTGTTAGGGCCTTTGAAGTCAACGCCAGAAATATAGAATACGAAACAAATACAACAGTTTTTCCATCGGATAAAACGAATAAGTGCAGACGGTGTGAAAGTTATGGTCATTTCTATTTTCCGGGCAACCTAGGCTTCACTATAGGGCGTTGCTCCGCCACATCGAATAGCTACGGCCTTAGAAGCCAACGTCAGAAGCATAAAACGCAATATAAATACAACAGCTTTTCCAGCGTATAAATTGAATAATTGCTAACAGTGTGAAAGTAATGGCCATTTCTACGTTCCAGGCAACCTAGGCCTCACTCTAGGGCGTTGGTCCACCAGATCGAATAGTTAGGGCCTAAGAAGTCAACGCCAGAAGCATAAAATACATAATAAATAAAAGAGTTTTTCCATCGTATAAAACGAATAATTGCAGCCAGTGTGAAAGTAATGATCACTTCTACGTTCCGTACAAACTTGGCTCCACTCTAGGGAGTTGCTCCACCAGATCGAATAGTTAGGGCCTTAGAAGTCAACGCACGAAGCATAAAATACAATAAAGATACAACAGTTTTTCCATCGTATAGCTGGAATAATTCCAACCAGTGTGAATGTGATAGTCATTTCTACGTTCCGGGCAAGCTAGGTTTCAATCTAGGGCGCTGATCCACCAGACCGAATAGTTAGGGCCTAAGAAGTCAACGCCAGAAGCATAAAACACGAATAATTGCATCCAGTGTGAAAGTAATGGCCATTTCTACGTTCCGGGCAACCTAGGCTTCACTCTAGGGCGTTGGTCCAATAGATCGAATAGTTAGGGCCTTAGAAGTCAACGCCCGAGGCATAAAATACAAAACAAATACAACAGTTCTTCCATCGTATAGAACGAATAATTGCAGCCAGCGTGATGGTTATGGTCATTTCTACGTTCAGGGCAACCTAGGCTTCAATATAGGGAGTTGTTCCACCAGACCGAATAGCTACGGAGTTAGAAGTCAACGCCACAAGCATAAAATACAGTATAAATACAACAACTTTTCCATCGTATAAAATGAATAATTGCAAACAGTGTGAAAGTAATGGTCATTTCTACATTCCGTGCAACCTAGGCTCCACTCTAGGGCGTTGCTCCACCAGATCGAATAGTTAGGGCCTAAGACGTCAACGCCAGAAGCATAAAATACAATAAAGATACAACAGTTTTTCCATCGTATAACAGGAGTAATTGCAACCAGTGTGAAAGGGATAGTCATTTCTAAGTTCCGGGCAACCTAGGCTTCACTCTGTGGCGTTGTGCCACCAGATCGAATTGTTAGCGCCTTTGAAGTCAACGTCAGAAATATAATATACAAAACAAATACAACAGTTTTTCCATCGTATAAAACGAATAATTGCAAACAGTGTGAAAGTCATGGTCATTTCTATTTTCCGGGCAGCCTAGGCTTCACTATAGGGCGTTGCTCCACCACATCGAATAGCTACGGCCTTAGAAGCCAACGTCAGAAGCATAAAATACAATATAAATACAGCTTTTCCAGCGTATAAATTGAATAATTGCATCCAGTGTGAAAGTAATGGCCATTTCTACGTTCCGGGCAACCTAGGCTTTACTCTAGGGCGTTGCTCCAACAGATCGAATAGTTACGGCCTTAGAAGTCAACGCCCGAAGCATAAAATACAAAACAAATACAACAGTTCTTCCATCGTATAGAACAAATAATTGCACCCAGCGTGATGGTTATGGTCATTTCTACGTTCCGGGCAACCTAGGCTTCAATATAGGGAGTTGTTCCACCAGACCGAATAGCTACGGAGTTAGAAGTCAACGCCAGAAGCATAAAATACAATATAAATACAACAACTTTTCCATCGTATGAAATGAATAATTGCAAACAGTGTGAAAGTAATGGTCATTTCTACATTCCGTGAAACCTAGGCTCCACTCTAGGGCGTTGCTCCACCAGATCGAATAGTTAGGGCTTTAGAAGACAGCGCCGGAAGCATAAAATACAATATAGATACAACAGTTTTTCCAACGTATAAAACGAATAATTGCATCCAATTTGAAAGTAATGGCCATTTCTACGTTCCGGGCAACCTAGGCTTCGCTCTAGGGCGTTGCTCCACCAGATCGAATAGTTAGGGCCTTAGAAGTCAACGCCCGAAGCATAAAATACAATAAAGATACAACAGTTTTTCCATCGTATAACAGGAGTATTTGCAACCAGTGTGAAAGGGATGGTCATTTCTACGTTCCAGGCAACCTAGGCTTCACTCTATGGCGTTGTTCCACCATATCGAACTGTTAGGGCCTTTGAAGTCAACGCCAGAAATATAGAATACGAAACAAATACAACAGTTTTTCCATCGTATAAAACGAATAAGTGCAGACAGTGTGAAAGTTATGGTCATTTCTATTTTCCGGGCAACCTAGGCTTCACTATAGGGCGTTGCTCCACCACATCGAATAGCTACGGCCTTAGAAGCCAACGTCAGAAGCATAAAACGCAATATAAATACAACAGCTTTTCCAGCGTATAAATTGAATAATTGCAAACAGTGTGAAAGTAACGTTCAGTTCTACGTTCCGGGCAACTTAGTCTTTACTCTAGGGCGTTGCTCCACCAGATCGAATAGTTAGGGCTTTAGAAGTCAGCGCCGGAAGCATAAAATACAATATAGATACAACAGTTTTTCCATCGTATAAAACGAATAATTGCATCCAATGCGAAAGTAATGGCCATTTCTACGTTCCGGGCAACCTAGGCTTCGCTCTAGGGCGTTGCTGCACCAGATCGAATAGTTAGGGCCTTAGAAGTCAGCGCCCGAAACATAAAATGCAAAATAAGTAGAACAGTTTTTCCATCGTATAAAACGAATAATTGCAGCCAGTGTGAAAGTAGTGATCACTTCTACGTTCCGTGCAAACTTGGCTCCACTCTAGGGAGTTGCTCCACCAGATCGAATAGTTAGGGCCTTAGAAGTCAACGCACGAAGCATAAAATACAATAAAGATACAACAGTTTTTCCATCGTATAGCTGGAATAATTCCAACGAGTGTGAATGTGATAGTCATTTCTACGTTCCGCGCAAGCTAGGTTTCAATCTAGGGCGCTGATCCACCAGACCGAATAGTTAGGGCCTAAGAAGTCAACGCCAGAAGCATAAAATACAATATAAATACAACAGTTTTTTTATCGTATAAAACGAATAATTGCATCCAGTGTGAAAGTAACGGCCATTTCTACGTTCCGGGCAACCTAGGCCTCACTCTAGGGCGTTGGTCCAACAGATCGAATAGTTAGGGCCTTAGAAGTGAACGCCCGAAGCATAAAATACAATATAGATACAACAGTTTTTCGATCGTATAAAACGAATAATTGCATCCAATGCGAAAGTAATGGCCGTTTCTACGTTCCGGGCAAACTTGGCTCCACTCTAGGGAGTTGCTCCACTAGATCGAATAGTTAGGGCCTTAGAAGTCAACGCACGAAGCATAAAATACAATAAAGATACAACAGTTTTTTATCGTATAAAACGAATAATTGCATCCAGTGTGAAATTAATGGCCATTTCTACGTTCCGGGCAACCTAGGCTTCACTCTAGGGCGTTGGTCCAACAGATCGAATAGTTAGGGCCTTAGAACTCAACGCCCGAGGCATAAAATACAAAACAAATACAACAGTTCTTCCATCGTATAGAACGAATAATTGCAGCCAGCGTGATGGTTATGGTCATTTCTACGTTCAGGGCAACCTAGGCTTCAATATAGGGAGTTGTTCCACCAGACCGATTAGCTACGGAGTTAGAAGTCAACGCCAGAAGCATAAAATACAATATAAATACAACAACTTTTCCATCGTATAAAATGAATAATTGCAAACAGTGTGAAAGTAATGGTCATTTCTACATTCCGTGCAACCTAGGCTGCACTCTAGGGCGTTGCTCCACCAGATCGAATAGTTAGGGCCTAAGACGTCAACGCCAGAAGCATAAAATACAATATAAATACAACAGTTTTTCCATCGTATAAAACGAATAATTGCATCCAGTGTGAATGCAATGGCCATTTCTACGTTCCGGGCAACCTAGGCGTCACTCTAGTGCGTTGCTCCAACAGATCGAATAGTTAGGGCCTTAGAAGTCAACGCCCGAAGCATAAAATACAATAAAGATACAACAGTTTTTCCATCGTATAACAGGAGTAATTGCAACCAGTGTGAAAGGGATGGTCATTTCTACGTTCCGGGCAATCTAGGCTTCACTCTATGGCGTTGTGCCACCAGATCAAATTGTTAGGGCCTTTGAAGTCAACGCCAGAAATATAGAATACGAAACAAATACAACAGTTTTTCCATCGGATAAAACGAATAAGTGCAGACGGTGTGAAAGTTATGGTCATTTCTATTTTCCGGGCAACCTAGGCTTCACTATAGGGCGTTGCTCCGCCACATCGAATAGCTACGGCCTTAGAAGCCAACGTCAGAAGCATAAAACGCAATATAAATACAACAGCTTTTCCAGCGTATAAATTGAATAATTGCTAACAGTGTGAAAGTAATGGCCATTTCTACGTTCCAGGCAACCTAGGCCTCACTCTAGGGCGTTGGTCCAACAGATCGAATAGTTAGGGCCTAAGAAGTCAACGCCAGAAGCATAAAATACAACATAAATACAGCTTTTCCAGCGTATAAATTGAATAATTGCATCCAGTGTGAAAGTAATGGCAATTTCTTCGTTCCGGGCAACCTAGGCTTCAGTCTAGGGCGTTGCTCCAACAGATCGAATAGTTAGGGCCTTAGAAGTCAACGCCAGAAGCATAAAATACAATAAAGATACAACAGTTTTTCCATCGTATAACAGGAGTATTTGCAACCAGTGTGAAAGGGATGGTCATTTCTACGTTCCGGGTAACCTAGGCTTCACTCTATGGCGTTGTGCCACCATATCGAACTGTTAGGGCCTTAGAAGTCAACGCCAGAAGCATAAAATACAATAAAGATGCAACAGTTTTTCCATCGTATAACAGGAATAATTCCAACCAGTGTGAATGTGATTGTCATTTCTACGTACCGGGCAAGCTAGTTTTCAATCTAGGGCGCTGATCCACCAGACCGAATAGTTAGGGCCTAAGAAGTCAAAGCCAGAAGCATAAAATACAATATAAATACAACAGTTTTTTTATCGTATAAAACGAATAATTGCATCCAGTGTGAAAGTAACGGCCATTTCTACGTTCCGGGCAACCTAGGCCTCACTCTAGGGCGTTGGTCCAACAGATCGAATAGTTAGGGCCTTAGAAGTGAACGCCCGAAGCATAAAATACAATATAGATACAACAGTTTTTCGATCGTATAAAACGAATAATTGCATCCAATGCGAAAGTAATGGCCGTTTCTACGTTCCGGGCAACCTAGGCTTCGCTCTAGGGCGTTGCTCCACCAGATCGAATAGTTAGGGCCTTAGAAGTCAACGCCCGAAGCATAAAATACAATAAGGATACAACAGTTTTTCCATTGTATAACAGGAGTATTTGCAACCAGTGTGAAAGGGATGGTCATTTCTACGTTCCGGGCAACCTAGGCATCACTCTATGGCGTTGTGCCACTAGATCGAATTGTTTGGGCCTTTGAAGTCAAGGCCAGAAATATAAAATACAAAACAAATACAACAGTTTTTCCATCGTATAAAACGAATAATTGCAAACAGTGTGAAAGTTATGGTCATTTCTACGTTCCGGGCAACCTAGGCTTCACTCTATGGCGTTGTGCCACCAGATCGAATTGTTAGGGCCTTTGAAGTCAAGGCCAGAAATATAAAATACAAAACAAATACAACAGTTTTTCCACGTATAAAACGAATAATTGCAGCCAGTGTGAAAGTAATGATCACTTCTACGTTCCGTGCAAACTTGGCTCCACTCTAGGGAGTTGCTCCACCAGATCGAATAGTTAGGGCCTTAGAAGTCAACGCACGAAGCATAAAATACAATAAAGATACAACAGTTTTTCCATCGTATAGCTGGAATAATTCCAACCAGTGTGAATGTGATAGTCATTTCTACGTACCGGGCAAGCTAGGTTTCAATCTAGGGCGCTGATCCACCAGACCGAATAGTTAGGGCCTAAGAAGTCAACGCCAGAAGCATAAAATACAATATAAATACAACAGTTTTTTTATCGTATAAAACGAATAATTGCATCCAGTGTGAAAGTAACGGCCATTTCTACGTTCCGGGCAACCTAGGCCTCACTCTAGGGCGTTGGTCCAACAGATCGAATAGTTAGGGCCTTAGAAGTGAACACCCGAAGCATAAAATACAATATAGATACAACAGTTTTTCGATCGTATAAAACGAATAATTGCATCCAATGCGAAAGTAATGGCCGTTTCTACGTTCCGGGCAACCTAGGCTTCGTTCTAGGGCGTTGCTCCACCAGATCGAATAGTTAGGGCCTTAGAAGTCAACGCCCGAAGCATAAAATACAATAAAGATACAACAGTTTTTCCATTGTATAACAGGAGTATTTGCAACCAGTGTGAAAGGGATGGTCATTTCTACGTTCCGGGCAACCTAGGCATCACTCTATGGCGTTGTGCCACTAGATCGAATTGTTTGGGCCTTTGAAGTCAAGGCCAGAAATATAAAATACAAAACAAATACAACAGTTTTTCCATCGTATAAAACGAATAATTGCAAACAGTGTGAAAGTTATGGTCATTTCAACGTTCCGGGCAACCTAGGCTTTACTCTAGGGCGTTGCTCCAACAGATCGAATAGTTACGGCCTTAGAAGTCAACGCCCGAAGCATAAAATACAAAACAAATACAACAGTTCTTCCATCGTATAGAACGAATAATTGCAGCCAGCGTGATGGTTATGGTCATTTCTACGTTCAGGGCAACCTAGGCTTCAATATAGGGAGTTGTTCCACCAGACCGAATAGCTACGGAGTTAGAAGTCAACGCCACAAGCATAAAATACAGTATAAATACAACAACTTTTCGATCGTATAAAATGAATAATTGCAAACAGTGTGAAAGTAATGGTCATTTCTACATTCCGTGCAACCTAGGCTCCACTCTAGGGCGTTGCTCCACCAGATCGAATAGTTAGGGCCTAAGACGTCAACGCCAGAAGCATAAAATACAATAAAGATACAACAGTTTTTCCATCGTATAACAGGAGTAATTGCAACCAGTGTGAAAGGGATGGTCATTTCTAAGTTCCGGGCAACCTAGGCTTCACTCTGTGGCGTTGTGCCACCAGATCGAATTGTTAGCGCCTTTGAAGTCAACGTCAGAAATATAATATACAAAACAAATACAACAGTTTTTCCATCGTATAAAACGAATAATTGCAAACAGTGTGAAAGTCATGGTCATTTCTATTTTCCGGGCAGCCTAGGCTTCACTATAGGGCGTTGCTCCACCACATCGAATAGCTACGGCCTTAGAAGCCAACGTCAGAAGCATAAAATACAATATAAATACAGCTTTTCCATCGTATAAAATGAATAATTGCAAACAGTGTGAAAGTAATGGTCATTTCTACATTCCGTGCAACCTAGGCTCCACTCTAGGGCGTTGCTCCACCAGATCGAATAGTTCGGGCCTAAGACGTCAACGCCAGAAGCATAAAATACAATATAAATACAGCTTTTCCAGCGTATAAATTGAATAATTGCATCCAGTGTGAAAGTAACGTTCAGTTCTACGTTCAGGGCAACTTAGTCTTCACTCTAGGGCGTTGCTCCACCAGATCGAATAGTTAGGGCTTTAGAAGTCAGCGCCGGAAGCATAAAATACAATATAGATACAACAGTTTTTCCATCTTATAAAACGAATAATTGCATCCAGTGCGAAAGTAATGATCACTTCTACGTTCCGTGCAAACTTGGCTCCACTCTAGGGAGTTGCACACCAGATCGAATAGTTAGGGCCTTAGAAGCCAACGCACGAAGCATAAAATACAATAAAGATACAACAGTTTTTCCATCGAATAGCTGGAATAATTCCAACCTGTGTAAATGTGATAGTCATTTCTACGTTCCGGGCAAGCTAGGTTTCAATCTAGGGCGCTGATCCACCAGACCGAATAGTTAGGGCCTAAGAAGTCAACGCCAGAAGCATAAAATACAATATAGATACAACAGTTTTTCCATCTTATAAAACGAATAATTGCATCCAATGTCAAAGTAATGGCCATTTCTACGTTCCGGGCAACCCAGGCTTCACTGTAGGGCGTTGCTCCACCAGATCGAATAGTTAGGGCCTTAGAAGTCAGCGCCCGAAGCATAAAATACAATAAAGATACAACAGATTTTCAATCGTATAACAGGAGTAATTGCAGCCAGCGTCAAGGTTATGGTCTTTTCTACGTTCCGGGCAACCTAGGCTTCAATATAGGGAGTTGCTCCACTAGATCGAATAGTTAGGGCCTTAGAAGTCAACGCACGAAGCATAAAATACAATAAAGATACAACAGTTTTTCCATCGTATAGCTGGAATAATTCCAGCCAGTGTGAATGTGATAGTCATTTCTACGTTCCGGGCAAGCTAGGCTTCGATCTAGGGCGCTTATCCACCAGACCGAATTGTTAGGGCCTAAGAACTCAACGCCAGAAGCATAAAATACAATATAAATACAACAGTTTCTTATCGTATAAAACGAATAATTGCATCCAGTGTGAAAGTAATGGCCATTTCTACGTACCGGGAAACCTAGGCGTCACTTTAGTGCGTTGCTCCAACAGATCGAATAGTTAGGGCCTTAGAAGTCAAAGCACGAAGCATAAAATACAATAAAGATACACAGTTTTTCCATCGTATAACAGGCGTAATTGCAACCAGTGTGAAAGGGATGGTCATTTCTACGTTCTGGGCAGCCTAGGCTTCACTCTATGGCGTTGTGCCACCAGATCAAATTGTTAGGGCCTTTGAAGTCAACGCCAGAAATATAGAATACGAAACAAATACAACAGTTTTTCCATCGGATAAAACGAATAAGTGCAGACGGTGTGAAAGTTATGGTCATTTCTATTTTCCGGGCAACCTAGGCTTCACTATAGGGCGTTGCTCCGCCACATCGAATAGCTACGGCC